>NC_139247.1:46527148-47182148 GCF_977018435.1 Lepisma saccharinum | reverse complement strand
GAAATGACAGACGAAGAGGCAGATGGAAAGCACAATTTGTACTGATCCTTGAGTAGTAAAGTTGTATGACTCATTCCCGTGTTTCATGTTCTTCTTCTGTACACACCAATGTCACAGTTTGAATATCAGGCAAATATTATGAGACAACAAACAAAGGTGTACCGGACAATAATTATGGGACAGAGGGAGTACGAGTTAAGAAGTTGGATATTAAAGTATAGATATACAACTCTGGATACAGCCGGCGAGGAGTCTGACTGTCATGGGGAACACATGGGTTCGATTCCAAGGCCTGACGATATCATGCAGGAATTTTCCCGTCAATATTCTTCGATAAGAGCTCTGGTGCTCACTCAGACTCTCATCAGTAGTTAGTTTGTCAGCAAGATTTCGACAACCCTGGAAAATATATTACCCGTCTCCTGCTTATTAACCTTACATTTATAACAGCGATGGGGGGGGGCAGAAAGTGTATTGCACCCCCCTCCCAAAATGACAATAAGTATTACGTTAATATAGTTGAAGTTAACCTATGAACTACAGGTATAAATTAGTAATTCTAAATAATAATAATACATTTTTAGATACCATGCACCATGCAGGTATGGTTGTCCACAAGGAGGGTTAAGGGGTTACTTGACCCCCCTCAGGAAAAAAGAAAAGTTGACCACTTCTTCTTCCCTTCCCTATAGTCTCACCTTTCTTCACTTTTATTTTAGCTTTTGATTTTATCTTTCCTGTCTTAGGATATCACTTTAAATATTTATTTTTTCAGTTCCGTCTTGTTTCGTTCTTTTCCTTTTCTCTCTCTCGATCTACTGTTATTTCTCTCTCTTCTCTCACCCTCTTTTTTTGCTGGCACGCTTCTCTTTATTTCTCTCTGTATCTACGTATCTCTCTTTCTCCATCTCTGTTTTTGTTGTGTAAGGTGCTGCCACCTAGGCAACCATAGCTTCTCCCTGCCAGCACCTGGAGCAGTACGTCCTCCGACCCACAGCCAGAACAACGCTTATCTTTCTTTCCTGCACGTTTGACGTAGTTCTTTCCATCTCTATATTTTTTGTTTATTTATCTTATTTTTCCCTTGTTATCCCATTCTCTCTCCTTCTCTTGTTTATTCCTATTCTCGTCTTTCCTCTGTCTCTCTCTCTCCCTCTCCCTGTGTATGTCTGGTCTCCTTAATTTTCTTCTTTCTCTCTCTCTCCTTACTATTTCGTCTTGTTCTCTCTTTCTTTCTGTTCCTCTCTTCTTCATATATCTTCTCTCTCTCTCTCTCTCTCTCTCTCTCTCTCTCTCTCTCTCTCTCTCTCTCTCCGTGTGTATTTCTGGTTTCCTTAATTTTCTTCCTTTATCTCTGTCTCTCTTTCTTACTCTATTTTACTTTCATATCTCTCTTTCTTCTCTCTCCCCCTCTGTCCTCCTTCCTTTCTCTAATTCTCTACCGCTTCTCTACTCTTTATTTCCCATTTCTTTAAAACGTTGCTTTCTTATGACGATACGTAGCCTCAGTATGAGGTCAAAATAACATGAGTTCCAGCAGAACCTTTCTCTGGGACGTTTGGTACAGCCCTTGTATAGACTTAAAGAATACCACAAACCTCTTTGTTCCACCGAGACAAACAAGTTGAAGTAAAATCTTCTTACAATCACAATAAAAACTGTTTAATAGTTTACACAGATTGGCTTAATCAGTCACTGGCAAAACTGGGACACCTACATCTTGAAATACTCGCTTCCTTGCAAGGCGTTATGTGTGTTGCCTAACTATACGGCGGTGGTAGAGGTTACCACTAAAAATTTGCTACTAAAATCCACTTATCGCCGTAGGGTTAGGCAACACGCATGAAAAATTATGAAAATTATGTCCCCAGTACTCGAATTTCTCTGTCATTAATCAATACATCCTTTCACAGAAAATATGTCCGCCTCACAGCATCATTTCCAGGAACACTTACGGAATCGATGGCTGTTCTCTCGAGAATTTCGCCTTTCCGAGACACGCAGAGTTAAAATAAATCAGAAGAGACGCTACACGTGCTCCAGTCGACTTCTCCTAAAAGAGATTTTTACATCCCGAAAACATCTATCATCTTGCGCATCTTCTCTGAGAAAGCTCCTTCAGAACACTCCCAAGGGTTGGAGAGGAATCGAGATGTATTTCTTCATCACTGATTGGGTTTCCCAGCCTCGGATGCTGGAGAAGTATTGAAAGAAAGAGGAGACGTCGATGCTTGGCATACTTAGTCCTTTATTTGTCTGTGTAGTGTTTGTCGTTCACCACAGAGTGGCAGCACTGGGTAGATTTTAAGTTCTTCATGTTGCTCGCTCTATTTTCATGTCTATCTCTTCGAATTTCTTGGCTCTATTTCATTTCCATTTCTGTTATTTTACGTCGCTTTTCTACATCCCTGACATCTATTTTTTAAGAAGTAGTCTTACTGTATAGTCTATATAATGCGTGATGAGAGATGTATTACGATTATCTTATAGTTAGCACTCTCCAACATGAGAAGCTTCTTAAATACAAATAGAACTGAACACTAGTGATGGGCAATCGAATTATTTGAATAATCGAATTGCAATCGATTGTTGGAGAAAATAATATATATGAATAATCGAACGATTTTGTGGAAACGAGTGATTTTGAAGCGAGTTATGGAATATGAATGATTTTAAAGCGATTATGGATAATGAATGATTTTTAGACGATTATGGAATTTGAGTGATTTTGAACTGAATGAATCGATTGTGCTTGCGCATGCGCAGTGATCGAAACTATATAAGGAGCGGATTGGTGGGATGATATCATTCGCTCTTGTAATGATAAGAGCATGCCGCTTTCAAGTGTGACAGCTTTACCGCGCTGTTACGTACTGAAACGTGTCGACTCAGTGGTAGAGGCCATGCACACGTGTGGATGTTCCCCACAATCTGTAAATCAGTTCCATGTAATCATCCTCGTCGTCAAAATTGACCTAAATACGGATCAAAACGACGTAAAGTACTCTTTCTTTGCTGTAGCCGATTATGGTCAACCGATTAATAGTTTACAACCCGGCTATGGGCAGTTTGAAATGTTCTCAGAATAATCGATGATTTATAAGAAAGATCGAATATCTCGAATTACTGAAATAATCGAATTACTCGATTATTTTAATCGATTATGCCCATCACTACTGAACACCACTCCTTGTGTAATGAGAGAAGAGACAGCTTGTCATATTTTAATGGTCCATGGTAGTGTTTATAAAATGTGAATTTGTGGATACTTCCGTTGTCTACGAGGTTTTGAACTAAATGGAACATATATTTACGGCAGGTTGTACACAGGGCTCCTATAAATGATTCCTTGGATTTCAAAACACTGTATTTTCTAAAGTATTGCATGTACTTGATACACGAAAAGAACGGAAACTCACCAGGTTTTCATGTGACACACGTGGAAGCACGAGTACAGTGCCGTTACGAAATGGCGACAATGCAAGGAAAGAGTTTTTGAGTGATGAAATATGCGAGGTGTTCATCTGGCCTCTCAGGTCTCTTGTTCTAACAACACTGTGTGACTTCTTTCTTCTTTTTGGGGTACGTTAAGGACTGTACGCGTGTACCCCTACTGTCAACGACACAGAATCTCCATCTCACGAAGAAATAATTGTGTACTGTAATACTGTGTCCATACACTATTTATGTAATCATTTCATGTATGTAGTAATGTTAATTTCTTGTATACTTTCAAATATTGTAATGGGAAATTTAATAAAGTGGTAGAGCAAAACAATAACGGGGGAACCGTAATTCGAGCAAAAGACGTCCCAGTTTATTCACAGAGGCACTGGGACAAAGCGTATGCACTCGAATGCATACGGGTGGAGGTTTGGTAACATTCGGGGGTTCCCCCTTTATTGTTGTCAACGACACTGGTAGAGCTCAGGAAACGCATCAGTACTGCTGTGATCACCATTGACAGCGGAATGCTGCTAAAACTGTGGACCGAACTCAACTACAACCTGGACTTATGTCGTTTGACCAACAGGGCACACACAGAACATTTGAAGTGTGTCAGGAATACTTTGTTATTTTTCCGATTCTTTTTATGTATCAATCATTATTGAATGTGTAATACTTTTGAAAATACAGTGTTTTGAAGTCCGATGAATGATTTGTAGTAGTACTTTTTTATCTGCTAGGTTGGATATTAACAGTGACGGCGATTAGGGGAGAAGTTGTTTCCCTCCAACAATTTTTCCCACTTTTGGCCCCGTACTATGCTAAACCTTATCTACCGCATAACGCCGCCGAACTTCAAAGATGAGGAATCAGAAGGCATGGGAGTTTAACAGGAAATAGTAGGAAATAAAACAAAAAGTCAGCAATAACTCTGAAAATAGTTGGGTGCAGGATAGAACATGCACAGCCGGCTAACGTTCGGAAATTTGAATCTCGCTTAAATAGATCGCGTGAAATGATCTCGAGGTCAGATATAATAGGATTGTCTTAGAGTTCGGAGTCATCGATTGATACGCAAAAGAGTTACAGCGAGGAGTGGTGCGCCATCAGAGTTTAATTTCAGGGATCGTGCCTGCACAGGATAACCGACGGAGACGATCTTCACGTCTAGAATCAGAGGTAACGAACATCCTTTTCTCTTCCATCATGGCCCTGCCAGTCCAGTCAAAGGAAGTGTTTTAAAGCGTAAAAGTTGTACGCGTTAGCTTAATTTCTCAGGGGTGTTACCCCATGCTAAAAAAGTACCTCTCACATACCTTTAGTTTGGCATGGCCTAGATTAAGATCCCTATCAACGCTATATGTGCTTTTATACACTATCAAGGAAAGTACACTGTCCTACTCCACCAAGTCTTGGAATCCAATCGCCGCCACTGGATATTGATTGTCATCCTTGTCGTCATCCCTTTTCTTGTTCCAGTGATCTTTTACTATCCTAGTTATTTCTTATCCTTGCAGATCCTATTCCTTCTATTCTTTCGTTGTCCTTTTAGTTTTCCTCATTCTCTTCTTCAACTGGTCTTCACCACGTCTTTCCTTGTAGCTTCGGTGAGTTTGTCCTTTCATTGGTTCTTCTAGCTGGCTGCTATGGTTGACTTTAATCTCCTGTTCAAGATTTCTCTCCTCGCGAACTTGAGGGTTCTTCAAGGAAGTGGTTAGGGACAGAAGTAGTGGCCACATCCACCTCTGTAACCATCCTTAAGCAGCGTCATACTAGCGGTGGAGAAAAGCTCAGGCAGTGGATTTCAGTTCGTCTGTAATCACTGTTGTTTTAAAGTTTCCAAAGATAAAGTTTTTCTCTCTAATTTTGTGATTGTGCTCTAATGGTAACAATACTATGATGTGAAAACTTCCTTTAGGTTCATTATACACTTGCAGAGGATCCTACCTATCCTACTGTTCCCAAATTCCATCACATCTTCCTTGTAGATATCATTACACAGCTTCTTTACAATGCTCCTTCTCCTTTCCTTTTGTTTATTGTAATTTTTCTACATAGACCGCTGCACTTCTGCTAGACCCTGTTGTTTTTTCCCAGTGCCTTCGTCATTTTTCGCAGGTTCCCCTTTGATATCAAGGCTCTTTCATGATTTTTTAAAAAATAATTTCTCTTTTCCTTCTCAGTAGTGTAGTGGTGCCGGTTCCACGCCCGAAAATGAGGCTCGGTGAGGCTCGCCTTAATGGATTTCTCTCGTAAGGCATGAGCCTCATTTTCTCGCAGTGTTGCCAGCTCACCCCAAGAATATTTCACCATGTGATATTTTACAGGCGAAGCTAACTTACAGTAGTAGGTGGAATGCTTCGTTCTGGCTGGGTCCTTTGACCTACTTTTTATTTTACGACGTTTTACGCACTAAACTAACCTACAATGAAAGAAAAAATGGACAGAAAAAGCTCTGGCATCACTTTTTAAGCTATTTTTTACCCTATTACAAAAAAGGAGAGAGAGAGAGAGAGAGTGAGAGAGGAGGACGAGTTAAACAACCGACAGTGTTGCCAACTCCTCACTCGAAAAAATCACCAAGGTTGTTTTTGGGTATAACCTAACCTCAAGCAAGGAGCTGGCAACGCTTGAGGTTTTCTCGCAGTGTTGCCAACTCACCTCAAGAATATTTCACCATGTGATATTTGACAGGCGAAGCTAACCTACGAATGGGAGTTGGCAACACGGATTAGTGGAGGTAGCCGGGTTCACCAGCATTAATTGGCGATCAGTGTTGCCAACTCACCCCAAGAATATTTCACCATGTGATATTTTACAAGCGAAGCTAACCTACGAATGGGAGTTAGCAACACTGATTAGTGTAATCAGCTCAGTTGAGTGCCATCAATTGGCGATCAGTGTTGCCAACTCACCCCAAGAATATTTCACCATATGATATTTTACAAGCAAAGATAACCTACGAATGGGAGTTGGCAACACTGACTAGTGGAGGTGCACGGGTTGAGTGCCATCAATTGATGTTGCCAGTGTTGCCAACTCACCTCAAGAATATTTCACCATGTGATATTTTACAGGCGAAGCTAACCTACAAATAGAAGTTGACAACACTGGTAACATCAATTGCGGTTCAATGTTGCCAACTCACCTGAAGAATATTTCACCATGTGATATTTTACAGGCGAAGCTAACCTACAAATGGGAGTTGGCAACACTGACTAATAGAAGTGGCCAGGGCTGCGTCCGAATCAGCAGCAGATGTCACCTAGAGCGCTGTTCCATCCGGGACTCAGCCAATCTCTGTTGTCCGAATTTGCGGTAGACGTGGAGTCGGAGGGAAGAGCAGAGAGGCGCGACAGATGCACGCTTGAACTCGCTGTGACGCTGCGCTTGGCAGCCATATTCTAACTTTCACTTTGTACAGACAATATTTACTGATTAGAGGATGTAAAACTCTATATTTTAATATTTTATCGATAATGAATGCAGAAAACGTAAATGATGAAATAGCGTGTTATATTTTTAATGTGAGTAGTTAGGTGGAAATCATTGTCATGTTTGTTTGCGCCCCAGAGCGCGGTGGGTGAAGTTCGGGCTGACACCTGGCGGGAAAAGTGACAGCCGTACTACAAGGGGACATGCAGATTCGGACGACTTGGACGCGACTTCGAGTGCACGCGAGAGCAACGGGAGAGAACAGGATGGAGCGCTTGCCAATCCGGACACGGTTTTTTGTAAACCTCTCTCGGGAACGATGTGCCACACATGCGCGCGCGCGCCTATCGGTAGATTATGTTTCGCGTATTTATTTGTTGCGCTGACACAGCGTGATGAGTAAATAATGCATTTTCTCATTTTTGAAGTACGAATGCACTTTATCGTAATCTTCCAAGTCCCGGGGACACTAATGTTTGTATATCGTGACTTTTGTAAACCTCTCTCGGGAACGATGTGCCACACACACACACGTGCACGCGCTGGCGCCTCTTATTATTTCTGTATTATGGCGCAAACACATCTAGAAAAACTACAATTTTGCTCCCTCTCCTCTCTGCGTGTGCTATCAACAATACGTAGGCCTTGGGACGACGAAAGTTACACAACGGTGAGCCTCGTCAGTACACCTACCCCGCAACATCTGGAGCATGCAAGTACATAATAGCGGGTCGCTTGGGTGTATACAATTTGTTTTGTTTATATTTTGTTTCAGAGCGAGCGAGATAATCGGAGCATGCAGGCACACAACAGCGAGCTGGGATGGAAGATCGTCAGCATATCCGGAGCGTGCAGGTACATAATAGCGAGCTGCTTGGGCGTTAGCGTGGCTTCGCCGGATGCAATACACACGATGCTTAGGTTACAACAGGTTGTTAATATTAGCTTTGGGGAAGAATGTTCTAGAGAAGATTGTCTCAGAATATTTTCATAGTTTCACACCTCTATTAGATTGGTAGAAAAATATATTAGTGGGCAATAAAATCTGAAGAAGATTTGTGTCTAGCAAAAATAAGCTAAATAGAATTACACATGCATACAATATTTATTTTTTTCTATCTACAATCATATTTTTCTTATATATTTTTCAATTTTTTTATAGGGTTGATTAAAACACATATTTGAGGAAGACAACACTCTACCACCAACTGATCACATATAAATAAACATACCCAAAAAAAAATGCGCTCCATGAAAAGTTGTCCTGTGTGCAAAACAGCCATATCAAGCAAAAATTTTGCAAGACATTGTCGCACCTGCGTGCCAAGCAAGCATTTGGTTGCCACCGAACTGTGTTCCGGATGCAATAAATACATTACAATTGCGTATGTCAAGAAGCATAAGCTTACTTGTCTAAGCAAAAATACATCTGGGGCCCAGCCTTCGACCTCCACCAAGAGGAAGGCAGAAGCAGCCTCCATCAATGCACCACCTGCTAAACGCGTCAAGCCTCCAAAAGCAGACCGGTCTGCTTTCGGTGGAATATTAGGAGATTACGTTCAATTGTCGGATGGCTCTTGCGATGTTCGTAGCTTTTTAGAGGAGAAACGAGCAGAAATAGTTTCTATTTTTAGTAATGCACTGGCTACGCACTCCTCCACTAAATTCTACGCATCGCTTCGTTGCTGGTACAAAAAACCGTCTGATGAAATTTACAGCTTCTGCCACAACACCAAGGCGAAGATGCTGCATCTGGCGGATGTCGACAACCTCGAGGTCATCTACAACAAGTTTGTCGAGGAGCTGCTGGCAAAGCAAGAAGAACATGAAGCTAAGGGCTCGGGAGGTTCGCTGTGTGGGGAGCCTCACGAACTGGGCGTCAAACTTTCCAAGTTTGTGCCTCTCTCCGCCTCCAGCTACGTTCGCTTACCAGAAGCAATTGCGGCAAAGACGGCCGTCCTGAACATTCAGAACAGTGACGCCAAGTGCTTCGTATGGTGTGTGCTTGCGGCGTTGCACCCTGTTCACTGGAAAAACCATCCACACCGAGTTAACCACTACCTACCCTACGAGTCAGAACTGGAAGATGCCATTGCTGGGATCGACTACCCGGTGACGCTTTCGGACATTCGCAAGTTCGAGGCTCGCACACACAACGCTCGGTTGGCCATCAACGTTTATGGCCTCACCGACGAAAATGTGGTGTACCCTATCCGGGTGAGCGACGTAGACGATGATGGTGCGCAGGAAATTCATCTCCTACTCATCAAGAACGAGACCCATCACCACTACACCCTCATCCGCTCCCTCTCTCGGCTTGTTTCGAGCCAAACAAGCAAACACGAACACCACATAGAAGTTTGTCCCAGGTGCTTGTCTAAATTTCGTAATCAAAAACGGCAGAATTATCAACGCATCAGAGGTCCCAACATCGCTGTCGAGAAGCTCGCTAACCACAAGCTCTACTGCAATGCCAATGAACCGGGGGTGGCAGACTTGCCCAAACCTGGCACCGTGGAGCGTTTCCACATGCACGGTGCCATGGTGGAGCACCCTGCTATCATCATCGCGGATTTCGAGGCCTTCCTCAAACCCCTGTCCACTTGCGACCCCGATCCTGAAGTTTCTTCCACCACCCCTTACCAACTCCACGATGCATCCAGTTTCGCTTACGTTGTGGTGCGACGAGATCAACACATCGCCCCCGAGCCCTATGTGTATCGCGGTCCCGACGCAGCCAAACACTTCCTCGAGAGGATGGTTGACGAGGCCATCGAGATAGGGAAGGTGCTGTTGACCCCCAAGTCTATGCTCCCACTGTCCCCCGACGATCAACGCAGACACGACGAGGCCATCGCTTGCCCTGTCTGCGTCGAGGAGTACACTACCAAAAACCGTAAAGTCCGTCACCACCATCACTTTAACGGTAGGTACGTTGGCCCTTGGTGCAATGATTGCAACCGTATGGCCCGGGACCCACGCTTCATCCCTGTGTTTTTTCACAACGGCTCGGGGTACGACTTTCACCACCTGATCAAGCATCTTGGGTACGACGACATGCGAATCAACGTTCTCGCCCAGAACGAGGAGCGTTACATCAGTGTGAGCAAACAAGTGTCGATCCCAGAATCAAGCTCTACCGTCGAGCTTCGCTTCCTCGATTCCCTGAGGTTCCTCCCGGCCAGCCTTGATGCCCTGACGAAAAAACTCAGCGACGAGCAAATGCTCATTACCTCTGCAAACTTTCCGAACTTGGACGCCGGTCTCTTCAGGAGTAAGGGGGTCTACCCCTACGAATACGTTACCGACTCTACCAAGTTTGCGGAGACGTCGCTACCTCCCCAGGCGAAGTTCTACAGTCAGCTTCGAGGCTCGAACATCACCGACGAAGAATATCACCACGCCCAGTCCATGTGGCACGAGCTGGGTTGTCGAACTCTCGGAGACTACCACGACGCCTACCTCAGACTTGATGTGACGCTCCTCGCCGACGTGTTCCAGACGTTCCGGGCGACCGCAATGAACATCTACCACCTGGATCCCGCCTACTTCTATAGTCTCCCCGGACTGGCATGGTCAGCCATGTTTCTGGTGACGAAAGTCGAGCTGGAGCTTCTTTCGGACGTGGACATGATGCTGTTTGTGGAACGCGCCGTGCGGGGTGGAATGGTCCAGGTGTCGCAACGGCACGCGTGCGCCAACAACCATCACATGGCTACTGGCTACGACTCCACCCAACCGACGAGCTACATCATGCACACGGACGTCAATAACCTCTACGGGCACTCCATGATGCAGCCACTCCCCTTTAGAGGGTTCGAGTGGGCTGACCCTTCCAAATTCGACGTTGAAGGTTTCGACGATTCGGAATGCGGATTTTTCGCCGAGGTGGACCTTGAGTTCTCCGAGAAGCTGCAGGATTTGTTCTGCGATCTTCCCCCTGCACCCGAGTTCAAGTGTCCACCCGATTCCAACCAGAAGAAGCTCGTCATGGATTTCGAACCCAAGAAGAATTATGTTCTTCACTACCAGAATCTCCGGTGGTTGATGCAGCGAGGGGTCACGGTCCACGCAGTTCATCGCATCCTCAAGTTCGAGCATTCTCCATGGTTGCGTCCATATATTGAAGTCAACACTGAACACCGCACCGCAGCCACGTCCGAGCTTGATAAGGATTTCTTCAAGCTTATGAATAATGCAGTGTTTGGCAAAACCATGGAGAATATACGGAATCGCGTGGACATAAAATTGGTGACGAGGAAAGAGCGATGTCGTCAGCTTGTCGCGAGCCCATTGTTCAAGTCTCGAACAATCTATAACGAGCAGCTGGCTCTGATTCACATGAGGCAAGGTGTGGTGAAACTCACCAAGCCTATCTACGTCGGAGCCGCGGTTCTGGATCTGAGCAAGCTCCACATGTTCGAGACGTACTACGACATATTACGTTCACACTACGGCCACAACATCTCGCTTCTCTACACGGACACGGACAGCTTGGTGTACCACGTTCGCACAGCCGACGCATACGGGGATATAGCCACAGCTCCATCTTTGGTTAAACTCTTCGACACCTCGGGCTATCCCCAGCCGAACCAGTACGATATCCTGGCCCACAACAAGAAGGTTCCTGGCAAACTCAAAGACGAAAAGGACGGAGACGTGATTCTCGAATTTGCAGGTCTTCGCGCCAAGGCCTATACCATCAAAGCCGAGGGCAGCGTTACCAAGAAGGCGAAGGGTGTCGGCAGACAGGTGGTTCGGGAGCATCTCACATTCGAGGACTTCGTCGATTGCCTCAAAACCAGGTCGTCGATTCTAAGAGCAGAACAGCGCATCCAGAGCATCGACCATGTGTTGACCACCAACAAGGTGAGGAAGATTGCCCTGGATCCCAACGACGACAAGAGGTACGTCCTCCAGTGTGGAATCCACACACTGCCGTGGGGGCACTATCGCTTAGCAGAAAGCAAAACCTGCAACATATGCCCATCTTCAACAGAAGATTCATAAAAACAAAACAAAAAAAAAAAAAAAAAAAAAATCATTTTGTTAGTCATTACAAAAAAAAAACACTGACTGTCATTACAAAAAACTTTGACCGTATTTTAAATAACCAGCATACCTATGAATCTTTTTGGTTTCCGAAAACAAACCAACATGGAGACTGTACACCGCGCGACGACAGATCATGAATTTCTACCTTCCATGTTAACTAAACTCAACGGTCTACTGATTGTTCACCTTAACAGCATTTGGACGAAATTGGATGACGATGTAGGCAAGATGTTTTATGTCTTTAACAACAATTTACATTTTTACAAAATTCCGATTGATGGAAAACTTCAAATTGCCGTGAATCCGGAAAACGTAGGCGAAATCAAAATATCTACCGGCAAGAACATTTTTCGAATCAAGCACGACAAGATGCTTTCTAACATTACGTACGATGTTTCTGCAGGAGATTGTTTATACGTGGAACTCCTAGGAGATTACGACAAACTCATTCCTCTCTTCGTAGAATTACGAATCGTCTATCCTATTATAAATAACCGTTAACCAAAATGCCTAACGATATTTTCGGCAACACCAAGCGTGTAGACCACGCAGAAGAGATTCTCATGTTGGACGTCCGAATTAAAAAGTTGAGGAGCGATTTGATTGCTTTGCAGGAGACCTTAAACAAAAGTTTAGAGTCCGAGATTGCTACGCTCCAAACGCAATGTCTGGACCCCATTCTGAAAATCGATTCCGAACTGAAAACGCTCATAAAAAATTATGTCGACGTACCTTCTTACGACAACGTTCAAAATATACAGTTGAGCGTGGATAAGCTTCAAAATGATTTGGCCAAATTACAACAATTTCAATCGAAAAATGAAGATTTGGAAAAATTGAAACTCGAAATCGAAGAACGAACTTCCGCAATCGAAAAGAATTTCTCTGAACTTCAAACCGTCGTGAAGGATATTGATGTAGAACGCTTGCATGTTGTTGTTTCCAAATTACAAGAAGAATTCGCCAGCACGTTGGAAGAAATTAAATCCAAGTTACAGACTTTGGAAGATACCATGACGAACCTACCATCGTCAGACGAACTGCAGGTCATCGGCAAAAGCGTCGCGAACATAAAAATTCAATTGGAGGCTTATCAAGATTTCGAACACATTCAAACCACCATCGCTACGCTTCAGGCATCTCTGGAGTTGATCAACGAAGAAATTAAAAATATTCACGCTGAAGCAAACGCGTTGACGAGCATACAAGACACGTTGAGCACGGTTCAGCAGAAGATCGAATATTTAGAAAATTTGAACGTCGAAACGAACCTTGCTCATTTTCATCACGTACTGGACAACATACAGGGTGACTTGGAATCGTTACGGACGAGCGTACCTTCGAGCGAAGATTTGGAAAAATTGAAAACGGCGGTGACGGCACTATCCGATTCGAGCGACATCAAAAGTTCGTTGAGCGATCTCGAGAGTAGGGTTGCCAATCTCCCCACCTCCAAAGAATTGCACGCTTTGAAAAGAAGCATATCACGTATGCTGAAACGACTGGAAACGGAAACGGCGAACGTGGAACAGATTCGAGACGAACTTGCTTCGTTGGTGTCGACGCTGCCCACTTCGCAGAGCGTCGCCGACCTTCACACGCAGTTTACCGAGATGCGAAGCATCGTGAACGATCTCACCGAGAAGAGCTCGAAATTAAATCAAGTCGAGAACCTTCAGAGTATCGTCGTCAACATCAGAGATCAAGTTGGAGTGCTGGAATCCACGCAGGAATCGACGCTGGCCTCTTTCGGTGCCAAGTTGCAAGAACTCAACGAAAACTTCAAGCAGTTGAACGTGGAAGTGAAAATCAAACCGTCATTTTCTACAGTAACGGATACCATAGTCGAATATTTGTTGCCCGTACAAAATACACTGGGACAGCTTCACAGCAACCTCGTTAGCGTCGATACTAAATTCGCTAAACTGCATTCTCTGCAAGCCATCGAAATCAACAGCGTACCCAATCAACAGAGAATCTCCACGTTCGTTGAAGGTAACAAACTGTACATGTTGCATCCTTATCATCCGTACTACAAGTTTCTCCTCGATGGCACGATTCAGATAAACGAATTTTCGTACTGGTCTCACGGCAGAAAAGCTAGCGTTCCCACCATGACCTTGATATCGAATCGTGGTGTCCAGAAAGCAGGAAATATTCCTCTGGCACGTTGGAACGAAACGCGCAACATATATGAAATACACGAAGACGAAGATCTCACCGTTTTTGACGTGAGTGCCGGCGATAAGCTGATCATTCAAAACACGAGCGAAGTACCACCCTCTTTGAATCCCATCACGCTGGTACTTCTCTTCAAACGTAATCTCTAAAAAATGTCTAGGCAAGCCATCGTCGAAGAATTGCATAAACCTGCACGCCGCAACTACGAACGTTTGGCGGTGGTGACCAAGGGCATCGACGACCTCTGGCAAAGTGACCTCGTGGAGATGAGTAGCGGCAATCTAAAAAATGTGCATAAATTGAACAAGGGCAACAAGTATCTCCTCACCGTCATAGACACGTTTTCAAAATTCGCATGGGCTCTACCTTTGAAAGCCAAAACAGGAACGTGCGTCACGGAAGCATTCAAGACAATTTTTCGCGAAAGCAACAGACGACCTCGGTTTTTGCAAACAGACAATGGTAAAGAATTTTACAATACCGTATTCCAAAAGTTTATTCGGAAACACGACATTCGACATTATTCAACCTTCAGTCACATCAAAGCCAGCATCGTGGAAAGATTTAATCGAACCTTGAAAACACACATGTGGAAACGATTCACGCTTCGAGGAAATTACAAATGGGTCGACATACTGCCGGAACTCGTCGACACCTATAATAATACGGTACACAGAACGATAGGCATGAAGCCAGCTGACGTTACGAAATCTGACGAGCAGCGTTTAATTTCTACAGTTTACTGTCCAAAGTACACTCCCACGACTACCAAGAAATCAAAATTCAAAATTGGAGACCAGGTGAGGATCAGCAAATTCAAACACACCTTCGAGAAGGGGTTCACAAAAAATTGGAGCACGGAACTTTTTACGGTGGTTCGAGTTTTACCCGGAAACCGACACACGTATATAATAAAAGATAGTAGCGGTGAGATTTTGAAAGGAAGATTTTACGAAGAGGAACTCTCTAAAACAAAACATCCCGACACGTACCTCATCGAGAAAGTATTGCGTAGAAAAGGCGACAAACTGTTTGTCAAATGGCTGGGACTTCCGGAAAAGAGTTGGATCGATTCGAACGAAGTGATCTTGTAAGTACGTGGAACGTGGTGAAACGTCTACCGGATTCGGAAAGTCAAACAAAAAAAAAGAACGGCGAGTTGCTTCCCGACAGCATTCGCTGTCTGATCGTAGGTCCTTCAGAGTGTGGGAAAACAACACTGCTCGTGGACAATTTTCTCCTCGCACCGAATTGGTTAGATTGGAAGAACAGGCACCTCTACGTATTTTCGAAAAGTCTCGAACAAGCGAAATACAAGCAACTGATGAAACTGTACGATGGTCTGGACATTGCAACGTTCGCTTCGGAAATAAAACCCCTCCACGATTGTCGTGAAAATTCAGTCGTTGTGTTCGACGATGTCATCCTGGAAAATCAAAATGAAATTCGCAATTTTTTCACGCAAGGTCGTCACAAAGGAATAGATTGCTTCTTCCTAGCTCAAACGTTTTCCAAAATTCCAAAACAGTTAGTACGCGACAACGCTAATTTCATATGTTTGTTTCGTCAAGATCACACCAACCTCAAGCACGCGTACGATGACTACGTAGGCGGAGACATGAACTACAATCAATTTTTGGAACGCTGCTGCTCCCACTGTTGGAACAGTGACGATTTCGGATTCGCAACGATCGACATGACGAGGAAACCCAACAACGGAAAATACAGAAACAAAATCAACGACTTTCTAAACGTTGCAACGTTGTGAGAAACAACGTGTATAAATAACGCTATGACGAAACGAAAAATCGAAGACGAAAATCTCAAGTTGCGAAACTACCTCGCGAAACGCTTCAAAGGTTGGAAATCCGAGAATCGCGGATTCTACGAAGAGAAGAAACGTCAAGATCAACCTGTGATCGACGCCATCAGCGATCTAGGTAAAGAAATTAAAGGCGTCACGGAACAAAATAAAAATTTGATCAACGAACTCGTACCACTTGCAGCTAAAAGTTACACCGTACCCACGCCTATTTCGAGCATTCCTTCGACGCCGTTCGAACTAAGAGACGTACCGCCAGGACGTCGAGCCATAAGCAGCACGTCGTCGTCTTTGGATAAGATCGAGTTAGGACCTTTGGCACGAGACTACCTGAGCACGGGCAAGTTCGACAAGGATGAAGTGTTCGGATTGTATCCGAGCATGGAGAGTAACGAAGGCGGCGGTGTGGTATGGAAGATTGGGAAATCGAAGGTGACTTTTGAAGGCAACGACATTAAAGTTAATTTAGGCGATAAGAATAGCTGGAACAGGTATCCGGGTACGGTGGGACTGTGGGAACTCGTTGCCAAAAAGCAGCCGAAGGATTACACCGAAGAAGATTACCAGAGTTACAAGGAAATTCTGATCATGACGGACGCCTTGTACCAGAACAACGACGCTACGCAGAATAGGGTGAAATCGAGCAGCGGCGAAAAATACAGGAATCTCATCAAGCCGATATGGAACCAGGTGAAAACAGGCAGCGGCGTCAAACTCTACAACACGTTACCCAAAGAATTTGTTTGGGTGGACGACGTGCGCAAGCTCATAGACCGATTGTTGGTTATTGCAGGAGAGGAGAATGCAGGCAATCGTAATTTCTACAACGAGAAGGTTGGCATCGTGGACATGATCAGCACAAAACTTTCCAACTTCATCGTAAACGACGACAAGGGCATAGGGTACCTCATTAAAATCATCAACACGCTGCCTCCGAGATTCTGGAACGTGGCCGAAGGAAAGGGTCTCGTGAACGACATCATCAACAAGTTACCTTTCGAGATGCATTTACCTGGCTACCAGTACTGCGGACCGGGTACCAAACTCGAGAAAAGATTAAATAGAGGAGACAAGGGTGTAAATCCGTTGGACGCAGCATGCAAAAATCACGACATCGCCTACAACACCACTCGCACCGATCTGGATGCACGTCACGAAGCAGACAGAAAGTTAGAGCACGCAGCTTTCGAAAGATTCGTTAGCAGAGACGCTTCGCTGGGAGAAAGAGTTGCAGCACTGGGCACCACCATCGCCATGAACACAAAACAAAAACTTGGGTGGGGTATATAAATAACATACAGTAAAAAAAAAAAAAACATGTTTGGTATAACCGTCTTGCCACACGAACTGTTGTGTAAAATTTTTAAACACGCAGTAAACGGAGATGTTAATAAACTTTTAATCATAGCGAGATCAACACCGGAATTTCGCATCCCTTGTGAAATGGCTGTTAAGGATTATCTTCGGGGGATCAGTAGCATGAGGTGGGGTGATCTCGACACTCTTCTTTCGGCTGCAGGGGAAAAATTAAACAATAGGTTAGATGATCTGCACGAGGCGAGGAAGGGAAGAAGACGATACACTGATGATTGGCACAAGTCTAAACAAGAGACGGAAGATATCATCACGCACATCATTGCGTTTTCCGAAGCACGAACTTTCTTCCTCTAACGCACACACACAAAAAAAATCTTCGATGCAAATCGTGAAAAAAATATATATAAATAACACACATTGTAAAAAAATCTTTGGTATATATAAATAACACACATCGTGAAAAAAATTAAATTTCTCTAACACACACACTAAAAATTTCTCTTCTTCGATATGACGACTGAAAAAATAAGTGACCTCCAAGCATTAAAACAAATGCTAAATTTGTCAGTCGAATATGTAAAAATTCAGGAATTGGAAGTCGACAAACCTTACACGATAACTTCCGGTTCAATTGTTTCTACCCAGTATGGTCCCAAGGCGCGTCTGTTGCTCAACGCACAATACAGTTTATTTTTACCAGATCGATACGCTAACATGTTATCCGACGAGAAGCTAGCTATTTTAATCGAGAACAAAACTCAAATCGTGTACAAGGGTACAAAGGAACTTCTTGGTAAGAAAACAAAGCACGTAATAGAATTTGTGTAACGGCTCTGCACAGAGTATATTCTTGAAAAAAAAATTACACGGAACAAAAAAAATCTCAGAACATTTATATATAAATAACATACCGAAAAATATTACACAACAAAAAAAAATCTCAGAACATATATATAAATAACATACCGTGAAGATAACATATAGAGCATCAACATGAAGCCCAAAGGTGTCGTGTACCAGATACCATACTCCAATCTGAAAAATCTAGGTGCCCTCGATGGGTTACTTACCAAGAAACAACGCGAGAAGAAACGTTCTTGCTTGACGAAAGGACACGGAATGAAATTACTTCTCAGCACACCTCAATTAAGACGCTTGCAGCGTTCGCGGAAACAGCAAAAAATCGGAGGTTTCATATTCAGCATCCCAGCCATCCTGGCAGCATTGGGGGCCGTAGGAAGTTTGGCCGGCGGAAGTGCCGCCATCGCAAAAACCGTCATCGACTCGAAGAAGAACAAGGCCGAATTGGAAGAACAGAAACGTCACAACCTGGCTATGGAGAAGAAGGGGAAAGGTATAACCAAAAAACAAAAAAGCAACCTCGATGCTTTGAAGAAATATAAAAAAAAGAAGAAGCCCTGTCCAACTTCGATATTGAATCTCTAATCGAACTGTTGGGAATAAAAAACTTCAGGGGTGTTTTCATGTCCGATTCTCTACCCTCTGCTGTGAAGAAAAAAGAGTATGGCGTGGTCAACCTGGACAGTTACAAAAATCCTGGTACACATTGGATATGCTACCTCAAAATTGACGATGACAAAGCATTTGTTTTCGATTCGTTCGGTGGCACACCGCCTGCCAGGCTGGTGAAGTATCTCAGTGTTGCCAACCTCTACTACAATGACAAACGCATCCAGGGTTTCACCGATGTTAACTGCGGCCACCTATGCCTTTCCGTTCTCGCATACATGTCTAAAATAAATAACCCGTCGGTGGAACATTTTCAGAAAGCATTGTGGAATCTTAAATACGATGGGCGTGTTCCATCTTACGAGCGAATCTTCGATCCTGAAACTCACGCTGCACGACGACATCGTCTATCCTAAATCCGTAGCTCTGCGTGCATTCTACAGCATGTACCTCATACCTAACGTCACGCATCACAACAACAAAATTAGCGTCGGAAACGAACACATCGTCGTCACGCCAGGCCAATACAATCTTTCCACTTTGCAAGCTCAATTACCCAAAGGCACGTACCTTTCTCAAAATTCGGTCACGCACAGAGTGGAAATTGTGTCGGCGACGGAAACCATAAACCTGGGCACCATGGGAGAACTTTTAGGTTTCGAGAACGACACAAAACTCGAAGCTGGCATCAAGCACACGGCAACCAACATTCCTAAATTTCTGGCCATAGAGACTCTAAACGTTCACTGTAATGTGGCGGAAGGAATGATCACGAAATCCTCGGACGGGGGGTTGCTGGGAAGTCACAAGCAGACAGGAATCATAGCCACATTCAAACCCAGTTCCGAATTCATGGAACCGATCATCTACACGCCCTCTTCGCCGATCTATTTTCCAGTATGCCGCAACCGCATAGACGACATAGAGTTGGTGGTGACGAACGAGAAAGGAGAGGTGGTGGATTTCGCAGGTGCCACTACGACGGCCATCGTGGAGATCAACATATAATAAATAACACGCATAGTAAAAATGGAACAAATCGAAAGTTACGAATTGCAATCTTTCCCTCCCAACCGTCGCACGTTCGCCAATCTCAACGAAGCGAACAGGGAGATCGAATACGACGTGGACGTAGGCGATGGGTTCGTTCATCCTCACAGAGCGGACCTCTACCTTCAATTCGACGTGGTGAAGAAAGAAAGCGGAGAAGCGTTTCCACCCAATGCAAATTTGAAACTCGTGGACAACTTCGTGCCTCACCTATTCTCGCAGGTGGAGGTGAGGAAACACAACACCGTCATCGACAGAATAGACTATCCAGGTATCACGTCGACGGCAGTGGGAACATTGAAATTATCCAAAACGGACGCAACATACTATCAAGCGGGAGGATTCGAAGCGGGAACAAAAATATCGACTAAAAGTCACACGGTGCTCTTTCCCATGCGTCTGCTGCCGGGATTCTTCTCCGACTACAAAGAGATCATGTGGAAGGGAGGATTGCGCGTCACGTTTCGAAGAGCAGCCAACGACAACGACGCACTGATGCGATACACCAACTTGAACGCCGACGGCACACCGATAGCCAACACATTACCCGAAGCAGCCAAGTGCGTCATCCGAAGCATGGAATTGAGAATGCCGATCGTGGAATACGAAACAAACTACGCCCTCAAGTACAAAGCAGAGATCTTGAAGAGTCCGCAGGTACCGATTCACTTTCACGGTTACCAGTGCGTACAGAAGATGGCGTCGGGAAGTCACATGGAATTCGACGTGACGACACAGTTCAACAACATACAGTTCGACATGCCAGATTTCGTCGTGGTGCTCTTTCAGACCGGGCGCGATAACAATCAGGAAAAAGATTCCAGCAAATTCGACGACTGCAAGATCAAGAACGTTTATCTGAAGAATGGACGCAACGAAGTCTTCCCGCGCGAGAATTACAACCTCGACATGACCAAAGATGATTACCTCAAACTTTACGAAGCTTACACGGCTTACAAACGCGTAACCGAGGGAAGCGTGGACATGTACTACACTCCCAGCGAATTCAAAATCCGCAGGCCGATGTTCGTCATCAACACGACGAAGAGGAAGCAGGTGGTGGTCAACGATCGCACCAACATCAAGGTCGTCTGCGAGTTCCACGAAGCCTTGCCCGATGATACCGTGTGCAGCGTCATCCTGATTGCAGAGAAGTCTTTCGCGTACGACGTGAAGAACGAGAGGGTCACAGAGCAGTTTTAACAGGTTTAACATCTTTTTCTTGCACAAATAATAAGAGGCGCCAGCGCGCGCATGTGTGGCACATCGTTCCCGAGAGAGGTTTACAAAAAACCGTGTCCGGATTGGCAAGCGCTCCATCCTGTTCTCTCCCGTTGCTCTCGCGTGCACTCGAAGTCGCGTCCAAGTCGTCCGAATCTGCATGTCCCCTTGTAGTACGGCTGTCACTTTTCCCGCCAGGTGTCAGCCCGAACTTCACCCACCGCGCTCTGGGGCGCAAACAAACATGACAATGATTTCCACCTAACTACTCACATTAAAAATATAACACGCTATTTCATCATTTACGTTTTCTGCATTCATTATCGATAAAATATTAAAATATAGAGTTTTACATCCTCTAATCAGTAAATATTGTCTGTACAAAGTGAAAGTTAGAATATGGCTGCCAAGCGCAGCGTCACAGCGAGTTCAAGCGTGCATCTGTCGCGCCTCCCTCCGACTCCACGTCTACCGCAAATTCGGACAACAGAGATTGGCTGAGTCCCGGATGGAACAGCGCTCTAGGTGACATCTGCTGCTGATTCGGACGCAGCCCTGGCCACTTCTATTAGTCAGTGTTGCCAACTCCCATTTGTAGGTTAGCTTCGCCTGTAAAATATCACATGGTGAAATATTCTTCAGGTGAGTTGGCAACATTGAACCGCAATTGATGTTACCAGTGTTGTCAACTTCTATTTGTAGGTTAGCTTCGCCTGTAAAATATCACATGGTGAAATATTCTTGAGGTGAGTTGGCAACACTGGCAACATCAATTGATGGCACTCAACCCGTGCACCTCCACTAGTCAGTGTTGCCAACTCCCATTCGTAGGTTATCTTTGCTTGTAAAATATCATATGGTGAAATATTCTTGGGGTGAGTTGGCAACACTGATCGCCAATTGATGGCACTCAACTGAGCTGATTACACTAATCAGTGTTGCTAACTCCCATTCGTAGGTTAGCTTCGCTTGTAAAATATCACATGGTGAAATATTCTTGGGGGTGAGTTGGCAACACTGATCGCCAATTAATGCTGGTGAACCCGGCTACCTCCACTAATCCGTGTTGCCAACTCCCATTCGTAGGTTAGCTTCGCCTGTCAAATATCACATGGTGAAATATTCTTGAGGTAAGTTGGCAACACTGCGAGAAAACCTCAAGCGTTGCCAGCTCCTTGCTTGAGGTTAGGTTATACCCAAAAACAACCTTGGTGATTTTTCGAGTGAGGAGTTGGCAACACTGTCGGTTGTTTAACTCGTCCTCCTCTCTCACTCTCTCTCTCTCTCTCCTTTTTTGTAATAGGGTAAAAAATAGCTTAAAAAGTGATGCCAGAGCTTTTTCTGTCCATTTTTTCTTTCATTGTAGGTTAGTTTAGTGCGTAAAACGTCGTAAAATAAAAAGTAGGTCAAAGGACCCAGCCAGAACGAAGCATTCCACCTACTACTGTAAGTTAGCTTCGCCTGTAAAATATCACATGGTGAAATATTCTTGGGGTGAGCTGGCAACACTGCGAGAAAATGAGGCTCATGCCTTACGAGAGAAATCCATTAAGGCGAGCCTCACCGAGCCTCATTTTCGGGCGTGGAACCGGCACCACTACACTACTCTTCTCGTATATAACTACACATGGCCAAATGATTACCTCTCTCACCTTTGCTGTTATAATTATTATTATAAATCATAATATGGAATTAAAAACAATTCGAGATTTTGATAGCGTCGGGAAATTTTAAAAAAATTCCAGTCCCGAAAATTTCCTAATCTTGTCCGTGAATTGCAATTTTCTTTTTCAGTTCCGAACGCCGTGATTGTAAAAAAAAATAGTTTTCAATCCCATCCCAACCAAGCATTTTCCGGCCCGCGCACCCCTAGTCACGACGGTCAACATGATCCAATGTCTGGTGAAAACCTTCTCTTGTAATTTTGTTCGACATTGCATTTAATTGATGTAACGTAAAGCTTGTTAATCACAGAAAACAATAGAGGAGAAGGTCTAAATATGGGTTTTGGAGTTAACAGCGCTCTCGGGTGCTGGAACCTGGCAGAGGCAATTGGAACTGGTTATCTGTCAAGGACAAAGGTTGAGGCGCCAATTCGCAAGAGAAAGTGGCGGTTAGTTTCGGCCTTGGACGGTGTTATAGAATTGCGACCTCCGAAAACTTTTTGCAGGTATGTTTTAACTCAGCGTTTTCTGAATTCTCATCTGCTTTGTATAGGTTATCATATTAGCGGTACATAAAACAAATGTGGGCATTTATAATGCCATGATTTGTTTGTGAAATATGTACCACAGAGAGCAAAAATAAATCGAAGAAGAAAAATAGCGTGATGGTCTAAATATGGGCTACGATATGAGGTCTTATGTTGAGATCACATTTTCAACAAATGTGTGGATGTTTTTCTTAATTTCGATTTTTCTCATTCCGCGTGATTTTCAAAACAACAGATTATTCATAAATATGAATTTTATAATGTTTTAGCGATAAATTACTGTTTTTTTAAATTTTAATTACTTTTTAAGATATTGCCACTAGTAGCCATATTTAGACCACAATTTTGAAATACATCATTTTCCAATTTTTTTGGAAATTGCTTTTTTTTTAAAAAAAATGGAGACCTTCGACAAACGTACCTAAACGTAACACTATACTTTAGCGTGCTATTACATTTAAGCATATATTTCATAGATAGGCAGGTGCTTGATATATTAATTTTTTTACTACGAAAATGTCAATTTAAAAAGGGGGCCCATATTTAGACCTTTTCCTCTATCATTTGTAATGAAATATCTCGCCTACAATCTCACCATTCCAATTACACGAACCTTTCCAATATATCTCTGGAAAGGGGGCGGCGAGTGCCCCCTCTGCCCCCATTCCCTTGTGGGCGCCCTTGCTTGGAAGATATATCCGAACGATGATTGTAATTACATAGCAAATTGGATAATTACCAAATGTGACGGAAAAGCATTAAAAAATATTTTCTTGATTTTCTTCCTATTCTACATTCTCGTTCCCATATGGTAATAGCCACCAGCTTGTTCCCTGATTTATTAATTAGCTTGTTATTTGTTTGTGCTTGTCGGACCGTTCCTCTCTTCTTTTTTCGTGATTCAGAAATATGCAATAACCGGGTGCTCAAATTTCGTCGTCTTTTTAATTGGATTTTTTCTTTTAGTTTGTGGAACCAATTTGGACTCATTAATTTTTGTTTTCAAATCTTTCAGTATTCTCTTTGACTTGTTTTCCCTTTGCAGCGAGAAACATACATTATTGAGCTGTTTGATTGGCGTGTTTGAATTGTGTACAGATGAAAGGGTTAACAATATGTTGATCTCTGTCCTCACATTAAATTGTTGATCGATAATTGTGAATGTTTACTCATATGCTTGTGGTCGGATAAAAGTATAATCGCAGATATAAGAAATGGATAGTTTTGTTTTTGAATGTTTTCTGCTCAGACAGGCTAATCGGGACTAGGCCTACAGTTTAATGTGGGATAAGAACGTCCTCCGGGGATGGATGTCTCTTTCTACTTCATTTTCCCAAATTTTAATTTCCCTGTTGCTTTTACTTAATTTTCTCTTTCGTTTTTGCCAAGTTTTTTATAGTTTGTTTCATCTCTATATACTTTGTTATTCTTCATATTTTTATATTTTCTTTAAATCCGATATACATTACAGATTCGCTGTTCTCTTATTGGTCTTCTCTTTTCTATATTATCTACAAATTCCCTTTTCCTTCTTTCGGCTTCTTCTCCATGGTTCTCTGTCTAAAGGGTCGACCCTTCCTGTTTGTTTGGGTCTATATTTTAAGTCCACTTTATGCACAGATATGCTAATCGGGACTGGACCTGCGGTTTAAAGTGGGATCCGAGCCACTATGTGCTCCAACCGAGTATCGAACGCTGGATTCCTTTATTACAAGGCGACGACGTTACCACTACGCCATCGGGGAAACTCCTTCTCAAGACACCCAAATGTGGACCTCCTTTCCACATAGTACACCCTGGACTGCATTTTGCAGACTACTGAGACTCTGGCGTCTGAACTCACGGCCAGTGTATCGTCTTGTGATTGTATCATCATTTATTCCCATCGTCGCGATTAGCCAAAAGCAACTTAAAATAAGCTAAACCCAGTTATCCACAATTCTCTTCCTACTGACTTGCATGTACATTTCAGTGTGTAAAACATGTCCAAAAATGATCCACAGAATCTCCAACACATATCCAAGACTGATCTAGATAATGTCTAAATCACATCCTTCCTGGATATCCTACGTATGTCCCCTGGACAGACATATGGATATGCAGCGGATCCTGAATATGTACTGCATATTTGTGTGCTGTGTGGGTTTTCATTTATATTTCAGTAACTCTAACGAATTGAATGTGTACGAAAACGGAATAGAACAAAAGAATCCAAAAATAGAACAAGCGAACCAAGACAAAAGTTTTAAGTCGACCTAAGCCGTTTGCTACCAGACAAAATCTTCCTGCTTTTTTTTTTTTGGTTGTTTTTTTCAGCAATGACATATCCTGTTCTGAATAAGAGTTCACTCTGCGGGCACGGAAGTACCTTCATTATGTGTTCTTAAGCGATGGAAAATCTCAGGGTTCCCATGGCAACTAATGTCAGTTCAAATACCATCAGCGGGATGAGTGGAAGCAGGAAGAGAGAGAAGGGAGGGAGGTTTAGGAGTGATCCCGAGGGGTTGTGTAAACCCTGGGGATTAAGTAACGTGACGGCCAAAAGGGGTTTAGGGTTACGGGCAAGGGTGGTGCTCTGGGGATTCCCCATCGTTTGAGTTCCTGCATGGGAAGTAATTGTGATGATTTGAAGTTGGATTTCGTTCAGGAAGAGGGGAGGGGGGGGGGTAAATCACTGTGATTGCTACTTTGGATCTCCATTCCGCTCTGTAAGGACGAGAATCTATTGTTTTAGAGTGGACATGCAGGTTTTTCTCTTTGTTGAAATTTAACCCAAGAATGATTAGATTAGAACTCCAACCCGAGTCTCTAGTATACCATGCCAACAATTGAATCAAGATTGATTTTTCGCTGTTTTATCCTGTGTGGGATTTATTTCAGTAATACAGCAACGTGATTTCTTACCTCTAAAACGCTGACGACGTCGACAATACCTAAAATCTCCCCGCTGTATGCTAGAGAGCCGGGATCGAGTCTTGTTCTAGCCTGTATTTTTCGAGTTTTTTTTCTACGAAGTACGGTCACCGACAATAAACTTACATCAGAAATACCAGCTTCCGTGCAGGGCGTTATGTGTGTTACTAACTTGAGTAGTGAATGTTAATAGCAAACTTTCCATGGCAACTTCTGCCAACGACGTATACTTAGGAACACCCATAACGGCTTTCAGGGAAGCACGTATATCAGGATCTTGGTGTTCCATTTATACTGCAAGTGACTGAACGTCTACTGTGTGTGTCAAATCATCAGATAATGCCGGTGTCAAGTCTGTAAAAGTCCCTCTTTTTCGTTAAGATTGATTGATTTGGTTTATTGTCACTTTGGGCTAATCGCAAAGATGAAAAGGAGTGATGATATGATGAATTTGATGAAGGGAAACTCACAAAGAACATTCGAACCCAGGACACTGCGCTCTGTGCATCGGAGGTCGGCTTTTTGTTAAGATAAAACAATTTATTGTTGAGTTGTTGAACATCGATTATTTCCTTCTCTTTTTATACAGGGTGAGTCAAAAGTCCCTGACAACCCCTTATGAAATGAAAGGGAGTGTAGATCGCAGCAATTGGTCATGGTAGTAATATGTAAGGCCCAGGCGGAAACTTTATGGTGAATGTCATGGCAACGTCCGCCATCTTGGATCCAACTTCATTTCTTTAACAAGGGTCCCGGGTTCGAATCCCGGTCGGGCTTGGTTGTTTGTGAATGTCCATTCATCAATTTCATCATTTCATCACTCATCCCCATCTTCGCAAATTAGCCAAGAGGCACAAAACGCGAAGTAAAATAAACTAAATCAAATCAAATCATTTCTTTAAATGGGAAGGGTGCATGTGGGGTATGGTTTTGGGCTGGAATTTCACCAGGAATTCAGTGGTGAAGTCAGATTTATATAATCGTATAAGGGGTGGTCAGGGACTTTTGGCTCACCCTGTACAATGAAGTCTCTTTAATTCGAATTTTGGATAATTCGAATATTTCTCGTGTCTCCTTGGAGTTCGAATTAGAAATGTCCACTGTATTATAAAATGAATGCTTTTATGCACAATCAGGCTAATTGGGACCGCGCCTTCAGTTACTGTGTGATCTAAAGCGATGAAATAATTTTAATTTATTTTCATTTCCACATTGTTGTTACGTGATTCGAAGAAGATGGACTCCCGTCATATTCACCACTATCAATACATCCTCATTTTATTTTTATCATATAATTTGCCTTTTATATTTTCGTCGTCGCCTTGTAATCAAGGGGTCCCGGGTTCGATACCCGGTGGAGGCACATAGTGGTTCGGATTCCACTTTAAACTGTAGTTCGAGTCTCGATTAGCCTTTCTGTGCATAAAGTGGGCACCCAGGTGGGCCACCCTGATTCTGGTTGACCCATGGGGGTCCATCTTTGGTGCCCTTGCTCTGCCTGTTTCTAATTCTTCCTTCCTTCGGACGTTGTTCTACCACTTTTTTCTCTCTGTATTTTGCTCTTCTTCTGTCTTCTTTCTCCTCTGTTACTCTTCTTTCTTCCTTTAATTTTATCTGCTTCTTTCTTTCCTCTCATTATTTTCTTCCTCTATTTCTCTGTCTTCCTTCCAACCTTCATTTGCTTCTTTATGTCTTTCTTTATCATCCCTGCCTCCCTCCGGGGCGGAGTGGTTAGCACACCGCTCTACGAAGCCAAGGGCTTCCCTTCATCACTTTCATCATATCATCCTCATCTTCGCGATTATCCAAATGGGGCAGAAATGCGAAGTAAAGAAACAAATCAATCAATCTTTCTCATCTCTCTTCTTCCGCAGTTTCCTTTTGTCTTTCTTACCCTGTTTCTTCGTCAGCTTCTTTCTGTCTCATTCTTTCTCTCTCCGCTTCCTCATCATTGCATGAAACAAAGAGAATGAACATGGTGATGCACAATTTGCGTGCAATCAAAGTGTTCCATACCTAGTAGAGGCACTTTAAACTGTAGGTCCAGTCTCGATTAGCCTAACGGTGCATAAAGTGGACTTAAGACACCAACTCAATCAAGCAATCATTCAAAAAACAAATTTGCTTGTAACACCTAGTGGTTACTGGTCTGGTGCGGGGCTTCCACCGAAAGCTAAAACTAACTGCAAAGAGGTCTAAATCTGGCCCTCCTAACCTAACCACATGCATTTTTAGACCTAAGCGAAATTGTAGTCTAGAAATTGTTAGGTTAGGAGGCCCAGGTTTAGAGATCTTAGTAATTAGTTTTAACGCTTTGTAGACGCTGGATATCCTCGCACCATAAACTCAGAGAACTAAATACATCATATCGATTGATGCACTAAAGTGTGTTTTATGGCTTCTCCAAAGAATCAGATTCACATTTGATGCATTTGGATGCATTTTTGTATGTCGTCAAAGAAACACCAAAGTGCATCATTTTATTCAATTGAGGATTTATTTCAGTCGAGATGCACTTAAATGCATTAGTTGATGCATTTGGATGCACCAGAATGCATATTGTTTGATGATGAACTTAAAGGTTTCGTCTGAGCTTCATAAACTCTGTAGCACCGACCAAACCTTCAAGTGCATCATCCAAAAAGGAGCAGGAAGGTGCATCAAGGAGCATCAACTGATAAGTGCATCTCCCCGATACCGACTGCTTGTAACAGGTTGTAACATGCGCTGACGGAAAGTTTAGATATAGCTCTTTGCAGTGTTGCCAGAATATGGAACCTTTTTATTTAGTTTGCTTCTTTTTTTTTGACAGTTCGGTTTCATTATGAGCGGACCTTGTAGTTTGAAAGCTCAATATTGTGGCCGTTGCCATTACTACTTGTGCCTTGGTAGACCTTACTTAAAACACATCATAGCTGAAGAATAAGTTATGTGCTGTATTTTTGTTTGTTGCACTTGTTCACCAACAAAGCGAGTTTCTAAATATCTGCTTCCGTTATGTTCTTCCTTGTGTATTTGTTCGTGGTGTGCGGCCACGTTAATAGGTTAGGTGGGCAATAATACCTTTATAGATTTCTGTGTGAGTTCCTTACGTCATGAATAAGCCACGATGTTTTAGCAGCACCACAAAGAATGAATCAGATCTGCAGTAATGATCTAATCCTTTGATGTGTGGAGCTTATTATAGCCTGATCTGCACGAAGTGTAGAGAGCGCGTTTCTCTATTTTGTATATTGTAACATTTTATTCACTCCTTCCATAATTTTTATACTCTTCCTTTATGTATTTTGCATTTACTATAATATATATAATCGCTCTTCTCTGCTCTTAGTTTCTGCAATGAACTCTGTTCTTCTTTGTATGGCGTGCTGCCATCTATATTCGCTTTCGGAAAACATTTCTTCCTTGCATTTTTCATTTTGTCGTCGGAACTGGCACATGACACTGTACTTAAACAGGTGGAGGTTGAAAGAGGGAGAGAGGAAATGATAGAGAAATCAACGAAGAAAGAAAATGAGAGAATGTAACAGTAAGAAAAGAGGTGAGAAAGAAGGAGATAAATAAGAAAAGGAAGAAGAAAGTGATATGGAAACAGATGAAGGAAGAGAAGAAGAGAGGAGAGAGCAGAAAACAATAGAAAGCGATAAGAAAGAGAAAGGGATGGGAAGAAGAGAAATATGAAACAAAGAGATCAGTCAATGGAAAAAGAAAGAGATCGGGATGTAGATGAGGAAAGAAAGGACAGAGAGAAAATAATAGAGAAACAGACGAAGAAAGATAGATGAAGAAGCACATGAGGAGGATACAGATCAAGAAAAATGTACCTTCATGAAATGAGCAGGAGGTAGCTTGCCTTTATGTAAGTATACAATTTTGTGCTGTAAATGTTTTCTATTTCTGACGTTTACCATAATCTCTGGGCTCTCCTCCTTATATCTTCGTATCCTTTCTCCTTCTTCTGCAATCGGTGGAAGGGTAGGTTTCAAGTCAAGTCAGTGGCATCTGAATCCAAGATACGAAAATAAAGACCTAAACCTACTTTTCATTCTTATTTTCCTTGTCACGTGAGTGACATCTGGTGGGAAACCAGCGAAGCAACAGACAATTTATTTTTAAAAAAATTTCCCTAATGGTGTCAAGCGTAAAGGCACAAAGGCGGAGCGTCATAATGGCCCAAGAGAGAAAAAAAAACTCCTTTCCTTTGAAAGTGAACTTCCAACCTTGGTCAAAACCAGAGATCATATTTTCCTCCTTAGTTCTTTTCATGTTTTCAGGGGGGAAGGACTCCTAATTTTTTCACTTTGATATCAAACGCTACCCTCTTAGACCACTACAAACAAGCTTGGGTTCGATGTTTTTAGCGACTGGTTTCCTATTTATACTTTTCCCCCATCCTTCCCTTCTGTCCTTTATTATGAATCTCTTCCTGCTGGTTCTCTCTTTCTCTAAATTTCCTCTTGCATCTCTTTGAGAAGACTTTATCACAATCCCTCATCAAAAATAGGGCTTTCTTTCTGCGTATTCATTCTGATAAAAATGGGGCTGAGAAAATGAAGTTTTTGCAGATGATTGTGTGTGGTTTTGAGCAGGAGTTGCAGTCTATTTCGGCTTTCATAGAGTTGGGGTCAACGAGGATTTCAAAGCCGAGGAAAAATATCAGAGAAAAGCTGTTGATCTGTACATACCCCTGGCTTCTGGAATAAATTGGAAGTCATAAATGATCACGCACACAGAGAACTAAATGCATCATATCGATTGATGCACTAAAGTGTGTTTTATGGCTTCTTCAAAGAATCAGATTCACATTTGATGCATTTTGTATGTCGTGAAAGAAACACCAAAGTGCATCATTTGATTTAAGTGAGGATTTATTTTAGTAGAGTTGCACTTCAATGCATCAGTTGTTGCGTTTTGATGCACCTTGATGCATTTATTTTGATGCAGAATCCAAAAAGATGCAGGAAGGCGCATGAAGGAACATTAACTGATGGATTGAAGTGCATCTCGACTGAAATAAATCCTCACTTGTATCAAATTATGCACTTTGGTGTTTCTTTCACGACATAAAAAATTGCACCAAAATTAAACAAATGTGAATCTGATTCTTTAAAGAAGCCATAAAACACACTTTAGTGCATCAATTGATGCATTCTGGTGCATCAATCGATATGATGCATTTAGTTCTCTGTGTGCAGAATGACTTACAGGGCGTCACGTTCAATGTTGACTATCTGAACCTTCTGCTAAGGGACAATTAATGTATGTTGATTTGCTACAGTTTCCACGACACCAAATGTTTACCTCTTGCCTCTGTAGCGCAGAAGCTACACTCTTGTTTCGGGAATCTGTGGAGCAAGACCGCTCATAACGGTAGAGAAGGTGAGAAAGCGAGCGGGCGGAACAAAGCTGTGCGCGCTGCTGAAAACGGCTGGTAGCTGCAGCCGCGTTTTCCCCACCATTCACTTACTCTCCTTCTCACACGTTCATTGGTGGGGTACTACTTGCGCAGAACTTGTTTTCGTTGGTCCAATCGAGACGAGAACGAAAGCTGACACTTTGAGACTTCTCGAGTTGGAGAACTACAGAGAGACTATGAGATTTTGCTACGATATGTAAAAGACTATAGGGTCATTCCATGATTTTGTGACACTTGCACTAATTTTCCATGTTCATGGAACCCTATCATATTACATGTCGTTGTAAAGCTTAAATTCTGCAATTTCTGAATATGGAAACAGTTTTCCATTCAAGATGGCGACATTCATGTCCAATGCCGTGGAAATAAGCTCATCACAAAATCAAGGAAGCTTCAGATTTTTACGGTACTTTGGATGTAAAAAGAAGATAAGGAAAAAGAAAAATTATAATTAAAATGTATTACTGGCCAAATAATATGACATGTATGGAGTGTGTAAATGCCTTAGTGGAAGAAATCCAGTGCTGCTGCTAACTGTTAGTTTGAGGGTCCTGACTGTGCTTCGTATCGATGTTACGTCAGCGGCGGCTCAAAGGGTAGAACCGCCGTGCCATGGCACTACCCACTACCTCGCCATGTATTGTTAAATGGATACATTGATAGTTTACAGACAAGGAGATTCGAATTTTGCAATCGGTCAAGCTGACGTGACGACCGCCCCAACCTCCTCACTGCATCGCCAGCTGTTTCGTTCGTACCCTCGCGAGGCAACAGTCCGTGCCGCCCAAGAGCTGGCCTAACCCATGGACCTAACCAAGTTTACACACGTGCAGAGGGTTGAAGAAGTCTCAGCAAGGAACTCCACCATGAGCAGAGAACAAAGTGACAGGGGGCGGGGTTAGCCCATATGAAACCGTGCCCGTCTTCGCCTGGCACGGCGAGGGAATTTTCGCAGTGTTGACACAGTTGCCACCTTCAGAGAAAAGTCGCTAAATACGACTGATTTGTAAGACCCGTTGGGGAAGTAATTTCTGCCTACTTTTGGAGAAACGAACCTAGTATTTTTCCAAAGTTAAACGAACATTTTTGATAATAGATAGATGCACCAAGAGGGCCATCCAGACTTTTTTAAAAATATAAAAGTAAAAAATCCTATGATGATGCGAGTTTCCTTTGGCATTTCGACAATTTCTTTTCATAACAAAGATATTTTCGACATCCAGTTAGAATACGTGTGCACGGGGGAGGAGAAGGTGAAAGGAGTTGTTTTTCCTTTCCTCTTGTAATTGTTATATTTTTAGGGAAGTGTCCTGTAGTGTATAAAGATAGGTTAGTGACTGAAGATGAATCGAATTAGTACGTTATTGCTTAAACACACGTTGTATTCCACGTTACTAAACGAGGATAAACATCTTGGCCACTGGCGCAACCTCAAGGAGGGGGCGGGGGGATTGCGGAGGTTTTTTTTCGATTTCTTGATCACGTTGGCACTACCCATCATAGTTGCCGCCGGGCGCCACTGTGTTACGTTCGTCAAGAAAAGAAGCATATTTTTAAGGTTTTTAGAAAAAGTAAAGGAGGAATGAGAAAAGTTAGAGCTTAAATATAACCAATAAATGACCTCATAGACTATATTTGGAAATATTGCTCCGAAGCACCAACAAAGCTGTGACTAACGTAACCACATCAATGTGACGTAACCTAAGTGGATAGGCCTTACAACATTGTCATGTTAGACACATTTGCTGGCACTATGTCTAAAAAGTGGGCTAATTTGTGTCATAAGTATATGGTAAACACAATGTTAAGATGTAGCTCACAGTTGCTACCAAAGCTGGGACATTACAAGGTTTCTTTTAAAATATCCCACATCTTAGTGCCATTCAACAATCCTGTTAAGTAAGGGCCTTGGGACCAGTGATGTGCGTCTACGCGTAAACAACGATAGTTTACATTCTACACGTAGACTATGTTATACACGTAGATTACGTAATCTATGTAAACAACATGGCGAAAGGTGATAACTTAGCAAAGGGTGCCGTGGAATTAAAAGAAAATTATACTGCGTATCAGTTGCTGATGTGTAAGGATAACTTTTCACACTCTTTCTTTCAAATTCGAACAATTTCTCACCTAGGAAGAAACCTAATATAGGAAATATTCTAGTTCTTTATGGGAAAAAGACCACTCTTGCCTCACGACTGCCATCTGTTGTTGTTTCTTGTATACTATTTATCTTCTTCCATAGTTGATAATAGAAGATAAGAGAAATTTTGTTGTAAATAGGATTCTTTTCATTTCGTTAGGAACCAATATAGTTGAAAATGTCACTTACATTTCATGAAACCCTTGAAAATTAATGTTAATGTACTTTAGATTGTCTACGTAGTCTATGTAAACTACAGCCCAATGTAATCTACGCGTAGATTACGTGTAGACAACGCATGTAGACGTAAACTTATAGTCTACGGCACATCACTGCTTGGGACGCATGAAGGTATTCTTGTATCGGAAAACAGGGGATCAAATACCAATCAGTGAAACCATATCACTTGCCACAGAACAGTTAGAAGTGGACAATGCAAGTAGTAAGGGTTCTATTGCCAGGAATCTGATGCATACCTTAAACAGGGTGCGAAATCACTTAAGACTGGTGTGAGGGAGAAAGATCTTAATCTACAAACCTCCTCCCCACAAACATAGCCTACATATAAATTATACGATATACACATTTATAATGTTATTAAAAGTAAAAATTATTTACTAAATTAAATTACTAAATTAAAAATATATTTTTATTATTAACTGCCCAAAAATAAATAAATTTGTTACTTTTAAATATATCAAATATTATAAAGTAGCAAACTACGTTCTTTATTAAGTTTTTGCATTATGTTAATATAAATCAATTAGATTTTATAGTTATTATTGTTTTGCATTCTTGTTTTACTTTTATTGTGCGTATTGATGTGGATTTGTTAATGATATCTTGAGAGAGAAAAAGTATTGAACACTCACAACCACACTACTTTCTGTGTGTTTTTGATATTATTCTTAGTACAGTATATTTGAAATTAAAAGTAATTGTTTATTTCTTGTTTGTTGTAACAAAAACTCCCCCGCGAAAATTTTTAGTAGGGGGATTTTTGTGGCCAAGATTGGATTGTTGCTGGGGGGAATTTCCCCCAGGATTTCGCACCCTGACTTTAAGTCCCGGTGAATGATGTGTCATATGATGATATGATACCAAGGTAGGTAGTTATCACTGATATAGCCAGTCCAGAATAAAATACGAGCAGAAATACGTTATGAGCAGAGCTGGCTCATACCTTAAGTAGCCTCTGCCAAGGGACCAGATTTTGTATGATCTTTTGAAAAAAATTGTCCTCCAGTCATGGTCAATAGAAGAGGACATTTTACACTAAATGAAGAGATTTAATCAGTTGATGTGAATAGAGAGAGAGAGACACCTCTGTTTCTGTCTCTGCCTGTCTGCCTGTCTGTCTGTCTGTCTGTCTGTCTGTCTGTCTCTCTCTCTCCGTGATGTAAGTTTGCTTATTGAAATTTGTAATGTCAAGAATATAGCATTGTTATCATCCTTATGCGTTTCTTAAGCTGCTACTTTATGTTACGTTAGTCACATAATTTGTATGCGTGCATAAATTTGTTACAGTGAATTGCTGAATTTCTAGAAACTGATATTTTGTCATTTCACTCTTCAGCTGTACAGTACACTACATAAAAATATTCATTAGATTTGGAGAATACGAACCATTATTTTTCTTGCATTGAAGTTTTTGTTTCAGTATGTGTGACAAAAAATGTTTCGTTAGTCACGATGAATAGACAAAGGAATTACAAAATGAGTAAGCATTATATTTTACTTATGATTCACCTCAGACCAAGCACTAAGTCCAATACTTGCCGTGAGCTATCTAGTTTTCTGTACTTTTCATATTGATACCAGAGCGTATAGAAAGAATAGTGTGCGCACTCCCTGAGTTGCCGTGGTCCACCGCCTAGATGGCAGTGGTGGCGTTTGAGACGGCGCGGAAGATGCTCGCGTTCCTTACATAACTAACTACATAAGAAACAAAAATGCATGTTACTTACGTTTGGAGAAGAGCTCAGCAGCTGGATAGTTTGGAGAATTTCCGAGATGATTTTGCTGTCTTCGAGGCACTTAATTCCTTTCTTATCTCCTTGGTGCGGAAGAAAAAATCGACATTTCAGATAGTGAAATACGAGTTTAGGTAGCGTACGCAGCACATGATCTTCACAGCATCCTAATTGCGAAGTTTTTACAGCAATTATATTTAAATTGTCCAAACACTCAAAAAATATATCACCCCATAAACTATTAGCACATGATATTCTTCTGCAACGAATTCTTCCACTCGTAACAGCACATCATAAACACTTTTCGACGCATAGGTAAGGTATTTACAGCCGTCGCCCGAACCATAGTCTTGGATTAGCGTAAGTGAGGCAGGTACATTAGTTGGTTCCCCGTGCAGTAAAGTTGAACACAGTTTACAATCCGTCACTTTTGAAATATACCGCACTATGTATCCTGCCAAATGATACACCAAGTATTCTTTACCATACTTTGTTCATTTAAGTTCGGTATGTTGTTTTCACAACGGATCAGTCACAAATCTAACGACACTAAACTGAATAACGTAACAACGTTGTCATTAATAAAAGTACACAATGTTATTCTAGCACGACAAAACAAAACGCTCCACATAAAGCGCGGCCGCACTGTAAGCAGAAGACGCTCGTCGCAAGCGAAGGTGCTGCCAGTGTTTCGGTGGGGCACCGTTCTATTCACTTGGCTTACGGGAAGAAACCGAAGTGCGCACACTTTCTCTTCTATACGACTGTCCATATGCCCTAATATACTGATCGGGTACCTTAGTTTGTTACGTTAATCACAATAAAATGACCCAACCTAAAACCGTCAAATTTTACCTTACTATGCAACTTCTAAGACATAAATCAATTTTATTTGAACTTGCTACATAGTCGATCCAGTAGTGACACGTTAGATTTAAAAATACCGCAATACAATTTACATGTTTGCTTCGAAACTATAAAAGTATCCGTGCTTCATTGTCCACAACTCAACTTCGCGGGGTGCGCTAGCTGGGTTCGAGGCTTTGCTTTTAAAAGGCCGGAAACGAAAAACTGCAGGTTCATGCCATCTAGGGGTAAAAAATGAACCTTGTTCACCGTTCGCAAGTGTGTGTTCGCAGACAAAATAGCCAGCAGATCCCCAATGAGATGAGTGAGAAACCTGGCTCTGTCAAAGCCAGCACACTATTATTTCTAACAATGCAGTTTCTTGACTTAGTCTTTGATCTCATCATTGACTTTAGAAGTTTCATAAAAGGCTAAGGGGAGAAAAACAACAGATGTCGCTTGGCTCATCGTACACTTTGAATATATGCACATCATAAGCTGATTGTCACAGGAAGTGATAAGTGTATCTTCCGAGAGACACAGTATTATTATTCCCGATGAGAGAGTGGTTAACGCTGTCGCCTTGTAAACAAGGGGGTAACGGGTTTGATTCTCGGCGGGAGCACATTGCTCAGGGGCCCGGAATTTACTTCAAACTGTAGGTCCAGTTCTGATTAGCCTATTTCATCATCAAATGAACTTAAAACAACAAACATTAATTTTTTTCTGACCCTCTCCTTCGTTCGGCCAATCCTTTACCCACTATTTGTCATATTTTCTCTCTCTCTCTCTCTCTCTCTCTCTCTCTTTGCCGACCTCTGTGGCGGAGTGGTTAGCACAGGACGCTGCGATTCCAGAGGTCCCAGTTTCGATTACCGTCCACAGGGGTGCCCATCCCCCCAAGGCCTATGACGTACTCCCCCCAAAAGGCAGAACATTCGCCCCCCCCCTTTCTGCCGAATTATTTCCTCAAATTATTTTAGTCAGACAAAATTTGAGGAACAATATAATATAGACATATTTAAGCTTTATTTTTTACTTTATGAACTTGAGGCTCACTTTCATGTTTGCTAACATAAAACGTACAAAACTGCTCAGGTTCACTGTCATTGTTAGTGTACTGAACCTTATTCTTAACAGTTTGTCTGCTTGACTAACCTTGTGTTAATGCGAACAGCATACCTCCTCTTTCCAAACCGATTCTAAAGGCGTAAGAGGTGGTTCTTCATTTCAACCCCATCGCCGCGATCATCCACAGGTAGGTAGAAAAACTGTAAATTATAATCATACCTAAAAATCAATTACACGAAACCATCCCCCTACCATTTTTGTGTGAAGATATATAGAATTGGTATAAATGTTTGTCCTTCCAAAAAATTCCCATGACCCAGCCCTCCCCCCCCCCCCGTGGGCACCTCTGGTTCTGGGCAAGGGCGTTCTTTGTGAGTATCCCTTCATCATTTTCATCGACCTCCCCGATGGCGTAGTGGTAACGTCGTCGCCTTGTAATCAAGTGGTCCCGGGTGCAATAACCGGTGGAGGCACATTGCACAGTGGTTCGGATCCCACTTTAAACTGTAGGCCCAATCCCGATTAACCTATCTGTGCATAAAGTGGACCCCTAGCTTACCCGATGGGGGACTGTCAGGGCCACCACTTCTATTTTTACGATTTTTAAAGTGTGATTTTTTTTTTTTTTTTAGAAAATTGAAAATTAATGACATCGTTCCCTAGGGTATGCCCAATATTTCTGTATTACTTTTGTTTATAGAAACAAGTGTAATGCAAGCAGGAGGCAAAATGCACTTGATGGCCATATCAGGCGCCATTTTGAATGTGTGTCATTCGAGACGCTAATGCCAGTGACGGTGAACAATTGGTTACTAATGATGGCAATTTATGTAATTATTATAATTAATAAACAACTGGACCTCTACAAACAAAAGAGCATTAATGAAAAATCATTATGGTTTTTGTGAGTTTTAATGAATGGTTAAATATGTGTGTAACCACTCAAGCAATAATTGGCCTTTATCTTTATTAATGGTGGTATTTCTTGTAATTATTATAATCAATAAATAAATACACATATATAATCAACAAAGGAAGCGCCGCCCCCGTGGCGGAGTGGTTAGCACATGGCGCTACGACGCCAGGGGCCCCGGGTTTGAATCCCGGCCTGGGCATGAATGTTTGTGAGTGTCCATTCATCGATTTCATCATATCATCACTCATCCCCATCTTTGCAAATTAGCCAAAAGTGACACAAAAAGCGAAGTAAAATAAAGCAAATCAATCAACAAGGGAAGCAGTGATTCAACAATAAAATGGTTTCTTGATGATTAATGATTAAAAAAAGTGTGGGCCCGGGAGCCCCCTCAGGTGAGTAAGTTTCTCGTAAGCTAGTGTTAAAATAACAATTTAAAAATTTAGTTCATCATTTTCATGAAATCAACACTGATCGTCACGATTAGCCAGAAGTGGCAACAAAGCGAAACTACATAATAAGAATAAGATGAAATCAAATATCTAGCTTTTCATAATAACAGATTTATCACTCCACAGGGATACCACAGAGTTATGTTTCAAGGCACTTAAAATCCATAAGAATTCAGTGCCGCAAATTACTACCATCACCCCTTTTGTGGTTCCGTTCGCTAGCAATCCCCTAAATTACACCTCTCAGTGAAAATCAATAAAGAAAGCTCTTATTTCTCCTGATTACACTGGTCAGCAATGCCAATGCATTTCCCACCCTCAATTCGCTTCCTGGCAAACCTCCACGATGATCTAATTGCTACCCAAGCGCCAGAGGGGCTCGCTCCAATATCATCCCACCCTTCCCTCCCTCCAGACCCTGCGCCGTCTCCGTTGAACTTCCCAATTAGCGAGTCGTATCGCCCGACCGCAGATGCCCTTGCTTATTGTCCCCGATGGACGTAACGAAGTCTGGTCGTTATTAAATGTCGTATCTTGCCACCTCGATTACGAGCCTAAAATGATTTTGGTCTTTCCTCGGTTTCTGCTAGAGATACCATGAGAGGTGTGGTAAAAGCCATGTGAACAGCGGCTTTTGCCTATTCGCACGTCTACACCCAAATAAATCTCTAATGCAACTAACTAACTCTCTCGCCTTCTTAAACCAGGAGCTTTATGGCTGCAGAAACACAAGCCTTCCATTTCTTCCATCCTTAGGGATTTCCTTTAGGTCAACGTTATCCCTCCATCTTCGTCTTGGCCTTCCTGTATGTCTCTTACCATCAGGTTTCCCAACAAGAATCCTGTAAACTCTTGTTTCCTCTCCCATTCGTGCCACTGGCCTGCACACCTAAGTCTTCTTCATTTAATTATTCTAATATTATCTCAAGGACCTCCCCGATGGTGCAGTGGTAGCGTCATCTCCTTGTAATCAATCTGTCCCTGGTTCGATACCCAGTGGAGGCACATGGTGGTTCGGATCTCACTTTAGACTGTAGGTCCAGTCCAGATTAGCCTTTCTGTGCATAAAGTGGACTTAAAACAACAATTCAATCATTCTAGACATGAATTCAAATTATGCAGTTCTAAATTGTATAACCTTCTCCACTCACCTGTCTTCTCATTCCATTTAGGTCCAATTTTTTTAGTAAGGAAATAGGCTTAGGTATGTGACGATCCCATCGCCCAGTGGCTTGTTCACTGCAGTTAGTCAACCAACAGAGTGAAATGGTCAACATTTTGCCCTGTTGAGATTTACAGAGCTGTCCTCCTGTCATGGCTCTATGAGCGTACCACAATTGGCAGAGGTGGGGCATGATCGGTGGATTACTATGGCTTCCTCCCGGCTAAATCCGCTGTCCAACGACAGATGCGGCGGTCCTCCATTCATATGGGGGTTAGAGCTGGCAACTATGCACTGTAAGAAAAATTACTGTGAAGAATTATCAACATGAGGGTATGGCTGTTTCAAACAGAGTTGGAAGTTAAAAAAGTAATGCAACTAATTTTAATTACACGTTTTAATTGGCCATCGTCTCCTTCAAGACATCAAATGTTCCCGCGCCACTTCATCTGCCATTTATTTCGCTTGCGTCTGTCTGCAGTCGCTCTCTCACGTAGACTGAGGCTTGTTCGCATTTTTCGAAGTGCTCTTTACAGCACGCGAGTGGGAAAACTTATTGGTTCTTCTGGCTTGCATCTTAGACACTTTATTCGCATAGGAATCTCGTGATGCACTGGAATGTATTGTTGCAATACATTTAGAATCATTGTGTACTCGAGAAGGGGTGTGACTAATTGAGCGGAATTACAACACCTCTTACGGACGCGAGCCTGAGTTGCACACCCAGACCAACCGCCACTGAACCACATCCGCACCCAATGAATCGATGAAAACATCCCCTATCTTTCCCCAAACTGAGCAAAGCAATCCCTCCCCCGCAGCAATGAATTTCCTCTTCCAGCACTGACTAAAATTTCATACCTTGCCCTTCAGTCATAAAAAAACTCATATTTTATCTATTACTAGCTGATTTCCCGGCGTTGCGTGGACATTTATTTATCCCAATCTTCTATTAGACAGGAAAATAATGAATTGTAACTATAGTGTAAAATTAACTTGGAGTTGAACGGCATTGGGAGTGTCACTATTGATCTTAGTGACACCGAAAACTATGGATTCACACTAATATCGGTTATTTTTACATATCACCCCCCTTCCCTTCCCAACCCCTAGGGGTGCCAGGGGTGTCTTACCCCCACAGTATTTTCTTTCCAGATTGTAAGTGATATGGGTTGAAATTGCTCGAGGATAGCAATATCGCACCTTCTGTGTAGGCAACCAACTTCGCCGTGCTGTGTTGCAGGAAGCATAGCTTGAAGGATATGACACGCAACAGAATGCTATTTTATGTCCCCTTATCACCCCACCCCTAGGGGTGCCGTGGGTGTCTTAGCCCCACAGTATTACTTTCGAGATTGCAAGTGATACGTGTACCAGGTTTGGTTGAAATCGCTCCAGGCGTTTGAGAGTTATTGCTGAACAAACAAACACACATATATACACATACACGCAAACATTCGTTTTTATATAAATGTATATAGAGTTTTTTATATATAGATAGATTATTATTACAAATCATAACATTGAAGTTGAATTGAAAGTACCTCTTGCCAAGTTGAGACTTGCGTCCACTATTTAAACAGAAACTGGATTCGACTTGCTTCCTTTCCAAAAACACCTATCAAATTGTTGATGAACAGTTCTTTGTGTTTTTGTACTTCACGATAGATATCAAGCAGAGCCCATTTAATCTGCTGTATTTCATGTCACCCCTCATCCATGTTTTAGCACTACAATTTCAACATTCGAATAATATGAAGTGTTCCCAGATATCTCGTGGAGGGCGGAGGAGCAAACGCCCCTCTGGCCCCTTCTATGCAGGCACCCTTGTATCGAATGAATGTATGAATTAAAATTTTGGGGTGCATCATCTATTTCATCTCATTACCATTCCTCCTCGTCTTCGCAATTACATGAGCTTCACCAGAATTTATTGTAGGACGAGACAGACCATTAATAAAACTTGATTAGTAGAAATAATAATAACAGTAATAACTATTTTGCTATTTTACAAAAATGCCTATGTTTTTTTTAAATGAAGAAACAATTTTATTCCAGATTTGCTACTACTACTCCTGGACTATTATTGTTTCACATTTCAATACAATTTGTGTATTGAATTTCATAGTTATTGTATTTTATTATTAACTTTTACACATATTGCTCAAGAGGGAATAAAGTTTATGGTGTTTGACTTTCACATAGAATTATAATCTGGAACCATTGTTTTGTATTAAATAGTAGAATATGAAAATATAATGTGGTTCTAGTATTTTGAACTACTTTTTTCGATCTAATGCAATTTTTACTTTGGTTATTCTGTTCGAATACTAACTAAATAAACTTTACTTCTGTTATTAACAGTAAAAATAACACACTTTCTGTTTATTTGTAACTTGAAATGAACGATGCCAATTTCGATGGACCCGTTCGGACTCCCCCACCCCCTGGTGACGCCCTTACTCAATTAGCCAAAAATGGCAGAAACGAGACGTAAAATAAATCATCATTCATTCATCTGATCATGTTTTATCCTCATCGTCGCAATTATCCAAACGTGGCAAAAAAGAGACGGTCAGTAACAAAAATGCAAAGAAGCAATGATTCCGTGCTTGAAGGCGAAAAGTACAGGGTGATTCAATACAGGATGCAGGAACATTCTGGCACTGTTTTCTCACGCCTGGAAATTAAGACATTTGTTATAATCATACAGTCATGACTGTTTACTGTGTAACGAACCTGAGAGTTAAAGGTTTTATATTTGTAAGAAGTTAAGATTTTTAAAATGTTTGTTACTTCAAATAATGTGCAAGCTGTCACAGACAACTATAGTTAGATTGATACAGCTGTGGTTGGAACTTGTGTATATGTTTAGAAATACGTCATAATCTGTTCGTGTTGACGTCACTTTCTCATCTCAGCAGAGGAAGTGAACCCACCTGAATGTTTTTCACCTGACGACAGACTCAGTTAGAAAACAAGTGAAGGTGAGAAATCAACAGAAACGTGGTAATGGTTAATGGAATGCCCGAATAGTGTAATTGGTAATTATTTTCGTTTCATTCTGGCTATACTCGGAAATCATAATTAAGTACAGAAACTTTCGTGTATTTACGTTTGTCTTGTCCAAAGTTAATTATATATGCAAGTGTGTTTAGTGATTGTGATGTGATTTAATATGCTATAGAATTGTTCCTCTTCAGGCAGAAACGAGAGCAAATCTGTACCTTGCTTGTAAGTCCAGATACGATGGGAGATATAAGTTATTATAAAACTGCGTTTAACTTTGAATACTGTGTTGTGCTTCTTTTCTACCCAGCAAGCCCTGATGATTTGCAAAGATTCTCATGTTCCCGACTAAAGGAGTAGCGGACTAACTTTCTGACGACTGGTGTACAACCGGGGGACGTTGCAACTGGTTAAAGATAAGTCAAAGAAACCTTCACCATTGCATTTCTCGTGAAATTCTAGCCTGATTTGATGTATCGCATCACCCCCTTCCCATTAAAAAAAAAATGAGTTGTATTCAATATGGCGGCCACCAATATGGCGGAACACACCTGTTTCTATCATGGCGATTTGTACTCAGCCTAACTACTTTATATTTTATAGGGATGTTAAGGGACTTTTGAATCACCGTATATAGTACATTACAGTTGCGGCACCTTTGCAGGCAGTTCATTTGCGTCGAATCAATTGACACGTGTCTCCGTGACATAGATGCGAACTGCAACTAGGCGCGCGGATGTAACACGTGATGCACTCAAGACGCATCATTGCACTCTGTGCTCCGGGTGAAACAGAGCTTAATTTGATTAGAGGCTTCTGCTTTTGAGCCGCCGGTTCAAACGCCCTGGTTGTGTTTGAACACATGGGGCCCTGAAACGTGACAGGACTCCCTTCTTAAAGGCGATGCGTCGTTCTGTGAAAACCTAAAGAATGTGTACACAGTCAGTCTCTCAAGTACTGTCGTTTACGAGGAAATTCCCTTTACTGAGACACATAAAAAGTGAATAGTGTGTACACTCTTGCTCGATCTGGTTCGCAGATTTTCAAACACTGCGATATTATTATTGCGGAAACTTATTTCTGGGCAAAGTGTTTCTTAACCGTAGAGAAAAATGTTTCTCAGTTGTAGCACAATGTTTTCATCAATAGAGAACAATGTTTGTCAAATGAATTCAAAACTTTTCCCGTTATAGGCACAATGTTTATGATCAGCGAACGGATTTGTATGTAAATACATACTTATGTATGAAGCTGAAATCAGTTATAGGGGAAGGTGGGGGAATGGCGCTCGGCGGGCAATGGCGCTCACCCCTCTGTAGTCGTTACGGAGGGTGTTACTGAAGAGTAACCTGTGCTGACATCTAGAACCCAGTACTACGAGGCACCAAACAAAAGGCGGCACATGTGGAGTTGACTTTTAAGAAGCAGGGTGCGAAAAACGAATTCGTCATATTTTCTTATAAAATTGGGAACGAAAAAAGTGCAAGGTAAGTAGACGGAACGTTTAAGCTAGAGTCTTGAAAATTTTACAGATATAATAATAGTATCTCCTGTTTATTTCTTAATTATTATAAAGTAAATATTTGAGGTTCTTCATGAGACCAGAAACAAATAACATAATATGGCGCCTATCGGGTAATGACGCTCACGCTGAGATAAGATGTGGGAACTGTTCGTGATGGGAACATGAAGGGTGCAAAGACGTTTCTCATAATAAGCGTCCCATGTGCGCATTTTTGTGCAAAATTGTGCTCAATTTAATTTGTATCTGCATATTAATAAATATAAGTACTTAAAGATATAGTTTCTGTATAGTACATAGTACAGTATTGATTTACTGTTAGGATGATTACTGAGTGCCATTACTCTACCAATAGGGCAATTGCGCTCACACGCACATTGTTACTTTTTGACGTTTACAGATATAACTATTAACGACAGGGAGCAAAGTGATACGCAGAGATGTACTACAAACATTCCTTTTCCAGGCCCACATTTTCTCTTTGTTTCACTGCGTACAGTTTTTGAGATTTTTAAAATCTCCCTTAGGTGGTCGCAATTCCCCAACTTTCCCCTATTTTGTATTGTCTTTGTGCATCATGGCATGTAGATCCGAAAAATTAAGTTTTTATTTTCCACATTCGCACGTATATTAGCTTTTGCTCATATTTCACATATTTTAGTTATTTTTACATATTATTTCCATATTTCAGAACATTTCTCAACACACTCCATATTCGCGCAATAACTAAAGAGTTAGGTGCATTTCCTGCTAATAATTGACAAAGTCCGAAGCGACGTTAAAGAAATGAAAGTGTATGACCTATTTTATACCTTCTAATTGCTTTAATTACAAGTTTTCTGTCATCCGAACAATAATAGTGTTTTTTTTTACGCTTCCCAGTGTTTACTTTTGCTATTGTAAAACACTTGAAATTCCTGTTTATTTACATTGTTGTCAACAATAGAGATTGAGGGCTGAAGCATCGGCTTCACACTTGCAGCAAAATATTGTTATTCATTGCTTTGAAAACAGAATGAAAACACATTTGTGCAAGCCTACTGTATTTTATGTAGCTCGTGTATTACAGAAATTATTATAAAGGTAAATTTTAAATTTAAATTGCTTTTTTATTTTTCAACACGGATCATGGTATAAATAAGAACAGTGTTGATAATTATCTTCAACCTACAAAATTATATGGTTTTGACTTCCATTTTTCTCCCCTTTTCAGCCCACATTCCCTTTTTTCTCCTTTTTTAATACATTTTACATTCTGGTCCTTTTATTGACAAGTTTTTCATCCCATATTTCTATTTTTTCCCTTTCTTAAAAACATATCCTTGGTCCCTTTATTGACAAGATATCAAAAACTTTTTACGACTGTATTTTCCAGAAACAAAACATTTAGCAATTGTCTATTTCGTGCAGCTTAGAGAATAGAAAGAACCTACCTACCATCCATGAGTGTTGGGATTACATTTGTTGCAACAATCCGATCTGGGCTTAAGCAGTAACAAACATGCTGTAAGCGTTCGATCATAGTAAAGATGTATTTCAATTCAACAAACAAAATTTCTAAGCTTTATTTGCTACAGCACTTTAAAGTGTTATTAACTTTTATGAAAAACATTTCCTAACTGTAGACAAAATGTTTCTAAATTGTATTCAAATCATTTCTCACTTATAAGCAAAATCTATAAAGTGTTTTCTGTATCATATTTCTCAACCAAACCCCCAAATAAAGTTCCTCGAGTTGCTTCTACAGTGAAGACAAGAGTGGTGTCATCTCTTGACAATTCATAGAAGCGTATCTATTCTCAGCTGGTCTATGTCCTTAGGGAATTTCTAAATGTACTCAGAGTGTTTCTCAAATATCAAAATGTTTATCAATTGAATCGGTCATTGTAAGCAACATTTTTGCTGGCAGAGACGAGAGAGACTTTAAGCTGAAGAAAGTAGTGTTTTTGGTTTTGGGAATATACGTAGTGACACGTTATATGAACTGATTGAAGATTTCCCTACATCGTAGAACTTCCTATTTGAGGAGAAAAGTATAAGAGGAAGCGACATGGCATTTACTGTTTGTGTGGCATTCGTTTGTTTTTTGGGATACGTTGTATGTAGAACCGGTTCAATTGTACCATAATGTTTCATTAACGGTATCCCCACCATTTCTCAATTATATCCAAGATCCAAAATGTTTTCATCAATTGTTCATCTAGAGGCAAATTGCTCATCAATTGGGTACTAAGTGTATGTGTAAGGTAAAGGTAAAGTTCCTCCCTGTAACGTGATTGCTTGCTTGATTGATTTGGTTTATAAGTGTATCCAAAAGAAAAGTATACCCAGATCGAAGGCATACATTCGTGTTGGGTATAGTTTTATTTGGGACATGCTGTATTACTTAGCTTTTCTGACACTTTTGGCTAATAGCAAAGATGAATTGTTTATTTGTTTGAATTGTTAAGTCCACTTTATGCACAGGTAGGCTAATCGGCACTGGATCTAAAGTTTAAAGTGGGATACGAACCACTGTGCGTTGTGCCTCTACAGGGTATCGAACTCGAGACCCCTTGCGACAACGTTATCATCGCGAAGATGGGGATGAGTGAGGATATGATGAAACAGATGAAGGGACACTCACAAGAAATACCCATGCCAGAGCCGAGAGTCGAACACAGGGCCCCTGGCGTCGTAGCGCTCTGTGATAAGGCTCCGCACATTCACAACCTAGGACAATATGGAGGCGTTGTGATCAGCACCACGCTCCGCCCACCTTTAACCCCAGGTACCCTTGATTTGAGGCTGGGTGAACCCAAGAGCCTCTGTGTAAAGAAATGATTGGAAGAATCCCCGCATGAAGTCATCCACACCGAAAATCGAACTTAGGCTTTCTCGTGGCAATGAGGCACCACACCGAGTGCCGTAAACTAAGCTCCACTCATTTTTCCTTCTCCAATAGAGTTTGTTCGTTCCTCAATCTGGCAGTTGTTGGTCTTGGAAGTTCCGAAAGCCACTGCCCGCACGTGAGGCCACCATCAAGCTGTTTACAGTTCCTTAATGTCTTGTGAAATGGTCGTGGGAAGCAGCGGTCTGCAAACCTAAGGCCCGTCACCTTCAATGTTTTTCACCGGCCGCTTCCTCTGAGCACACTGATTAGATGAGCTGATTCAAGTTAGCAGCTCCCGTCGCTCAGTAAACAGCTTCGGTGCTCCAAAAGTTCCACATTGCCCGTTGGAAAAGGTTCTGCTTATCAGCCACGATACAGGGTGTTCTCGACAGTGGCGGAGTAACGATGTCTTCTAGCGGGTTGAGGATCTTTTCTTCAGCTCTTGTCCTGTAACTTCGTTTATGACTTATTGGGTGATTACTTCATTTTAGTCTACTCTATGTCCACCTCTCTACGGGGCGATCACTGAACATTTCACATGCACTCTCTCTCGGGAATATGTGGACCAAAGCTGCGCATATGGGTACAGGAGGGCTTCTCACCGGGAATTTATTGAATCCCGGACATTCTGCTTGAATTCTTCTCCGTAGAGGTGAAAAATTGCATCTTTTATTAATCCAAATAACATTGAACTTATACATACGAGTTAACATCAAAAAGTTTTGCCTGTTGAGGTATAATTTGTTTAATAATGGAAAGATTGAAACAATGAACATACATATAGTTTGCCTGTAGTGTCCTCTACTCAGAGTTACCCTTACACATAGTTGGCATCACGTTCGATGCATTTGTGCCAGCCTTTCATCCAGCCCTCAAAACCAGTTTGGAAAGATTCCACAGAACACTCCCTGCCCCACTGTTCAGAGCTGTTTTAACCTCATGTAGGTCACCGAATCTCATGCCACGAAGCACAGACTTTATGGTATCACAAACTCTCAATCATTGCATGTGCTGACCCATAGGACATGTGTACTGCATCAGAAATATCCTGGATGGTGATGCGTCTATCCTCTCCCATGAGCTCATCATTACTGTGGCGGTTGTCGTCGGTCAACGACGTTGATGGCCTGCCACTCCTTGTCATGTCCACGCTTTCGGTTTCTCCCACTTTGAGTCTGTGCTTCGTGGCATGAGATTCGATGACCTGCAGGAGGTTAAAACAGCTTTGAAACGACGAAGCAGGGAGTGTTCTGTGGAATTTTTCCAAACTGGTTTTGAGGGCTGGATAAAATGCTGGCACAAATGCATCGAACGTGTTGGCAACTGTGTGTAAGGTTAACTCTGAGTAGAGGACACTAAAGGCAAACTATATGTATGTTCATTGTTTCAATCTCTCCATTATTAAACAAATTATACAGGCAAAACTTATGATACCCCCTGGTATTTATAAATGCACTGATGCTTCTCATTCATATCATAAGTCAATCGCCACGACTTTCCCAGAAACCTGAACATCATCTGTTCAAAATGGCTTTAAACCAAAACTGAGACAGGAGCTTTTTGTTTTCTTTTCTAAAATTTTACTAAATACATCAAGTATGTTTCTTTTGAGTTTTGAATTGAGTTTTAAGCCCACTTTATGCACAGTAAGGCTAATCGGGTGTGGACCTAAGGTTTAAAGTGAGATCCGAACCACTATGTTCCTCCACAGGGTATTGAAACCAGGATCCCTTGATTACAAAGCGACGACGTTACCACTAACGCATGTTTCTAACCGCGGTGACTTAAGTAGTCATTTTGTAAATGAACATGAAGTTACTAAAGCATCCAGTAAAGTCTACGAATATTTTCACAATAATCATTTTATTGGTATATCTTTTTTAAAGCACATAAATTCTCAAGGACATAAAAAAAAATATGTTTTCAATTTCCTGCAGAATCTTCTTCAGGAAGCTGAGAGTACGATAAAATTGCTCCTCCTTCCGCATCCCCCTTCTCTCTCTCTCACGAACCGAGGGTTTAATTTCAGTCAATTTAATTTTCGAGGCGCCTGAGTGGTAGGCAACCCGGTAGTCGGTAATGTAAGCAAAGGTGCAAAACCTTGCAGGCTGAAGGACGTCCCCTTTCAACCAAGTGCATTTATCAGATGCTGAGACAGGCGTTAATAATTAAGAGATTACTTTGCTTCCGCTTGTTGCTGATTCTGAATGCTTTTTCTATTATTTTTTTTCGTGGAAAACGAATCTCTAGAATCATCCCACATTGGGTGAATATTTATGAATGAACAAGAAATCGTGGATTTATACAAGCACTCTTTGATTACCAGACAAGAGGAACTTATGGAGTTCTTACAGTAGAATAATGAGAGATAGTTTTGTATAGAAATCCTTTTCCATGTAAATGAAAACAAGAATGAAAATAAATTCATGTACGAGGGGCATACAAAAAATAACGGAAGTACTTGATCTGAGTACACTTGTCTCATTTGTCTTTACACTTTTGAAATACTGCTTTGAACCCACTTGTGAAGAGCTTCTTCATCATCAGAAGTTTGTGTGCATCGCGAAGCTCCTTTCTTTAACAGATAAACGTCGCAGGGGAAATTCTACCCAGAAAACCTGGTTCAGGTTTCAGTCGGCCTTTCCAATTATGACACATCAGGACGCGATTGTTCTTTAATTCATTTCTATTGTTGTTTTTACGTCCACTTTATGCACAGAGAGGCTAAGCAGGACTGGACCTACAGTTTAAAGTGGAATCCGAACCACTGCGCAATTGTCCTCCACCGGGTATCGAACTCGGGATCCCTTGATTACAAGGCAACGACGTTATCACTACGCCATCTAAGAGGCTCAGTTGATTGTTATTGTTGTCATCACTGAGCACGTGGGTTTTCTACTTTACAGCAACTTTCCTGTACCCCCAAACAGTTACTGAGAAGGTTATCAACCGAACACACGGTAATCTGTATTGCATTCCCAATTTGATGTGTGCTTATTACTATCGGATTAAAAATTATACATACTAGAGTTTGGACTCAAATTAAAAATTAGCCAGTAAACCTACATAAAAACGAGTTACATCAAAATTTAGCTTATTAAATTCTGCGTCAATCTATGCTAGCCATGTTTTCCGAGTATGCCTTCTATTTTTTGCAGTCGTGAGAACATTTTACTTTCAGTTTCGCAAATGATCGCTCCCTTTGAAATTCTGTAAATCAAGAACGGGTTATCCGATCGTTATGAAATTTTAGTAGGGTGCAGGCAGAAAGATTTTAAATACAATTATTAATTTGAATCGAAGCATTGAATCGCAGCGCCAGCCGGCAGATTCGGCTATTGATACTGCCGTGTTGCCACGTAATGCGAACATCTGAATAGAAATATGTAAAAAACCCGATTTCGCAATGTGAATTGACAATGATCATGCATTTTAAAAACAGCTCAAAGAGCTTCAAAACAAGACCAATGTTGTATTTGTAAGACTAACCAATCGATCTCTAATGGATGTGTTGCTGGATTAGTGGGCAACTTCAGTAACACAACAGCAACAATTCAAACATGTTGCTCTACTACTGCAGAGACTCACATTTGGACAATATCTATTTGTCTTCTCTCTTAAAGAACAGTGTCGTTACTTTTTGAACGCCCCTCGTATGGCGAAATACCACCATCGAGTATAAAGTTACCATTACTACGCTACCAGATACTTACCCTAGTTCATGTTCCAGGGAGCAATGCTATTCTCTACCAGGTTTTTGATTGAGTAATTGATTGATTGAGTCTTAAGTCCACTTTATGCACAGTAAGGCTAATTGGGACCGGACCTACAGTTTAAAGTGGGATCAGAACAACTATGTAACTCCACCGGGTATCGAACCCCTTGATTAAAATGGCGCCTCCCCGATGGCGCAATGCAGCGTCGTCGCCTTGTAATCAAGGGGTCCCGGTTGCGTATTTACAAGAAATTGCGTTCTGTGCTGCAGAACCAGAGGGATATAACGCTTTCTTATTGGCTGTGCACACCGGAAGTGTTTATGTTCCATGTCCATCGTCCCTTGTTTGCTTCTTTACAGAAAAAGGGTGAAAAAATCAGACTTGTAATTATTTAGTAATGAAGTTTGTAATCAAATTGTCGAAATTGTGAGAAGGAATATATTTTTATGTTGAAAAACTGTAAAAAAGATGCTATTCAATCGTTTTTTGGAGATAAATACCAGCAACAAGCTAAAGAACGTAATAATGTTGAATATCTCTGAAAGCTCCTGAAACGTGAAATGAATACTGTATAATAGGAGAAATTTCATATCTTGAAATATACTAAAATCCGAAAATCATTCACTTGCTTTTCAGTCTTTCGAAACATTAATTTTTAAAAAAGTATCCTCAAAATTCAAGCTGAATTTAAAAAGGTTTCTTATCTTGTTGGGTAAAAATCTCTGAATCATACACTGTAAGTTTGAACCATGCCATCTATTATTTTCTTTAACACTATTTACCTTGAAGGAACACTAGATAATGAAACGCATTAACTGTCGGAATGACAGCCAATCAGAAGCCACATATCGCTGGAGGTTCTGCAGCACTACAGCGTTTGTAAATTAGCGTACCGGGTTCGATACCCGGTGGTTCGGATCCCACTTAGTCCCAATTAGCCTTACTGTGCATAAACTGGACTTAAAACACCAAATCAATCAATACATCAATTGATTACAATGCGCCATCAGGGAGGTCTTCTTCTCTACTAGGCTAATATGAACCTTTCCCTCGGGTGTAATTCGTGATCCCATCTAAAAACATCCAAATGTCAACCTTTCTTCCCCGTAGTATACCATGGACGGCATTTTCCAGACTAACGAGGGTCTGGTGCCTAGACTCGCAGCCTGTGGGACTCGTGCTGTGTCGTCCATTACGTCACTTTATTTTTAGGTCAGTACAGGTATGCTCAATATGCGCGTCGTCAACGTTAACGACCCTTTGGAACCGCAATACAAAGTGATCAGTGAAATATTTGCGCCAGTTTTCAGCGCCAAATTTCCACCTGGTGGTGAAAACTTGCATTACTTATTTCGTCACCATTTGCTTCCCCACGGTTTTCATACCCTCTACAACAAGTTCCCATGCTTCGAATGGGCTCAAGATGGCTCTGAGTTATACATTTCATCTTTTCACCCTTCATCCTCATCTTCGCCACTAGTCAAAAGTGGCAGAAAAGCAAGTAAAATCGCACGAATAAACCAACCAAGAAACGAAAGAGGAAGTTAATTTCTTAATTTCCTAATTCACACTGAAAGCAACTTGGGAATCCAACCCGAGCATGCTTTAACAAAACTAGACACCTAATCAGAGAACGATACTAATCATAAACAATAATACCGTAACAGACGCTTCTCATCCCAGGTTCTTAATTGGAGAAGAGCTGAAGAAATTTCTCTGCCATTTCTTAGAGGATTCGTTTTCCCCTTGGAAGAAGAAAAAGGATGATGCTAAGAACTTCTGAGATCTTCCGTAACAAACACCACAAGCTAATGGCAATCTTCTTTTCATCTTCGTCATACGTCTTAATAGATAAACCCGCGGATCCCATTAAGATATAAATTACCCGAGGCACGGCGGCAGGAGAAATGCTTTCTCCTACTTTTCCGTTTCAATTTTCCCCAGAATTAGATTGGTGTGGTCGATCACGTTCTAATCATGGTTCAACCTTTTTTGTAAACTCTAGACACGCCTGCCAAAAGTTATGTTTTTCAGTCTAGTTTTGTAGAGGATCACCCAGCCCGGGAATCGAACCCGGGTCTTCCGCGTAGCAGTCAGACGTGATGTGATTAAGGCTTTATAACTACCTGACTTCATTCATATACGAGGGTTGGGGAGTAAGTCATGGCAACCCAGTAATATTTTAATTATATGCAAAGGTGGACGGAAATGGAGACTGCGGGAGGAAGCCTGACACGAGTACTTTACCCGCTGGTCAATAGATGGCTCTGTGTGTTGTACTGGATGAGCACGGGAAACAGGCATGGTGAAGAGGATGATGCTGCCGATGGTATTCGACGTCTTCCACATCAATGGCAGCGTGCTGTGGACAATGCGGGAGATTATTCCGAAGGTTTGTCATAATCAGACAAGTTTTTTGTAACATGTGCACATGTGTATGTCACAGGGCCAGACAGGTTTTTGTAACTTGTACATTAATCCATGTGTATGTCACAGGGTTGCTTGGGTTTTCTTTCATGATTCCTACCAACAAAATATCCATAATGGATACTCTTTCAGTTGTATATAACACATTTTTAATACATCCTTCGATTGTCGAATTATTACTGGGTTGCCATAACTTACTCCCCAACCCTCGTATATATATATATATACACACACACACACACACACACACACACACACACAAACAGGGTGTCTCATAAGTAATAGCGCAAACTGACGCAGGTGAAAGTACACGAAAATAGAAAAGTCTCAGTAAACATTGGTCCGCAAACGAGCCGTTTTCGAGATAATTGCGAATTTCTGATGACAAGCCGCCACTGACTTCATTGTTTGTAAACGTCGTCCTAGTTGGTAAAATGCTAATAATACAGTAAGAAAAGTCATTGGATGTCTCATTGCTAGACTGTGTACTGATTGTATCCATCCTGTTTAATTCCAACGTCATCTCTCGGAAATGTTTTGTTTTGTAAACAAAGAGCAAACCTCGGAACGCGCAAGGAGTAAAACACTCGGTGTTTACAAAATGCAATCAGTGACGGCTTCTAACCACACATTCGCACACATTATTAGCATATTACCAAGTAGGACGACGTTTACAAACAATGAAGTCAGTGGCGGCTTGTAATCACACATTCGCGATTATCTCGAAAAGGGCTCGTTTACAGACCCATGTTTACTGAGACTTTTTGCTTCTGTTATCGTGTACTTTCACCTGTGTCAGTTTACTCTATTACTTTTGAGACACCCTGTATATATGTATATATATATATATATATATATATATATATACACACCCCTAGGGACCTCACGACGGCGCGATGGTAATTTCGTCACCTTGTAATGAGGGGCTCCCAGGTTCGATACCCAGTGGAGGTATATTCACTGGTTGAGATCAGACTTTAACAGTTTAAAGACCCAATCAGGATTAGCCTCTGTGCATAAAGTGGACTTAATACAAACTCCAATCCATTTAAATCATTTATTTACAGTCAGACAAACAATTAAACTGATGATTTCGTTTCTTAGTTTTTGAATACCCATCCTAAGGCCAGACATACAACATACATGCAGTGCTCGGTGAATAAACAACGGAAAATCCAAAATATCAGAAAAGCTAATTACCGGCTTTCCATTATTGTAGATTTAACACAAAAGAAAAAAATAAACATCACTGCGAAGAGAAATTATAGATTAATTAAAACGCTGTAATTGTGGTGGATATAAAGGAACAAGGAGTTCATGTTACGGAGTTTCTGCTCGTTTGCAAAAAACTGACCTTTTGAATTTAAGTGTATTACCGCTGTATTGTCGGAACGATAATGCCAAAGGATGTAGACCATAATTAAAGCTTTTGTACCCTTTAAATCTTCTATGGCAGGGAGAAAGCAGGATGCGAATATTCCGAGATTTTTTTGGTAAAAATAGTATTCTTATTGTACGATATGTATACCATTTCTTTTCATTTCTTACAAAACGTGTAGGTAATGAACCATGGAGACATATGAACCTATAAGATTAAGTAAATTTGATTTATTATATTCGAAGCTATTATATTGATATTTTGTGGGCATCTCCATTGGCATAGTGGTAACGTCGTCGGCTTGTGATCAAGAGGTCCCGTGTTCGATACCCGGTAGAGGCACATAGTGACTCGGATCCCGCTTTCAACTGTAGGCTCAGTCTTGATTAACTTATCTGTGCATAAAGTGTGCTTAAAACAAACTGAATAGCAATATTGTTTTTTGGTGCAGCTACTGCATGTACGTTACAAACAAATTATACAAATAGCTTAAGATAATTACCGTTAAGTACCTCTTCGTCTGTACAGCAACATTATGTAAGTACCATATATTTTACATAGGTGTGTGTGAGAGAGGGAGTTTATGGGGGGAGATAGATAGATAGATTAAATAGATAGTTCTCGTTTTATATACTTATACATACATATATATATATATATATATATATATATATATATATAGAGAGAGAGAGAGAGAGAGAGAGAGAGAGAGGGAGGGAGGGAGAGAGAGAGAGAGAGAGAGAAAGTATATGTTGGGTATGTTTTTGTAGGTCTAAGAATGTTATAAAAGTAGGATAATAATTTTTTAGATATGATAAACATTTATCTCTTTTGAAGTTCAAAAAATAAGTAGTTCAATAATATAGGATTTATTGTTGTATGAAGTACTGCAAAAATGATTTCACATTTAGTTCCCATGAATACACTGAGAGAGAGAGAGAGATATTATTGATATCTAATAGATTTGTTATTTATTAGTTTTGTTTTGCGATAATGAAAATACTTTAATTTGTTGGCTAAGCAAACTGCCTATCAAACATATACATCTTGAAGCTCGTCGATAACTTAGTGGTTAACGATGTCGACTTTGATAGGTTCCTACTTTAACCTGTAGGTCTAATCCCTGCGTAAAGATGACTTAAGACAAACTTTGTCAAAACCAACTTTGGCGTTAGTATCCTTCAGAGTCACTCTTGGTCTACAATAACATAAAATCCAGTCATAACTTGGAACTTCTGTGGTGTAGCGTAAGCAGTTGTCCTGGATTCGAACCCCAACAAGCACGTGTGTTTTGATGTGTTTCTAATTGTGTCATCCATTCTATTTTTTCATCGTGTTATATTACCGATTATTAGTATTTGTACGTTTACTATTTAGCGTCTATTATCTGGATCTATAAGATGATGATGAATGGTAAATTGACGAAATGGATGAATGAACAAGCACGATGAAATGTTACTACCCCATCCAGGATTCGAGTCTAGTAACTAGCTCGTAGTCTGAATCAATGAACGAGTCTATGTGTACGTGAATATCTACATCGCCGAAGTTGGCAAATCGAAGAGCTCCATAATACCTATATACGTATGCTTCTAAATAGGTTAGGTGCATACGTATGTCCATTTACGGTATGCGCCAAAATATACAGTACTAAAACTGCTGGAAATGGGTCTCTCGACGGAGGAAAAAGTATTCATAGTTGAGCATTATTTCCGCTCATACGGAAGCGGTCGTGAAGGTGGACCGAGTTTGAAAAAGGTGACTGGTCTATATGCAACCCCAATGATAATCGTCCACTCCACATGCCCTAACCTAACCTTAGGTTTCCTGACAGTTATGCAACCCAAAATTCACGATTGTTATTTGGGTTGCATATAGACCAGTCTCTATATTGTAACATGTCTTATACTTTTGTTCATCTTTTCATTTCAGTACTGTATATTTTGGCGCATACTGTATATCGTGGAAGGTGAAGGGAATACATAGCTATACGATGTGTGTATATGTGCCTATTTATCTATAGCACTGAAGATGGAAAGTCGCACAGCTCAGCAATACCCATATATACGTGCAAAGGGATAAGTGACCCAATATCACGAACAATACAATACAACTTCCCAGATGTATTTACACATCACGTGTCCACACCCGCTTTGTGGAAATGGTCAAACGAAAATGACTGCGGAATGATGCAAACAATACCGATACCTATTATTACAATCCTGGTTCATCGACATTCAATTCTAGTCTATGCATTGTTGCATTTTTCGGGTATCATTAGATGAGAAGAGCGACAGTTGCAAATTTCGCACCGTCGCTGCTCGAACAGCTACAACGTACTATTTGCAGATGTCGGTGATTCAGTGTCGACTGATTGCTAGCAAACACCCAGAATACTCGCTTCGTGTTGACATTGTTTAAGAATCCATTATCGTCTGTAGTGTTGATTTTCAGCCACGCTGAGCACCGGAGAGGTATAGTAGGGAGTTGTGCAGGAACGGGGAGCATTGGCGTAGCAAGGGGTGGGCGAAGGGGGCGGCCGCCCGAGGCCCTGCGTCCCATGGGGTTCATACGAAAAATGTAATAAATGGAAGTGAGAAAAATAGATGGAAAAGGCTAATTTTTATGGACAATAAAATTATCACCTTATGTTCTTATCTGAATTTAAAGTTTAGTTTAACGTTATAATTTGAATGAATACGTCAAATCAGAGGCGTAACATACAGACCTAAGGGGGCCCGAAAAAAGTAAAAATTATTATCATATTTCTCACATGAAACATTTACGCAAAAATTGATGATAACTTGCTTGGACAATTTTATCCATTTATTCTTTTCTTGACTAAAAATAGCTTTCTATTGTCTATTGTTCTATCTCTTGACCCTGCGCTCCCGATTTTAATATGTTGACAATAAAGCACCTCAAACTTTCACGGAGCAAGGTGTGTGGCATTTAAATGCTTCTTGCGTTGTTTTCAACTCAATGAGGGCATGGATAATGTGCGTCCATTTCGATCTTCAGCCGAGAGATCGGGAGAAGCGTGGCGGGCGGCGTTGACGGAAATGCCGACATTTGCGGCCTGTAATGCCCGCTTATTTTTATGGACATATGCAGACATTTATATAAATATTGCAAAACGAGCACTAACCTGTGTTATAATTTATCATCTGTAATTCATCCAAGTTCTGCCCTTATATACACAAAGAAATACGCTTTAGAAACGATGTTAAGAGCCACAGATAATAAAACATTTTAATCATAGTTTTGACCAGTAACGTCCTGCTTAAGTTTATATCCTTGAAAGAGTTTTGTGCCGATGGGGATCGTTTGGAGGTTTCGAATGTGCAACACTGTGTCGAGATTACGCTGTAGACAAAACCGTTAAAAGTCAATGGTGTTCGTGAGCTTCCTTGCAATCCGAAATCTCCGAGCTCGAGTTTTTTGTTCCTTCGCGACAGAGCTGTGAATATAGTGGCGAGCAGATGTAAACCAAGAGCGTGTTAATTTCGTACTGTGTGCAAGAGTGTTATTATTGGTTACTTGCCGTTACTTGTTTGTGTTATTGCAGTGTGTATGTGTGTTGTGTCAGTGAGAGGATTGGAATGCCAGCCGCAAGGTTCACGTTACGAGGGGGCTGATAAATTCTCGGTCCGACCCAGAAGGACTTTAGCTACAGGCACGAAAGTTTCAGGCTATTCAACGTATTCTTCCCGAAAGTCTACACACTAGGCACTTGGTGGATATCAGTTTGAACAACTCTTATAACACAGGTTAGTGCTCGTTTTGCAATTTTTATATAAATGTCTGCATATGTCCATAAAAATAAGCGGGCATTGCAGGCAGAAAATGTTGGTATCTCCGTCAGCGCCGCCCGCCACGCTTCTCCCGATCTCTCGGCTGAAGATCGAAATGGACACACGGTACCATTAGCAGTTCTTCCTTCCTTCCAACAGCTTCAGATGCAGCATTGTCTTCTGTAACGAATACGAAGATGATTTATCCTTAGAATTTCCTGATCAAGTTCTAAGGTTCAGTAATGTGCTTAAATCTGAAATCACCTCAACAACATCCATAAATGCTTTTGGAAAGTTTCTTCTCCTTGATAACTCTACACTAGCTTCCAGCATCCTCTGTAGCTATACCTTCTGTTTGTTTCTTACTCTTCCAGTAACAGTAACGAAGGTTATCTTTCTCAAAATTGAAACTTGTGTCTCAAGAACATGAAGAACCTCTTTAAAAGCTAATTTGGTTAAAGAAAATTTCAGCAGTGTGTTACAAGAATATACCACTGCAAAGTGAAAATTTCTCTGTCGCATATTATTAAATATGATTTTCGTCAGTAATTTATTATTAGATATTATTTAAATATCGTATCAACCGTAAAACGTCGCATTTATGCACTTCAGACTAATCACGACCAATAATTTTCAAAGGAACAACAAGACGATTTTTTTTTGCGTTTTTCTCGCAAAATTTTCCCGTTTTTCATAGAGATATTTATAGTATGTAAGTTTTTTTGGGAAATCGACGTACAGTTGGTTTAAATCAGGATAAAATCACACGAAATTTTGATAAAATCAGGGAAATTTCTACAAAAGGGCAATTTTAGCACTTTATGCACTTAGAGTAATCAAGATTATTAGCAACATGCCAGGCTAAGCCTCGGTGATTGGCACAGGCATGTGCAGCAAAAGTCGCCATGGCATCGTTAGCCTAGTCAAATTCAAACAGAGTGGTTTACCACAAATGTTATAATTTGAGAATTATTATTATTATTCATATTTATTATTAGGAAAATTAGCTTATTTACCCAATTTGCACCTTATTCGACAATGCAGCAATAAATTCATTACTTCTTACTGATTAACTTCGTGTTAATGTTAGTACAGTAGGTAATAACTAGTAATTTGTATTTATATTGTAATATATAGCATAACTATTCTCTATCTATTTTGTTTAAACATACCTAAGGGATTGACACACCATTCTTATATGAGTCAAGTATACCTTTCCGCGGCGGGTCTGTTTACACGACCAAGTGATTTGAGGTATACGGCGGACTCAAGAAGTTTAGAGTGGTTAAATTTCTTTTGTTTAAAGGAAATTTGAAATTGAGAAAGTTTTATTATTTTTATTATGTTTTAAATTTGAATTTCACTTTTTTAATTCCCTGATGCTTTATTTGTTACCACCTGGAGTTTCAACAAAAGTCAGAAGTAGCTTTTACTGAATTTTTTGTCTTACATTGCATAATATGAACCACAGCAAATTGCACCGGCCTATCATTTATTAGGAGGCCATTAGAGGCTTGTCAAAGCAACCTTTTAGCACTCTAATAGCTTGCTTTGCGCAACTCAAATTTTATATATTTATTTTAAGGGTTCACAACATAATAATTTTTTTTTGAATTTAAACAGAATTTAGAACATGCTTGCAACACTTACCTTTGTTTATTAATTCTACATTTTGTAATTTTGAAGTGAAATCTATTATTGACAATAAAGTATTCCAGTTTATTAGGACACGTAATGGTATTTTAATATCAGGTTCAGGTCAATTTATTGTTATTCAGAATTTGAATAATAATTTGAACACGCACAGATCAATTCAGCTTAACGAAGGGGAATCTCTATTTTTTAATTATCAGGATTTTTCGCAGATTATTATGGATCAACAAATTTTACACACAAGAATTTTAGCTTTCGAACAAGTCAAAATGCAGGAAATTGAGTTACTACCTAATATTCCCAAGAATTTATCTGATTTCACTATTCCCCAATGGACTTCGCTTGAACTTGCTTTAAAGCAACTTAATCAATCAATTAGTAAGAGCATTTCATTTAAGGAATTAGTTCTAAACCCTTTGCCTATGTCTATATTAGTTTTTGTTATTTGGAATGTGTTATTAACCGCAACCTTAGGATATTATTTTTATAAGCATCATCAGCTTGCGAAACAGATTAATTCAGAGCAGCACAGTAATAATTAATAGGTTAAGGCAACACATTAATCATGGACATTAATATTTTAATTACGGTTGGATATTTTATTTAAATTTTCCTTATTTATTTTCAACGAGTTATGGCAATTATTTTATCAATTTATTTTAATCATATTTTATTTTTGATGAGACAATTTAACTTAATTTTAAAGAAAAGGCAGTGGAAATTAGTTGGTTTTGTGTACATGCATACTTGAATTATATATCCCCATCCTATTGCAATTTCCTTTCTTTGTCATAATTTTTCCTTTTAACCTAACCTGTCTATACGGAACACCATGGACAAGCAATGCCTACACCATCCATGGGCATTTGTCATGACGGACATCCGCAGGCAGTCTATTACCAGGCAGAAAGACTGATTACCATTCTACGAGGGAGACATGCAGACATTTTAAGTACTATTTCAAGAAGAGACTCGTCACCACCAATTTGAGGGAGACATGCAGACATTTCTAATTACTACACGGAGACTACCTTTTACAGGAAGAATGTAATCAACCATACATTTCCCAGTATAGCGGACTATACACTATCAACAACACCTAGTGATGGAGCTAGATACAATTTCCCTCCACACTGTTTGCAGTTCGAACAACAATTTTTTCCTATCTCCCAAGTTCTACGGGTAATTTACCACATTTTTTACATTGCCCAATGCAGTTAAGACGACAAGCAATCCAGAGAGAAGAAGAAGAAGTATAGCAAACGTACTTTCTACAAACAGCAGTTCTGGTCACAAACAATAATTACAGAATTGTGCTACAGTGTTTCTACACATACACATGCAAGCTCCTATCATGTGTATCTATTTGGTCATTTACCATGCATTATGGGAAACAGTATTTTTCCATAGTCCTTATATACATTTTCAGTTTTGTGTCATGCATAAGAACTCGTTTTATATGCATGCAAGTTTACATCATACTACAAGGAAGCGACAAGCACCAGTGGTGTCAAGTGACCAGTGCCAGCTTCAATTAGTGCATAATTTTTTTAAGATGAAATTTTGCACTTTGAATAATAAACGGACATGCAAGCAATAAAAAACATAATTACAGCACTTTCGAACATTTTAGAAAGCATGCTTTAGTGCCAATATTTTATGCATATGTTTATTGCATGCAGTTATTAGTGTGATATATATATATTTTTTTTTTTTTTCTTTTTTCTTCTCACCTACATGGAATATTGAAAGCGACACATTTGTTCGCCGAACATTGTTTTTGATATTTATAACTCGAGCACATAGTTTTGACACTTGCAAGATTATTAATTTTGGTGTGCAGTCATACAAAGGTATTCACCAAGCCATATATATGTATACAGTGTACAGTTTCCCGTAGAAGAGAAAATTGAACGCTATAATTAAGTTTTTACCAGCGACAGTTTTCAGTGTAACTCACTATATGCATTTGAATATTGTATAATATTACCTTGGAATGTGCAACACAGCCGTGCAAGTTTATATATTTGGCGATGTTAGGAGTGCAGTGCTACGTAGTTCGTAAAACATACGCACTTTGATATGATCAGGTTTTCACACGGACAAAAACAGTGAGATGTGACAATGTTTTACATGCTTACTTACGTGTACTTACTTGTGCACTTTTTAAGTTGTTTTTTTTTATCTATTTGAAGAGTCTATACTGAGTGGCAATATAAACAAACATTGTGAATTCCGTTCTAATTTGCAAAGACGCTCCGCTCCAGCCGTTAGCCTCGCGGAACACACAGAGTCGTTACCGCGTGGCGAGGCATCACAGACTCTTGACTAGGAGCAGGTTGATGAGCAATTATACATAATACACATTACGTACACGCACATGTGATACATTAAGAGTTTTTCGCTTAACGACACGAACTTTTGTGATTTCTAGTCCTATAATAGTATATATTATTGTTTTTTACATCGTATAAACATACGAATTTGTTAGTATTAAGGGTATTATTCATTATAAAATTTAGGGAATAAAATTTTTTTCTTTCTTTCGGGATACGGCAAACAACAGACAGTTATGGTGGATTTCTTTTGTATATTTGGTTTTTTAAGAAAATATATGGAATTGGCGAACCTGAGTCATGTCTAGCTTTGCGATTTGACTTTTAAATTTTCAAAGGAGAAAATTTTTCCTAGGAGGCGCGAACGTATCAATCCCTAAGATTGTATGTTTATTTTATTAAGTCTCTCTGAACGCTTCATGTTGACCAGGGCATTCACTTGTTTTTCTCAGCTGTCTCAAGCCTCTTAGGCATGTTTACAATGCATTGTGTTGTGCCATGCAAACCTCCTGAGTATTCAGGAAGCAGGTAATACTTCTGGGTTTGGTGTCAGCGGTTTGCATGGTAGCAATTATAATAAACACGATTCGGCGATTCGGCATCGAGGAAGAGCTCGATGGCCAGGGAATATAGAGGTGAGACAAGCTGGGAAGTGACTGGACTTTGGGGATTGAGTTGGTAGAGAGAGGAGGTCAGCAAGACAGGAGGTCGATAGTGGAAGCCCGCTTTGGTCAGCATTGGAGAGAAGCTCACAGAGGACTTCGCTATTTTCATTCAGCTCAGAGACTTCAGTTAGACAGGTAATTATCCTACACCCAGCCATGATACAGGTTCAACGGTTCACAAAATCCAACGAGTTGCCATTGTCTTTTCAGTAGTTTAATTCCTTTGTGTAATTTGTACCTTTCGCATGCCAAGCAATAACTCGTCATGTCAATGACGAGTGGTCTCATCAAGAGGATGAATGATGAGTAGTTTACATCACCCCATCAGTTAACTGGTTCAGATCCCTTCATTCTATAGAATGACACGATATAACGAATCTGCTGACGTAACCCTGAAGATTTTGTATGGATACACATTTAGATTTCAAATTTATTTCAAGGGGGGCCTCGCATTCTAGTCTAATGTTGCTACGCCACTGACGGGGAGGATGCTGGGGAGTGGGGTGGGGGTTTCAGGACAGGGATAGTATCTGTAGTAAAGAACAACAATTGCAATCTTATTTATAGTATTGAGAAGAAAAAAATAAAATTTAAATAGCTTTATAAATAGCCAAAAAAAAACAAGCTATATAAAAATATGAATTCCACCATTTTGAATCCAATATGGCGGCTAAATGCCAAAATGAAACACAAGGTTTCTAGACATCTTTGGTGTGATGCTAACAATGAAAAATTAGAAGTCTCAGTTTTGAGACATAGCTTCTGAAAATGGGTGTAAATTTATGAACTAAATTTTGGGGGGAGGAAGCTACGGATGGATAACTCTATAAATATTTGAGCACGCAGGACACCATTTAAACAGCTTTACGACGACATGCCCATGGCCCATGAACTGGAGAAATGCGAGCCTCTCAAAGCAATTTATTCAGTAGTTACAGCTTGCTAAAGTTTGGGGCGAATTCATCATAGCATTCGAATTTGTCACGCGGCATTGAAAAAAGACATTCACCCTGGCGCCCCAACCAAGCTACATATGAATCTGAAACCTTGGAGGTTTCTATATGGGATATGTAGATCTGTAGAAGTTTCATAAAAAAAATCATGAGGGTCGCGTAGGGATCATATCTGAATTTAGGCTGATTATGAGTAGGGAAAGGATTTTAAGGTGCAAAATTATGGTCGGGAAAGGGAAAAAATGGTTCTGAAAATGTTTTCCAAAAAGTGCTGATAAAATGCATTTGTTCAATGCTCTCTCTTTCTGCGCCTTCTGTATATAGAGCGCGCGGACCGCAGAGAGAACTGTGTATATAATGAGCGCGGACCGCAGAGAGAACTGTGTTTCTGCCGAGTAGGTTTTGTTGAAATTTGTGTTTCCTCTCGCGGGTTTTGCTACATTATCTTGGGAACTATTGGGGTTGCAATGATTATACGTATTACAACGTTTTATAGCTCTCGTTCTGCTCTACAAAATGAGACTATAGGATTTTATGTGGCTGCTCAAGAAGAGTGAAGATCATTTATTTTTCTGTCCAATCATTTAACAAACATGAAAGAAAATGAAGGAAAAAGGTGCTGAGGCATCAAACAGGGGGTAAAAAGGAGATAAATGTGCTAATCACAAGAAAAGATATAAACAGGTGCAACAAAGTGTGTTAATTTTACTTTCTTTCATGTCCTAAAATACATATCTCAAACGATCGGTGTGAAAACAGCTATATTTATGGAAAGATGCTGCACCTTAAAATCCCTTCCCTAACTATGAGACATTATTTTATGTTGCTCTCCTATTTATTTACGTTAATAAAATGAATGAGACAATGACATGTACACTCACCTGAATTAGTACTTCGGTAGTTTGTTTCTTTATACAGCATATTTGCAGATGATACAATAGCATCACCTCCAGCTCGGCCTAGATCAAGAAAGTGTGGGGCCCTTACTCCCACACCCCCTATACGCCTTCATGGCGTAGTGAAAAGCACAGGGGAGCACTTTACTTTACTGAACTTACAGGTGTTTCAATATACGCTGTATAAAACACAACTTACTACTAAATTCGTTGACTCTGTACATATTCATGCCATGTTCAGCATTCGAACCCAGAACTTAAACAGAGCTGCTGTAATGGAATACAACAGGTCAATCAGGAATCGAATCCGAGAATCTCGCATAGAAGGCAGGCAGCTTTACCATATCTCACATATCAGGAAGCTTAATATACTTACTGCCTTTCCAGTGCGGACACGAAACACAAAGTTCTTTGACTCCGGACAAAACTCATGACGTCATTCATGTGCATGTCACACCTATCAGGTTAGCCAAAAACCGAACAATGAAAGCACATTACGAATCCCGGGAATTGCATATTGAATTCGGGAAGCGCTGAATGCTGGAGGTACATCGAACGTCACTCCCGAAAACGAAAAGTCTGGATAATGGGATGCTCCTGTTTGGAGATCGTGAAACATTCAAGCGGTCATCCGTGTCTTCTTCGTCGGAAAAAAAGCGAGTGGTACTGTCTGGGCGTTATTATTATTTAAGCAGTGGAGATTATGGATGAACTCCCACGCGCAAACGTGGGAGTTATTTCCATTTGCGGGGGCGAGGACACTGGCGTACGCAGGATTTTTCCGAGGGGGCTGGAATAGTAATGGTGGGAATTACATATCTGCAATCTGGGGGAGGGGGGAAATTATAAAATATTTCATAATGACCATACATAGCCTTCGTCTTAAAGGTTGTTGAAAGACCAAAAATATAATTGGAGGTTATTTTAAGGCGGGGTTTCAGTTAGCACTTTGTTCTTTCCCTGAGTTCCTTACTGCCCTCATTCGAAAATTTTCATTTTCTCAAAATTTCTGGAAGGACTGTAGCCCCCCCCCCTACTCCTGTGTACGCCAGTGATGGTGGAAGTTAGTTTGAGTTTGAGTTGTAAGTCCACATTATGCACAGATAGGCTAATCGGGACTGTGCCTACAGGTTGAAGTGGGATACGAAACACTATGTGCCTTTATAGGGTTTCAAGTCCGGGACCCCGTGATTACAAGGCTGACATTACCACTGCGGCATCGGTGATGACAGTAGGTTTGGGGTTACGGATATCCTTATACGGTATTAAACAGTAAAGGTAAAGTGCTCCCCTGTGCTTTGCACCACGTCATGAAGGGCGTATAGGGAGTGTTGAGTTAGGGCCCCACATTTTCTTGGTCACGGCCGAAGGTTGGGGTGATGTGATCAGCACCACGCCCCTGGCTGCCTTTACCAACCAGAGTTTTCTCCAGGTACCCACTTTATACGACGCTGGGTGTTCAAGTTCTGTGTTGCCGTTTAAGTTTCACTCGTGGATCCTGGGTTCCATTCTCAAATGGAGATTTCAGACAGAAGCAACAAGCGACACGCGACATATGTCGCTTGGGAACAAGCGAATCAACAGCAAACGTTTTACATCGTAGTGGCATGTCAGACCACACAAGCCTGCGTTGGATTGGTGAAATCCTTAAGCAAAACGCGTCACGTGTCGCTTCGGTCTGAAATCTCCCTTAGATTTTTCGTTTTGTTTGTGCAGTTTCTTTTCTAATCGCACTGTACTTTCAATTCACAAATATTTCAAACCTTCCACTTTGAAAACAACCCGTTAGAATACCAAGGAGAATCTAACACGTGACCTTGTCGTCAGAGGTGAGGTTCTTTTTATCATTGATTGATTGATTTGTTGTTTTAAGTACACAGAAACGCTAATCGGGACTGGACCTACAGTTTAAAGTGAAATCCAAATCACTGTGACATGTTCCTCCATCGGGTATGAACCTGGGACCCCTTGATTACAAGGCGACGACGTTACCATTACGCCATCGGGGAGGCCCCGTTCTTTTTAGCAACACCAGGTTAACTAAAGTAAAACTTCCTGTTTGGTGAAAATTTCCATTTCGTACCCTGAATAAGACTTTTTATGAGTCACGTGTGTTTGTTTTTATTGACTACGTTCTTAGAGCGCACAGAGATGAGAGAAACTTAGATAGCGATCTGCAAGAATGACATAGAATAGGGATGAAGTACTGCGGTAGGAGCTGAAAAGAACAAATAAAGGAAAAACACATGTAGAAACGAATAAGAACAGCTCAAAAGAAGAGCTCACCTACCTCTAAACTCCTTGACATTTCTCACTTAATGTAAAGCAGTAAAATATTTAATACCTGAGGTAAAAGTGTGTTGTAAAAAAATGAATCTTGATCCAGCACTCAACCAGTTTAATTTCCAATTGTCTTCGTTGCATAAAATCGATGCCCGGTTACCGAGAAACTGGGGAATAAAAGTTAACTGTTGTTCTCGGTTTATTTGATACTTCCACATTTAACGGCTCGCTTGAGCACAAGTTAAGTGCTTCGGGGTATCTTTGTAGGCCGTCGAAATCGATGAGGCTGACGTAAATGAGGTGTGAAGTTTCAGGGATAACATGCAGGAGTGAGGCTTTTGCTAAAACAGCGCTACTGGAAAGATGGATTGGGGAATTGATGGAAGGAAATCATGAGCGTGTGTGTACTTGTATGTACATGGCAGTGTTCTTGAAGTTACTTTTTAAAGTAACAGAATTACAGTTACTTCGTTCAAAAAGTAACTTGAGTTAGTTACTTTGTTGAAAAAGTAACTGAGAGTTACGTGGTTACAATGTAACCGAGTCACAGTTACTTGGTTGAAAAAGTAACTGAGCTGTGGTTACTTGGTTGGGTTGAAAAAGTAACAGTCAGAATTACTTGGATGAAAAAGTAACTTAGTCAAAGTTACTTGGTTGAAAAAGTAGCTGAGTCAGAGTTACTTGGTTGAAAAAGTAACTGGGTCAGAGTTACTTGGTAGAAAAAGTAACAGTCAGAGTTACTTGATTGAAAAAGTAACAGTCAGAGTTGCTTGGATGAGAAAGTAACTTAGTCAGAGTTACTTAGTTGAAAAAGTAACTGAGTCACAGTTACTTGGTTTAAAAAGTAACTGAGTCAGAGTTGCTTGGTTGAAAAAGTAACTTAGTCAGAGTTACTTGGTTGAAAAAGTAACTTAATCAGAGTTACTTGGTTGAAAAAGTAACACAGTCAGTTACTTGATTAAAAAAGTAACAGTCAGATTTACTTGGATGAAAAAGTAACTTAGAGCTACTTGGATGAAAAAGTAACTGAGTCAGAGTTACTTGGTTGAAAAGTAACAGAGTCAGAGTTACTTGGATGAAAAAGTAACTGAGTCAGAGTTTCTTGGTTGAAAAAGTTACCTAGTTGAAAAGTAACTAATTCACAGTTGCTTGGTTGAAAGGTAAACTATTAGTTGCAGTTACTCATTTCAAAAGAAACTCATTTACACTTACTGGTATTTAAAAAAGTAACTGTACGGTACTTTCACATACTTTCTGTTGGAAATTTTATTGCAAACAAGTTACACACAAAATTAATGATTAATTATTAATTGTAATAAAATAAACATGTGGAGACTTACAGTTGTTTGATTGGTGTTTCTGGCGGATAACATGAAATCTACTACAGTTAGTGGCTATTTGAATTTACCATTTCCTTGGTGCAATTTTTGATTTGTGTTTGGTAGATATTTAGAAGTAATACATGTATTACTCAATTTGACTGTAATTATGTATAATTTATGTTACACTTGTGAATTTGTATGTAAGAAATAATCCTTTGTTAACCATAAGTCAATACATCCCAAGTATTACGAAAAAACTCAACCCTCATACACCTTTTCAACAAATAATCACTATTCAGTTTCCCCTTCTTGTTATTACTTTAGCATGTGAAGTGAATATTCTAAAAAAAAATGATTAAGTGGTATTCTAAGCCTGGTTTTTAAACAAACACACACGTGTTTAAATACACGAATTGCCCAAATGGCTTGGCCTGGAAGATTTTGGTTCTTAGTCTGATAATCCTGGAAAAGTTAGGGCATTTCGTTTTTATGAAATTGTGGACACCCTGTGCTTTCGTTTAACATTCATACAATTATCGATTACTTATTTCAATACCTGTAAGGCATTAGCTAAATTGTATTATACACGGATCATTTTTTTATTGTAGGTAAGCTACCACAGTGCGCAACGTAAGATGGCGTCCACAGCTGTTGAAGGGTTTGGGGTGAGTTACATTTTCTTTAAAGGAAATAGAGTAATATATCCAAATTTGAAAATTATTATTATTTTATTTATAAACGCACTGGGTTATTCTTGATCGCATTTGTCCAATTCGTGTAATTTCGGTGATCAACTACAGCTTTCTTTCAGTTTATTTTTTTTATCGGTTTTATATATTTATATGAGTTGAGATATCACGTAAATTGTAATTATATTTGCTTCTTCGTCTGCCTTTAAAGGAAAAGGATCGAGAGAACGAACGATTGAAATCAATGAAAATTCATCATCGATCTTAAGATGGTGACTAATTTATCATAATTCAAATGTATGATTTTTCAACGCCTCCGTTCCATTTTTAGGATTGGCCAAAGTTGAATGTATCACAAGTGTTCCGTTCTTTGGTAACCATTTCCATAGGTGGATCTAGAATTTATTTTGTGGGAGGAGCACAGAATATGCTATAAGCTTAGGAGTCAAAATAAGACATTCATTTGTTTTTGTTTCTTATATAGTAGATTTCTGTATGTAGGGTTGCATAACTTTACTGCATTTTAGCACAGACCTATTGTCTGATCTACATATACATATTTTCAACTTTGGGGTCCACCCATAAGGCCTTTCCACCCATCTGCCTGCGAACTGAGGCCATTGTCGAACTTTTTCCTCCATTCTAAACTTGCTGGTGTGGTAAGCATGCACAGAGATATTGAGTTTTAATTTGCCGAGAAATTTATGTAAGTTTTAGGCTGACAGATGGCAAGAACATTCCTCTTCACTGGTGCAAGTGTGTAGAGAAGGCGCCATCGTTAAAATGACGTGTTGAAGCTCTCTTGATTAGTGTTGCAGCCTTGAGGTCGTTTTGTAAATAACAATTGAAACCTCATGTAAAGTTGAGCTATATACAGTCTGTCTACAATTTTTATTGGACTTTCAATGTTTCATTTGACTCTCCTAGTAGGATCAAGATCATAGGTTGAACTACCATGCCATAAGGGCAATTTCTTTAGCCGTACAGTTTGCCTTGGTTCATTTCAGTCAATATAGACCATGGGTTAGATTAAATTATTGGTAAGGGAATCCAAAGTTCCCCACAAAAGAAGACTTCAAAGAATTCCAGTTTGGTTGTCTTTTCTAGGTTCTATTATCTCTGGTATTTCTCAATCGAGTCCTTCAGAAGAGCATGTTTCAATCAGGCAGGCAATGTTTATTGGTTTTTCCCCTAGAAGAAATTGAATACCAATGTTACGTAAGATGATACAAGTTAGGAAGTTCAAAGGATACAAGAGAAAGGGCGAAGAGAAATTTCTCATGTGGGCAGCTTTTTCATAAGATCATATCTTTTGAAAGTATCCTAAATTCTTTCAAAAATTGTTCTCCTTTGTTCGAATGGTCTTATCTCTTTTTCTGTGTTTTTGTCATTTTGTGCCTTAATTTTTATTCTTTCTCTCTTTCTTTTCCTTCTCGTTTTCATACTTTTCATTTTCTTACTTGTGCATTTTTCTTGCTTGTTAATATCATGTTTCTTCATTTCTCTTTTGTGTTAAATCCTTCCCAAAAGATTTTGTTTTTTCTACTCCCTGTTATGATGTCATTTTCTTGCGTACGAGCCTGATACAGGTTGGTCCATCCGCTTGGCCGAGTGTGATGTCATTGCCGCATTTGGAACCAAGTCTAACTTATTTAAATAATAGATTTTCTGAAATAAAGTTGCCGGTGACGTATTAATTTTTCGAAACAATAATAATTAACTACTCATGAATATAAAACTTTAAACAGCCATGCAATGCTCAAGGGTGTTTTACATCCTTTGTCTCAAAACCTCGTCTGAACGTCACATTGATGAAATGTTTAGTCTAAGTCCGAACTCGTCTTGTTTGCCAAGTTTTGAAACGATATTTGCTCAACGGACTCACAGCTTGTATTCTTCCTCGAGATGAAAAGCCTCAGTGTCTCCTAAGTTGCACATCATTCCTTGAAGACCCTTGAGAAGGTTCCATTGAAAGCGTTCACCTTTTCCAACCCTTCGCATTTCACCCAGCATTTGACTACAATAACGAACGTCTTCAAGGGAGGAAACTGAAGAACACCTCACCCCGGGTTGTTACAGCCAGAGTTGCTTAGGAACGATCCTTGAGAAAACAATTGCTTTGCTGTGGACCAAAGGGTTGACGTTGAAGACCAAAACTGCGAGAAGACTTTCAACCGGTCCTTGAAACATCTTGACCTACAGAAAAAAATGCACGGAGTTCTTTGTCTGAGCGTCAAACAAATGAAGATAATTGGATTCTGATAAGTTCGTTTTCCCTTCGTTAGGGCGAAGTGTGAAGCACTTGTTGCTCGTTATTATTCTTGTTTTAATGAGCAGTGGCTTTAACATGGTTTTACTCGTTGATTGTTTCCATATATTCTTGTTAATTAGAAGTTTGATGAAGTTTTAAAGAACATCGTCCCTATTCATCCGTAGCATCCTGAACAAGTTGAGGACGGAATTAAGAAAGCATTTCTTTCCCTTGCTGAAAGAGGCTTACTGTAATATGTACTCAAAACAGACTTTAAGACAGAAATTAAGTTATGCATGTAAAATTTATATACAAATTAAACTTTCATAGCTTACTCCTTTATACAGCATTCCAAATTATTTTCACTGAAAAATAAGGATTGCTTTTGAATTCTTTGTCAGACATTTGTCATACATTTACTCAGTGCTGTAGTCCCAAAACTTTTATATGGTACAGTGGGATCCATAAGTGTTACTCAACAAATTGTCCATGACTATTTTCGTTGGTTTTTATCTTCATTCTACGAATATTTACGTATACTGGTTGAGAGGTTGTAAGCAGATTGCTTGGTGCTTTGTGTCAGTTCTTGAAGCTCTCATTGCATAAATCAAAGGGAGTAAACGTTGTCATGGACGATTTGCTTGGTAATACTTATGGATCTCAGTGTACATACTGAGTTTCGTGAAAAGTATAGACCATGTTTTCATTAACTTCGGATTATGTTTCCGTAGATCTAAGGGTGAAACTATTTAACTTCTGCAAAAATTACCATTGACTGTAGTTTATTGATGTGATATACTCAAGAGTAGATTGGCATAAAAAAAGGTATATTACAATACATGGGTTTATATGTGAAGTCAGAATACGCACAGCCGCCATGTTTGCGGTCAATTTTATTTGTCATTTGCAAGGAAATATCCACCACGTAGCGTTCGCTTCATCTACAGCAACTGGGTGTTTGTTTTAAAGCTCGAATGCCTGTGTTAGTATCTTCTGCTCGTCGCTTGAATTCCGTATTCTTACAAGAACTGGCCACAATCATGGCTGCTCGAAGACACAATGCAACAGTTTGTGACGTAGGTGAAACACACCTATACAGAAGGCATGTTCAAAATAAAATAAAAATATATGAAACGCCTATTTTAATGATTGCCTTTGAACGTAAAGGCAAGAGTAATCGAAAACACTCCAAAGTGCCTCTCACCACACTTGTCACTAGAACGTTTTGAACAAACTCTTGAATAGGTGTCACATACATTCACATGTTTCTGTGGCTGAAAGCGTGTTCCCCATCACATGAAATCGTAACAATCTGTAGAATCTTTGAAAATGTAAAGTACAAAGATCGCCGAACCCCAGACATTTAGCCATCAGCTTTCCAGACAGGAAACATCTAGAAACATCTAAGGAATGTCGTGTCAGGCATTGCCGAGCTTCCTTGATCGCCATCGTTGTAAACAGGTGTAATCAATTGCAATGAAGGAAGAGACTACAGGTAACTGAGTCGGCATTATTGAGTAAATTCGATTGGAATAAATGTCTGGGAGGACAGGGGTCTGTTTTAGAACGAACATTGAGAGGAGAGTTACGAGCATTAGATGGAGAGAGGGAGAAGTGCGATTGGAAGAAGATCGTGTTAGAGCGAGTCGCGAGTCAGACTCTTTGTACAGTCACGACCATAACTCCTCATCGCAGAACTTCAGCTGCTGTACGGAGACAGGTACACATTTCCATTTGCCATGATGATCCAGTCTTTGGGGGTTTAAAACTCAATTGTTGTGTTTTGCAATTCATATGTGTGTAGTTAGTACCTCACGCACCTTACCATCAAGCTTACCATGAATCGCAAGTTGCTCCATAATCGAGGATGAATGATCAGTGAGCTACATGAACCCAGTTCGATCCCACATGCCGAAGGGTATGTTACGTGTGGTGATGATTGGACTTTTCATCCATTTTTACGGAAATGCGATGGAAAATTAGAATGTTACGAAATTACATGAATTTATCCGGAACAAGTTCACTAGAGTAATGACCAAATTACATAAATAAATATAAAATAAACGAAAGTACAGACGTATACCCTCGACTACGGCCCTGTATTTACTGTTTTTTTAAAGCTAAACATCAAGTAAAATAATGTTGCATATAATTTCGACGGAAAAAGCCGAGTGATTTTAAATAATTGTGTTCCACACACCGACTATCATTTTAAATAATTCCAACGAAAAGAACAGAGTGAATTTTAAAAAAATGTTTGTCGCACAGCAACTGCAATATCATTATAAGTAATGCCAACAGATACGAGGGCGTGCTGTTCCTGCTCACAATGAAAACCCCTGCCGAGGAACGCTTAACTCTCAAGAAGTTCTTTGTCACACACGTTGAGAGTTCCTCAGCAGGGGTTTTCATTGTGAGCAGGAACAGTCCAACATCATAAAGTACTGACGTTACCATAAAAAGCCTTCATTCTCTGATGAATGTCAATTGGGTGACACATTTTCTGCTGTTAGAAACTCGGTCACCGCACGCAGTTTCAGGTGCACCTACATAGTATGGTTACATGCTGCCATTTTCCTCGCTCTACTTCAGCAACCCCTGGTGATAGAAGTTTGAAACTTAGGATGGAGAAGGGGGAAAGACTGAAGAGTACAATGCATGGTTGCTCAAAATCCAAAATGCGTTTACACAGTAACAAAAAATAGGAGGCATATACTTTTCAGCACGCCCTTGTATAATCGAGTGATTTTAAAAAATGTAAGTAAACGGAAGGAATCCTGTGATTTTAAAATTATTTATGGATAGTCACTTCGAGTCTTCACTTACTCATTAAAGCCGAAATAAAGTTGAGTACTTTTTATTTTTTAATTATTAGCAAATTAAGAAACTGATTAAATCTAATATAACAGAAACATTTTTAAAAATGTAAACTTTGGAATCACTTATTTGACTAATAATAACGTATGCTAGGGTTGTCCATGACAAAGTAAAGGAAGCTATGTTTTAGTTATTCGAAATGAAAGCTATGTGAAGTATACGAGTATTCGGAGCTGTTAATATCTCGCAAGAACCAATATAAACTCTACTGTGGATCGCACATAACAAGGAAAATCAAATGAAGTAAAGTACAGGGTGTTCCGTTCAAACCTCCCACATTTTAATTCATCATTGCTAAAAGGTTATGGAATATAATGGAATGCGAGTGATACTAGACGAAAGAGAAACTCAAAGAATTTTATTGCATGAAGCACTAAACACGAATACACCAATACACCTCTACACTGAACTCTAATACAGCTCTATGTGTGCACCGTTTGTAGCACGAATGACATCCAATCTGAGAACCTCCGGATGGTTAATCAACACGTCCATTCGCCAAAGATTTTGCACTCCATGCCTTCATGGTTTTTTCCTCAGGTCCTTTACCTAAATATTCTCTCCAGCGATTTCTTTGCGCTGTAATGATTGATTTGGTCTCTGCATACCAGAATACAGATTGTGCGCGCTGCTGCGGAGTCGCCATTGTGGCTCATGCGATTGTGGCGCTGCATAGTGAGAGAACGGTGAACTTCGAAGTCATGCAATAAAATTCTTTGAGTTTCTCTTTCGTCTAGTACGTACCACTCGCATTCCATTATATTTCATAACCTTTTAGCAATGATGAATTCAAATGTGGGAGGTTTGAACGGAATACGCTCTATTTAGTGTGGAAGAGCGCTGCACAAAGATGTGTTATTGATTTCCAATTAATAATATTTTGAAGAAGTGGCGTAGCAACATATCGCCCGCTTCCTTCTTTCAATTTGAAACCTAAATGTGAATCGATACAAAATCTTCAGGAATACGTCAGCAATTATCATATTTAAATAATAATAATCATAAATTACTGTAAAAGGTAAAGTGCTCCCCTGTGCTTAGCACCACGCCATGAAGGCGTATAGGGGGTGTCGGGGTAACGCCCCACACTTTCTTGATCCGGTCATGAGTGGGGTGATGTGATCAGCATCACGCCCCTGACCGCCTTTACCCCCCAGGGTTTCCCCCAGGTACCCATGTTATTCGACGCTGGGTGGGCGCCGGGGTAGCTTCCAATAAATTACTGATGAAAAATATATTTAATAATTTCACTCAGCCTAAAAATGAATTTCTCTGTTTTCCGGGAACTGAAATCTGAGGAAGGAAGAACTGCTAATATTATCCATTCCCTCCTTGAGCTGAAATTCTCCATGGGAGTTGGGAGGTGCATTATTGTTAACATATTAAAATCTGGGAGTTCAAAGTCAAGAGAAAGAAATAAAGACAAGACAAAGTATTTTCTTATTCAATAAAATAATAAATGGGTAAAAATGCCCAACTTCGAGCAAGTTATTGTGAATCTTTGTGTAAATATTTCACATGAGAAATACGACAATAATATTTGGTTTTTTTCGGGACCCTTAGGCTCAGGGTCCGGTCATCTGTATGTTACGCCCCTGATTTGATTTATTCATTCATATTACAACGTTTAACTAGAATTTTAAAACAGATAAAAACATAATGTTTTAATTTTATTGCCCACAAAAACTATATTTTTATATATTTTCTCACTTCCTTTCATTGAATTTTTTGTATCAACCTAATGGGGCACGAGCCTCCTTCAAGTGCGAGGCCCCGGGGGTTGCCCACTTCACCCACCCGTTGCTACGTTCATTTTGATTATGTATTTCCAATTAATATTATTATTTTGACAAATTATATCATTTTTTAAAATTACTTCCTGAAGAAAGTAGATTTTGACAATAAATGTGCAGGGTGTTCATAAAATCCCGGTACCATTACAAAAAAAAAACATAGCTCGGAAACTACATGCAATAGAACAATGCTGTTGATTGCAAAATGAGCTACAACTCTCCACGTTTATATGCCATACACCTCAACGTGCGCCCCTCTAGTTGCTCTCAGAACATCAAGGCGGTAATCCACTTCTGTCCTTACACGCCCCAGGATATCACGAATAACAGCTAGGATACTCTCTGTTATTCTTCTTCGAAGAGTAGCAACATCTGGAACAGGAGTGCTGTAAACAATCTTTGACGTACCCCCGGAAGAAGAACTTCAACGGTGTGATATGAGGAGAGCGCAGTGGCCAGGGAATAGGTCCATCACGGCCTACTCACCTGCCAGGGAAATGCCTATCCAGAAGACCTCGAATATCCTTGGAACAATGAAGGGGTGCCCCATCTTGTTGAAAAATTATGGTTGGGGCTGGAATTCCTCCAACTGAGGAAGATGGTATACTGTTCAAGCATGTCGTAGTAAATGTTTTCTGCAATGCTACCGGGACTTTATGAACACCCTGTGTATATATATGTTACAATCGCATAAAAAATGAATTCACAGGACATAAGATATGCATATGTTTGGAGCTGGTAGCCCCTGAGAGAGGACTGTGGTATTTAATCAAGTTACACTCTTTCTAGCGAACGTTTCCACCATTGAAAACCATCAACCACAGGTGTGATATAATTGCCAATTATGAATCTCCCTGATGGAATACTCTTCATGGCAGATGTAATGTAATTTCCTATTCTGATATTCCAGAGGTGCGTAGTAAATTACCATTTCCAATCTACGTGATCGATTACCATGACACCATCATTCCACTCTCAGGGATGTAGTGGCTCTAACCCTGGGGTTGATTTCTCAAGTTCATTTAGTCTCCTGGTCTTGATAACTTACTCTTTCATATGATATCTTCCTAGTCACTTTTATTTGTCTTCTTCATTTTTTCGCTGTGGCTCCTTGCTTGCAGATGATTCGGGGTTTGTATGTATAACGGTAAGGGGTGACTCCGTAAGCAGCTAAATATCAACCTCTCTTCCATGTAGAACACCGAGCCAGCCCCCGTGGTGGAGTGGTTAGCACATCGCGCTAGGACGCCAGGGGTCTCGTGTTTGAATCCTGGCATGGGCATGGACGTTTGTGAGTGTCCATTCATCAATATCATCACTCATCCCCATCTTCGCAAATTAGCCAAAAGTGGCACAAAAGGCGAAGTAAAATAAACGTAGAACTCCGTGGACTGCATTTTGCAAACTAACGTGGCTCTGGCGTCTGTACTCACAGCCAGTGTAATCCTTTTGTTTTTTTCTTGTCCATGTTCGTTTGTGATTTCCTGTAATCATTTACTTACCCTCGTCTTTGTAATTAGCCAAAAGCTGCAGAAACGTGAAGTAAAATGAAACAAATTAATCAATCAAATCAAGATATAACGCACACACACGCACATACATTCTTATTTCGTTTATTCCTCGATTTATTTCTTCCTTCTGCTAAAAAAAAGTAGCGGCTCTGGCTCTCACCGAGCCTCAAATCAAACCTCAATGGGTACATATTGGTGAAGGCGGCCGGAGCGTGGTGATGATCAGATCACCTTCAAAATGGCTGAGATCGAGAATGTGTGGTTGCCCCAGGGGGATTCATGACGCACGTTCGTCATGAGATTTTTTGCGGGAGACAAAATTTTACAGTTTAGCTACCAATTCTACATATCTTCACACAAAAATTAAAAACTGACTACTTTCGTGTATGATTGATGATGTCTACCTTAATTCCATCCTGTAAGTCTGATATTTGCAACGTCAGAAGTTATTATCATTCTTGTAAAATGTTATTTCAATCTATGTCAAAGTAACAAACAATATGCATGTAAATGTCTATATTGTAAACATTACCTAAGTAAACATATATTTCTTAAATATGTCTGTATTATATTGTTCCGCAAATTTTGTCTGACCAAAATATTTTGAGTATAATTCGGCATATGGGGGGGTGATCTTTTGGAGGGAGTGCATCATAGGGCTTGGGGGGGGATGGGCATCCCTGGGCGGTCCTACCCTGACCCCCCTTTGGCACGGCGAACTTTACTTTACCTTCTAAAATCTATTTCTTTGAAGTTTATCTTAGAAATCTGTCGATATGCTACTTTCGTTGGTCTACTTCTGCTTCAATTTTAGTTTTCATTCATTATTCATGCCTTAGAATAGTATAACCTGCAATCCTGCATGTTCTTTGAATAATCGATTCTAATTCACATTTCCCAAACTGCTCCGTGAAGCATCTCTGTGAAGAGATTGGAAATATAAAGTAAATATGACGACATTATATCAGACCTGTGGATTTGTGCACCAATTAACTGTATATGAATGGTCATTCAGCGTACTGTGAAGCAATGTAGATAGCATGTCTTATAGACCCTAGCGTTACGTCGTTCAACTTTGCCAACCCACACCTTCTCGGAATGACACGAAGCATGGAGAACATTGGCGAAGATGAACTTAATGTTTGTCATGCTATGTGAGAATGTTGTCGCTTTTATGCCATAAACACATTTGTGAAAAACAGATGTTTTCATAACACGATATTGAAAGGTTCAATTTTGAATGTCTTTTCAACGTCTATGGAGCTTTCAGACCGAAGCGACATGTACCACTTGAAAACGAACCTTCAGAAATAAAGTGCAAGTGTCGCTCGAACTGGCCCGTTTTATCAATTGTGTTGCCTCGGCCTGCTGGTCGCGCATGCGCAGTGTTTTTCTCTTCTTTTACATATCGGAGGTATGCGTGTTGCTAGTTACTTCGGTCTGAAGTGTCCCTTAGATCAACATTTAAACGATTAAGAATTCGAGAAATAATTCTTGTTTTTGATACGATAAAGTATCAAGTAACAACTTGAAAAATAAACCTAGGTAGATGCACAAGATGACAGTGTACAACTTCAAAGTTAGAAACGTGGACAAAAATCAATTATTTAACACTAAATATCAATAAATGCCATTATGTAATATATACTCGAAAGATAAACCCAGTTGAATTTCAGTATCAAATATACAATAGTCTAGCAAGAAATTTTACAGTCAAGGATTTAGGGGTTATTTTTGATTCAAATCTTACTTTTAATAAACTCGTAGAACAAATAATTAGTGAAGCGTTCAAGAACTATTGGGTTTATTCTTAGAATGGGGAGGAATTTCAAGAGTATAGAGACACTAAAAGTTTTGTATTATTCATATGTAAGACCAAAACTCGAATATGCATCTGTAATATGGAATACAGACACAGCAAAGTACAGTGTAGCAATTGAAAGAGTCCAATCGAGATTTCTTAGATTTTTAAAATACAAATTTCAGAAATTTTACCCCACATTTGAACACTACGACAACCTAATATATGAATGTCGGTTTACAAAGCTGTGTCACAGAAGAACGTTACATGAAATAGCATTCTTGTGGAAATTGTTAAATCACGAAATAGATGCTGAACATCTACTCTGCCAGATTAATTTTCGAATGCCGTCGTCGAAAACTAGACTAAAGAATGAAGTTTTTCTTATAAGGAAGGCTAGATCCGAAATTAAAAAGAAATTCCATTGTGGAGAATGTGCACCAGTTACAATAACTTGCTAATCAAGAATAACACCATTGACATCTTTTCTATGAACATAAGGGATTTCAGTAAAGCCACTATTAACACAATGGCCTTAGCTTAAACACATAAGTTCGTATTGACATTGTGTGATAAAATGTGTATATATATTAATATATATATATATATATATATATATATATATATATATAATTTCTACCTCTATATTACAGAAATATATGTAATTGTATTTACTATGCATCCTTCATATGGGCTCTGTAATTAGGTATGTACCTGTTGAGTTCAATAAATAAATAAATAAATAAAATAAATACCTGCCTTTGGCACGAGAGCGACGACAGTGTTCCGTGGCGAATTTCTCTCGTGACAAGTGCTTCTTGACTCTATAAGTTTTTGGAAATAGCTGTCTCAATTCATATATTTCACTGTCAATTACATAATAAAAAATGAAATTTCCAGTATAAATTTCCAATTCAAATTACATAAATAAGTTAGTTAAGTTGCTGTTTTAAATCCACTTTATGCACAGTAAGGCTAATTGGGACTGGACCTACAGTTTTAAAGTAGGATCCGAACCACTATTTGCCTCCATCGGGTATCGAACCCGGGACCACTTGACTACAATTACATAAATAAAAACCATCTACATTTTATCTCATGTTATTAGACTCAATTATCTCACCTATAATTCTTAATGATCTTTTACTATTTCCTTTCCCATAAGATAATGATGAACGGTGCCTGTAGATTTTATTTGATTTTTGTTGATTAGCGTTGTTTTTCTTCCACTTTTTGCAATCGCGACGATGAGAATGGGTGATATGATGAAATTGATGAAGGTGCACTCACAAAGAACGTCTATGCACAGGACGGGATTGAAACCCGAGAGACCTGGCATCGTAGAGCGCTGTGCTAACCACTCCGCCACGGAAGTTGGCTCCTCAGAGTAAACTGTTAACCAGGAGTGAAGGTAAAGTTTTACAGTGATAAATCCGTTTAGTAATGCACTACTAAAGTACAGGCAATATTCTAGATAGCCATCGTTTATATGCCTGGACTGTCTGATTGGAGGCTTCAGATCGATATGTAAATTGTAAAAAAAAGAATCACGTCGTCCACAGATGCACATTTATCACTCGGAGATAAATTCGGTCCATTTATCATGTAGCATTTGCAAGACGACCTACTTCAGGATGACGATACCGGCCGTATCGATTCAGCTCCTTTTTCTTGTCTTGCGAAAATAAACATACATCACGGACTTCTTGTCTCCAGAAGACGTTGAAGCGTGTAAAGAGTAAGGATCCAGCGAGGAAGACAGCATCCAGCATCTTCGAAGTTGGAGAGCGGCCAGGAGAGCGGAAGAGGTAGAGGAAAGGAGAGAGAGAGAGAGAGAGAGAGAGAGAGAAAGAGCTAATTCATTTCGGAATCGAAGCACTGGTTTTTTTTTGGGGCTGGAAGGTTGAATTACAGAAGGTCAAAGTTCATATTGTCGGCACAATCAGAGATCCTCCTTCCACAATATTGTTTCTGTGAAGCCTGACTTGTGCTCTGAGAAGTCTCTTTCAGAGGTAAACCATGCGTTCATTCTCTTGATGTACACGTAGGTTGCATTATAACCCGGAACCACCAGTGCTCACTGACCGTAACATGCAGTGGTGGGAGCATTAAATATTCGCGAGAGACCTAGCCTGTTGTGAGTGTTACGGTGAAATTTTTCTGCTGCTATTTTCCGAAGTAATCATTAGCATGTACATTCAATTTGTCTTTGTATGTAACTAACTAACTAACTAACTCTCTAGCCTTCTTAAACCAGAAGGTTCATGGCTGCAGCAACACAGGCCTTCCATCTTTCCCTATCTTGAGCAAGATCTATATACTCTTTTCCATCCCTACCGACTTCCCTTAGGTCCATCTCGACGTTGTCCCTCCATCTTCGTCTTGGCCTTCCTACAGGTCTCTTACCGTCAGGTTTCCCAACAAGAATCCTGTAAACTCCTCTTTCCTCTCCCATTCGTGCCACATGGCCTGCCCAACTAAGTCTTCTTGATTTAATTATTCTAATAATATCTGGACATGAATACAAATTATGTAGTTCTAAATTATGTAACCTTCTCCACTCACCTGTCTTCTCGTCCCTTTTAGGTCCAAAGCTTTTCTTAAGGATCTTATTTTCAAATTCTCTCAATTTATGTTCCTCTTTCAATGTAAGGGACCAAGTTTCACATCCATATAATACTACAGGCAAAATTACGGTTTTGTATATTTTAACTTTTAGTTTCAAAGATATTAAACGAGAAGACAAATTTTATGAAGAGAGAAGTAACATGCATTTCCTGAATTAAGCCTACTTTTTATTTCCTCTTTAATATAATTTTCATTTGTTAATATTACTCCTAAGTATTTGAATTTGGAAACTGGTTCAAACGAGTTGTTATCAATAATTAGATTTTGATTATTACCTAACACTTGGTTTCGGCCTGTAAGCATATATTTAGTTTTCTCTTTGTTAACTTCCAAACCTATCTCTTTAGCAGTTTTGAAAAATATTTTAGGATCATTCTTAATTGTATTCACATCATCCCCTAATAAGTCTACATCATCTGCATATGCTAACAACTGAGTCACACCATTTAATTTTAGTCCTTTTTTAGTTTCTTTTACCTTCCTAACAGCATATTCTAAGGCAAAATTAAAGAGCAATGGAGATAATGCATCTCTTTGTTTTAACCCATCTTGAATTGTAAATTTGTCAGACATATTAATACCCCCACGAATTTTACTTTCTGTTTCACTGGTGCATATTTTTATCATACTAACAAGCTTCTTAGGTATTCCAAACTCTACTATATATTATATAATTTCTCTCTTTTGACCTGTAGGAATGAAATCAATGAATAGCTGATGGACATTTTGAATATATTCCCACTTTTTTTCAAGTGTCTTTGTATGTAGAGGGGGGAAAATATAAACTCCAGCAAAATGCCCAATTGGCATATTGATTACAGCCAGTTCTCCAAGTACAGGACGAACGGAGTAGGGAACCGCAATTTATTCCTCCACGTTTGCATACATACCCGTCCACGTCTTGTGCCCTCGCCAACGTGGCTTTCGGCGTTACTCAATGCTTAATGTCTTTGAAAATATCGGCATGTATTATTGTTGGAAAGGGAAACGAGTGAGTACATTCGGTTCTTTGAAAAGTTTAGAACGCAAGGAATGTGTGTATGTTCTCTAAGAGAGAGAGAGAGAGAGAGAGAGAGAGAGAGAGAGAGAGAGAGAGAGAGAGAGAGAGAGAGATAGGCCTCCCCGATGACGTAGTAGTAATGTCATTCGCCTTGTAATCAAGGGGTCCTGGGTTCGAGGCACATAGTGGTTGAGATCCTACTTTTAACTGTAGGTCCAGTCCCGATTAGCCATACTGTGCATAAAGTGGACTTAAAACACAAATTCAATCAATCAGGGGTGCCCACAGGGGGTGTTTATGGCGCAGGTTGCGCCATAGAGATTTTTAGGGGGGATGTTTTCACTTCAAGTAATATACAATTCAACATTTATATCTTTCCAAAATATATCTAAAAATTTTACACCTTAAATGCACCATATTTAATTCATTAGATGAAGAAATGAAAGTGTTTAGGACATTATCGAGGGGGGATATGAACTCGTAGATATTAGATCTTAAGTGACACGTGGGTTCTGTTAGGAGGATTCTGAACTAAACTTTGGGGGGGGGGGGACAGTATCCAACTCTAGGTCTTAGATTATGGTGAGTACTTTAGTTAGAGGGGGATTGAGCATTAAATTGAAGGGGATATCCAATTCTTGTGTATTACTATTGTCTTATACTGCTGCGAAAATTATGGTGTGGAGACTGAGAATTATTTTTTTTGGAGGAGGCAATATCTACTCTTCAATATTAACAGTAAGTCTAAAATTGGCATGGAAATTTTGGTGGTAGGATTGAGTATGAAATTTAAAGGGGAGATAGAAAGAAAGCTCTTGATAAAGGGTTAAATCTTAGATTCTCAAGGGATTTCTGTAGTGGAGAGAGAGTTCGAACATTACATTTTGGAGACTGTATTTAGCGATAAGGCATCCACACGTTTTCGACCCCGAATGTGCCAAAGGAAAAGCTGGAAAAGGAAAAGACTAAATATCTCGGGATCTTAAGAAATTATTGACACCCCATTAAATTAATATTCTTCAAAGCCTGCAAAGAAATGTATGTAAAAATTTTCTTGCTCGCTTCGCTCGCAATAATTTGTTGCTACAATGTGTGCTTGGAGCTTTAATGAGATGAATATGAAGTTTTTATACTAAAGCTGCATTACAAGACAAGCGATATTCTCGATTAATTGATTCATTTGTTGTTTTAAGTCCACTTTATGCATTCTAAAGCTAATCGGAACTGATGACACCCCTGTATAGGGAGGAGGGGCAGATTAATTATAATGTTCAGTAAAGCTACGGAAAAATTTACTTTCGGTAGACAGGCTGTCGTAATTAAATACTTTGTGCGGATTACGATATGGTTTGAGGGAGCGAATGATATGATTTTGGGGGGATGCGCCATTGGCCTTGGAGGGGATGGCCACCCCTGCAATCAGTAAATCAAGATAGTTAGTTAGATGTTTTATGTAAACTAATTCAATAGCGACACTAAATTGGAAAAGCAACATTAACTTCTTTTGTCATTTTCACATTTTTAAACATAATTGAAAAATAACTGTTTCCCGATATTCACTTCAAATTCCTGCCTTGTCTCTGTAATAAATTATGACGCCAATGTTTAAAAATACGAAAATTCAGATAAAAGTCACTTACCGCAGTTTCTTGCCGAAAATAACATTTCTTTAAGTTCCTTAGCAACGTCCGGTTCAATGGTCAACAACAAACATGGAAAACTCGAAACAATTGTTATACCTCTGAGCATTTTATTAAAACAGCCACGATGTAGATATTGTCGTATTGATTATGACACCATTAAGCCTTGTTTCCTTGAAAATAAAAAAAATTCAATATGCTGACCAAGCCAGAATTTTATTATAAAACATAAAACAAAACGTTACATTTCAACCTTCTAGCAAGGTCCCAAAATTCCCGCGCGACAATTTCGTGGAGTGTAATTATCCTGGAAGTTACGTAAAATTAGAAATCTCCATTAATTTTGCACCAATAAGAAGACTGCAATTTGTGATTACAGAACAGGCATATTAATATTCAGATGCAATTCTTGAATATTTTAAAGCAAAACTCTCGCAAATTGATGCTTATAATTGCATTAGAATACTCACCCAGTAATATTAATCAATATTTTGAACAACTTCTAATTGCTACAATTTTCAAATATCGGTATCGGTGGGTATCGGTAACAGCGTCGGTATCGATTTAGCCCTAATATACAAACATTTCATGCTATTTTCGCACACACACACACACACACTTCCCACGCAACGTAGGCCGGGAAACCCATGCGATTCGCGGAAGCCAGAAGATCGGCCCAAGATATCACTCCGTTTCCATGGCAACCGCACGTGATGGAAGCCACAGCGGCGGCAAAACCAAATCGCTTTGTCAAGCCAACCTTCCTCCCCCCACCCCCGTCGGTTACGCCGGGACGGCTGGATGAAGATAGCGGGGCGGTTCTTTCCCCCCCGTTCGTGAGTTGCGGTCTTTCTTCCCAGCGCCCGGGATGCGACGTGCCTTCGACAAGGCATAAAGGAAGATTCTAGGCACGGTAAGAGACAAGGAAAGTAACAATGAACTAACCAAGCCTAACAAGATAACATTATGTCGTATACAAAGTTTTAAGTATATACAGGGTGATTCATAACTTTGTGAAACATTTTGGAAATTTGCTCCAGACAACGCGCAGTAGTAATTCCGATACCAATGAACTCTTCACGTTTATGTACACAACTCACACATGATTCTCTGAATGTTAGTGACAAATGGTTCTACAGGGTGGATCAAAAAGTCACTTAACACCCTCGGAAGAGGATGATATGATATATCAAATCAGGCTAGAATTTCACGAGAAATGCAATGGTGAAGGTTCTTTCGACGTATATTTAACCAGTAAAAAGATATGACTGAATTCTTGTACCAATTTGCTCCTTTTCGAGGTGTTAGAAAAATGCCTTAGAATTTGTTTAGCGCATCGGTAATGCATCGAGATCAAAGTGACGTCTAGGGAGAGAAGTTCGCATGCCATTGCACACGATTTTAATCGGATACATCCACGAATGGTTGTCGCGAACAATTTACAGTGTGATGCTTCCATTGAATTAGAAGTCCTTCACAGTGACAAGGCTAATGTTTGTGTTCATAAGAAAGTTCATAAACAGAATATGCGACCCTTGTCATCTGATAACTAACTTTGGACAGAGACTGTTTCACAACGTTCCCATAGTTTTCTGGTGTTCTTCTCTATTGAAAAAAAAACTCTGTAAAAAGTACCTTCTTCCATAAGCAAGGATGAAAAAACCTGTTTATTTCACAAATCCAAGTAGCCCTAAGCATAAGGTTCCGTTGATGGAAAATTGACTAGCCAATCGTGTTCCACACAGCACGCCACACCATTAACTTACCAGCACTAACCATTCAGCTTTGATCTGTTGAAAATGGGTTATCAGATAAAAAGCATCGAATATTCTGTTTATGAACCTCCATATGAACATACTCGTAAACATTAGCCTTGTCACTGTGAAGCACTTTTCATTTAATGGAAGCGTCACACTGTAATTGTTCGCGACAACCATTCATACTGCACAGCTCTTCGTGGACGTATCTGATTAAAATATTGTGCAATGGGATGCGAACTTTTCTCCCTAGACGTCACTTCGATCTCGATGCATTACCGATGCGCTAAACAAATTTTAAGGCATTTTTGTAACACCTTGAAAAGGAGCAAATTGGTACAAGAATTCAGTCATATCTTTTTACTAGTTAAAGATACGTCGAAAGAACCTTCACCATTGCATTTCTCGTGAAATTCTAGCTTGATTTGATATATCATATCACCCCCTTCCCATTTAAAATTCTAAAGTTGAATTCAAGATGGCGGACATCAAGATGGCCATCGACCATGCGGGTGGCGTCATTGTGGTTCCCCCTTGGCCTGGCAACGATTGGTCATCACCATTTCCATGTTGCGCGCTGCACTGGCCTTGTACCGGGGGTGTTAAGTGACTTTTTGAGCCACCCTGTACATTAGCGTGCAATGTTAATTTGTTTGTTTGAGTTTATGTCCACTTCATGGACAGGTAGTCTTGCAGGGACTGGACCTACAGTTTCGAATGAGACCAAACCATTATGTGTATGGACAACGTTACCGCTACCACAAAGGGAAGATCCTTAAACAACTCGCAAACACACTCTCTCCCTTATTTCATCTTTCTCTCTCTCTCTCTCTCTCTCTCTCTCTCTCGGGTCGGCCCCCGTGGCGGAGTGGTTAGCACATTGCGGTACAACGGCAGGGGTTCCATGTTCGAATCCCGGCCTGGCCATGGATGTTTCTGAGTGTCCATTCATCAATTTCCATTCCCAAATTAGCCAAAAATGGCACAAAAAGCGAAGTAAAATAAAGCAAATCAATCAATCTCTCTCTTGGTCGGTCCCTCTCTTTCTCTCTCGAGCGCTTCCAGTTGTTATCTCTATCTCTCTCGTTTCCTCTCGCGTTCTCTCCTTCTCTCCCATTCTCTCTATGTCTCTCTCTAATTATATCTCTCTAGTTCTTTCTCTGTCTCTTTCTCTTTTACTCTGAGATTCTTTCTCTTCATCGCTCTTTCTCACTGTCCCTCGCTTTTATTCTCCCTCTTGCTCTATTTTATTCATTCTCTCCCTTGTTCTCTCTAACTCTCTGTTTTTTTACTCTCTGTCTCTCGCTCTTAAGGGAGAGAAGAGATAAAGAGAAAGAGATCTCTCTCTCTCTCTCTCTTTCTTTTTGTCCCCTATCTCTCTTTCTCTCTCCTTCTCTTTCCTCTATCTTTCTTCACTCTCTCTTCTCTCCTATCTTTCTATCCTCTCTTTCTCTCTCCCAGGGGGAAAGAGAGAGCGGGGGAAGGGGGTGAAATGAAGAAAGAAAGAAAGAGAGAGAGAGAGAGAGTTTCCTTTTCTTTTCCATTTCGTTCTCTTTTCTTTCCTTCTCTACTCTCCTTCCTCTCCTTCGCTTTCCTTTCCTGTTTCTCTCTCTCCCTATCTCTCGTCTCTCTCTTTTTCTCTCTTTCTTTCGAGGAGAGAGAAAGAAAGATGGAGGGAGAAAGAGAGAGAAGAGAGAGAGAAAGAAAGATAGAATATATAAAGAGGGAAAGAAAGAATAAAGGGAATGAGAGAGAGAGAGAGAAAGAGAGGGAGAGAGAGAGGACAAAAAATAACACACATATGCAACAGTACAAAGAAATCCGTGACGTTTCACACAGTAACCTGAGAACAGAAATCAACTCTTGTTTTTCTAAACTGATAAGCTATTTCCAAAGAGTCATAATCAGTTAAAGTATCAGAAAAGCGACGCTAAATAAGCAAAGCAAAGAATAAGTATGAAAATAAGACATTTCTGTGCAGGATTCTACCATGTTCTGATTATATCCTTAAATCAGACGCACCATATGGTGATCGTTATGAAGATGTCAGCAACTTCAGGTGACAAAATCAGACAGCTGGAGAATATTCTGCGAGTCGACACGATATGTTCCGTTTCACACAACGTGACGTATACCTCCAGCCCCTCGTTCCCTAATACCCTATCCCGGAGCCCTTCGGGAGCAAGCTGCCTGCCCTGCAGAAGATACACGCAGCCGTATTGATTTCGTGCATTGCAATGCTCGCCGCGCAAAAATCGCATCGCATCGCCTAGCTGTAACCAGAGTTTCCTGCAAACTCTCCCCCACTCCTCGAAATAGAGGTTCCATCTCGTGAAATAGTCTTCCTTATATCCCAACTAACCACCTGTGTTCTTGACTTATGCTGCCAATCGAGTACTAGCACGCTTAAGGCGAAGAGTGCCAGTTTTGCACCATTGAATTGCCGTTTTAAGTCCACTTTATGCACATATAGGCTAATCGCGACTGGACATACAGTTTAAAGTGGGACCCGAACCAGTATGTGCCTCCACCGGAACCCCTTGATTTCAAGGCGAGGATGCTATCACTGTGCCATCGAGAGGACCAGTTTAGCACCAGGTGTATTTGTGTCTCCACCGGGTATGGAACCCGCGACCCCTTGGTTACAAGACGAGGACTACAAGAATTGCAGACATTGCGAGAAGAACGAGCAATACAATTTTACGAAATGTATTTTTATTTGTATAAAGTATGAAATCGAGGGGGGGGGCAATTGCCCCTCTGTGCTCCTTGCAAGTGCCCTTGGCCCTCTGGAAGATAAATGCAAGGAACATGTAAAAACTAATTCCATCATGAGTATCCAATTGTCCTGCTATTCTTAGATTCTCCTGGTCTTGTTTCTTTTTTTACTTCAATGTTTGCTTCCCCTAGAATGGACTTCGGTCCAAGGTCGGCGGAGGACAATGCCCCCTGCCTCCCTGTGGTTGCGACACTGTTTATGAGTGTCCATTCATCAATTTCACTTCATCACTCATTGTTGCGATTAGCTAGAAGTGGCAGAAAAGCAACGCTAAGTAACAGAAATCAAATATCCACTCCTTCTCTCTGCCACATGAATCACTATTACCAAAAGGTAGATTTGGGAAACAAAAATGTAAGCAGTTCCAAGTTCATACCAACACATCCATACTGAAAAATGCGAAATCATTTCCCGAAGTCTGAATGTGGAAGGGAATATCCCCCCTGCCCAATCCTGATATGACATTATACGGAATCACATACACAATAAATAAATCACAAAATCAATAAGTGTCTTTGTCATGTTGCTAGAGTAACACATGATATAATTGTAAAGATTAGTGAGAATTCCAAATAGGAATGTTTTCTGTATTTTTCAAAGGGGGGGCAAAGCAGGATCTCAAAGGGCAGTTGCCTCCCTGCCCCCCTCTAGCTACGGGCCTGTCTGACCGTCATATTTTTCTAACAATACTAGCTGTTCCATTAGACTGCTTACTAATTATTATCTGGCAACTCTAAGCTAAAACGGATTTTGATATGTTGCTCTTGTGAAATTAGCAGACTTCCGTGGCGAAATGGTACGCACAGAGGACTTCGACGTCAAGGGTCCTGGGTTCGAATCGTGGGGAATAATCACCTTATTTTATTCTTTACACTCAACACGCGGACGTAAATTACAATGTTAGAAGTGGTTGTTGGTTCTAAAATATGCAAGAAGTTTATATATGTGATTCATATGTGCATTTCCACATTCATTTATCAAAAATGGTTCAAAATATGCACATGCAATATGCAAAACGCATATTTTTCCGGGTTCTACTACATATTTACCAAAAAACCTAAAAACCGGCCGATTTGATTTTGATTGATTCGGTGTATTTTGCTTCGATCTTCTGCCACTCTTGGTTTATCGCGAAGGTGAGAATGAGTGATGATCATGAGGAGGTACTCACGAAGAACACCAACGCACAGGCCGAGATTCGAAGCTGGTGTCGTAGCGCAGCAGCTATAATGAAAGTAGTAGTTAAACACCATGTGGAATGGTTAGCACAGCACACTACAGCCCCAGGGGTCCTGGGTTCGAATCCAGACCTGGGTATGAGTGATCTTTGTGAGTGTCCGTTTTCAACTTCATCATCCTCGATTTCATCCCATGGTCTGTTCTGAATACCAGAACAAATTATGCAATTTCAACACTATTTAGATTACATTACGTTTATATATTATATCATTGTATTATTGGATTATATTTTTAAGTAAACTGACGCCCTGGTATGTATTTATAGTTTGTGTCCTAATTGCGAACAGTCATAATTGCGGACACATAGAAGCGAGAAATAATTCCACGTCCTAATTGCGAGCACATGGAACTGCTAAATATGCTTGTAAAAACAGATAAGGACAGTAACCCAGAGAGACAGCTGACGTAACTAGCAGCAACAGTCAATCTGATTGACTTATCATGCCCTTCTATTCTGTAAATCCCTCCAAGGTCATTTCACCCCTTCAGTCTGTCAGTATTTTGAAAACCTCAAAGTGCCAAGAGAGATGTGAAACTGTTTCAACACAAGGCACCGGACAAATAATGCAGTTGAGGAATGGAACCACGAGACAACAGTGAGCTACGTAGACCACATCCAAGAGTGGAAGTCCTTATAAAAACCTTAAATGCTCAGCAGAAAAATCTAATGACATGATTCTTAGGATGGAAATGAACCCGAAAGACGTAGAGATGAATAAGAATTATGTTTTATTGGACGAAAAGATGGCAAGGAGCATTAACAAATATGAGGGATGTTACTAAATTTATAAGAACAGTGTTTTACGTTTTAAAATTTGAAATTTAAATGAAAGTTACTAATTATGTTATTGAGTTTATTGAGTTTATTGAGCAATTTTGACACCGAAAGTACCCCTGGGGGCATTGGTGCATGTACATTACAAAATACAACATGTTGACATCGCACATAGTATATATCTATACATCAATTTGGCAATTTTTTTTTATAATAATATAACAATATAATAGTAAAACACACAATGACAAATTATTTGTTGAAGTGAACTAGTGCTGTAAAGGTACATGTTATATAGTGTATACAATCTAAATTTATTTTATAAAGTTATTTAATTCTTGAAATTCTTGAACTGAATATAATGTGTATTCCAATAACAATTTTTTCACTTTACTTTTAAAGATTGTGGTTCTCTCTAAATTTTTGTAACTACTTTTTACTATATTGTATAACTGGATGCCTGAGTAAAAAGGTCCTGTTTGGTATGCAGTTAGCCGAACTTTGGGAATGTGGAAGTTATCTTTTTGTCTGGTATTGTAATCGTGAGTGTCTATGTTCCTTGGATAGTTCGATTTTGTTTCGTGTATGAAAGTAAGTGTTTCAAGTATGTACAAACTTGGAAGTGTTAATATACGTAATTTTTTGAAAAGCGGTTTACATGTATCAGTTTTATGTGCATTTGCCAAAATACGCAATGCTCTTTTTTGAATTTTAAAAATCCTCTGCGATTGAGCCGAGTTCCCCCAAAATTGGATACTATACCTCAAAATACTTTCGAAGTTTGAGAAATAGATATTTAACAAACCTACTGTATTGAAACTATTTTTTAAGGTTCTTAATTGGTAACATACGGTGTTTAGTCTCTTGCATAAATGATCTATGTGAACTTTCCAGTTTAGACACTCGTCTATAAATATTCCAAGAAATTTTGTATTGTTAGTAGCTGTTATAACGGCATGCCCAAATTTTATTATATTAGTTTTTTCGTTGTTCATAGAAAGTTTGTTTGCTGAAAACCAGCTTTGTAGTTCAGTAAGAGCTTCTTCCGTTTTTTTTAATTAAAGTTACATCGTTAACAGAATCTACCAAAGCCGTAGTATCATCAGCGAAAAGAGTAACTTGGGCGGTATCAACATTTGCTGGAAGGTCATTTATGAACAATAAAAACAATAGGGGTCCTAGTATCGATCCTTGGGGGATTCCAATAACCACATCTTTCTATTCGGAGTAGTCAATGCATTATTAATTGACAAGGCTCTTTTCAGTTAAGAATTGTGCATTATGCAGTCAATTAAAAATAGGCCACACTTTAATTATGTCCAATTTTCTACGTTCCAACTGTGGCCCATAAGGTACTGACCAGTCTCAAGTGTGGAACTGAATCACTTTAAAAATCGTTAAAAAGACAAAGGAAGTGTTAGAAGTTGTAGGTCACAAGGCAGGAAAAAAAATGTGTTCGCAATTAGGACAAAGCCCTGCCAGGTTATTCCTGTTTAGGTAGGAAGTGTTCTCAATTAGGACTGTTCGGAATTAGTGCTGTTCGCAATTAGGACGACACCGTATTTATAGGCACCAGGGCATCAAACGCATACTTCTGAATATATGCAGGTGGAGGCGGGCCCCTTCAGGGGGTTCCCCCCTTTCCCTCCTTTCTTATCCTCATTTTCTTATGAACAAAAGCTACGCTAAATAACAAGAATCAACAGATAACTTCTTGTTAGCTTCTTTCTGTTCTATATCCCTTATTTGCACGATTTCTTCTCGCAATAGATCCATCTTTCACAAGTATATCTGAATATTTCGATATTTTGTAAAACATTACTTATATATCTGAAATCCGATATTCGGACTTCTCTCTCGCATTTTGCTGATTGTGGAAGTTTTCTGTTGCATTTTTCTCCAAATTCTAAAATCCTCCTCGCCCTCATTGCCATTAGAAGGTTTTCACCCTGCTTGACATTTCATCTTCCTTCCGCTCTATTTTCTTCTTCTCACTCGGGTGACGTCACCTCAGCATCCCCCTGTCACACGTATCTGCCAAGTGGGAGCGGAAGTTGATAAACTTTTCCTTTCCTCGAACAGAAGTGGTTGTTGTCCAATAATGAATCACACGGAGAAGCCTAACTACTCGTGGATATTCTTCAGTTTTTCCTGCTTCTTCTTTCTCAAGGAAGAAAACTTTGCTCTCAATCTGCAAGTTTGGGATTAACTTTGATAGGGAGCAGGAAATGATCTTTTTCCAAACAGTAGAGTTCTTCCGAGTGACCTCTCGTGTAAGATCATCAACACTCCTTTACTCTCAGACATCTTGTGTCTACCCTTACTCATATTGCTTTCTTAGTCCCTTTGAGTAAGATCAATACTATGCTCACTGTTTTTCATCTCAACTGAACCAACATCATTGTGTGCTTTAAGCTTTTGCTCATATATCCTGAAGACGTCCGTAACAACGCACTTCTAATGTTTTCTTAGTAACACAGGAACAAAACTTTGTTCCTTTTGTGCCCGAACAAGCTTCCCCATTGTTTTCCTTGAAAGATCAGAAGGGTATGATGTCTTGTAGAAGATCCTTTGGTTCTGAGTGCGTAATCTTTAACATGAGGACGAAATGGAAGTAGCTTTGCTTTCAGTGAGTGAAGTGTTCAAAAGATGTCCATGTAACTTTGGCTTCTTAAAACATCGTTCAGAGGACAAATAGAAATACGAGAGTACTTAATAGGGATATTTCTAACTTTATAAACCACAAACTTCAAACCTTTGGTACTATCATTACCAATATTCGGGCGTTTTTTAAGTTGATTCATCAAATTTCAAATATTTAGTTTATAATGTAAGAATGGTAAACGATAGGACAAGCCAACTTCTGGCTAATCGCGACAACGAAGATAAAATTGTGATTTCATGAAATTGCTTAAGACGCGAGGAACAGTTTCCATGTCCAGCAAGATGCCAGAACCCGAAACTGCTCCTCCCCCTCAACCCTTTCCCCGTGGCGAGATGAAGAAAGAGTATGATTGGTTGATTGATTTGCTTCATTTTATTTAGCTTTTGTGCCACTTTTGGCTAATAACGAAGAAGATGAGTGATGATATGATGAAATTGATGAATGGACACTCACAAACATTCGTACTCAGGCCGGGATTCAAACCCTGGACCCGTGGCGTCGTAGCGCGATGTGCTAACCACTACGCCACAGAGGCCGGCTGAAGGCAGATAGGTCTGCGCGCTGTATGGTTGTAAGAGTGGGAAAAAACTTAGAATTTCGCTTATGGGAGTGTTATTTTACGTGTTCTCTTGGGAATACCAAACTTCTGGTGGCGTAGAAAAAGATATCAGCGGGAACCGGGCAGGTTGAAGATTTTGTTTGTGTTGGGAAAAGTGGAAATTTCCATGCGAATAACCTTAACTTGAAGTTGAAGATGTTTGTCCATAATGAATGCATGGGAGTCTAAAAATAATTATTCATTATATTCTTTACAGATCCTATCTACCTTATTAATCGATTTAAAAAAAAAAATGCACTTCAACCTGGGGAGAAATTCATATTCTCTTGTTCTGTTATGTTTTTTTATTATTATCAGTATCAGTGTCCATTCCTACGATACTGAAATGCATCCCCAAAGCGAAACTCTCACTCTACGCCTTAATGAACACTTAAAAGTAATGACCGCACCCAGCACTCGAACCTTGAACCCTTCATGGTGCGTTTCTGCTGTCTCGGTTTACAAACAAGCACGTTAAGTCGTCGACGTACGATCTGTCCACCGACGTTCTCAGGTTCGAATCCCGGTGTGGGCATAGGCGTTTCATCTGAGCATCACTTATCCTCATCGTCGCGATTAGCCAAAGTGGCAGAAAAACGACGTAAAGTACCAGAAGTTCAGTGTGAAGGTCTTTCCCTTGCCTTCCCCCCTCTCTATCTCTCTCTCTCTCTCTCTCTCTCTCTCTCTCTCTCTCGCTCTCTCTGTTCCATACTTGTCTATCTAACGCTTTTCCTTTTCCCCTCCTTGTTTCTCTGTCTCCTCTTTTTTATACCTTCTCTGTCTTTCTCTCTTTCCATCTTCGTACTCTACTTTTCTGTAACTTATTTATTTATGAGTCTCATCTTTTCTCTTTCTCTCACTTTTTCATTTCCCTATTCTTTTACTCTTTTTCTTTCTCTATTTCTACCTATCTCTCAATATCTTTCTCTCTATCGCCCTTTCCGTCCGTTCATTTTGTCTTCTCCATTCTCTCCCCATTTCTTTTTCTCTCTCTCTCTCTCTCTCTTTCTCTCTCTCTCTCTTTCTCTCTCTGTTTCTCTCTCTCTTTCTCTCTCTCTCTTCTCTCTCCCTTTCTCTCCCTCTTTCTCTCTCTCTCTCTGTATCTCTCTGTCTCTCTCTTTCTTTCTCTCTTTTTCTCTCTGTCTCTCCCTTTCTCTCTATCTCTCTATCTTAAAGTACAAAAACGATCATTATTCTCTCACAGAGATAAATGTTCTAAATAACCCCAAAATAGACGCTACTGACGCAACACATCATTCATTAGCACAGCATCGTTTTTTTAAAAAAAATACCGGCTAAAGTCTCTGCTGACACAAGACTCTCGGTCCCGGCTCGATTTAACAAAAGCCTGTTTTCTTCTCGATCTCGTTTCGACAAATCTTGAGAAGGGTTTAGGCACATTTTATTCTTGATTTTTTGAAAGCCCATTTCGACCTCGTCTCGAATTTGAAGACGAGAATTGTCTCGTCAGAGTACCATCCACAGACGAGACCGTCTCCAAGTCAAGTCTCGTTCACCATCGCAATCCATCCACGTTCACTGAACCCGTCTCCATAGACTCCAACCATCCGTCGTTAGAAGGGAATTACATCCGCGGTTGGTTTTGATATTAAGAAATGATCAAACGGTGCATCTCGCGGAATTCTTGTGCGAGAGGACCGCATGCTTGGGGAGCTTCACATAATGAAAATTCCTTTCCAACTGCATCCTGGGCTTCCCGAGGGAATAGCCACAGGGCTCCTATCGGGCTGTGTAATCGTGGAATTGCTACGAGCAAGTTGATCGCCACAATTGCAGGCTTTCGTACGTGCCCAGCACCTTGGCAACCATCTCCTATTAATTTAACCAGTAGGCAGCAAGCTGTTGTCGGTTGCTAAGAAACGCGATCAACTTGAAACCGACAATGAAAGAGCTATTGGTTTTCATTTTCGTGATTTTATTATAATTATTGGTGTTTCAGAGGATAAAGGGGATTACACCGCTGAAGCGTGTAAAGAAATTAAAATTTCGATTGATTTGAAAGGTAGGAATTTTATACTGTAGATGATGAGAGATGCACTCACTTTACTGGTTTCTCAGATGCGACACTTCTCTGTAAAGGAATCCAGTAACCATGTCTCTGGTAAATTTATGTTGGTTGATGTAGATCCTTCAGACCCAGTCCTCAGGCTGTGTCAGAATCCGCAACTATCACAATGCAAAGCAATGTTCGATATGTTAAATCCTTGGGCCTTTGCAGTACGATTTCGCAGCTGCCACCACTCAAAGCACTGCGCTACTCTGTGAAAGTTCGGCCCTCCTTTCCCTCGTTTCTATCCGGCCCTCTGGATTACCTCCTACTTTATCCCCTCAATCTCTCCTTTCACCTCACCCCCTGGGTGCCAAGCGAGCAGATTATATTTGCGCCGGAATTACAAAAGGGAGGGGGGGGGAGTTTCACACAATAATTTATGTCCCTGGATGGTTTACACACGCACAGAAAGTGAATATACAACTTGTTAAATGGACAGTACCGTAGTTCTTTAAATCATAACATTCTAGTAGGATATATTGGTTTATTATACCCAGTTATATATATATATATACATATTTTACACAGCGTTTCCATGTGTCTCTTGCATAGACCAAATTAACAAATCTCTAAATCAATATAATTGCCCACCTATGGCATAACCATCGGCACTTCCTTTACCACAGAGTTAGCATAATTATCTCTGTGGGCCTATCCTCAGCTTAAATGATATTCCGTTCCTTACAAATGCGTTTCCTTACGCCTTCACTCCTTCTTTGGGGCATCAATTATTCAATACGGAAATATCCACATAATCAGAGCTTTTTCTAAAAGGGGACTTGGGACAGCAACAGGGGCTGGCTTAACCAGATGCTACATTATTATATCCAGTTTAGCCACCATAAGTGGACTAAACTTGAGGAGACGTTTCTCTTTCGTCGATCAATGGGGAAACACTGTTTTTTTTTTCTAAAGCCCACTGGCTCTTTTTTTGTAGTCGGGGTAAACGTCCGTGATCGTGGACCCTGTAGAGGTTGGAAAATTCCACTGCAACGGTCTTTTGAAAGACAGCTAACTCCCCGAACCGGGAGGTAAAAAACTGGGGAATCTAACATCCAGCAAAGCACAATACAATAAGCATATACACTTACATGCAATAATAACATAAAAGTACACTCATGGAAACATATTACTTAACCCTACACCTTGTAGCTGGCCAGCAATTAATTAACATATTACCAAAACCAATAATGCTCAATCCGACCGTTACAACACATAGAATCCTCGTACTTGTACAGTCCGAATTTATAGCAATGCCGTCCAAAGTACCGCTATCCCTGTAGGATCATTGTCTCTTTGCTGTCTGATTCCGCATTTACCACCGTCCAAAGCACCGTTCTACACGTAGAACGTGTCCGGATTGTCAAGTGCTCCGTCCCGTTATCTCCCGTTGCTTTCGTCTCCCGTCGAGGTCGTCCGAATCTACATGTCCCCTTGCAGTATGGTTGTCACTTTTCCCGGCTGGTGTCGCTCCCAACAACACCCACCGCGTTGTAGGGCGCAGAAGCGCAGAAGGCAGACGCGAACCACACGTTTCAATGATTTCCACCTATTTACAACTAATATTAGAAATGTGTCGTGATTTATTCATTTTCAATTTTGCTACATTCAGTTTTATCGATAAAATGTCCAAGTATCATTGAGTTTTACACCGTCTATTCAGTAAGAACGTTGTCTCCGCAAAGCGGAAGATGCAATATGGCTGCCAAGGACAGGGCCAAAGCGAATTAGAGCGTGCATCTGTAGCCTCTCCCCTCCGACTCGATGTCTGCCGTCAATTCGGACAACGGTGCTATCATGAGTCCCCGGCTGGAAAGGTTCCCTAGGCTACATCTGCTGCCGATTCGGACGCTGCCCTACAGTCCGAATCCGCAGCTGCCACCGTGCAAGGCACCATTCCACACGCAGAATCCCCGTACGTCTACAGTCCGAATCCATCACCGTCCAAAGCACAGTCCCACCTGTGAACCAACTAACTCTCTAGCCTTCTTAAACCCGAAGGTTCATGGCTGCAGCAACGCAGGTCTTCCATCTGTCCCTATCTTGATCTATATACTCTTTTCCATCCCTACCGATTTCCTTTAGGTCTATCTCAACGTTGTCCTTCAATCTTCGTCTTGGCCTTCCTACAGGTCTCTTACCATCAGGTTTCCCAACAAGAATCTTGTAAACTCCTCTTTCCTCTCCCATTCGTGCCACATGGCCTGCCCACCTAAGTCTTCTTGATTTAATCATTCTAATAATATATGGACACAAATACAAATTATGTAGTTCTAAATTATGTAACCTTCTCCACTCACCTGTCTCCTCATCCCTTTTAGGTCCAAATATTTTCCTAATTATTATTATTGGTTCCCTGTGAACCAACACTGTTATATATATATATATATATATATATATATATATATATATATATATATATATAGTCAGACGGAGCAAAATCTGTAGAGTAGAGTGGATGCAAGAAACCCCAAATCATTAAAAACTGCCAGTCTATCAGTCTATTACTAGCCTTGTGTGAGGGAGCATTATCCTGTAAAAACACAATATTTTTTCATATTCTTTTCCACCATGGGTCGTTCATTCATATGCATACACTCTTTGCAGCGACAATGCCCTAAGATTTGCATATATGTGTTGGGAAGCAGATTGGGCAGAGAAGTATTAATCTTTTTTCTCTATCTTCCTTCGCGCGCGCGATTGTGTGTGTGTATGTGTGTGTATGTGTGATATTTGTCAGTCTTAATGTATTTTTCGTTCAGTATAAATGGAGACTACTGACATGCCTTTTTTCCTCTCTACGTTTTAACTTTCCTTTCTAAGATTCTTCATTATACGTTTCCCTATATTTCGATGATATTAATATCTTTTTAAAAATAATCCTTCGATATTTCTTCGCCCATCCATACCGTCTTCTTACTTATTATTAGCATTCTATCTGTGACTCCAAAGGAGTTATTTTAAACGTTTGAAAGCAGAACGGAAGTACGAAGAAAAAAAATATGACGTCACGTTAAGATTTAAATTCCCGATCGCGTTTCAAACGAACCCTTCTCTTCGACTGTGGGCTTCCGATTTACGCCATTTCAACGAAAATGATTATCGATGTTTTCCTTCATCTTTCTTTGAAGATCTCTGTTCTCATTTACTTCTATTTCAGGTACACCATTATGCTTCCTTTGCTATCACGTCGCGATTCACAATTGACTTCGAGTAGTTTCCTATAACAGAGGAACACGAAGATCCAGAAATGCAATAACAGATGGCAGCATCATCGCACAAAAAAATATTTTGCTGTTCATTATTAACAAAATAACAGCTTTTAATATATTTTCAACATTCATGGGTAGCTTTTATGTTGTCTTTTTGGCATTTCTACCGAAATACGATAACACTGTACTTGTTTTTGATAATGTACATAAATTTTCTACATTTTAAAGGTAATTAACTTAATTCCTGTATGATTCCCAAGTATAGAGAGAACTGTGATTGTGTAAACTATAACCACTACTTTTCGTTGGCATTGCAACACTCTCCTAATATATTACATGTAGCTATCTCTCAAATATCAGTATATTACTATTTTTTAATATTAATTAAGGACTAAAAGTGGTAAACGTTGTAAGTGCCAAAAGCAAAAGTGTTGAGAAATCGCATCGTTCCGCACATCTTTACACGCCCTTTGAAGTACTTAGAGGGCTACCATCCACTTTTCACGTTTACCACCTTATAAAGCATGGCACATTTCACAGTTTAACGTGGAAAACGGTCTTTGAATTATTTTGGCACTTACAACGTTTACCAATTTTAGTCTTCAATTCTTGAAGTAAGAATTAAATAATAGTGTACATTGTAGTAAATAGGTTTGTTTGTTTGATTAATTTGTTGTTTAAAGTTCACTTTATGCAAAAATAAGCTAATTGAGACGCCTGGCCCTACAGTTTAAAGTGGGATGCCAACCACTAGGCCTTGTGCCTACACCGGGTGTCGAACTCGGTTCCCCTTGATTATAGTTAATAGGAAATTCCTAGTGGTCCCGGGTTTGATACACGGTGGAGACACATAGTGGTTCGGATCGCACTTTAAACTGTGGGTCCAGTCCCGATTAGCCTTACTGTGCATAAAGTGGACTTAAAACACCAAATCAATTCATTCCAATCCAAATTCCTAGCACGAACAGAAGCCATGGTATAGGGGAGTTTCCTGCGCGAAGGCAGACAAATATCAATCTCTCTTTCACTTAGTAGGCCCTGGACTGGATTTTGCAAACTAACGAGGCGCTGGCGCAGGGCCCGTACCCAGGATTTTTTTTGATGGAGGGTCCAGATCCGAAAATGTGTAATATATGTATATTTATCACAGTCGCTTGTAGTACTGTGTTCTGCAGAGTAGCATTTTTTAAAAAAATTCCTTTGTTTTCTTATTCATTGATTGATTGATTTTGGTTAATTTTGCTTCGCATTTCTGCCACTTTTGGCTAATTGCGAAGATGAGGATGAGTGAAGATATAATGAAATTGAAAAAGGGCACACAAAAAACACCAATGCCCAGGACGGGATTCGAACCCAGGATTCCTGACTTCGTGTGGTAACCACTCCGCCACGACAGGCGGACCACTGAAAACCATGATAATTCTATGTTTAAATAGTTTATCAATTCAATGATACGTATTAGCAATGATTAATATAATAAATAACATGTCTAAATGTGAGTTTTAAAAAAAAAACGAGACAATTGCAGTTCCAAAAAAGGCTGGACTGGGATCAACTGTCCCGATTAAACCAGGATGTCCAGTATCAATGGTTATAAAGCTAAAATTACCAAATAGTGCACACTGCTGACTTTTGTAGTCTGCCTCTCTGCACAACAAACACATTAATTTATGCAAGGACAAGATTCAAACTTTTACAATTTTAAAAAATCGTCGATATTATTTTCGTAGCTTTTTATAGGTTCTCATTTAAATAATTCATAGTTCGACAGGGGGAGCATAACCCCCATGGCCCCTCCCCTGCGTACGGGCCTGCTCTGGCGTCTCTGGACCAACATTATAAGCGTTACTGTATCTACTATTGAACTTTTACCAATAGCCTAATTCGTCCCTCTATACAATTTCTGGCTACGCCCATGCAAGTAACAATAGTCGAGGCGTATTCGGAAAGTAAGTACCGAAAGGGTGTAAGAAATAAAGTAAAATAGTTTTGTACCTTTTTTATTTGCATTGCATTCTACAGCCCTTAAACTACTTTTATACGTAGTTTCCACCATTTTTCAAGCATTTGTCATAGCGTGGCACTCGTTTTTGTATCCCATCGTCATAGAATGTTCCCGCCTGTGATGAAAGCCATCCATGCACTCCTTAGACGTCATCATCCTCGTCGAAACGTTGACCACAATTTTCGATATTCCAGGCGATCTGTCGCAATTTCGTAGAGGACTGTTTTCTTGAAATTTGTGGAAATTCCATGGAAAGCGACGATATTGTGAAGCGTCTGTTTTCACGAATTTCCGCGTCGACCGCACGCACCAAATCCTCGGTCACAACAGATGGTCGACCGCTCCTTGGCTCCTCGGAAACTGTCTCACGACCTTCTTTAAACATAAAAAATAAAGACCTCTCACACTTGACGGTGGATGTCTACCGGTTTCACGTTTCTTGCATTGAGAAAACGAATCACAGACCGGACTTCACAGTCGGCGGGCCGATTGATTTTCTTGAACGTTTCAAACCTTCACAAACCTAAGAAGGAAAAGCATGACCTGCTCCCACGACTGTCTGTGGCTTACTAACGGATGAAGGACGTCAGCGAGAACTCACACGGTCGCGACTGCAGCGCTACAGCGGCAATATTTGCAAACGGTACTTACTTTACGAATACGCCTCGTATAACTGTAAATTGCTCATGTTCATACTCGAATGAATCTGGTGCGGGGCAAATGCAGCTGCTAATAGTCACTAAAACTAATTGCTAAGAGATGGCGCTGACAATTCCTAACCTACAATTCCGTTTAGTTCTAATAATGCATTTGTAGTTACGTTAGGACCGCCAGGTTTAGAGCTTTTAGCACCAGACTCCTCGAAACTTGGGCAAGCTGCAATAAAAATAAATGGTAAATACAGTTTCTGCACTTTTCCGGGCAGTTCTCATTCTAGAACACTTGGAAACTTGCCTACTTCCACATCGTTGTGAAAGCCAGAAAGAACCGCCATTTGCTGACTTTTCGACAAGTTACCCACCAATTATATTCCAGGCCCCACGAGGTTGTTTCGTACTCAATAATTTTCCGCCTTGCTGGAACTTAAAGATGGTCATTCAAACCTGAAATACAGCCTCTCTCTCGAATTTCGGTTGAGGTAGAAAAACGTTCAAACTCTCTCGGTGGTCTTTCAGAGCCAATTTAGGTGGAAACCACTTACAGCAGAAGTGCATAAGAACTTCCAGAGATTTGCATATTCGAGGTGCAAGGTATTCGGATGAAATTAACCATGTTATCCACGGATTAAGCTCATGTTGAAAGGCTTACGAGCAAAGTACCCTCGAGGTTCATTCGTGTAAACAACCGCCATAATGGAATCGGAAGTAAGTTTGCCACCGGACAAAGGCTCCGATCACCCAACAATGCCCGCGTTCTTGTGCCGACATCTCCCTATATTTACCAACAATGGATACCTTTTTTGCATCGATTCTGGCCAAATTTAAGAGAAGAAATTTGTATGTCACATTAAAACACTTGGTTAAACAAAATTAATGATTAGTTTTCGATCCCCCTTGCCTATTCAATAACTTGAAATTTCAACTGGTTATAGCAAAGTTGTGTAAACAGTAGACTCGGAGTTTATATGCACTAAAAGTTAGCAAAATATGCATTAAAATTATACAGGGTGTATAAGAAGTCCCTTACTACCCCTTGTTAAATCCGCAGTGATGTATTTTCATGGAATTTGATATGGACGATACAAAATAGGCCTAGGAGGACACCTTTGGAGTACGTCACGCGGACGGCCGCCATCTTGGTTCCGCCATCTTGAATTCAACTATTTTATATAAAATAATAGGTGGGTCATGTGATACATGACCATAGGCTAGACTTTCGTCAGGATGTCAAATCTGAAATCAGACTTCATGTAACTTCATTTAGTGAAAAGTTATTGGCAACTGAAAGTGATGTTTACCTGTTTGTTGCAGGTGCTGAACCATGCTGTTAACAACTGAGGAACGCATCCAGATCGTCAAACTGGGGGGTGGGAGAAGTGCCCGTGCAGTGGCTGCCGATTTCAACCTGCGTCATCCAGAACGTCACCCTGTGTCACATGTTAGTTGCAGTGGTACAGTTATTAATCAAATTCGGAGACGGGCACGGTCTTGGACAGACCGCGGACAGTCACGGAGGAAGCAACAGCTCCGGCAGTGTTGGCCTCCTTCTCGACGTCACCGCAGCGAAGCACACGTCGTATAGCAATGCAATGTGCTATGAGTCACAGTTCAGTGTACAGGGTGCTACAGAGGCACAAGTGGCATCCGTATAAAGTGCAAATGCAGCAACACCTCTCCGAGGACGATCCAGATCCCCGCGTGCAGTTTTGCGAGTGGGCTATCGCGCAATTACGGCTAAATCCAAACGTCGCTATGCAGATACTCCATTCCGATGAAGCCTACTTCTGCGTAAATGGGGAGGTGAATAGGCAAAACATGCGCTATTGGTCGCATGCCCGCAAGGACAGATTCCTCCAAAAGACCGGTGCAGGGAAGATTATGGTGTGGGCAGGCATATGGGGAACACGGATAATCGGTCCTTTTTTCATTCAAGGAAATTTAAAAGCAGAACGATACCTGGGGATGCTACAGGAACAGATACTGCCAGCTCTGATGTCGGAAGATGGTACATTCCCCAGGTTTTTTCAACAAGATGGTGCGCCTCACCATTATGGCGTCCAGGTGCGTCAGTACCTGGATGAACAATTTCCTGGGGCATGGATTGGTCGACGTGGGCCAGTTGAATGGCCTGCCCGATCACCAGACCTAACTCCAATGGACTTCTACCTTTGGGGACACGTTAAGGCTATGGTGTATGGTGTGAAAATTCGTGATCTTCGTCATCTGGAACAACGTATCATGGCTGCCTTTGAGCAAATTTCACCAGATACCTTGCTCGGTGTCCACAGACATTGGGAGAAGCGTCTGCACACGTGCATTGCCCAGCACAGACAACATGTGGAGCACATTCTGTAACAGGTAAACATCACTTTCAGTTGCCAATAACTTTTCACTAAATGAAAATGATTTCAGATTTTTACATCCTGACGAAATTCTAGCCTATGGTCATGTAACCAAGATGGCGGCCGTCCGCGTGACATACTCCAAAAGGTGTCCCCATAGGCCTATTTTATATCGCTCATATCAAATTCCATAAAAATACATCACTGCGGATTTTACAAGGGATGGTAAGGGACTTCTGATACACCTAGTACAATAATTAATATGTATTGTTTTTGTGCATATTAATACATTAATATGTAATAATATGCAAAATAACAATGAGCATATTAGTAAGAGCGAATGCAATTTTGCCTGCCTCCGTGACGGAGTGGTTAGCACAGCGCACTATGACGCTATGAGTTCGATTCCATATCTGGGCATGGGAGTACTTTTTGAGTGTCCCTTCATCAGTTTCATCAATTCATCACTTGTACTCATCGTCGCGATTATCCTTCGTCTCTTTATATGAAAAGAAAAACAGAGATAGACGAAAGAGACAAGAATACAAATATAGGGGAAAAGAAAGATAAGTGTACAAATGCAGAGAGAGAGAGAGAAGGACACAAAAACTTAAAGATACAGAAGGATACAAATACAGAGAGGGTAGAGAAAATAAAACATATATATATATATATATATATATATATATATAGAGAGAGAGAGAGAGAGAGAGAGAGAGAGAGAGAGAGAGGAAAGAATATAGATAGACAGAGAAAGAGATGGATTCAAATACACACACAGAGTGAGATAGAGAGAGAGAGAAACAGGAAAGGGTATAGATACAGAGAGAGAGGGGATAAAAATACAGGGTGACAGAGAAAAGGATACAAATACAGAGAGCTAGAGAAGGATACTAATTTAGAAAGAGAGTAAGACACAAATACAGAGAGAAAGAGAAGGCTACAAATTTAGAGAGAGAATGGAAAATATACAAATACAGAGACGGTAGAGAAATTAATACAAATACAGAGAGAGAGAGAGGGAGAGAGAGAGAGGGAGAGAGAGAGAAACGGAAAAGGATATAGATACAGAGAGAGAGAGAGAGAGAGAGAGAGAGAGAGAGAGAGAGAGAGAGAGAGAGAGAGAGAGAGAGAGATGAAAGGGTATAGATACAGAAAGAAAGAAATGGGTTCAGATACACACATTTGATTTTACATTTTATTTGTCAGTCTTTGTAATCCAACTGTATGATAAGAATATTTTGTATACTGAAAACCAAGAAGTCTTTGCGCTTCATTCTCACTCAATCAGCAACGCCTTAACCATTCTGCTACAGCCGTAACATCCCCCACACGAACACACATTCACACATCCTCCGCGGGCGTCCCTATTAGGGAACATACCCCCCCCCCTTCTCCCCTCTCACACTTAGCACCGTTGGCCATATTCCAAAGAGCCGTCCATCCTCCCCCCCCCCATTCCCCCATTCTCCATCTCTGTCTCAAGACACCAACTGCTACGTCCTAGGCTATTGATCAGCAAAAGAAGTTGGCGATTTAAATGCAGAAGGAGCCAGAGCTCTTCCATGCCCAGAAATTCTTCTTCGGGGGGTAAAGAAGAAGATCTCTCCATCTTCTTCTTCCCGGAGAGATAGCCCAGAAGCTGGTAGCTCCATAATGATGTTTTCCAGCAGCTGCCGGATAATATAGAGATCTAATAAAGGGAAAAAAAGAATCTCTGGAAAATGCGGGATGAAAGTGCTCACCATAAAATAGGTCGCAAACTGATCCTATAGCTTTTTCCCCTATTCAAATCTATCTCTTGCAACCTGGAGATATGTTCTCAAAAACTACAAATAAATAGTGTACACAGTAAAGAAGTTTAGATGTCGCCACTGCGGTCAAAGTTTTAAAATTCTTGATGGAAATCAAGAAGAGTCAGTTCGCTTCAAATGTCCATGGATAATTCGAAGATCAAATTTTGCGTCTATATTAGTGTACTGTATGGAACCATTTTCGCTCGCTCGTACTCGCTCGACTCTCTCACGCTCGCGCGTTTACGTACAATGGAATTTCTTTTTAATGTGATAATAATCATACGGCCACATCTGTAAAATATCCGTCCTGACAGTCTCAACCCAAACCCATCTATCAGTTTTATATATCACTAGCTGATTGCCCGGCGTAGCCCGGGTATTTATTTATCTCAATCTTCTATTAGACAGGAAAATAATGAATTCTAACTATACTGTAAAATGTAACTAATTTAATTTACAGGTATTTAATAAGTACAGTATACAAATTATAATGTAATCAAACGCCTGGATCAATTTCAACCAAACTTGGTACACATACGTATGAAAATTGCAATTGTGCATGTCACCAATGAGCTTAGCGACTCCGAAAACTATGGATTCGACACTAATGTAGGTCATTTTTGACATCTAATTTTTCACCCCCTCTCACCCCCCATGCTGGTAGGTGATGAACTTGGAAGTTGGACGGTATTGAGAGTGTCACTATTCATCTTAGCGACCCCGAAATCTATGGATTCCACACTAATATCGGTCGTTTTCGATTCCCTTCCCACCCCCACTCCCGCCTGTAGGGGTGCCAGGAGTGTCTTATCCCCACAGTTTTTCTTTCCAGATTCTAAGTCCTATGTGTACCAAGTTTGGTTGAAATTGCTCCAGGCATTCGAGAGCTACGTCATTTTTTAATTTTATTTTTCACCCCCCTCTCACCCTCATGACGATATGTCATGATCTTGGAGCTGAACGGTATTATGAGTGTCAGGATTCATCCTAGCGATCCCGAAAACTATGGATTCCACACTAATATTGGTCGTCTTCGATTATTTTTACATGTCACCCTTTTCCAACCCCTCCCTAGGGATGCCAGAGGTGTCTTGAAGTTGAACGGCGTTGGGAGTGTCACTATTCATCTTAGCGACTCCGAAAACTATGGATTCCACACTAATATTGGTCGTTTTCTATTATCTTTACATGTCACCCTCTTCCCACCCCCTCCCTAGGAGTGCCAGAGGTGTCTTGGAGTTGAACGGCATTGGGAGTGTCACTATTCATCTTAGCGACCCCGAAATCTATGGATTCCACACTAATATCGGTCGTTTTCGATTATTTTTACATGTCACCCCTTTCCACCCCCACTCCCACCCGTAAGGGTGCCAGGGGTGTTTTATCCCCAAACTATTTCTTTCCAGATTGTAAGTGATATGTGTAAAAAGTTTGGTTGAAATCGCTCCAGGCGTTCGAGAGTTATGCTGGAACAAACATACATACATACATTTTTATATATATGAGATTGTATTGGTAAGGTCGCGTCTTTCACTTTGCCCCCACATTTGATGGCCCTCTACCACAGACAAATTACGGTTATACGTGTACTACTGGACTTTGAGCGGCTAGCTTTCCTATTCGAGCAAAGAAGCTCTCGACTCCGTACGCCATCTAGCGTCGCCCCTGCGAACTATTTGGCGCTCGAACGAAATCCTCAGTTCTACGAACCTAACCTAGGATGGGTCATCAGCATACTTGTATTTGCGAAAGTGTCAATAAAAAGATAAGGATATTCCTAACTTGTTTCAGGTATAGAAAAATAAAGAAAGTCACACAAACGACCGCGCAAAGCCTTATGCCTATCTTAAGAAGTCAGGTGGTACTAAATCTAGACGAATCGTAGGTCCTAGAGGACACCTGAAGCACCACACATTAAAAATAAAGAGAGCAGGAGAGAAACGGGGCGTGGCTAGGGAGGTATATTACCTTCCAGGATTTCCGAGAATTACACTTGAAAAATCCTTCCTCGATCCCCCTTTTCCAGTTTTCATTTCGCCCTTTCACGTCTCCAAGCCCACTTCTTCATTTTCGCTGCCGCCGCTTTTCAATCTGGCACTCAGACCGTGCACCTGATGTCTTCCTCGGTGTGATGCAGGCAAGATTGCCTCATAGAAAAGCTCGGCTTAGCTCTACTGCCCCGTTTCTCCGCTTGGCGGCGCTACGGTCGCAGTCTCATCGCCTCTTAATAATAGAGAGTCTTTTATCAATGCTTCATGCACACGGCGGGTTTCACAATGCACAAAAGACTTGGCTGTGCGGCTTCAGATGTTTCTGAAACTTTTGTTTACGTCTCTTGACCTCACAGATTAACAACAGGCAACGAAATCTGGATATTTCTGTGAGGGTCAACTACTCTGAACAAAATAACCTATCCTGTAAGGAATTACGTTTATTAATAGACTTGCAGTGTGTATAAGGGGTGGTCATTTCTCACGATACCCATATGTCCACCTCACTTCCGTGCACACAGAACCCAATACGTGTCAATTGTGTATATGTTGACTCCAATAACACATTAACATGAATAAACTGCAAATGATGCACTTTTTTTGGTGTGTCGTAATTAGACCTCGGATTTATAGGTTCTAAAAAGTGTGCTTTCAGGTTCCTAAAATAGGCTCTAAAATCCTAAAATAGGTTCTAAAAATCCTAAAATAGGTTCTAAAACCCAAAATAGGTTCTAAAATCCTAAAATAGGCTCTAAAAATTCTAAAATAGGTTCTAAAATCCTAAAATAGGCTCTAAAATCCTAAAATAGGATCTAAAAATCCTAAAATAGGTTCTAAAATTTCTTAAATTAGGCTTAAAAAAAGCCTGAAGTAAGTTTCAAGAAATGTAAAATGGTTCAAAATTCAGGAAAATTACTGGTTAGGTACAACCGTTAAAACCAAAATTTCAATTTTTGGATACGTTGCAATCACACAGACCCTTCATATTGTTAATATATAGTAAAAACTGCATATCCCGGAACCTCTATAAGAAGGAAACCTGTAAACTGTAAATACGGGAAAAAAAGTCCTCAGAACGGACCGATTTTATACCTGACAATGACCTGCTTAAGCCGGAAACCCCCTTAACGCGGAAACGGAACACAATTTAAAGACCAACGAGATGTTTTTATTCTCAGTAAGACGGAAATTTCTTCCTTTATTTTTTTCGCTCGCATGAAAACAATGCAATACTGTAAGTGGAGCAAGCCACTGTTGCCACTCGCTTATCGGTAACATTGTCGATATGAAAGAATATGCTACAATACTCATAGCTGTTACGATTCCTTTTCTTTCTATCATCTCTTACCCTCTTTCTCCACCTTTCTTTGTCTATTTCTCCTCTGTTCTGTCGTCATCTTTCTATTTTTCTTGTTATCTCTCTTCGTTTCTTTCTTTTTCTGAACTTTTATCTCAATCTTTCATCACCTCTCTTATTCCATCTTTCAATCTTTCTCTTTCCCTCTATGCACATCGCGCTACGACGCCAGGGGTCCCGGGTTCGAATCCTGGCATGGGCATGGATGTTTTTGTGCCACTTTTGGCTAATTTGCGAAGATGGGGATGAGTGATGATATGATCAAATTGATGAATGTATCGCATTTTTATTCATGTACGTACATGCATTATTACTCTACATTATAAGTAATGCGAAATGTAAATCTTGTAACTGAGAGGTTGCGTACATAATAATAATAATAATCATCAAAATTTAGAAGACGCGCAAAGAGTCCGTGGAAAGAACTAGTTACATGTACGCTATAAAAAAAAAAGGAAAAAAACCAATCAGTCACAAAAGTCACAGTTTGGAGGTTAACGACGAGTATTTTGTACTGTCACCTCAGTCTCAGATCCAAATTAAACGGGACAAAGCGATCCATTGAACAAGATTATTTGAAAATAAGGTCAAAAATATACAAGTGATGCTGTGACCAAGTTAAATCTTGAACTAACGAGTAAATATAGCCACGAGTCCGTCCCAGAATAACTCACAACCTCGTTTCATCAATATATAACCTAAAGTACAGTTTTCTTCTTTGTGTGGGGATAAACATATACTGCAAAACTTAATTTGCGACACTTAGTCAAAATTTATTATACCAACCTCGCAGCGAAGAATGGTTAGTATTTCAATCAACAACATGTACATTGTATAACTGTAACAATTTCTTCTTCTTACCCCCACTACAACAACTCTTCAAAAGTTTTAACAATTTAACCGGAAGATAATACAATAAAAATAGAAAAAAACTGACAACATCAGAATAACGCATACAACGATATCGTTAAAATCTACAAAGGTCAATCTTTAGCAGTATTTACACGTGTCTTATTCCTTTTGAGACAAACTCCCCTCTTTTTGTTTGATGCTCTTATGCAACCTAACAAATACGCATGAAGGTTATTTATGCACCATATGCTAACCAACAATTATATAAATTGTATTCCCCATCCTTTTGTACTCGATTGATTCTAATTAGTGCCTGTCTTACTTATACAAAAATTGAAAACCGGGCGTCGCTTTACTTTTCCACTAGACCAACCGCGACGACGTCGTATAAGCTGGGAATGAATCGTTAAATTGCCTTCTATTTGACTTGTCCTTTTTTGCCGTCCGTTTCTCTCAATATTTCAACTTGTAACTCGGTCAAGAAAAAAGACGTATATTAGTCAAAGCACGCATTCACTGTTCACTTATGCAAAAAATGGTCGTAAAGTACATACCTCGATAATTTGAACAATCATACACCATGGTTAATTAGAGCTCACCACTGTTGAATCAAAGGGGGAACGCCTTCCAATGGGTCGTCTCCATGCACGTACGAAGTATGCTGTCCTGTTACTCGTATCTTCCCTTCTCCAACTGGTCCCATCGCACCTTCATAGTTCTGGTTGCACTCCGTGAAGGAAGAATACGACGATCAAACTGGTCAATGGTCAAAGAATGCTTCGCTTAATCATCTTCGTTGGTTGGCTTCGTTCGTCCAAAAAACACCAGCAGCTTAACGTCTTACTATCACACGATGCAAAAATGGAACAGCTTCTCGTATTGTTCGAAGTAAGAAGGTAATCCTATATTACCGATTGTAATCGACGACGGAGAGTTACGTTTAGTCCCGCGAGTCGCTGCTTCTCTCCAAGTTCATGTCGTCACACCAAAACTCCTTTACGACTCGCAAGCTGGTTCGGAACTACTGTCTCTCGTCGATCGTGATCGCAGAACAGAAAAAATGCCACTGGTGACCTCTGGCGGTCAATCGATCAACTAGTATCCGATAACACTGACGCAAAGCGTACCGAAGATGATGAGGAGAAATGTGCGGATTTTCTACGCGGAAATTTAACGTAATACATTTTTATTACGATCCGCGCAGAAAAACGTCACAATCTGTCTTTCCATTATTTCCTGCAGCCCTCTATACTGTATTTAAAGTCAACTCTGTATAAGAAGGAAAACTGTTAAGACGGAAAATTTTGCTCGGAACCATCATGTTCCGGGATAGACAGGTTTTACTGTATATATATATATATATATATATATATATATATATATAATGTGTGTGTGTGGTGAGAAGCAGAAATACGTAAGATTGAAATATAGAAAATCTCTGCCTGTACCATTGAATTTTTGCAAATTTCGCCTTTAAAACCAGGAATTATATTTGATTTTTATCATGGTCCTACTGTGACCACCCTGAATACATAACAATTTCTTTCATGTTATCCACAGTCAGACTCCGCGTTTTGTCTGTGAGCATCATCCTGCGTATTTAACATTATATTTCAACAAAAAGTCAGTGGTGCAAATTTGAATGTTGAAACGTTACTTGGCAAGGCATGAATGCCACAAAGCACAAAACTGAAGCGAAAATGAGCAAGACCACACGGTAAGAAATCTGCACTTTTGGGTGTGCAGGTAACAGTGGTGCCAGACATTTTTTTAGAGGTTTGAAAAATATCATAGACTTGGAGGAAGAGAAATCGACAGAAAGTTTGTTTCAGACACGTTAATCACTGACTTTTTACGATACCAAAGCAAGATAATACCTGTTGGTGATACAAAAATCCTTACAAACTTTAAAAAAATCATAAAAACCTAAAACTAAAGCCTTGATTTAGTCGCATAAACCTAAAATAGGTTCTAACAAGCAAAATAGGTTATTTTAAGAACTATAAAACTTCACCAGTTGTTGCGTTTTTTAATGAAACGTTGATGTAACTTATTATTTCTTATTTACCTGCAAAGGAAAATCTAATATCCTAGATCTAGTCATAGTACACACAGAAATGTATAAAAGGGTACTTTTATCAGCTGGTGTTCCGTGCGATGCACTAAAAATGCATCAATTGGGAAGTTCAGACAAGATCATTTCAAAGATTACAAAATTTCATATTTAGCTCTGTCAATTGATGCTTTAAAAGTGAGAGGGGAAGGGGGTATGTCACGGTATCCAGTGACATGTGAAACGCAGTTCGATATAAATTATTTTTGTTTATTGATTCATTGTATGTTTTATTATAAAAGTGTGAGGTTTGATTTATTTTGTGGATAAATTTGTCGTGAGTGACAGCCGAACTGTCATTGCGGCCTAGAACATGACATATTTGCACCAACACGGAGAAAAGGAAGGATTATTTTCGTCGGGACCGGGCTAGGAGTCGCAGCGGGTGGGCGAACCCATTTTTCACGGATGACCAGGATAATCAGCTGGAGAAGCCTGCAAGAATCGAGGACGCGCCTGGTGACCGCGTTTCAAGACAATGGACAGAGGTCATTTCCATCTCTTCGGAAACCACTTTAGCGTGCTTTTCAACAGACAAATTCGAAAGCGATATAAATCGAGAGTACTACGAGTCCAAAAGACAGTTTTTACCCGGATTTCAAAGAGAGAGCATCTCCGCGCTAGACTCTCGCGTGACTATTGTTTTGTCTCCGTGGACTTTGTTTTCTTACGTACCGTGAGCGAATTGCAGACAGAGAGTTACCAGTGTGCGCCTTATTTGGTGAAGCATTACGCGGTGATTTTTTTGCCAAGCGTGGACTACATAATAATGGGGTGCTAAAGGAGATAGAGAAGGGAGGCCGCCGCCTTCTCTGACGCCCGCAACGATGCATCGCCATCATCCGGTGAAGCCAGCCAGCCAGCGCCAAAGACGACACCAAAGCCAACCACTGCCCAAAGCCCGAAGGACGTTTCCAGTTCGACGTTCCGACCATTGCCCGACCCTCAGAAGGACGTTTCCAGTTCGACGTTCCAATCGAAGCCCATTACCAGAGAGACATGATTCCAGGACGACGCTTGATTGATGCCCGACTCTAGAGAGATTCTGGACCGGCGCGTGACCACGTACACCCGACGCTAGTGACGAGAGGAACACCCGAAGTTCTAAGGAGGTGGAAGTGCACAATATCGTCGCAATCATCCTTCCTCTCGATCGACCTCGGAGATCAATTTCGCCGCAAAGGAACCGTGTGCAAGTCCCGCATCCAGGAGAGATGAATGACCACACGATGTAGCAGAGTCCGGTAGAGTATTCTTCAGATGGTCTATGTAAACGTGCATTGTTAGTATCAACACCGTACTTTTAACGCCGAAGTCTCACTTATTTGCAAAGTGACTCAGGAACCCCGAACCTAACTTCCGTGTCTGATAATTTTTGGTATTGTTATAAAAAAAAGGGTCATTTCATGTTCAGATGTTCTAATTTAATTGTCTGCATTCAGAGTTAGAAGCTCCATTCCATTACTTTAATTTTTAGTGTAAATTGTCAAAGTGTGCTCCATTTATGTGTAACCGACCGCCCCGTCGCGCCATTTAATTTGTCAGTAGTTGACTGATGAGTCCTTTTTAATTGTGGAAAGCGTATTTTTTATATTGCTAGGTCGTGCGCGTGAAGTAGTATTATTTATTGCATAGTGGTTTTTGATGTAATTTTTGCTCGCGCCGACGATTGATTTGTGTATTCCGGCAGCTGGAGCCGATTAAGTGTTGCATCCCTATGTAATGGTGTAGTTGTTCTCATTGGACGAGAGAGGCTTAGGTGTATTACCCCCGTCCGAGAAACTTGTTAAATGTCGTGCTTACGACTGGATGCATACGTTCACTCGAACGAAAGATTTAACCACACCTATCCAAATGTTTTAGATAACCGCTTTCCGAGGGCTGGCACATAAATTAATTTAAAAGAGCACAGGAGCTGGCAGACAAATGACCTAAATTCACATAAAGGTTTAAAACTAGAAAGGAATGATATGTTAATGAGATCCATGGTTTGTATCTATACTTAACATGTAAAAATACCTCAGATGTGTGAATGAGAGAGAGAGAGAGAGAATAAGAGAGTGATTGAGGAGGCGATGTAAACAGTTGTTGATTGCAATATACTTTTGTTGAAACAATATATATTCACATTTTTTCCGTTCGTCAGCGTTGTTATTTGATGTGTTTCAGGTATCTGATATCATGCTATTAGTGTGTTATGATTGTTCGAATCTACATATCCAAGGTAAACAAAACAGTGTAATATTCCGAGGTATTTATCTCAGCCTCGCAATAGTACGACAATAAACGACCGTCTCAGTACCGAACTTGAAGACCTGGACCGTAAGAGTCACGACCGGTTTCCCGTACACATAACGACGTTTGGCCCCGTGCCGGGGTATGACTGACACGTCATTTCGGGGACCGTGAGTGCACTCGTTACAGGTACATATACTTTTTTTAAATTCTCATTTTGCCATTTTTTCCTGCTTTTGACGTTCTTTTTCATAAATAGTAGGGGTTGGGCTATAACCTTCACCAACCCCCTTTTGAGCACGGCTCTTCCCCAATTGCCATTTTTTAGAGTAAAACTTCTAAATATACGAAATATCCTATTGTGTTTATTGTCCCCCTAGAACTTCGTTTCTCAACCTATTGGGTGCGACACACTGCTGGGTCTCGAGGGGTCGTTTGGTGGGTCGCGAAGTCGCGTTCCAAATGTATTTACTGTGTCTTAAAACCTATTACTAATATACACATATTCTTTTTAACAATTTAAATTCAACCCGTGTTGTACGTAATCTAAACTCTACAGTTATACCCTCTTCTTTGAGCTTGATTAAACAAATTACACATACGTACTTCAGATGGAATATTCTATGCTATTCTATTACCGCTTTACTACTGAATTTTATCGGCATCTCTCAATTTCAGGATGTGTAGGTATTTAGTTAGATCTTAGACTAAATTAGTCTTTTAAATTATATAGAATCACTCGGCGGAATACGTCCAACTTTTTTTGGCGATTTATAGCTTAGCTAAATGAAGGAGTGTCGCAATAAAAAGGATGTCAAATGAAAGCTACATGTTTTGTTACTGTTACCTATAAGTTTTATTAATTTAAGTCATATAGCAAAAGAGCAAGAGAGAAATAAACAGATGAACGTCAATTGGGCAAATCACCCCGTGTTCAGGGTAAAATGCCCACCCATTAGGGGTAAAATGCCCAATAGAAGAAACAATTGTTTGACATGACATATTTAAAGGAAAATAATACACAGCATTAACTGGAAGATTATTAACGTTTGTTTCGTAAACAGAACATCATTTGTACATACAAGCATAGTGTTTCTAACAACATTTATTTTGAAGTCACAGTGTGGTCCTTTCTTATCATAGTAATGCCCATGGGCATATTGTACTTAATATATCACCCCACAGTTACAAGCAGAAAATTGAATCACTGAGTTGGCAACTCTGAGCACCATGCGACAGTTTCACTCTGCAGATATGTTTCCCTGGCTCTTGATCTTTACACCAAAATAATTCAGTTTCTTTCTGTCTTGGGAATATTATTGCACATCGTTAATACAACAACGGAAAAAAAAAATATTACCTCAAAAATTGTCATCTTACCTCATGAAATTAACCCTGGATGGCTTCAGAATCTTCTCACAAGCTCCAAACTTGCTGCCTCGTCTCACCACGGAGGGCGCTTTCAAACAAGAGTCGCAGTTGCCACAACATTAACGTTGCGCGAGATACAAGGGGGTGGGCATTTAGCCCCGATGTGCATGTTCCCCCTGAGTGACTCTACTGTATTTACTTTTCTAGAATAAAGTATGTGTAATTTGTTTAAGCAATCGCAAAAAAGAGGGTATCTTGAAGTATTCTATATAACAAAAATATGATTATATAGACTGGGTGCATACACTACAAGTAATTCTGCCAGCGCTTATACCTATGGGTACCATGAAGTGTAATATCCTTCACGGTGGGTCCCGGACTGAAAAAGGTTGAGAAACACTGGTCTAGCACCTTTCTATCCACCTTTAGAATTTCAGCCTCTCCCGGAAAAAAAAATTCTGCGTACACTAGTTGTTGCACGTGCGAGCACTCGTGCGTATGTAAAAGGGTAATTCAATAATTATCCGCAATGCAGCTATATGTGCGTTTCTGCTGGCAGCAGGGTCGTTTCTCGCAAGCATCACTAAGCATGGTTTCTGCCACTCACCGCTGCCCAGGTTTGAATCGCTCTGATGCTTGCATTGTCACTGCAATGAATTTAACAATGGCGCTTCCACATCTCGTTTGCACCAAACAAGAGGAAGTTCAGTGATCTGTTTTCGTCCTCTGAATGTGTCAAAATGCATCGTAACAGTCCGGGAACAGTGTTTTGCAGAAACTGATTCATGGCAAGTGGTTTGAGAAGTCAGAAAATGGTCGTACAAATGTCGCACATTCACAATTATCCACCAACAAAGAGTTCAAACGACAAACATCATTGGTAAGAGAGATGATTATAGTTTCTTTGGATTCGCAAGGCCAAGCACTTGAACATTATGAGAAGAGGAGACTCAAGAATAAACCGTATCATTGCAGTGAGATGTTTATGGACAGACTAAAGCCTGTAATTCAAGACAAACGCCGAGGATTACTATCCCGAAAGGCGTTGCGTGTTGTTGCATAGTCATGCCCGTCCGCATACTGCTGGGCATACTTTTGAATTCCTCCAAGAATTTGAGCTATAGGATCATCCTCCGCATAGTCCTGACCTAGCACCAACAGACTACCCAGACTATTCAAATCAGATGAAGAAAACGATTCATTTGTGACACGCTGAACAGACGAAATGAGTTTGTTGCTTTTGTTTCTATGCAAGCCGAGAATTGTCACTTTGTCCTAGGAATAAAACTGTTCAGTTTCTTAAAATGCGTCTTGGTTCAACGAACAACATCAATAACATATTTTAAAGTTAGCGGGAATTTCCGATGCTTGTAAACAATAGAAGAATCATAACTTTAGTATCAATGCAATATTGTCATGTTATTGTTAATTCTAGGCCTCCCCGATGGCGCAGTAGCGTCGTCGCCTTGTAATCAAGGGGTCCCGGGTTCGATACCCGGTGGAGGAACATAGTGGTTCGGATTCCCCTTTATACCGTAGGTCCAGTCCCGATTAGCCTTACTGTGCATAAAGTGGGCTTAAAACACCAACTCAAAAAAAAATATTGTTAATTCTATTCAATGTATATATCTAGAGGTTTTCCCGGATTTAATAATTTCAAATTAACAAAACAGCATCCAAAATTGAAAAAAATAAATAAGAATTCCAAAGAATGAAATTGATTAGCGATAGTTGCCGTTCGGCAAATGATTTCTATTGAAAATATATTGAAGTTGATTTTTCCTTTGGTACTGTGAGATGGAAGCACAACGTGCAATAAAGGCAATTAAGGTAGATTGGAAATTAGTTGAACAACGCAGTGAAATTGAACATTACTGCCTGTGGCTCTTAGCCACATCTAGCGGCCAAATTCTCGCTCCTTGCACACGCAAACATTGCATCAATTACCTTTGTTTTGAAAGTTATGTCCATTACTTTGGAAAAGGGGTAAAAATGAAACGTTCACAAACGAGGTAAAAGCAGCATTTTTTATTAGTAGAAAATGCTAGAGCCGTTTTCATAGCAACATGCACCGTCTGAAAATATTTATCAACCCATGAATAACAACAGAGGACGTTTAAAAAGAATTCGCCGTACAGGAGCAAAGGGCATGACATCCTGGCGCTAATAATGGATCAAAGCATAGCAGCAATATTGAACTACAGCCGTGAAGCGCTATTGAATACAGCCGAGTGCAGTCGCCTCCTTTACGTGCCAATATTTTTTTATTATTATTTAAAGAAGAGATGGTCAAACAAATATGAACAATTGATAGCCTGCTTGGAAAGGGTTTTAAGAACGAACAAAGTGCTCTCTCGTCTGAATGACATGCCGGGGTAATTGTTAGTCAAATGACCGGAATATTGTTGGCAGAAAGCATTCATCTCTGCTTCGTTGAATAGCTCGAGTATGGTAATCAGTGAATTCCGAGTCGTAGAATGCCCATTATCCATTCAATCTCATCGCAGCGGTTAACCTAGTAGCGCATGAGCAGGAGGAACAAAATCAGTGAACTGAGAATTTTTAACAACTAGGAAACTGGATGTAAATATAAAGAGAAAGGAAAAACGGAAAGACAAAACCATGGAAATACCAACGAAGAAATAGTATTGAGGTATAAAAACTAAACTGAAGAAGGGAAGAAGCAAATATGAAAGATAAGACCACTTAACACAGTGAATGATTGTCAAATGCAACGTGGTTAGCAGTCCGAATTTAACAAATGGGGAGATGCACGATTATATAAAATAAGGGATCTATAAAGCATAGGATGGGAAGCAGATTGCAATTAAAGGCTTGTTCAGTCCGGCTGCCTTAACCGAAACCATGGACAGAAGTGCGCATGCGCCAACTAGACTTGCTCAGTGTCAAAATAGGGGTGACGGCAGAAATCACATGCCTCTAATTACAGACTGAGAACAATGCTTTTGTTTTAAGCCGTGTATAGTCCTGGGGCTAGAAATATGGCGGGGATGCACATTAGAGCTTGTTAAGCTTTGTGAGGAAATTATTTGTACTCATTTTTGGAGTGTAATATGTAGAGTTATATACTTCTTAGTAAACTTAAAAATTACTATCTTGTGTGGTGCAATGACTCACAATCTTCAAAACTGTTGTTACAAGTAGAAATATGAAGGTCATACGCTTGCTGTCATGATAGTATCCCCCTCTGCATGGGCTTAAGGTTGACCCATGTAAAAAGGCTCAAGTTTCCGTCTGGTGCCTGGAGATGTGTGACGGCAGTGGCATTTTGGGAAGGTAAGGATTCCGTGAAAATCGTTTGCTGTGGAAACATCAATGAAGTAAGTAGAGATATGTTTCAAATTGTGGAAGGGTTCAGAATGAAGATGAAAGCAAACGAAATATCACAGCGTGGCTTGTCTGGTGATTCTACCTGCTTCCCCTCTCGCGTTTGGAATAGACCTTTCCAGGTAGTTTTGTCTTCCCTGGCTGGACTCTAGAGAGGGGGAGAAGGTGGTTCGAATGTAATAAAATTAGGGAGGAAAATAATTGCATTTTTCTTTCTTTACGTCGATTTCTGTCACTTTTGGCTATTAACGACGTAGAGGAGAAAGATGATAAGATGAAATTAATGAAGAGGCAGAAAGAAATCTTTAGTGACATGAAAATTATCATTCAGCGCGCTTGGCCATTGAAGCTTCTGAAATAAGTACGAAAGAAAAGCAAGTATTAAGAAAGAAAATAATAATTGAAGTGAAAGACAAAGTGCTGACTCTTGAAAACTTAAAATTGAAGGTTTAAGTGGTGGTTGTGAGAAAGTAGATAAGAGTGTGAGAAGCGGAGGGTTTCGTGTGAACTTTTGAAAACTTGAAATTGAGGGTGGAAGTCAGACCCGTACCCAGGGGAGAACCCTCGAGCCATGAAATTTTTAAATGTGAACCCATAAAAAGCACGAAAGAAACATCGAAGATTTTTAAACTTGTAAAACTCTCAATTTAGTCCTTGCATATATGAATGTGTTTGTTGTTTAGAGAGGCAGTTTCCAGAAGTCTGCAATATTGGGTACGTTTAGTTATATAACCATTGATGCAAGGTTACCAGCAGTGGCGGTGAATGGAGTGGTCATGGGGGGCAATTGCCCCCTATCACTATTTCCACTGTTGCTCCTGCTTTATGGCCTCTTAATGCTAAGCCTTGTCTACCCAGATCCGGTGGAGGCACAAGTGGTTCGGATCCCACTTAAAACTATAGGTTCAGTCCCTGTTAGTCTATCTGTGCATAAAAGTGGACCTAAAACGAAAATTCATCCTCAACTTGTGTCTACTAAGAGAAAGTAAATTGTCCTTGCCCCCCGGTTTTCGCACCCAATCGCCGCTACTGTCTACCAGGTTAAAATATCTCTCTCTCTCGGTAAACCATAGGCTGCTACGATCCTTCGTAGCGGGCTATGGGTTAACTCACATTTAGAATTCTTTATTGTAATAATAATTGCTAATGCGCATAATTTAATTTTTAAATATATTATTTCCAAAACATAGAATTATCGTGGCTGTTCAATGGATCTGGTATAAAAAATAAATAAAGGTAATTTGAAAACATTTTTAATTTGCGAAACTCAGAACTACCCGAATACTTCTGACCGGTATCAGCGATTGGGTGCCAAAACTGAGGATGGGGAGGGAGGCAAGAGCAGTTATTTTCTCTTGGTAGGCAAGCATTTAGAGGCCATAGTACGGGGGCATAATACGGATCTGGTCCCTCCCTAAAAAAAATCCTGGATACGGGCCTGGTGGAAATGGTGGTGGTGAAAAAGAAGAGGAAAGTGAGAAGTGGAGAGTGTTGTGAGAATCTACAAGAGGGAAAGGCTGGAAGACGAAGTTTTGAAAGTTTGAAACTGAGGGTGGAAGAGATGGTGAATACAGTGATAAGAGGTGAGAAGTGAAGAGTGTTGTGTGTTTCGTGAGAGTCTGTACAGCAAGGAACAGACGAACGAAATAAATTTTATGCACGAGTTTTATTACACGTGATTTCTAGAAAAGCAGTTGGGCAAAACCCCAATAACCACTTGAGCATCAAACTTCTAATACGCAATTCACAAAAGCAACAAAAAAAATGAACTTCGGACTAAGACGACTCTACAATACAAAGCACGCGGGACATAAATAATAAAGACAGTTACGATACTATTACACCTGCCATCTTTTATTCGACCACAGAATGAGAAACCATTCGGTTACTTTACACGCCTGTTTAGGTGTGACAGAAAAAGAGATATGGAAGTGCAGGGTGTAAATTTACACGTGCAGGCTACCAGCTCGTAGCAAGGACATTCGATGCAGTTTTATCGCTCTTCGTGCTTTCCCTTGTCAAAAGGTGGCTGAACACACACCACTGTAATTTCAATTGGCTCATGAAAGAGTGAGAAAACCGGTTCTCTTACAAAGGATATCGCTCTGCAATTCTTCGCGTGTCTTGTTGAGAACGCTATCGCTGATTGACTGTCTGTAGAGGGACCGAAGGTACTGGAAGACAACCATTTGTGGTTGTGTGGTTGCCTCGTTCTAAAACGGCGGAGTGTAAATCTTGGGCCTTTACTGAGTGTAGCAACGCAAGATTCCGCAACAATTGCTGAGTACTTCTGTTCACACACATTAATAATCAGAGGTGCGAGCATTTTTGTCTATCATAGACAACCCGGCGAGTGCTTTGCGAGAAGAAACAAGTTCGAGATACACCTCAATATGCACCATTGGTAGAGATTCCTCTTTTCACTGTTATTATTATTTTACAAAATCGGTTTTGTACTTTTCGCTGTTCTATTTCTCAAAATGTTTTGTTTTTTTCACAAAAGCCTTGATCATACGCAAAATTACAATGTGGAAATATATTTTACTTGTACAAATTCATTTTAAACAAATATTATTAAGACAATGCATTGAGGATATGTTCATTTAATTTTAAAAAATCCTCCAATTCGGCGAACTGGCTACCCTTCAAGACTCCGTTTGTTTATACAAAGGCTGTCGCAGAGAAGGTGAGACTAATTTCTGTATAGGAAAACGGCGACCTCCATTGGCTAGCAAATGTGCTAGGGTGAAAATCTGGTTCATTAGCTGCCGATTGAGACCAAAATGAGCGCAATAGGTTAAAAAGTCGTGACTGCGTAGCAGTTAAAATACAAGCATGTACATGGACCCCTCCAAGAATCACGAAAATGAAACAAAATATTTACAAACCACAAATGTTTTTCTTCAGAATCAGCCATATCGAGTAGACGTACATCTTTTTCAAAATAGGCACCATTAACAGCTAAGCAAGCGTCCATACGCTCCTGCCACTTTGTGAATGTCTTTGAAAATTCATGGTCAGGTAACGAACTGAAGAAAACTTACGCTGCGGTGATCACTTCTTTGTTCGTCATGAAATGACGACCACGTAAAGCGGCCTTTAAAAGTGGAAATAGCCAAAAGTCGCAGGCTACAAGGTCCGGGCTGTATGCTGAATGCGGGAAAATTCCAATTTTTCTCTTCGTCGCGTAATCCTGAAAATCCCGCGCGGTATGCGGGGGTGCGTTATCGTGGTGCAATATGAAGGAGTTCTTCAAATGCGGCCTCTTTTTTTGCTACGTGCTGGCGCAGAGTCTCAATGACTCCTTGGTAATACTGTGGCTCTACCCAGTCTGTCTTGATCGGCATATGCCTGTTGAAACATTGCATATGTTTCCGCAGCACTTTTCCCTAAACACCAACAAAATTTTATGGCATGTCGCTGTTCATCTTGAATACTCATCGCGACAAGCAATGCTATGCACAAAAACCTGGAGGGGTAAACGAAACACATCCCACGTAAATCAACACAGCTGCTCACTAACGTGGTTTCGCAACATGTGACAACTTGCTACGGAAACAGAATGAGTCATCCTACACGACGTGACTAGTGCCGAAACCATGGCAGTGTTGCCAAGCCAGGAAAAAATCTGTCTCACCTTCTCTGCGACAGCCTTTGTATTTTAAAAAGGGAAGAGAATTCAAGAAGACTCCTCATCAATGTATTTTATATTATTGGATGTTTATGTAAATATTTTAATATTACCCATTATTAAGTGTAATACGCCGCGTAATTTCATTAGTCGTTAAACTCGTCGCTGTAGTAGCCAGAGACCAAAAGGGCAACTCCATGGTAACCAAATTTAAGCGTTCTGTTTCCTGAAAATTTTCATTTCGAGCCCTGAGTTACACACAAAATACACTTTAGAAAAATATTGCTATGGAGAAGTATTTGTTTTCGCCTCAGGTCATAACATCTAAATAGTTTGGATGTTGTTTGGTATTTACATACGAGCACAAAAGATGGAACTGATGAAATTTTGGAATTACATGAATTTTCGTACATATCTTACAAATGTTAATTTGTTTCAATAACAGTTATAAAAAAAGTTACATTTTCTTTTGATAAATAAATTACTTATGTAATATATTGCTTCAGAAGAAGGTTTATACTGTCTATTCACTAGTGTCTTCTTGCGTAATACTTCCTTCGATTAACAAATTAATGAATTACCGTCTCATCTGGAATTACGTGTTAAGAGGTCGGATAGTTGAAGTCTTCAGCCTAACTATTGCCTATTTTGGGGGAAAAGGTTTATATAGCTTTTGCTTTGACTCATTCTCACCCAACAGGTTGGTAGGTGCCGGGGCTTGTCACGAGTTGATACCACTCCTGGAGATGAGGCCTGCTCTTAGTTACTTACTTTATTAAGTAATGAATTACCGAAAGTTAAGTCGTTTTCATGTGTAATCAAAGTGTATCATTTCGCATTGATTTATTGTGTTTGTATGTGTGGATGTAACTCAAGTAATTAGTCCTGCTGCTGCTGCTGAGTTTGCTGTTTTAAGTCCACTTTATGCACAGTAAGGCTAATAGGGACTGGGCCTACAGTTTAAAGTGGAATCCGAACCACTTGTGCCTCCACCGGGTATCGAACCCGAGACCCCTTGATTACAAGGCAATGACGCTACCACTGCGCCATGGGGGAGGCCACAAGTAATTAGTAATAGTACGTTGGGGATTATAATTTTATTTATATATAAAGTCACCAATGCTTGTAGTATGTTCAGTAAAAGGAGTACAAATATGAACGTCTCCTGTGTAAATATTTTGATCGAGCGTAAAAGCGTAAAAGCTTAGTTCATGCACCGCTTGTATATGTGTCAACAAGTCGATCTTCGTGGCGGAGTGCTTAGCACAGCGCGCTACGACTTCAGGACCCCTGGACTTCAATACAAGTCTGGGCCTGGGTAGTAAAAATATGGAGTTAAATATGGACTTAAAATTGTAAACGTTTACCTTTTTAATAATATAAGATACACAAAATACAGTCTCAGCATTGTAACTACATTGTATTACCGTATCTGTCTTGAAACGAAATCAGAGCGTGTGTCACAAAATCGTTGCTTCTGGCGCTGCTGTCGGACGAGCAACTATAGCACTTTTCAGTTCTTACGGCGGGCGCTCTAGAAGCTAGCAGGGGTAGTGGGGAACGGGGAATATTCCGTTGACCAACCAGAGAACAGACCACCTAGCGGTGGAGCCGAGAGTTACGCAGTCGCGGGAGGAAGCTGCAGCGCTAACCTCGTTCTGAACGTTGCAGTGTTGCCAATTCGTCGCGCTGCTGATGGAGTTTTGCCCCAGTGTTGATTCCTGTTTGTTATGAGCGGAATGTAGGAATAACATGCGTGGGAGTAATTGTCGCGTCGTGTATTAGCTAACTGCATTGTTTCGTCGATAAACGTGTATGTGGCATGTGATGTGACGTTTATTTGTACTCTCGTTGTTCCATTGGGATCAGTAAGTATCGTACGATGGCGAACAGGAAGGAGGTAGTTCGTAGCCAAGGCAGGAATATTTTCAAAAGGAAGCAGACAACAGTTGTCCCTTGGTAAGTGTGCACAAAGTGTAACAGAGTGTGTCGGAAGCTTGTGGAGTGAGTACGCGAACTGTGCAGCGTGTTGTTAGGGAAGGCAAAGACAGTCTTGAGGCGTCGGATTCCACGTCATTTGAATCTTCGCGCAAACGAATCAAAAGGAACAGTATCACAAAGGCAATCGACGGTTGCGATAAAGATATAATAATAAGAATTATCCACCTCGGGTATTATGTAAAGGGTGAATATCCAACACTGAACAAGTTACGCGTTGATTTTCAAACACAAATAAGTTTTCAGTGGGGAGTTTCGTCGTTGTGGAGGATACTGAAGTCTATGGGGTTCAAGTACAAAAAGAGCAACGACGGAAGACGATTTCTGATGGAGAGAGCCGTACCATACATCTGACATGTCTCTGTTTTTGTAAACCAATTGTTTTTCGGTCTCTTGCCAATGAACCTTTTTATACACTTGATATCATACACTTATCGGTATTCTACTGACCACAAGATGGGATGATACGCATATTCAGGCCATACGCGAACAATGGGACGTCTGTATTTCATGGTTCTTTCGATTTCAACTCGCCTTTCCCGCTACTCTGGCAACGCTGCAGTCTCTCTCTCTAACCGGCCTGTCTCGTTGCGCTGGATAGGTCGTTTCCCTTCTCCCCCACTTCCCCTGCCAGTTTCTAGAGCGCCCCCCGTAGTGTTGTCCGCGGGACGAGACGGGACAGGCTTTTAAAAATTCGAGACGAGACGAGATTGACCATACGTCATGAGACAAACGAATATTTTCGAGACGAGACAGCATTTCCACGAGACGAGAGAGGCCAAAGTCTCGTCTCGTGGGCAACACTAGCCCCCCGTAAGAACTGAAAAGCTATAGTAGTGAGGGTGGGGTTAGCAATGGGCTGCTAGACTTGGGACTCTCTTCCAACGTTGCCAAAATAACGTTTGTAACAACCAGGAGCCGATGCTTTAGCACTCATTAAAATAGCAAAAGTAAGCAGTTGAAAGATGTAAAATTGAGGGGGAGAAAACGAAACATTATTGTTCGGATGACAGAAAACTTGTAATTGATGCAATTGGAGGGTATAAAAAAGGTCGTAAACTTTCGTTTGTTTAAAGTCGCTTCGGACTTTGTCAGTTATTCGTAAGAAATTCAACCAACCTTTTAAGTCCCAGGAGGACATGTAGTTATTGCGCGAATGGAGTATGCGTGGTGTACACCAAAAGTGCATGCCGTTTCGTTCTAATTTTCAAGAAAAATGAAATACAATGAAATAACCTGTGTTTATTTTTCAACAAACTCTCCCTCTTTATTGATACATAGCTGCCATCGCTCAGTCCATTTTGTGTAGCATGTGGCATAGTCATATTTGGAGGTATGTTTTAGATACTGGAAAACAGCACTTCCCAGGGATGATCCATTGGCAAAATGGCGTCCACGAAGAGAATTCTTGAGGTTTGGGAACAGCCAGAAGTCACTCGGGGCTAAATCTGGTGAGTATGGTGGATGTGTCAGAAGTTCAATACCGTGGTCAGCCAAGAATGAGGTCACAACATTAGCACGAACGCGAGCATCTTTTTGATCGTCAGTAAGCAATCGTGGAACCCAGCGAGAGGAAACTTTCTTTAGGCACAAATCTTTGGTGATTATTCGTTCTACTGTTCCGATTGTTAGCCCCAAGGTATCACAAATCTCCTGCATGGTGACACCCCTATCTTCCATGATAAAATGTTCAACACGGTCAATGTTAGCATCAGTTGATGCTGTTTTCGGACGTCCAGACCTCTGCTCGTCTTTCACACTCGTTCGTCCATCTTTGAACTCACGCACCCACTTCCTAACAGTGTTTTCTGCAAGAGCACTATCACCACACACGGCCTCCAGTTGGCGAAGAATATCGGCAGCACAACGTCCAGCTGCGGTAAGGAATTTCACAATTACCCGTTGCTCTTCAAGTGGAAATTCCATTTCCCCAGGCAGTATCAGAAACACGTCTTACTCCTTCAGGCACTGTCACTCAACTACTTCCACCTAGCACACAAAACTGACACTGCTTGAAGACGAAGGATGGAAGTCTCCGATGCCATAGTTATTTCCCTGAAAAGAGAAGAAATGTTGACTTCAGAACAAAACGGCACGTACTTTTGGTGTGCACCACCAGAAAAATTCTGAATATGGAAATAATATGTAAAGGTAACTAAAATATATAAGATATTAGCCAAAAACGAAATATACAGGGTGTATCATAAGTTGTACACGATGAAAAATACACGACAGTAGAAGCATAAAAGTATTAGTAACCATGGAGTCGCATACGAACCGATTGCGAGATGATTGCGAATGTATGTTTATGATCCGCCATTGACTTGATTATTTCTATACATCGTACGCTTGTCTCCTTGCGTACTCCGAGCTATATTTGTTTAAAACTGAACACTGCCGAACATGTAACATACTGTACAATACAATAGTCCTTGGTAATAAAAGCAATACTAATCTCTAGCGAGGTGAACCTTTTAATCCTGTTATGTGTTATTAAGTAGGACTATGTGACCTCACACGTGGAAAGCATACAATGTGTACAAGCAATCAAGTCAGTGGCGGATCGTAACCATACATTCGCAATTATCTCGCAATCGGTTCGTTTGTGACCCCATGTTTACTGAGACTTTTTTGCTTCTACTATCGTGAACTTTTCACTGTTTCAGTTTGCTCTATGACTTATGATACACCCTCTATGTACAAATATGGAAAATGAAATCTGATTTTTTTCGATGTGTAAATGCCATGATGCGCAAAGATAATACAAAATATAACTGATTTCAGCTTCACACATCATTCATCCTGATCTTCGCGATTAGCCAAAAGCAGAAAAGCGACGCTTAATAAAAAAAATCATGTTATAATAAACATTTTCGTCGTTGAATTCGTCTTTGCAGGAGATATGAAAACCCGAAGCAAACCAGTGACGTCACACTGACTCCATATTTGTATCCCCGTGGACCAATACTACCTTTCCAAACATTTTTCAGAATGAGTCTACAAGGCAGACTGTCGAGGAGGAAAACATGGGGCTCCAACCCCATCAAATTTTCCCCCCATTTTTCTCCTTTGACGGTCCACGGAATCCATGATAGAAACTCCTCCTTAAGGTACATCAAATAGAGTGGTAGAAAATAAGATTTGCCGGACTGTTTGAAGACGGTTCCTCGAGGACGCATACATATGTTTGTTCGCGCAGACCAGGGACGTAGGTGGGAGTAAATGGAAACTGAACACATGGTGCTTGATCGATTTGATGTACTCAGCAGGAGTTAACAAAAATCCTCTGCTTCTGGAGGACCCGCCTCTTTCACAACGTTACAAGGAAGAGAAAGTTCGAGTCTATCTCTGCCAACTTTGGATATGGGATTAACCTAACACTTTCCTCCCCCCTGTTACTTTTCTGAGTTGACAGTCTAAGAAATCCAAACCCACTCCCCCGTCAACCCACTCCCCGTGACGCCAGGTTGAGATGAAGCCTTACGCGAAGGAAATTGGATGTCATTCTCCCGCTCTGGCGATGCGATGATTGAAGCGGGAATCGCTTCTGGGAGGGAATGTGTTGAGCAACCGAAGGCAGATGATGCATGAACACGATGGCACATCGATCGGAAGACTATCTCAGGGATGTGTCTTCCTAGTCTGTCGTCTCGAAATACAATCAGGGTTTCTTCATATGCTCATGTTGACATGTTATCTGTGATGGCAAAATTGAAGAATTAACACGTCTATATTCAACCTGCAAATGAATAGGCTAATCGGGACTGGGACTGCAGCTTAAAGATAGACACGAATATCTATGTGCCACCATCGGAGATCGAACCCGGGACTTTTTAATTCAGGGCAACAATTCGCTATACTTTCTCACTCTTCCCCCCTCTTCCCCCCTCCCTCCCTCCCTCCCTCTCTCTCTCTCTCTCTCATATTTCTCTCATTAGCATTCTTTCTCCCCTCTCCCTCTGTCTGTGCGTGTATTTCTCTCTTTTACTCTCGCTCTTTCTACAAGTGCATAAGCATCCCGTCTCCTCAACTGTTTCACCCATCTTGCGATGTTGTGACGGTGATGTGCTTATTTGCCAAATTTCATCCGGCAATGTCTCTGAACAACGATTACCGATGACGTTTTTGCGTATTCTAGCACAAAATAAGCCTTTTCTTTCGCTGAGGCCGCCATTTTGGATTACGAGCTTGTTTGGTTTCAGTGTTCCCAGATGAAACCTAAAACGGTAAACTATCATGTTATGTCGATAACTGTGAATTACATTCATTACAGCAGCCACAGGTATGGTTTAATTTTGTACCATTCATTTTGAATTATCCTGTATTATACAGCATGTCCGCAAAGTCATGGTGTACTTTTGGCCGGTAACAGGAAAGCAACAAAACAAGATAGAAATGTGAAATCTTCACCAAATAAAAGGAAAACTCTCCAAGTTTCTTACCTATTCAGTGCAGTTCGATGTGGCCTCCATTTGTTGCCCGACACATATCTAAACGATACTCAAGTTCTTCCCACACACGGTTAAGGACATCTGGTGTAACAGAGTGAATAACGTCTGTGATTCTCTTTTTAAATGATTAATGTCGTTTATATGTTCATGGTACACATGTTGCTTCACATAACCCCACAAGTAAAAATCTAAGGGCGTCAGATCTGGGGATCGTGGTGGCCATGGCTTGACAGCTGGGGGAATATTCGTGGTGTTGCGTCATCACCTGTGTGCGCACACGCTTGCGCGTCATACTACGGAAACTTGGAGAGTTTTCCTTTTATTTGGTGAAGATTTCACATTTTGTTGCTTTCCTGTGACCGGTCAAAAGTGCACCATGACTTTACGGACACGCTGTATTTCACTCTTTCTCTACCCCCTCCCTTCTTGGACAGCAGTACTCTCATACCAGCAAGAAAACTGCTCCAAATTCGTTCGGGTGTAGCAACGCACAGGATCCGAAAGCAAATTCCACAATCGGCGGTTTCCATCAAAAGTAAAATGTCCCCACCCTCGCCCAGCACGCAAGAACAGTCATAAATGCCACTCAAAGAGGACCGCAAACGCACTCTCAGCATCGCATCAACACGACGCACTCTCAGAGAGCCAACCGAGCAAAGGCATCCTAGTTTCCAATTTGGACCACATTCAACTGTCAGATCCTTGCAAGGCTTATCCGTTTTATCTCCCTTTCAACCCTCTCCCGGCAGAAGCGCAGAGATCGGTCTCCGTGACATAATCTTGTCAGCTCGATCCCCCCCTGCCATGCCTGTCGGAGCGAAACTAAGATTAAGACTTTTGGAAGTTCCAGAATCTGCCGACCAGTTTATAGGATTCTCTGGGCGTGGTGGCAGTTCCCGGGTTTTAAAATTCAGTTACCCCTCGAGTGCATAATCCATTTACTTCCCATGGTAACTTGGAGTGAGTAGCTCGTTCCTACCTCCGTTCGCTTCGGGTTGATATCGAGAATTGGCTCTCTAGATTTGTCCAGTTATATGCGTGGATGTTGAACTTGGGGAAGAAAACCTCTGCGCTGACCTCCTGCTGGGAATTTATCTCCTCAAGAAGTTCAAAATTATCCGCTAAGAGGCGCCACTCGCACCCTTGCTATCACTTGTACTTGTAATAATGGACAAGAGATGGCACTGTTAAATTTCAAGCCTGTAAAGGGATACGCATGACGTCACTAGAGCAAATGCCCCAGATGTAATGAGGAATCTGTGCTATCACCGTACTTCATCTGTTAAACAACATTGCGTTATTTGCAAAGCAGGAATGCTATAAACCGATTTTCGTCTAGCAGCCTCCTGAAAGAAAAAACAAACCTTACTGCACTTTCTACAATATCACAAATGTGAAATCCAGTGGTTTGGAGGACTGATATTATGTCAGTTGTACTCATTATTACGCGATTAGCATATTTGCTTGCCTAGAACGCAGCTCCAACGTACATATCCTCTTTTAGATAGACCTGTGTATCGTTAATTTGGGATTGCAGAGTATGACAGGGTTTAATTCACACAATCGTGCATTTACGTAATTCATTTCTCTGGATTATTGAGGGAACCTTGCCCCACCTTTCCATTACCTTCTACGCCTATGCTCTTATGCAGCCTACTCTTGAAGTTAGCTCGTCGTCAGGAAGAAATTTGCAGAGAGAAAAACAGACAGAAGAGAGATGGGCGAAAATAAGACGGAAAGAAAGAGGAAGAGAAAATTGATAGAAATACAGAACTTAAGAGCAGAGAGAGAGAGAGAGAGAAAGATAAGGAAGAAATATCAGAAGAGAGAGGGACAGAAATAAAAAAAAGAGAGAAAGACAGAAATTGAAAGATACAATACTTGTTGTAGAGAAGCAAGAGTAAATGGGAGAAGGGGACAGAGAGAGAGAAGGGATATGAGAGGGAATGAAAGAGGGAGAGAAGAGGTCGACACACGCACAGAGTGAGAGAATAAAACAATTAAGGGGACAAAGATGTGTGTGAGAGAGACGAATAGAGAGCGGAAATGAGAGAAGTAAACAAAGAGATAAAGAAATACAATACTTGAAGAGAGAGAAAGAGAGGAGGAAGCATGAGAGAGGAAAGATGCACACAAACACATAGAGAAAGAGATAGAACAAAGTGAGAGAGAGGCATACGGAGGAAATAGAGGTAGAAGGAGATAAAGGTAAAAATGAGAGAAAGACGGAAGCGGACAGAGATGAAGAAATACAATGGTTTTATGAAGATCAAAAGTAAATGGGAGATAAATGCACAAAAAAGAAGGGAGAGAAAATGAAAAATACACATACAGACATATAGAGAGTGAGAGAGATGGAGGAGTGACAGAGAATGAGAGTGGAAAAGAAAGAGAGATAAAACTAAGTAGAGATAGATGAGATAGATTGGAAGGTAACAGAGAGTGAAAGGAAATTGGGGAGGACAGAGACACACAGAGAAAGAGAAAGAGAGAGTTGCTTATTGTCACCTTTGTAGTTGTTGTACCCTTCTCTTGGGACTGTTCAAATTAAATTGTAAGCCCGGTTGTAGATACGAATGCTTCATTTAAATTATTCTTCCCTTTACAGTTTGAAGGCTCACTTCACGTTGAAAGAAAGCATGACACTTTTCACCGTCTCCATGTAAACAAAGAAAGGGGTGCAGTTTTTCACGACCAAAATCGATTACTACCTGTCAAGGGAAAATTCGTTTTCTTTATCTTTCTGTTCGCTTTTCCAGTTTCTCTTGCCTTTGTCGTCTCTGAAGCACAGAGACCTTGGTCTTTATTCTCTTCAATCTTCTGTTTCTTGTTTTCAATAGCCTTTACCAATTTCTCTTTACTCGAAATAGGACTCAAAGTTATGATCAAAGGACTCAACAACTTATGTCGAACATTGCAAACTTAAACAATCTCCAATCAAATTTTGAATTGTTTGAAATTCCAGCTTCAGAGTTATTGTTACCTGTGTGTGTGTGTGTGCGTGTGGGTGTAGATAAATACATATCGATATAGTCGGTTCAGTGGCAAGGCGCTCTATCGTTCTCATCATCGCGAAGGTATTCTTTTGGCTTTGAATTCAGGAATTGGTCTATCAAAATATGCTATCATGCATTACCTAACCTAATCTAAATCTTATAACTTCGGACTCCACTGGCATTTCGTTTTGAAAATTGGTACAGTTATAGAGTAATAGTGTATGTATGACATAATTTTTTTGAAAATAATTAAGAGACCTGTTTTTGATAAAATGTATACCAAAATTGTCTTTACACTACATTCATTTGTTTTCTACACTGACAAAGGCATTAAATATCTCCTGTGATAGAGCCGTCAAGGCCTTTCGCTCGCCTTGTAATCAAGGGTTCCTGGGTTCGATTCCCGGTGGAGGCACATAGTGGTTCGGAACCCACTTTAAACTGTAGGTCCAGTCCCGATTAGCCTTACTGTGCATAAAGTGGACTTATCCAATCCAATTCAAGACCTTTCCAACGTCGTTTGAATTACTTCTGCAGTTGGCATGATTTTCGAAATATTGTAATTTAAAGTTAACAAGATGTTGAAAAAAATGGTCAAAAACGCACATATTCTAAAATACAAAAGATATGGCTCTGAAAATTTGCATATTTTCCTACTTCAACTGGTTCTTTGAGTCTGCCAATTTTCAAATGAATGAAAATATGTCAGGTTCAAAAGTGCCTTTTCATTGGGTGGTTTCACATGGAATGATCACTATACCCTCCCCCAGGCTTGTCTCAAGGCTGGATGTACCCCAGTTCTGTGCAGGGACATTGCTTACAAAATTCCCACCTGGTATCCCCCCATACGGGAATCGAACCCTGGTCTCCCGCGTTGTAGTCAGACGCCTTACGAACCACCTCGGCACCAAACACACACACACGCAAACTCACAAGGCGTTTGAAGGGCACTAGTCCCGTAATGCCAATGAGACAAGTTGGGACATTTAAGGTAATATTTCGTAGGTGGGGGCATACGCCTCCCCCTTCTTCCCGCAGTTTGCGGAAATAAAGTTAATATGCCTTTCCGCATCCTCTACCACGAACGGTTACAGATAAAAGAGTCATTCAGCTCTGGAACGTATAATGAACCTCTACAGCCAATCATGAACATGGAGTGACGACACTTGCTGTAGCCAATTGTAGAAGCATTTGGACTAAAATTCCCAGCAAGTTGACGGACATGTCAAGGTCTGACTATTTACCTAATTACAGAACTCGAGGAAAAAAGAATTACCCTTGCCATCAGCAAATCCAGTTCCGGTTTTGCATTCTCCGGGGCCATAAATTATTTATTTATTCATTTATTTCGGCCGCGTAAGTGTTTTCGGTACTGTGGCTCCCTCTGGGGAATTCAGTAACACACAGGAAAAGATAAAAAAGGGAATATTTGAAAGATGTCACCGTACAAAACGAATTTCGGGGGTTGAATTTTTAAAAAGGGCTTTTTCTTCCAGCTGGGCTTTTCTACTCATGAATTATAAATGGTCCGCAGCCAGAGAAAGTAACCAAGCTTCCCATGATGCACCGGGGCAAAAGAAGAAAGCAGCAGTGCGCACAGAGAATGCTGCGGTAGGTACGAGAGAGTGAGGAAGATGTGAGCATTGATATACATTCTTCCCTCTCTGTTTTTTTCGCCATGTATTTACATTTTTGCTTAGGCAAACGAATTGATTATGCAAGATTTACGCACTCCACAGTCTGCACTAAAGGAGGAAAAAAGATTTCGGAAAAGGTAACCAAAGATAAAATAGGATGTTTTCATCAAAATCTCAGAGTATAAAGGGTGCTCTGGTAATGCAGTCGCCAAATCTCAAAGCACCAGATGTCCTTTTCTAAAGGTTAATATTTTATCGCGGCACAAAAAGAGCAGTGAAAGTCAAATTGGTAATGAACCTTACTTTTTACAAATTTTAAATTTATCTCATTCCATCTTTCACTCATGCTTTGTTTTTCATTCCATCTTTCACTCGTTCTTTGTATTTTATTCCATCTTTTTTTGCTACACTCAATCTTCTGCCTTTTTCTCCTTATTTATTACTATCTTTCCATTCTTTCCTCTCTCTATATATCTTTACATTATATTTCCCTTTCTCTTTCCTAGTTTCAATTTTCTCTTATATCTTTCTTTGTGTTCATTACATCTTTCTCTCTTTCTTTGTTTCACTTTCTTCAGTCATAGTCTCTATCTTTTAGTATCTTTCCATTTATCTCCCTGTTTTTCCTAGCCTCCGTTTCCTTTTATCTCTTTCTTTGCATTTCATTCCATCTTTCATTCTTTCTTTGTATTTCATTCCATCTTTCACGCTTTTCTTTGTATTTCATTGCACCTTTCAATCCCTCTTTGTATTCATTCTATCTTTCACTCGTTCTTTGTATTTCATTCCATCTTTTACTCTTTCTTTGTATTTCATTCCATCTTTCACCCTCTCTCTTCCCTTCTTTGTTACACTCATTGTTCTGTCTTTTTCTCTTTATCCTTTACTTTCTTTCTTTCTTTCGTTTTCTTCCTCTCTCTCTCTCTCTCCTTGCTAGTTTCAATTCCCTCTTATCTCTTTCTTTGTGTTCATTCCAGCTTTCTCTCTCTCTTTCTTTTTTCTTCCTTTTTCATTCTCCCTCTTCTTGTTCTCTTTATCTTTCACTGCCTTTCTCTCACTCTCTCTCTCTCTTTCCTAGTTTTAATTTCCTATTACCGCTTTCTTTGTATTCATTCCATTTTTATTCCTTTGTTTCTTCTCCTTTATCTTTTTATCTTTATCTATTCTTTTCTTTTTATTTTGTCTGTCTCTCTTTGCTAGTCTCCATGTCTTGTTTTCTCTCTCCCTCTTTCTTCTTCTTTGGATCGCTCATTCTTCTTTCTTAGTTCCTCTATCTCTTACTTTCTATCCTATTTACCATTTCCTTTTATCGCTTCTTTCTGAAAATTTGCAATGTGTGTGATAACCATTAGAGCATGTTAATGAGATTAATAGGTAATAATTATCTTTTTTAAAAAATTGAATGCCTCTACCAGAAATATATATTTCGTTCCCGAACAGCCAAACACACTCTGCCCCTCCACTCCGTCACAAAAAAATTGCAATCAAGGAACAAATGAAGTGAGCGCTTAGGATTGGATGGATCTGCGAAAGAAGAAAAAAATTGCTAGAAATAGGGGAGGGGGAACAGTCGTTCAGCTTCAATTAGTAAGAAATTAGACAAAAGCGAAGACAGAAGGGGGAAAAAGAAGTCTTCCAATTACTTCCTCAGCTGGACAGATGAAAATCAGTCTTGCTCAGCTGTTCTGACGTCACCGTTTCTATTTCCAGGTACCCCATCGAGATGTCGCCGTTGTGCCAAAATCCGTTCTGGGTTTTTGGCGTCGCGGAGTGAAGTAAAACTGGCCAGAGTTCAAGATTTAGCTTTCACGCTCTGTGCGTGTGCGTTTCACGAGTTAGTGTTGCCATAAGAGAAAAAAAATACCGCTAGTACGAGGGAATACACCGAAAGTGAAATTTTTCAGGAGTATATCGGAACAGTCGTGAAATTTGAAGATATTTTGCACACTTAGTGTTCTGAAAGTTTCGTTTCGTTATTGATTGATTTATTGATTGATTTAGTTTCTCTTATTTCACTTCGCTTGTCTGCAAATTTTGGCTAATCGCTTAAGATGAGGATGAGTGATGATGTGATGAAATTGATGAAGACGCTCACAACGGACACCCATGTCGTGTTGCGACCCCAGGGCCTCTGGTGTGCGTTGTTCTAATCACCCCCACGGAGGTCGGTCTATTCAATTTTTAAGTAAATGCAAAGGTGAAGAATGTTATCATTGAAGAGCACGTGCTAAAATCTTTTTCGTTTAATAATGCAGAAAAAGTGCTTAAAATATTCTAGAAACAAACTTGAAATAACCAAAAAATTGAGTGGCTAATTTGAAAAGGGCATTTGTAGGTATTTCAGGAAGAATAGCATCCCACAAGAATGACATTTACACTACTGCTCGAAGCGGGAGGAACACGGGGGATACTATCTCCCAGTTAAAAAAAAATCATACAGCATCCACCCAGCTAGGGATATTAGCACAAGCACCCCCACCCCTAATGCAATGCCACCAACTTGACCCTATCTCCAAACTAGGAAAAGCATCCCCAGCGAGATTTTCCAAATCGAGCACTGATTTAAACTCACAATTTACGTTACTTTTGTGTAACACCATGTTGATTCTTTAAAATTCAAGTTTTAACTATAATTTCCCATAAGAGAATATGTTAAAAGCTACTTATAAATGATTTCATCATAAACGCTACATCAAAATTCGCATCTAATTTAATCTTAAAATACAATACGTGAAATTCGTAGTTACGTAATAACTGTAAGTAGCTGTCACAAGACATTTTTTTTGTATTTAAATGTGTGATTTCAATTTCTTTTTATATTATTTTATATATTGTTCATACTTTTATAGTTTATATCCGAGTAAATACTGCTGCATGATGTTTCATTTATAAAATAATACTGTGTAAATAATATACATACATATAATAAAAATAAATATTGCAATTTCTTACGATGTTAAGCAATTTACAAATTCGACTTACGTAAAATTCAAGTTACGCATTACTTACGTAACTCTGAGGGTTACTGTACTCCTGTTCCAATCTCAGTTGTTAAACGTATTTGTAATTACCAAGAGTAACACAAGATGGGACGTTTTTAAAATCTCCACCAATCAAATGTTAATTAAGCATAATATAGAAGTACAGAAACAGAATCTTCAGAAAATATTACATTATTTTTGATTTCCCCGCAAAAATGCTATATTATGTGGAATCTGTATGTGGTAGAGTACTTGCTAACATTCTTTCTTTGCTTCAGCACGATGAATTATAAAATAACATACCTATTTCTTGGCTGATGAATCTGAGAATAAGATTATTGCAATACGACTTTCGCGTAACACCGCCAAGGATATTAGCTGAAGTAAATACTGTGTGCCGTGATAGTGACCTATTAAAGATTAATAATAATAATAATTATTATTATTATTATAAAATCCTAAATTGTATAGTCCCACTGGTAACAATGTAACAAGAAATGGCGGATAGGTACAGAGAAATAGTGAATATTATCTAGAAGGGGAGATATACAGAGTGGTGCAAAAGTAGGTTGACAGTCTTTGCATACTTGGCATATATCAACTGTCAACCTACTTTTGCATCACCCTGTATATACCATTAAATACAAAAAAGTGTATGTGTAAGAACTAAAAGAATCTGATGATTCTTGTTTGCTGGGAGGTTGTAAGGGATAAGGGGTGGATCTGGAATCTAGAACGCCTGTCCCTTAGCTCTAATACTGGCTTGCACAGTTGAAAAGGGGCGGTAAAATATCAAATACAGGGTGTACATAAAATAATATAGCAGTCTTAACATTTTTTTTATTTCTCGTAGCGACGGGATATGAGAACAAATGTTACATTCCATTAAAGAAGAAATGTCCAATTTTGTCAACTTACAAGTGTTCAATGTGCGATCCTTTGGTGACACGGTATACCGGCTGTCCGAGAAGTCTTTGTATGAAAACAAAAATTAACTGTATCCGCTATATGCAACATAGACATGAAAAAATGGTACCAAAATGTTCGGAAACTATTCACGTTTTATTGGCAATAGGAAATAAATCAATAAAGCTCCACGTGAGCACCCTTGGTAGCACGGAGTACATCTAGTCGAAATTCAACTTCTCGCCATGCATTAGCCAACATCACAGGAGGGATCGATGTGATGACTTGGGTTATCCGTTGTTGCAGAGTTGCAAGATCGGATACAGGAGTTCTGTAGACATTGTCTTTCACATAACCCCATAGAAAAAATTTAGAGGGGTTATGTCTGGATATCGTTCAGGCCACGCTGTCGGTCCATTTCCACCAATCCATTTTCCAGGAAATGTCTGATCAAGGTAGGAACGATCCTCCAGACTTAAATGTGGCGGTGCACCATCTTGTTGAAAGATAACATCTGGGTGGTATTCAAGCAATTGAGGAACAGCAAACAATTGCAACATATCGAGATACACTCCAGATGTTACGGTGTCCTCACAGAAAAAGAATGGTCCGATTATTCTGTCGTGCAGCAGCGCTCACCAAACATTCACCTTCGGGCTGCCCATGGTCGACTCCAATAGTACAGTAAATATGCCTTTGACGACAACCCTGATTTTTTTGACCCCACGACCGCCAAAACCTCAAAAACTCACTTTCTCTCCACGTTCCGCGCCTCATTTATTGCGCTGACGATGTTTCACAGCGAAGAAAAGCAGTGATGAGTGAAATGCACTTTCTCATCCTCTCATCCTTGAAGGATGAATGCACCTTATCGTAATTTTCCAAGTCCGGGGCCATGTTTATATATCGTGACCTTTGTAAACCTCTCGGGAACGATGTGATCACACACACGCGCGCGCGTGCCTCTCATTATTTCTGTATTGTAACGCAAACAAACAAATAATAATTGTTTTGTTTTTTTAGGATTCCTGGCCCCTATAACCCCGCCAGGGTGCGTGGTGCCCAACCCAAAAAGGTTCTAACGGCTGCGGTTAGATAACCACACCTCTGTAGAGTTTCACGTGTTTTTTTTTCCCATGAAACTCTACAGAGGACCTCCGTAATGCATGCAACGTGTACTAACGACTCTAGTGTTATTTGATGATGTAATTTTTGATATAGAGTTTATTGTGAGATAGATAAAAATTATGTTTATTATAATATTTTCTTGATGAAGATGGAGAATGTGTGTTACAAAAAAAAAAGTTGCATGCTTTTTTTCTAGTGTGTATGTGTATGTGTTTTGATGTTCGACAGCATCTGAAACGATAAAAAAAAGAATTTCATTGTTAATTTTCTCATGTAAAAAACAACAAATTTTGTGCAAATTCTGATTGTCTCGTGCTATAGTGCAAAAAAACTGATGAAAAAAAAGATATTGTAACTGATAACTGGTGAAACTGATATTGTAACTGATAACTGGTGAAATTCTTATTATCATTGTAACTGATTGTGCAACTTCTTATTGTAACTGATTGTGCAAGAAAAAAAAATGTTAAACCTGTTAAAACTGTTCCGTGACCCTCTCGTTCTTCACGTCGTACGCGAAAGACTTCTCTGCAATCAGGATGACGCTGCACACGGTGTCCTCGGGCAATGGACTGTTGAACTCGCAGACGACCTTGATGTTGGTGCGATCGTTGACCACCACCTGCTTCCGCTTCGTCGTGTTGATGACGGTCATGGGTCTGTGGGCTTTGAATTCGCTGGGCGTGTAGTACATGTCCACGCTTCCCTCGGTCACGCGCTTGTAAGCCGTGTAAGCTTCGTAAAGTTTGAGGTAATCATCTTTGGTCATGTCGAGGTTGTAATTCTCGCGCGGGAACACTTCGTTCCTGCCATTCTTCAGATAAACGTTTTTGATCTTGGAGTCGTCGAATTTGCTGGAATCTTTTTCCTCATTGTTATCGCGCCCGGTCTGAAAGAGCACTACAACGAAATCTGGCATGTCGAACTGTATGTTGTTGAACTGCGTCGTCACGTCGAATTCCATGTGACTTCCCGACGCTATCTTTTGCACGCACTGGTAACCGTGAAAGTGAATCGGCACCTGCGGACTCTTCAAGATCTCCGCTTTGTACTTGAGGGCGTAGTTCGTTTCGTATTCCACCACCGGCATTCTCAATTCCATGCTCCGGATGACGCACTTGGCTGCTTCGGGTAAAGTGTTGGGCAGCGTCGTGGTGCCGTCCGGACCCAAAGTAGCGTATCGCATCAGTGCGTCGTTGTCGTTGGCCGCTCTTCGAAATGTGATCCTCAGTCCTCCCTTCCACATGATCTCCTTGTAGTCCGAGAAGAATCCCGGAAGCAGACGCATGGGAAAGAGCACCGTGTGACTTCTCGTCGATATTTTGGTCCCCGCTTCGAATCCTCCCGCCTGATAGTATGCTGCGTCCGTTTTGGATAATTTCAATGTTCCCACTGCCGTCGACGTGATGCCTGGATAATCGATTCTGTCGATGACGGTGTTGTGTTTCCTCACCTCCACCTGCGAGAACAGGTGAGGCACGAAGTTGTCCACGAGTATCAAATTTGCTGCTGCGGGGAACGCGTCTCCGCTTTCTTTCTTCACCACGTCGAATTGAAGGTAGAGGTCCGCTCTGTGAGGATGAATGAACCCGTCGCCTACGTCCACGTCGTATTCGATCTCCCGGTTCGCTTTGTTCAAATTGGCGAACGTGCGACGGTTGGGAGGAAAAGATTGCAACTCGTAACTTTCGATTTGCTCCATTTTTTTTTCACTACGTGTTATTTATTATACGTTGATCTCCACGACGGCCGTCGTCGTGGCACCTGCAAAATCCACCACGTCTCCTTTCTCGTTCGTCACCACAAACTCTATGTTGTCTATGCGGTTGCGACATACTGGAAAATAGATCGGCGAAGAGTGTGTGTAGATGATCGGTTCCATGAACTCGGAACTGGGTTTGAACGTGGCTATGATTCCCGTCTGCTTGTAACTTCCCAGTAACCCGTCCGAAGATTTCGTGATCATGCCTTCCGCCACGTTGCAGTGAACGTTCAGAGTCTCTATGGCTAGAAATTTAGGAATATTGGTTGCTACGTACTTGATGCCAGCTTCGAGTTTCGGGTGATTGTTCTCGAAACCTAAAAGTTCTCCTATGGTGCCCAGGTCCACCGTCTCCGTCGCCGATACGATTTTGACTCTGTGCGTGACGGAATTTTGAGAAAGGTCTTTGGGTAATTGAGCTTGCAAAGTAGAAAGATTGTATTGACCTGGCGTGACGACGATATGTTCGCTTCCGACGCTAATTTTGTTGTTGTGCTGCGTGACGTTAGGTATGAGGTACATGCTGTAGAATGCACGCAGAGCTACGGATTTAGGATAGACGATGTCGTCGTGCAGCGTGAGTTTCAAGATCGAAGATTCGCTCGTGAGATGGAACACGCCCATCGTGATGCTGTTTCAGGTTCCACAATGCTTTCTGGAAATCTTCCACCTGCGGCTTATTTATTTTAGAGAGAAACGCGAGCATGGAGAGACAGAGATGACCGCAGTTCACGTCTCCGAAATTTTGAATGCGTTCGTCGTTGTAGTATATAGAGGTTTTGTTCGTTTTCAGATAATTGACTAAATTTGTAGGTGGAACACCTCCGAAAGAATCGAAAACGAATGCTTTATCATTTTTGTGGTAACATATCCAATGCGTGCCTGGATTTTCTTGACTGTCCAAGTTGACTACTCCACATTCTCTTTTTTTAACGGTTGAAGGTAACGAGTCGGACATGAAAACGCCTCTGAAGTGTTTGATTCGTAACGGTTTGATCAGAGATTCAATGTCTCGGTTGGTGAGTGCTGTTTCTTTTTTTTAAACTTCCTCATGACCCCCTTCCCCTTCTTCTCCATGGCCAGGTTGTGACGTTTCTGTTCTTCCAATTCCGCCTTGTTCTTCTTCGAGTCGATGACGGTTTTCGCGATGGCGGCGCTTCCGCCGGCCAAACTTCCAACGTCCCCCAATGCTGCCAGGATGGCCGGGATGCTGAATATGAAACCTCCGATCTTTTGCTGTTTCCGCGAACGCTGCAAGCGTCTCAATTGTGGAGTGCTGAGAAGTAATTTCATTCCGTGTCCTTTGGACAAGCAAGAACGTTTCTTCTCGCGTTGTTTCTTGGTGAGTAAGCCATCCAGGGCACCTAGATTTTTTAGATTGGAGTATGGTATCTGGTACACGACACCCTTGGGCTTCATTTTTTTTTGATGCTATATGTTATCTGGGAAAGAGAACAACTTTTTTTTCCCGTTAGGTTTACGATGTGTGTTATTTATATCGTCTCACTCAGAATAGGTGGCGATGTGTTATTTATATATATGTATTCTGGGAAAAAAAAGTTTTTGCTTCGCCTAATGCTATCATGTGGTTTACAAGATCGACAGTTTCAATGTTCGACGCGTACCAGTCTTCGGTAAATCTTCTTCTCCCCTGCCTCCACTCGTGCAGCTCGTCTAACCTATCGTCATTTTTTTTGTTTGCGGCTCGAGAGTCTCTGGGGATCGGAACATTTTTTTCATTCCGCTTATTTCTCGGAGGTGATCCATTAAAATCATTTTGCACTGTGAACGAAATTCTGGCGTTACTTTACACAAGTCTATGAGTTTAGTTACATCCCCGTCGAACGTGAACGTAAATATTTTGTGCAACACTTCGGGAGGAAGTTGAGTTATACAAGTTGTCATTTTTTTCATGGTATGTTATTTATATATATATTCCGGGGGTGGGTGTCTGTGATTAAACAAATTCTATTACGTGCTTCGTTTTCTTGCCAAGAAGTTCCTTTGTCCCCTTGTACACGATTTGATTTTGTTCTCGATTAAAATAGCTAGCTTCTCGTCGGATAACATGATAGCCTATCGATCTGGTAAAAATAGACTGTATTGTCCGTTGAGCAACAGACGCACCTTGGGACCATACTGGGTAGAAACAATTGAACCGGAAGTAATCGTGTAAGGTTTGTCCACTTCCAATTCCTGAATTTTTACATATTCGACTGATGAATTTAGCATTTGTTTTAATGCTTGGGCGTCTAGTGATTGTTTACTCATTTTATTTTTATTATAAGATGACAAACAGAACTGGAGTTTTTTTCACGTAGTGTTATTTATATACCGAAGAAAATTTTTTTCACGGTTCGAGAATTTTTTTCATTTCTACACACCCCATCCAAATTTTTGTTTTGTGTTCATGGCGATGGTGGTGCCCAATGCTGCAACTCTTTCACCCAAAGAAGCGTCTCTGCTGACGAATCTTTCGAAAGCGGCATGTCCAATTTCTTGTCTGCTTCGTGACGTGCATCCAGATCCGTGCGAGTGTTGTTGTAAGCGATGTCGTGATCTTTGTATGCGGCGTCCAACAGATTCACACCCTTGTCTCCTCTCTCCAATCTTTTCTCGAGTTTGGTACCCGGTCCGCAGTACTGGTAGCCAGGTAAATGCATCTCGAAAGGTTACTTGTTGATGATGTCGTTCACGAGTCCCTTTCCTTCGGCCACGTTCCAGAATCTCGAGGCAGCGTGTTGATGATTTTGATCAGGTAACCTATGCCTTTGTCGTCGTTCACGATGAAGTTGGAAAGTTTCGTGCTGATCATGTCCACGATGCCAACCTTCTCGTTGTAGAAATTACGATTGCCTGCATTCTCTTCGCCGGCTATCACCAACAATCGGTCCACGAGCTTCCTCACGTCGTCCACCCAAACGAATTCTTTGGGTAACGTGTTGTAGCGTTTGACGCCGCTTCCACTTTTCACCTCGTTCCAAATCGGTTTGATGAGATTCCTGTATTTCTCACCGCTGCTTGATTTCACCCTATTCTGCGAGGCATCGTTGTTCTGGTACATGGCATCCGTCATGATTAGAATTTCCCTGTAACTCTGGTAATCTTCGTCGGTGTAATCTTTCGGCTGCTTTTTGGCAACGAGTTCCCACAGTCCCACCGTACCCGGATACCTGGTCCAACTGTTCTTATCGCCTAAATTAACTTTAATGTCGTTGCCTTCGAAGGTGACTTTCGATTTCCCAATCTTCCACACGACACCTTCGTTGGTTTCCATGCTCGGATACAATCCGAACACTTCATCCTTGTCGAATTTCCCCGTGCTCAGGTAGTCTCGTGCCAAAGGTCCCAACTCGATCTTATCCGAAGACGAAGAGGATGCTCGAAATGGGCGTGGGTACAGTGTAACTTTTAGCAGCAAGTGGTACGAGTTCGTTGATCACATTTTTATTTTGTTCCGTGACACTTTTAATTTCTTTACCTAGACCGCTGATGGCATCGATCACAGGTTGATCTTGACGTTTCTTCTCTTCGTAGGATCCGCGATTCTCGGATTTCCAACCTTTGAAGCGCTTCACGAGGTAATCACGCAACTTGAGATTGTCCTCTTCTTGAAATTGACGTTTTGACATTTTTCTATATACGTTGGAACGTTTCTGAAACGTCGAATTCTCAGCCTATACGTTCGGTTCTCGTAGTTTTCTTGCCGTCACCTGTTTGAGACTATCCACTTTTCTAACACTCACTTTTTGTTTGTAATGGTTATTTTATATATGCTTGTCAGACGTTTGAAAAAAAGAGAATGTTTTTTTTTTCAAATTTTATTTTTTTTTGATTTTTTTTCTTCTCGTTGCAAATCTGAAATTTTCCTCTTGTTAGCCTCAGGGTGATTAATATACTCTGAGACGTCTAGATAAACGTTTATTTTATTCCTATACTTTCCATGGTTTGCTTTTCGAGTCATGTCAATGGTCACGAATCCGAAATCGTCACTGTTCCAACAGTGGGAGCAGAATTTAGAAAATAGATTGTAATTCATGTCAGCCCCTACGTAATCATCGTGTGTGTGTTTTAAATTGGTGTGGTCTTGTCGAAACACGCAAATAAAATTAGCATTATCGCGTAGCAGTTTTTCCGGAACCTTGGAAAAAGTTTGTGCCAGGTAGAAACAATCTAATCTTTTGTGACGACCTCGAGTGAAAAAATTACGAATCTCGTTTTGATTTTCCAGGATCATGTCGTCGAACACCACAACGGAATTCTCGAGACAATCGTCCAGTGGAATGATTTCTGATGCGAAAGTTGCAATGCCCAGTCCCTCGTACAGTTTCATAAGTTGCTGGAAAGTCGGTTGTTCGAGACCTTTCGAAAATACGTAGAGGTGTCTGTTTTCCCAGTCTAACCAATTGGGTGCGAGGATAAAATTGTCAATGAGCAGTGTCGTCTTTCCGCACCCCGAAGGTCCTACGATCAGACATCGTATGCTGTCGGGGAGCAATTCGCCGTTTCTTTTTTTCGTTCGATTTTCCGAATCAGGTAGACGTTTCACAACATTCCACGTACTCATAGAATCACTTCGTTCGAATCGATCCAACTTGTTCCCGGAAGTCCCAGCCATTTCACCAAGAGTTTGTCACCTCTCTTACGCAAAACTTTTTCGATAAGGTACGTGTCGGGGTATTTAGTTTTAGAGAGTTCCTCCTCGTAGAAGCGCCCCAATAAAATTTCACCGCCACTATCCTTTATTATATACGTGTGACGGTTCCCGGGTAAAACTCGAACCACGGTAAAAAGTTCCGTGCTCCAGTTTCGTGTGAAACCCCTGTCGAACGTTCGCTTCAATTTACTGATCCTCACCTGGTCTCCAATTTTGTATTTAGGTCTTTTTGTCGTGGGTGCGTACTTTGGACAGTAAACGCTAGAAATTAAACGCCGCTCGTCGGATTTCGTAACGTCAGCTGGCTTCATGCCTATCGTTCTGTGCCGTGTGTGATTATAGTTGTTAACGAGTTCCGGAAGAATGCTGACCCACTTGTAGCTTCCCTGAAGCGTGAAGCGTGACCACATGCGCGATTTCAGAGTGCGATTAAATCTTTCCACGATGCTGGCTTTGACGTCACTGAAGGTCGAGTAATGTTGAACGTCGTGTTTCCGAATAAACTTTTGGAATACGGCATTGTAGAATTCCTTCCCCTTGTCCGTGTGCAGAAACCGAGGTCGTCTGCCGCTTTCGCGAAAAATTAATTTGAATGCTTCCGTGACGCATGTTCCTGTTTTCGCCTTCAAAGGTAGAGCCCATGCGAATTTCGAAAATGTGTCTATGACGGTGAGGAGGTACTTGTTGCCCTTGTTCAATTTATGTACATTTTTTAACTTGCCGCTACTCATCTCCACGAGGTCACTTTCCCAGAGGTCATCGATGCCCTTGGTTACCACCGCTAAACGTTCGTAGTTGCGGCGTGCAGGTTTATGCAATTCTTCGACGATGACTTGCCTAGACATTTCTTTAGAGATTACGTTTGAAGAGAAGCACCAGCGTGATGGGATTCAAAGAGGGTGACACCTCGCTTGTGTTTTGAATGATCAGCTTATCGCCGGCACTCACGTCGAAAACGGTAAGATCTTCGTCTTCGTGTATTTCATATATGTTGTGCGTTTCGTTCCAACGTGCCAGAGGAATGTTTCCTGCTTTCTGGACACCACGATGCGATATCAACGTCATGGTGGGAACGCTAGCTTTTCTGCCGTGAGACCAGTACGAAAATTCGTTTATCTGAATCGTGCCATCGAGGAGAAACTTGTAATACGGATGATAAGGATGTAACATGTACAGTTTGTTATCTTCGACGAACGTGGAGATTCTCTGTTGATTGGGTACGCTGTTGATTTCCATGGCTTGCAAGGTGAACAATTTGGCGATTTTAGTATCGACGCTGAGCAGATTACTGTGAACGTGTCCAAGTTTATTTTCCATGGGCAACAAATGCTCGACTATGGTGTCCGTTACGGCAGAAAATGACGGTTTGATTTTCACTTCCACGTTCAACTGCTTGTAGTTTTCGTTGAGTTCTTGCAACTTGGCACCGAAAGAGGCCAGCGTCGATTCCTGCGTGGATTCCAGCACTCCAACTTGATCTCTGATGTTGACGACAATGTTCTGAAGGTTCTCAACTTGATTCAATTTCGAACTTTTCTCGGTAAGATCGTTCACGATGCTTCGCATCTCTGTAAACTGCGTGTGAAGGTCCGTGACGCTCTGCGAAGTGGGCGAAGTGGGCAACGTCGACACCAGCGAACTAATTTCATCTCGAATCTGTTCCACGTTTGCCGTTTCCGTTTCTAGTCGTTTCAGCATTCGAGATATGTTCCTTTTCAAAGCGTGTAATTCTTTGGAGGTGGGGAGATTGGCCACCGTACTTTCGACATCGCTCAATGAACTTTTGATGTCGCTCGATTCGGATAATGCCGTCACCGCCGTTTTCAATTTTTCCAAATCTTCCTTCGAAGGCACGCTCGTCCGTAACGATTCCAAGTCACCCTGTATGTTGTCCAGTACGTGATGAAAATGAGCAAGGTTCGATTCGACGTTCAAATTTTCTAAATATTCGATCTTCTGCTGAACCGTGCTTAACGTGTCTTGAATACTCGTCAACGCGTTCGCTTGAACGTGAATATTTTTAATTTCTTCGTTGATCAACTCCAAAGACTCCTGAAGAGTAGCGATGGTGGTTTGAATGTGTTCGAAATCTTGATAAGCCTCCAATTGAATTTTTATGTTCGCAACGCTTTTACCGATGACCTGCAGTTCGTCTGACGATGGTAGGTTCGTCATTGTATCTTCCAAAGTCTGTAACTTGGATTTAATTTCTTCCAACGTGCTGGTGAATTCTTCTTGTAATTTGGAAACGACGACATGCAAGCGTTCTACATCGATATCATTCACGACGGTTTGAAGTTCAGAGAAATTCTTTTCAATTGCGGAAGTTCGTTCTTCGATTTCGAGTTTCAATTTTTCCAAATCTTCATTCGATTGTAATTGCTGTAATTTGGCCAAATCATTTTGAAGCGAATCCACGCTCAACTGTATATTTTGAACGTTGTCGTAAGAAGGTACATCAACATAATTTTTTATGAGTGTTTTCAGTTCGGAATCGATTTTCAGAATAGGGTCGAGACATTGCGTTTGGAGCGTAGCGATCTCCGACTCTAAACTTTTGTTTAAGGTCTCCTGAAAAGCGATCAAATCGCTCCTCAATTTTCTAACTCGAATATCCAACATGAGAATCTCTTCTGCGTGGTCTACACGCTTGGTGTGGCCGAAAATGTCGTTAGGCATTTTGTTAACGGTTATTTATTAAAGGATAGACGATTCGTAATTCTACGAAGAGAGGATTGAGTTTGTCGTAATCTCCGAGGAGTTCCACGTAGACAATCGCCTGCAGAAACATCGTACGCCATGTTAGAAAGTACCTTGTCGTGCTTCATTCGAAAAATGTTCTTGCCGCTAGAAATTTTGATTTTTCGCCCTTCGTTCTCCGGATTCACGATGATTTGAAGTTTTCCGCCGATCGGAATTTCGTAAAAATGTAAATTGTTATTGAAGACGTAAAACATCTTGCCACATCGTCGTCCAATTTCGTCCATATGCTGTTGAGATGAAGGATCAACAGGCCGTTGAGTTTAGTTAACACGGAAGGTAAGAGGTTATTGGAATTTGGTGGTGCAGTTTCCATGTTGATCTGTTTTCGGAAACCAAAAAGATTCATTGTCCTTGTTAGTTATTTAAATTTACTATATGGTGTGCCCCTTTGTAGATCGAATAAAAAGAAAAGAGAAGATTTTATCTGGGGCGATGCAATTCAAAAGACTCGAACATGTAATTATGTCATTAGATCACGATGAAGGAAAAAAAAAAGTAAGAGTTGAATTTAATGAGGCCTCGTTTAGAGCGAGCGTAACGACATAATAACAACTTCCAACTTTTCATCGCCTGAGGCCCCTTCCTCTTTTCCTCCGTATGTTTTTGGAGAATGGCAAAAGGCAGCGGACTTCATGGCTATGGGGTTACAGTTAACACACGTCACATTGGTCGCTTCCATTGCAGTGGCCCCACTCTCTCGTGTGGATTTGACAATCGAGTACACGTAACTTGTTGTCTCTGGCATCCAATACTACCTTGGTTACGCGTGTCGTATATAGTTCGTGTAATTTATTCGCAATGCGATGATCGGTGCTAAGTTTTCTTTTACCTTGAAATAGGCATTCTTTGTAGTCTTGCATGTTGAATTTGCTGGCACTTGTTTTTCCTACACCCTTCGCTTTCTTAATCTCTTTTTCTTCTGCAATCTTGACGCAGTACATTTTGGCACGAAGCCCTGCAAATTCGCTGATGTAATTACCAGCCGCTTCGTCTTTGAACTTTCCTATGGTCATTTTATTTTCTGTCGAATGCAAGTGATGGCCTGATGGTAAGTTGCTAAAATCAAAAAGATGCTTCATCGAACTCAGATTATTTTCGAGGCTTGGTGTTTGGATTAGAAAAACGAAGCTATCCGTGTCAATGTAACATATTTCAATGTTATCTCCATAAAAGGGTTGAAACTGATCGTAGTAGGATTGGTACATGTGCAATTTAGATAGTTCAAGGACGGTGGCACCTATGGCAATCGGCTTGTTGAGCATCACTTGCTTCTTGTTCTTCTCGACGAATATCAGATTCTCGTCGAAAATGGTGAAGTTTTTGAAGTAGGGGGACGCGACGATCTTCTCGAATTTTTTTTCGTCCGTGACCAACGTTGCGTCGATGTAATTGCGCACGTTCTCCATCGTCTTGCCGTAGATGGCGTTGTTAAATAGTTTGTACAGATCCTTGTCTGCAGGCGATGTTGATTGCGCTCTGCGTTGCGTGTTCTCGGCTATGTAGGGTTCGAGCCACTTGCTCTGTCGGAACTTTAATCCTCTATGTACTTTCTTCAGCTGCAAGCCGTGACTCACGTAAAATTGGAGGAGTCGGTAGTGCAGAACGTAATTCCGCTTGTTCTCCATGCTTAGTATTAGTTTTGGTTCCGATCCTCCAGGTGGCTTCTCTTTGGTGGGGGCCAGGGCCTATCCGTGATGTTTCTCGTGAAGCGTTTCGGGATAATCGAGATCCACTTCCAAGAAACAGCCCCATTCGTTATTTTCGCTCCAGTTGAGAAAATCCTCGCAGGAGAGTTCCTCTTCGGTCATCCACACGTAGTCGCTGATGGGAAGACACTGGGACATGGAATGGCCATACAAGTTGTTGACATCCCAGTAGGCGATGTAGGTGTTGGGCTTCGATGCATCGTAACCAGGCGTATGAGGATTGTTTGCGAGAGCATGGCGCCGGGGACATTGGACGATGCCACCGCGTATCGCACTCTCCATGAAGGCATACTGTTCTTTCTCTGCGACGAGCCCCAGTTCCACGTTGGTGTATTTCATCATAGATTCCCAAGTCAATCCCGGTGTCGTGAAGAAATACGCAGGATCCAATTTGTAGATCGAGATGCATCTCTTGCGAAACGATTCGAAAATGTCCATGAGAAGTGTCACGTCCAATTTGAGATAGAGATCGTGATAGTCGCGAAAAGTTTGGCAATTGAAGGCCGTCCACACACTACGAGCGTGTTCGTAGTCCTCTTCGGAACAGACGTCCTCCGTGAGATGAGAATAAAATGCCACCCGGGGTGGAAGTTCCGTCTCGTCAAATTTGTCGAAATCGTTGACGTACTCGTAGGGGTAGACGCCCTTGCGACGCAACAGATTCAAATTCTCATCTCACGAAAACATTTGCTTGGTGGCCACAAGATCTTCGTCGCCAAGTTGACATGCAAGGGTGGCGAGGCTGGAGGACAGGAAATTGTAAGAAGTAGTATAGTTTATGCTACGGAGAGCACCACTTACAAGTGTAGAAAAGGCGAGGCTATTTGATTGAACAATCAGATTTGCTTACACTTAAAACAAAGCCAAGAGAGGCCTATACCCCAATTTTTCAGGTGTGATATGCTCTGATTTTTAAGAAATTCTGAATTTCTAGTGTAGAAAAGGCGAGGGCTCAACAGATAGATTTACCCATACTTAAAACAATGCCAAGAGGGGCCTATACCCCAATTCTTCCAGTGTGATATGCTCTTAATTTTAAGAATTTTGAATTCTAGTGTAGAAAGGGTGAAAGCCTCTCAGGCAGATTTGCTTATACTTAAAATTATGCCAAGATCCCATATGATCTTATTGCTTATAGTGTGTTTTTCTGTCAAAATCCCAGGAATTGAATTTTAGTGTAGAAATGGTGATCCCCCCCCCCCTCAGATTGATTCTGCCATGTATATTAATATAAAGCTTATAGCTACTGGGTTCTGAGGCCCAGTGGAGTGTGGTGCATAGCCCCATGGTTTTTATTGCTTTGCCATCAGGAGGCCTCTGGGTTTGAGTCCTGATAAAATGTGAAGCCTCTCCTGATGGCAAAATGTTAATATTGTTGCTTTGTAAGCAAAAGGCTCGGGTTTGAGTCCTGATAAAATGTGAAGCCTCTCCTGATGGCAAAATGTTAATATTGTTGTCTTGTAAACAAGGGGCTTTGGGTTCGAGTCCTGATATAAGATTGAAATATATACAACTGCCCACACATAAGATATTCACTGCTAGCTGATAATACAGTTGAGGTTTGTATGTTGTACAACAGGATAATAGAACAAATATCTTCTAGAACTGCTCTGTGACTCTCTCATTTCTTACATCATAAACATATGATTTTTCACCTATGAGAATAACACTACAAATGGTGTCATCAGGTAATGCCTCATGGAATTCACAGATAATTTTAATGTTTGTCCTGTCATTAACCACAACTTGTTTCCTTTTTGAAGTGTTGATGACAAACATGGGTCTCTGTCCCTTGAATTCATCTGGTGTGTAATACATGTCAGTATTGCCAGTAGTTACCCTTTTGAAAGCCGAAAATGCCTCATATAATTTGAGGAAATCATTCTTGGACATGTCTAAATTATAATTTTCTCTGGGAAAGACCTCATTTCTGCCATTTTTAAGATATATGTTCTTGATATTGCAATTATCAAATCTACTTGAATTTTTTTCCTGATTGTTGTGTCTTCCAGTCTGAAACAGTACCACCACAAAATCAGGCATGTCATATTGAATACTGGAGAATGAATTTGTAGCATCAAACTCATAATAAGAACCAGTTGCGGGCTTCTGTACGCATTGATATGTATAAAATTGTAAAGGAACCTGTGGATTTTTTAGGATATCAGCTTTGTATTTAAGAGCGTAACTGGCCTCATATTCAACAACAGGGATTCTTAGCTCCATAGTCTGAATAATGCATTTGCCTGCATCTGGTAAGGTATTAGGCAGAGCTTCTCCTGTAGAGTTTAATGTGCTGTACCTCATCAAAGCATTATTATCATTTGCAGCTCTTCTAAATGTGATTCTTAACCCGCCCTTCCACATAATATCTTTGTAATCCGAGAAGAATCCTGGCAATAGGCGCATGGGGAACAGCACTGTGTGATTTTTAGATAATATTTTCTCACCAGCCTCAAATCCACCTATTTTGTAGTAAGAAGCCTCGGTTTTGGATAATTTTAATGTGGCCAAAGCTGTGGAGGTAATGCCGGGATAATCCACTCTGTTTATAACAACACCATGCTTTCTGATCTCAATTTCAGAGAACAGATGCGGCACAAAATTGTCTACAAGTCTTATATTTGAATTTGCCGGGTAATCTGTACCATCGAGCTTTACAACATCAAATTTGATGTATAGATCTGCTCTGTGGGGGTGTATAAAGCCGTCCCCTACATCAAGATCAACCTCGATTTCTGTGTTGGGTTGATTTAAATTTGCAAATGTCCTCCTGTTTGGGGGGAATGATTGTAGCTCATAACTCTCAATATTTTCCATTGTATGTATTTTTATTTAAATGTTAATCTCTATGATTGCAGTTGTTGTGGCTCCAGCAAAATCAACTAATTCTTCTTTTTCATTAGTGACCATCAACTCAATATTATCTATTCTATTATGGCACACAGGAAAATATAATGTTGGGGATGGATTGTAGATGATTGGCTCCATGAATTCGGAATTAGGTTTGAATGTTGCAATGATGCCAGTTTGTTTGTGAGTGCCTATGCCATTTGATTTGGTGATCATACCCTCGGCCACATTACAGTGAATATTCAGAGTCTCTATGGCTAAGAATTTAGGTATATTCATAGCAGTGTGTTTGATGGCCGCTTCAAGTTTCGTGTTGTTCTCAAAGCCTAACAGCTCTCCTATAGTACCCAGATCCACTGTTTCTGTAGCAGATACAATCTCTACTCTGTGAGTGACAGAATTTTGACTTAACACTACACCTCTGGGTAATTGAGCATTTAGAGTGGACAGATTATACTGCCCTGGAGTGATGACAATTTTTTGATCCCCTACTGCAATTTTGTTGTTGTGGTGTGTAATATTAGGGATCAAGTACATGCCGTAAAATGCTCTGAGAGCTATTGTTTTGGGATACACTATGTCATCATGCAATTTGAGTTTCAATATTGAATTTTGGCTGGTGAGATGGAATACCCCCATGATGTTTTAAATACCACAAGGCCTTTTGAAAATTTTCAATTGATGGTTTATTTATTTGAGACATATATCTAAGAACAGATAAACACAAATGTCCGCAATTAACATCTTTGAAATTTTGAACACGGGCATTATTGTAATAAAGATTAGTTGAATTTAGATATTTTACTAAATTTTCAGGTGGAACACCTCCAAATGAATCAAACACAAATGCCTCATTTTTTAAATATTTAAGATAACAAATCCAGTGAGTGCCCTGATTTTTGTACTTATCCAAATTAACAATGCCACACTCTTTGTTGAGTGGTTGCTCTGGCAAAGAATCAGACATGTACACACCCCTAAAATGTTTGATGCCCAGTGGCTTGATTAAAGCTTCAATATCTTGGTTTGTAAGCGGCTCTTGTTTTTTTTAAACTTATTCATGGCTCTTTTAACACCTTTGCCTTGTTTCTCCATGGCCAGGTTATGGCGCCTCTGCTCATCTAATTCTGCCCTATTTTTCTTGGCATCTATTACTGTTTTTGCTATTGCAGCTGATCCCCCAGCCAAGCTCCCAACAGCCCCGAGTGCTGCTAAGATGGCAGGGATGGTAAATATGAATCCCCCCACATGTGATTTTTTTCTTGATTGCTGTAATTTTTTTAATTGGGGGGTACTAAGCAACAATTTCATACCATGTCCCTTTGCAAGACAAGAGCTTTTTTTCTTGCGCTGCTTTTTGGTCAAGAGACTGTCAATAGTTTTAAGAGATTTGAGACCTGCATAAGGTATTTGATACATAACACTCTTGGCCTTCATTGTAGGTTTATTATATACATATTCACAAACCCCACCCCAGTTTTTGTTTGGTGTTCATAGCTATGGTGGTCCCCAATGCTGCTATTTTTTCACTTAAAGAAGCATCTTTGCTTACAAATCTACCAAATGCAGCCTCTTCTAATTTCTTGTCTGCAACATGTCTCTTGTCAAGATCAGAATGTGTGTTGTATGCTATGTCATGGTCTCTACAAGCAGCATCTAGAGGATTAACACCAGGATCCCCTCTGTTTAATCTATGATCCAGTTTTGTGCCTGGACCACAATACTGATAGCCTGGAATGTGTAGTTCAAATGGCAGCTTGTTTATGATGTCATTAACCAACCCCCGACCCTCAGAGACATTCCAAAATTTAGGTGGTAGAGTATTAATAATTTTTATGAGATATCCAATCCCCTTAGGGTCATTCACTATAAAATTAGACAATTTTGTGCTTATCATGTCCATAATTCCAACCTTTTCATTGTAAAAATTGTGGTTCCCAGCATTTTCCTCCCCAGCTATCACCAGCAACCTGTCTACAAGTTTCCTGACATCATCAACCCACACAAATTCTTTGGGTAGGGTGTTGTATTGTTTGATTCCACTGCCAGTCTTGATCTGTGACCATATGGGCTTGATTAAATTATTGTATTTTGCCCCACTGCTAGACTTGACTCTTTTTTGTGTGGGATCATTGTTCTGGTATAGAGCATCTGATTTTATTAATATTTCTTTGTAATAATCATAATCTTGATCTGTATAGCTGCCAGGCCTTTTCCTAGTTATCAGTTCCCACAACCCAGGTGTGCCGGGGTACTTAACAAAAGCACCTTTTTCTCCGAGACGAGATTCTGAATAAACAATCAGATCATCTCCCATAAATGTTACTCTGAAATTGCCAATTCTATGAATGATGCTCCCGTCAAGCTCCGTGTCAGCATATAAGCCAAACACCTCATCTTTGTTGTCTTTAGGTGTGGTTAAATATTTTTGAGCAAGAAGACCCAATTCAATAGGATCCTGAGTAGCTTCAATTCTTCTAGGAGCAACAGGACTAGGTGTATGAATGCTGGAAAGTGGGGTGAATGGATAATCTAATATGTTCCTTGCAGCTACAGGTACAAGCTCTGTGATCAAATCTTGATTTTGCTCTGTAACAGTTTTGATATTCTTACCTAAATTATTAATAGCATCAATTACAGGCTGTTCTGTTTGTTTGTGTTTTTCATAAATTCCTCGGTTCTCTGATTTCCATCCCTTAAATCTTTTTACAAGATAATCTCTTAACTTAAGATCATCAATGATTGGCCTTTTCATGGTTATTTATATACGTTTCAACGTCTAGAAAATCGTTGATTTTATTTCTGTATTTTTCAGTATTAGGTGTTCTTGTCATATCAATTGTGACAAACCCATAACTGTCCTGGTTCCAGCACCTACTGCAAAACTTGGAAAAATCATTGTAGCTCAAGTCCCCACCTACATATTCATCATGTATGTGTTTGAGGTTGGTATGATCCTGATGAAACACACATATAAAATTGCTGTTGTCTCGGATCAGTTGCTTCGGAATTTTTGAAAAAGTCTGTGCCAGGTAGAAGCAATCAATGTTTTTGTGCCGCCCCTGTGTAAAGAAATTTCTAACCTTGTTTTGATTATCCAGTATAATATCATCAAACACAACAACAGAATTATCGAGACATTCATCAAGTGGCTTAACATCTGATTCAAAAGTGGCTATATCCAATCCATCATATAGCTTCATCAGCTGCTGATATTTTAATTGTTCCAAGCTCTTAGAGAAGACATACAAGTGCCTGTTTTTCCAGTCTAACCAGTTGGGTGCCAATAAAAAATTATCAATCATTAGTGTAGTTTTACCACAAGCTGATGGCCCAACAATAAGACATCTAATATTATCAGGCAGCAAGTTGCCATTTCTTTTATTCTGCTGTTCAGGTTCTGGCAGCCTTTTTATAACATCCCAGGTGCTCATATTATTATTTTGTTTGCATCGATCCAGCTGTGTTCCGGATGACCCAGCCATTTGACAAATAACTTGTTGCCTTTTCTGCGGATGACTTTTTCTATGAGATATGTGTCAGGCTGTTTAGTTTTGCTGAGTTCTTCTTCATAGAATCTGCCTTTGAGAATTTCTCCTCGGTGATCTTTTATTATATATGTGTTAAGGGTCCCGGGTTTAACTTGAACCACTGTAAATAATTCTGTGCTCCAGTTTCTTGTAAAGCCTCTTTTGAATAAGTGCTTATATTTGCTTATTCTTACTTGATCCCCCACCCTGAATTTGGCCTTTCTTGTTGTTGGCTGGTATCTAGGATAATAAACAGTCCTGATCAATTTTTGCTCATCAGATGAAGTTACTTCAGAGGGTTTCATGTTGATTGTGGAATGGACCGAGTTGTTATATTTATGTAGAAGTTCTGGAAGAATATTAATCCATTTATAATTACCTTGAAGTGTGAATTGTTTATACATAAGATTTTTTAAGGTTCTGTTGAATCTCTCTGCAATTGAGGCCTTGAGATCACTGTAACTCGAGTAATGTTTTATTGCCTGGCTTTTAATAAATTGTTGGAACACTGAATTATAAAATTCTTTGCCATTATCTGTTTGCAAATAGCGCGGTGATCTTCCTGAATGATTGATGATTGTCCTGAAGGCTTCTGTAACACATTTTCCAGTTTTGGATTTGAGTGACACAGCCCAGGCAAATTTTGAAAATGTATCTATGGCAGTAAGTAGATACTTGTAGCCCTTGTTGATTTTGTCTAAGTTTTTCAACTGTCCAGTTGCCATTTCAATCAAGTCGCTCTGCCATAAATCATCTATGCCTTTTGTGACTACTGGGAGTCTCTTAAAATGATGTCTGGCCTGTCTGTGTAATTCATCAACAATAATTTGTCTAGACATAATATGTAAACAAGAATATTGCAACTATAGGGTGTTCAGCAGCTGATACTACAGGATTTTCTAAATATAATTTGTCCCCTATTTGTATTTTAAATTCCAAAGAGCCATCATCTTCAGCATAGGCTGTTTCTAATGTATTGGGATCTGTAAAATCCTCTAACTCTACACTGGTGATTTTTACTTTGTTTTCAGCATTTGTTATTGATAAGGTGGGGTAGTGGTGTGCCTGTGGTTGATGCCAATATTTGATCTTGATTGGTCTCAGTGTGCCCCCAACAAAAAACTGATAATAAAATTGTGCAGGGGACAGCATATATATTTTGCCACCTGGTGTAAATGGTGAATCATATTCTTTGTTGGGGATGCTATACAATTCAAGAATTACTGTATGTTTTGGATTCTCGATTATGCCTGTTATTTCCTTTTCTGCTGTGAGCAATCTGCTTGTTACAGATTCAAGGTGCTCATTGATGGTCCTAACAACATCATCATGGCCTGGCTTGATTTTTATGTCCACAATAAGTTTCTTGTATTGTTGCACAATCTCTTGAAGCTGGGTGGCAAAAACAGACAGAGCATTTGCTTGATTGGATTCCATGGTCCCTAGCTGTTGCTTGATATTAGCTACAATTTGTTGCAAATTTTCAACAACTGCCAATTTTGAATTTTGAGCAGTAAGATCATGGACCTGTCTTCTGATATCCTCAAACAGGGCATGCAGTTCATTAATATGTTGATTGGTTGGTAGAGTGGCCACTGTCTGAGTGAGATGTTTGATCTCTGTCTGGATATTCTTGATATCTTCTGATTTCAATATCCTATTCACTGCCCTCTTAATATTTTTAAGTTCCTGTGATGTGGGAAGATTTGATACTGTATTTTGCAAAAATTCAAGTGCCAATTTCACATTGTTTAATTCAGAAGCATCAGCCACATTTTGCATAGCATTTTGGAGCAGGGCTATATCTGCCTGAGAGGGTGTTGATTGTTGTAAAATTTCAAGTTTTGTTTGGATATCATCGATCAAGTGATGAAAATGAGATAGCTCAGATTCAGTGTTGAGGTTTTCAAGCTTTGTGATTTGGTGCTGGACACTGACAAGGGTATCTACAATCCCAGGCAGGCGAGTTTCTTGTACATTTGCCAAATCACTTTGCACTGCTGCTATTGTACCTTCAAGATGGGTTATGGTACTTTGAATTTTTCCAAAATCTTCATATGTTTCAAGTTGCAGCTTAATATTTGCCACACTCCGAGTTATTGCATTCAAAGCATCGGAAGATGGCAAGTTGTTCATAAAATTTTCAAGTGTCTCAATTTTTTCTTTAACCTCGGCTATGGCATTGTGCAGAGGATCCAGATTAGGTATCTGGAGTGACTGAATCTGTTCCTTTAGAGTGGAAATCACTAGATCAAAATCCTCCTGTGATTTTATGCTTTTGACAATTGTTTGGAGCTGTGTCTGGATATTATTTATCTGCTCTTCCAATTGCTGTTTCAATTGCTCAGAATTGGTGGCCTGGGTCTTAAATTTGGCTTGAAGAGCTGCTACAGCTTCTTCTAAACTTTGAAAATTATCTAATGTTGCCAAATCAGTATATTTCTGAAGCAACAGTTTGAGTTCGGAATCAATTTTAAGAAGAGGGTCCATGCATTGTGATTGCAAATTTGTAATTTCTAATTGAAGACTGGCATTGAGTGTGGTTTGTAAAGCTTGTAAATCACTTCTTAATTTCTTGACTCTGACATCAAGCATCAGAATCTCATCACTGTGATCTTCATGTCTTGTATGGCCAAATATATCATTAGGCATTTTCTTTTAATGGTTATTTATTATAGAGTATCTGATTCTTAATTCTATAAAAAAGGGTATAAGCTTGTCATATGACCCAGGGACCTCAATATATAAGCAGTCACCAGCAGAAACAGTATATACAGTGCCAGAAATCATGTTTGAGTGCTTAATTCTGTAAATATTTCTCCCTACTGAAATCTTGACATCACCCTCAGGGGTTGTAATAAATTGCAATTGCCCACCTACAGGCAATTGGTAATGATTTAAATTATTGTTAAATATGTACAATGTTTTGCCCGTTTCTTCATCATCATCTGTAAGTATGCTGTTCAGATGAATAATTAACAAGCCACTCAGTTTAGACAGCATATCAGGAGAGGGTTGTGGTGTGGGCAGGTCCATAATACCTTGTTTTTTGAACCCAAATAAGTTCATAGGCATGTTTATTTATTTCAAATCATGCTCTGTAATTGGGCATTGTTTCCCACTTTTCAAATCACAATGTCCCCATGGTAGAGTATGTATGCCACATGATAAAATGCATCTCTTATCATCATGTGGGTCCAGGGCCACTTTCCTTACAATATTGCTAGTCAATAAGTGATCCACACTCTGAATTCTGGATTCTGATGTTCTGATTGAATTCTGGGATTTGATGCAATTTTTATAATCTTCAAATTCAAGATCTTTTTCCACAGTAACTCTGCCAACGCCCTTGGCCTTTTTGACAACAGCACTACATGTTTTAAAACTGTACACCTTGGCACTTAACCCAGCAAATTCCACAATAACATCACCAAGTGTCTCATCTTTTAACTTGCCAGGCACCTTTTTGTTGTGGTGATGTTGAATCTTTGTATGTTCACTGGTATCAAAGTATTGAAACAATTCAGGCTGTAACATATCTTGATAAACATCTTCTGTTTGAATATCAAGAATAAAACTATCCGTGTCCATGTACAATAATTTTACACGATCACCATAAAAAGGTTTCAGCACATCATAATATAATATTAACATATGTAATTTGGACAATTCCAATATCACAGCCCCTACATAAATAGGTTTATCAAACTTAATCTTTGTTTTCATCATGTTGAAAAGTGCCATGTGCTCATCATAAATTCTTCTGTAATTGAAGTTGGGCTTTGCAACCAATTTTTTGCTCAGGCTGGGGTCAGTAATTATTTTAACATCGGTATGTTTCCTGACATTTTCAATTGTTTTGCCATACACTGAATTCACCATCAATTTAAACAAGCCCTTATCAAATTGGCTCTTTGCAGATGTTCGAAGCTCCGTGTTTGTATCAATGTATGGTTTCAACCATTCTGAGTGCCTGAACCTTAAGACTTTGCCAACTTTGGGTACTTGAACACCATGATTCATCAGGAACTGGAGGTTTTTGTAATATATGACATAACCCTGTTTTGGCTCTAGAGTCGTCATGAGCTTCTTCTGTTTAGAGCCAGGTAAGCACTGAACCTGAGGAATTGGGGGCAGATCAGAAAATGTGTTGTGTAAATCATCAGGAAATATCAGATCAACCTCTATGAATAGGCCATATTCACTGTCATCAAAATTCTGAAGATCTTCAATATTGAAATCTTCAACCCATTCAAGCCCTGCATATGGCAGTTTATCCATCATAGCATAACCATAGAGGTTGTTTGCATCTACATACGTTATATAATTTGATGGCCGTGCTGGATCATAATCAGGCATATACTTGTTATTTGCTCTGGCATATCTCTGGGAACATTGCACCATCCCTCCTCTTATGCATTCCTCCATAAACAGATACTTATCTTGATCGTGGATCAGATCCAATTGCATTTTGGTGTTGAAAAACGTTGCGGCCCATGCTAGGCCTGGAGCACTGTAAAAATACACTGGGTCCAGTCCATAATTTTGCATGGAAGATTTTCTGAATGCCTGCAATATATCAGCTAAGAGGGTGACATCAAGTTTCAAATATGCCATGTGATAATCACCAAATGTCTGGCATTTTAAATTGTTCCACATCAACTGGGCATGGTGATAATCTTCATCAGTGATTCCAGATCCTCTGATTCTGCTGTAAAACTCTTCTTGTGGTGGCAAAGAACACTCATCAAATTTGGAAAAATCTGTAACATAGTCATATGGATATACACCCTTCCGCCTAATTAATTTCAGGTCCTGATTTGGAAACAATGCACGTGTGATTTTGAATTGTTCATCAGATAATTGAGTGGCCAGTGTGGCCAGGCCAGCAGATAAAAATCTGTAAGAATCAAGAAATCTTATGTGAAAAGGAACACCATTAACTTTAATTATCTTGCTAATAGATATATATTTTTCATCATTTTCAGCTAAAATATTTAAATTCTGCTTCTCAAACCCCTCGTACCTGATCAGATGATGGAAATCATAATTGGATGCTCCATGGCAAAATATGGGGATAAATCTTGGTCTCTTGATCTTAATATTACAGCTATTACACAGGGCCTGTTTATATCGACCATCTGTATGAGAATGGTGATGTACCTTGATATTTGTATCTGAAAATTCACAATCACATACCGGGCATTTTTCTGCATTGTTGAAATCCTCAATCTGTTGCTCTGTTAAAGGCAACATAGGCTTTGATTTTAATAAGATGTTAGATGCTATGTCACGGCACACATTTTCTATTCTATGTGCAAATATTTTGATGGCATTTGGTCCCTTGTATGAATATTCTTTAATAACAATACCATCCCGTACAACTACATAACAAAAACTGGAAGGTTCATGTTGCTGGTATGGTGTAGTTGAAGATTCTTCGGGATCTGGGCTACAGAATGCAAGAGGTTTGAGGTTCGATTCGAAATCACAGACAATATGTGCTGGGTGTTCCAACAAGGCTTCATACTTTTTGAATTTGCAATTTTCACTTGGATTGGGCATCACCATATGAACAGGTTTATGGTTGCCACAGTATTTCAGATGCTCAATTAACTTGTTTTTGGCAATTTCTGCATTTTTTTCACGAACCCCATTTACCATTTTTTGACCATCAAATACAGTTAAGCATCTTCTGCACAACTTAAATATTGTATGAGTTTTGTCTAGTTGTGTTCTCACTAAAGCTTCAAGATTATGTATTAGAGTGTAATGATATGTGCCATCCCCTTCAATTAAGAGCAGATCAATCGGAATTGCAGCTTCATCATCAAGTATACTGATTCTGAGAGGTGCTATCGGGCAATTGCCAGTGGAACAAATAAATACATTAATAGATAATTGTTTGCCATTGATGTGCCTGGCCTTTTTTTCAAATTTATCAATATTCTGAACTGACATTGGATATTCTAAACCCTCCATTACATCGTCAAAATCATGTTCATGCTGTTTGTAATAACTTATTCTCTGAGGATTCCTTGAAACTGGATACAAAGCAGCTAATATACACCACAAAAAGCATTTCTGGTCGGTATTTTCAATATTGACCACGGCTCTTCTGTTTTTAATATTGGCAGGTAATGGCAAATATGTAGATCCTTGTAATGGGCTGAATTCAGAAATATGAACATATAACTTGTGTGATGAACCACATAGGCTCCATCCTGATTCTTTTGCTGCAAATTCAGAGTGTTTGATGTTCAATTGATTTATCAAGCTGCTTATTATTTTGTCTGAATTTGCATTTGAATATACCGGTACAGTTTCTGTTATGTGGGGCTGTGTAAATTTTGCGCCATTTGGCTTCTTATATTGTACAAACAATTTGAGGGACAGCTTATAAGAGCCATTTTGTGCATTAAGAATTGCCTGCAGATCAGGTTTTTTACTGTTCAAGAAATTCTCAATGCCACATCTTGGCTCTGACACAAAACAGTGATCCCTAAGTTGGCCATTAAAACTGCTATGTATGGGTGCATAGCGTGGCTGCTTTGCAGGTGAAGCATTAACAGGTGCTTCGTGTTTTCTTTTCAGACCAGAAGTAGATGGTTGCGGGGGCAATGCTGATGACTGTACATAAGAATTACACTTATGCCATTTGTAATATGCCTTGCTTAATATTTTATGGCATCTTGGACACATTTTAGTAGCTTTTCTGCATTTCTTAGAGTCACAAATACGGCAATGCCTAGCCCAATGAGAACTAGATATATTTTTATTACACTGATTGCAATATTTTTGACTTGGCATTTTTGTTGTTGTTTATTATATACAATTTCCTGGTCCGAAAAAACAGAACTATGGACAATATGTCAAAACAATTATAACAGCAGTTAATGGCTGAGCTGGTGCTTTTATACCCAAACAACAGCAAAACCTAGGCTCGGGTGATCCCGAAATATAAAATAATTTTGCTTTTTTATGCTGTTGTATAACACTTTTACCAGGTTTCAGATCTGGGGGCTATCAACTAGCAATAATTATTCTCAAAATCTCACATATGAAGATATTATTTTGCCACATATATTTCAATCTCATATTTTATCAGGACTCGAACCCAAATCCCCTGATTACAATGCAACAATATTAACACTTCTCAATATGGAATATGCCCACATTTTACTGGGTTCTGAGACCTTAATGCAGACAAAATTGGATTTTGAACTGCCATAATATTTTCTAAGTCTTTGCCTAGGCTCATATTATCAGAATAGAATTGCTTTCAGCACGAAGGGGGTACAGTTCATTGCCACTGTGTGAAAATATGTATTTTTATCTCAATAATCTTTGTTACACTTTTACATGTTGTACAGAAAATGTGTATCTTTATCTCAATAATCTTTGTTACATTTTTACATGTCACACAGAAAGATTAATGGCCCCTTCAGTGGATCGTACAGAAAAATCATTAATGCTCCCTTTTAGCGTGTAGATTTTATCTCTTGCGTGCCGGCAAGGCATGGAGGCAATTAATTATGCTTACCCGCTCTTCTCCTATTGTATTGAGCGAGTGGTTATAAAACATGAAAAAATAAGAAAACTGGGAAATTCAGTTTTTGTACAATATATTGTTGTAAAACACTTTTTACCAGGTTTTCAGATCTGGGAGTTGTATATCAACTAGGAATAATTATTCTCAAAATCTCACGTGTGGAGTGCCACACATATTTCAATCTATCAGGACTCGAACCCAAAGCCCCTTGTTTACAAGACAACAATATTAACATTTTGCCATCAGGAGAGGCTTCACATTTTATCAGGACTCAAACCCGAGCCTTTTGCTTACAAAGCAACAATATTAACATTTTGCCATCAGGAGAGGCTTCACATTTTATCAGGACTCAAACCCAGAGGCCTCCTGATGGCAAAGCAATAAAAACCATGGGGCTATGCACCACACTCCACTGGGCCTCAGAACCCAGTAGCTATAAGCTTTATATTAATATACATGGCAGAATCAATCTGAGGGGGGGGGGGATCACCATTTCTACACTAAAATTCAATTCCTGGGATTTTGACAGAAAAACACACTATAAGCAATAAGATCATATGGGATCTTGGCATAATTTTAAGTATAAGCAAATCTGCCTGAGAGGCTTTCACCCTTTCTACACTAGAATTCAAAATTCTTAAAATTAAGAGCATATCACACTGGAAGAATTGGGGTATAGGCCCCTCTTGGCATTGTTTTAAGTATGGGTAAATCTATCTGTTGAGCCCTCGCCTTTTCTACACTAGAAATTCAGAATTTCTTAAAAATCAGAGCATATCACACCTGAAAAATTGGGGTATAGGCCTCTCTTGGCTTTGTTTTAAGTGTAAGCAAATCTGATTGTTCAATCAAATAGCCTCGCCTTTTCTACACTTGTAAGTGGTGCTCTCCGTAGCATAAACTATACTACTGTAAGAGTCCAGGATTCTAACTTCCACACTTCCTCCTTCTTCGAGAGGGATCCACACTCTTACTGCAATATACTTCTCGCTCGTTCTAGGGATGATGCTGATTCGAGTCGTGATATTGTACAACTCTTTGATGAACAGATGCGTATCGTATTTTTTCGTGTAATGCAGAAACACGGCAACAAAATTCGACTCCTTAATTTTAAGATTACATGAATTACAGATGGTGTTCAGGAAAAATCCATTCTGATGGTCATGGTGTACGACCTTGTGATTATCGGGGGTGAAAGCCTGGTTACACTCCGCGCATCTTGTCGCCGTGTCATGTCTCCGCTGTTGTTCCGTTGTCAGAGCAGGTGGAGAAACGTAAGAGCCTTTCAGGCTGGGTGCAAGTTCTCTTGCGCATTCCGCTATCTTAACAAATTTTTTTGCCGCATCGGGTCCGCAATACAAGATGACATCATTCAATTTTTCTCCGTAGATGGAGAAACTGCAAGGTTCGTGGTGAAAAATTTGTATTGTGCTTAAGGTAGAGGGATCAGGGTTGCAAGACGTCATGGGAACTTGGAAGCTTTCAAAGTCGGCATAAAGGACGACGGGATGGTGGAGAAGAGCCTGGTGTTTCTGAAATTTCATCTTGGTTCCGGGTTCCGGCATGACATCTTCGGGTTCTGCATTCACGGAGCCAAAACACTTGTGCTGTTCTTTCATCTTCTTTCCCACGCGAAAAATTCTCAAACACCGATCGCAAATTTCAATCTTATCGTGATCCTTGGTGATCTGTCTTCCGACTAGGCGAGAAAAATTCCGTATCAAACTGTAACGGCCATATACAAGCAAGAGTCGAATTACATTATTCTGGCTTCTCGCAGGTCTTAACACACGAATGTTGCCGCAATCGTCAACCCCAAACACAGAAATATCGAGATCTTCTCTTTTTTCCTCTCTATAGTTTTTTTAAAAATTGATTGATCGTATTCAGGGGCACAGGATAGGAAATTCCTTTCATCACATTCTCGTATCCCCCCTCGTGTCCTCTGTAATTTGACAGACGTTCGGGGTGTTCATTATTAGCTGGGTGTAATGCGGCGATGACAGACCATAAGAAACTCTTCTGATCTTTACTTTCTATGTTTAACACTGCATTTTGCTTTTCTTTTTTGTTTGTTTTTTTGAGCGCTGCGTAACGGTTTGAAGTTGCACACTCGAAGCTGTAACATGTAGCTGCGACCGCAAAGACTCCATCCACTTCCTCTACCTTCAAACTCTTCTTGTTTTGGTCCCAGGTGCTCAAATAGTCGTGTCACAATTTCATCAAGATCGTCGTGATTGCCCTCATGTAAGCCTTCGCACCCTACGTAAAAGCTGAAAGTGCTTGTCTTTGACGAGGCAACTTTCTCATACAGCAGGGTCAAGACGAGATGAATTTTAACTGCAACATTAACGAGGCAATCCCGTAATTTATCAACTACCAGAGATTTCACATTGTCGAGGAACGTGGTCGAGTCACACTTTTCGTCACTTCCAGATTTATACGTCATGATGCGTGCACTTTTATTCAAAGCACCGCCTTCATGCGCATCAATGCGAGATTTCTTTACCGGGGGGACGACATCATGTTCAGGTAGACGACATTTTTTCAAATGCCTAGCAATATTAGGTTTAGAAATTATTTTTTTACAGTTGCGACATGCCATTTTCCCGCAAAGACCGGAGGGGCCTGGTTGCGATTCCATTTTTTCTCTGTTATTTATATACGTGAATTTTTTTTTGGGGGGGGTGGTTGGTGGTGGTAGGGGAAAGCGCACTGAAACAGAAGAAGAAAAAAATCTAAAAAGTGCTAGACATTTTTCCTTCCACATATATATATATTAGACGCGAACAGTATGTGTGTGTGTGTGTGTGTGTGTGTGTGTGTGTGTGTGCACTGTTGTAGGAGGTAAAAGTATACGGCATGTGTGTGTCAATTTTTATGACTCCTCTGAATATGTGTGTCAGACACAAAACAAAAATAAAATATATCATGAAAGAAACTTACCTTTCAAGAGAGAGAAACTTCAAAAAACCTTGTAGCTCACTGAACTGCCACGATGATATATATGTATACTGCCAGACAAACAATTGAGAATACTGAACTGCCACGATTGACGTTCACTATGATAATGATGTACAAAAGGAGAAACTGGTACGTTATATAGGAACCCCACCCACGCGACCCCTTGGTTAAAACACAATGTCCTAGCAATAAACCCCCGTTGACCGATTCACTCATGCGTGTGTGTGTTGCCCTGGTACAAACGAACAATACCATACTTCCTATTTTTTTTCAACAAAAGACTTTTTGATGCACACAATATCCTGTGGGACAAAAATGGCAAATGAACGGGCGTTGACAGTTCCACCCATGCATGTTGTCGATCATTTCCTCAGACTCTTCCACGCCCGTCAGGGTGGTGTGGTTTAAAATTCCAAAACAGCAAGTTGACGAGCGTTTTTGTTTCGATCCCAAAGGTTTTTGGCAAAACTCTAATTGCGTGAAAACAGTTGACTCCGCTCTGCGAGAACCAGCACGAAACTCAACCATGCTTGAAACGAAGCGTCCACCGGTTTCGTGTTTGTGATTCCATAAAAAAATAATACGCGAAAAGGTTAGAAAATTCCACATGCAGCAATGCAGCTTTTTTTGGTCGAGCATAATGTGGATAGGTAATCTTCCAAAAGCGGATGTTGTGGTGCTCGCTTCCGCCGCATCCTCCTCCGATTCGATCGTTATCAGGGATGTGGATTCTTCGTTCATGACCGTGGAGGTTGAAAAAAAATATATTCGCTTCGGGTGGAAGCGGATGCGAGCTGAATGGGTTCGGGGAGGAGTTGCCGTTGTTGCAGCGGAAGCGGGCAGCATGGGCAATGCGGACGAAACAATCATTTCTTGCGCCCTCGAAAAAATAACATTGTTCTCCAATCGAGCACACACGCATGCAAGAAAGACAAAAAGCTTGCGAGCGAAACTGCGAATCGTTCCAGTATGCAGGTTCGGAGCAGAAAAAGCGAGTGATGTTTCGAAGCCACGAACGTTCGATTTCCGCATCACCCGCACATATCGCCTCCAAAGTTGCATCGTTCAACGGCGATAGTTTCGGAAACGCTTGCAAGATGCTTCGCACGTTGTGCGAAAACAATTCCATCTTGGACGGACTCTCGGGTTCTTGCCGTGCAAGCTCCGGGATGGTTAATGTTTGGGGTGATGCTCTCATCGAATCGAAAATCGATTTCAATTTTTCTCTCCCACACTCTCGAGCAACATTCTTGGTATTTTGGAATTCGTTCTCGAACGTTTCGCAGAAAATCCGGGTCGTTTCGAAAGCGCGTTTGGTCCGTGATGAAAATATTGCGTTGAGCGATGGAACACAATTTCTCTATAGGGGTTGAAAAATTCGTTCGACCGAGCGTCGCTATCCACGCAAACATCAAAAATTGCGTAAATGTTTTTGGGGAGCTTCGCACAGGATTATCAATTTGTTTTTCATGGAATAATCTACATCCAGCATCGAGAACGAACAACGTTGATTAAACTTCTGGCAGCATTCGCAATGGTTGGTGGGTTGGGCACCACTAAAAAAACAAAACAATTATTATTTGTTTGTTTGCGTCACAATACAGAAATAATGAGAGGCACGCGCGCGCGTGTGTGTGATCACATCGTTCCCGAGAGGTTTACAAAGGTCACGATATATAAACATGGCCCCGGACTTGGAAAATTACGATAAGGTGCATTCATCCTTCAAGGATGAGAGGATGAGAAAGTGCATTTCACTCATCACTGCTTTTCTTCGCTGTGAAACATCGTCAGCGCAATAAATGAGGCGCGGAACGTGGAGAGAAAGTGAGTTTTTGAGGTTTTGGCGGTCGTGGGGTCAAAAAATCAGGGTTGTCGTCAAAGGCATATTTACTGTACTACTGACTCCCTCACCGCATGAGGGGGCTCTTTACTCCAGATACGCACGTTGTGTCTATTCACTAAACCACTCATATGAAAGACCGCCTCGTCTGAAAAAGCAACATTTTCCAGATAGCTATTATCAGCGTTAATGCGTGATAACATATTCACCGCTACGTTATACCGACGTTTGCCGTCATTGGGCAACAAAGCCTGCAGGATTTGCACTTTGTATGCACAAAACAGTAAACGTTTGTGTAACACATCATGAACAGAACTTTTTGGCATCTGTAATTCACGTGAGGCCGTACGCACGGATTTCTTCTGACTGCGCACAAAAGCCACTCAGACATCTTCCACCCTTTCGTCTGAGGTTGATGGTCGGCCACTTCTCGGTGCGTCAGCAACAGATCCTGTGGTCTTGAATTTGTCACGACTTAATGCTCCTACCATCGGGTGCACCTCTCCGTACGATGTTTGAAACTGTCTCTGCACTGTTTTTTGTGACCTGCTCTCGTAAAACCACAGGACACACTCAGCTTTATCCTGATTTGTGTACATTTCCGGTTTGCTGGATACTGGCACTGCTACACTACTGCAACGTCACAGAACCTTGAAACAAAAAAAAAAAAACTTGAATAGTTTCCGAACATTTTGGTACCATTTTTTCATGTCTATGTTGCATATAGCGGATACAGTTATTTTTTGTTTTCATACAAAGACTTCTCTGACACCCTGTACATCAGTCGGAAGTCCATTTCCTGCCACACTTGTGTCAGCATGTCTGATTTGATGAACTTAATGGCTGAAACAATTCGGTGTCTCAATTCAGGCAGATATAGTGGTGGCATGTAAGCGTGGTCTTTCACAAATCTCCAAAGGAAGAAATCACATGCTATGAGGTCGGGAGAACGTGGCGGCCACGGTACATAAGCAAAATGCTTTCTGCTGGGAAGTCGCCATTTCTTGACAGTGGCGTCGCCCGTGGCAGTGATGAAAAGTACAAGTTCGCGGGTATGTTTTCAAACCCCGTCGCTACGAGAAGTAAAAAAAAGGTTGAAACTGCTAAATTCTTTTGTGTACACCCTGTATTTCTTGATCATGTACTGAGGGCCTCCCCGATGGCGTAGTGGTAACGTCGTCGCCTTGTAATCAAAGGGTCCCGGGTTTGATACCAGGTGGAGGCACATTGCACAGTGCTTCGGATCCCACTTTAAACTGTAGGTCCAGTCCCGATTAGCCTATCTGTGTATAAAGTGAGCTTAAAACATCAATTGAATTCAAGCTCTTGATCATGTACATTCCCAATTAGAAGCATAAAATATTGATTATGTATTCGGCCCCCGAGGCGGAGTGGTTAGCACATCGCGCTATGACGCCAGGGGTTCCAGGTTCGAATCCGGCCGTACTGGGCATGGATGTTTGTGAGTGTCCATTCACCAACTTCATCACATCATCACTCATCCCCATCTTTGCAAATTAGATAACAGTGGCACAAAAAGCGAAGTAAAATGAATCGTATTTTGATGGAAACTCCAAAAACTGGAAAAGTTTAGTTCTTTGGGGGGTTATTTATCTTCGTTTTTGTCGATCGATGATTGTAAAATTCACAGATATGGATTATGATTCCATATCTAACGAAACCGTGGTACAAATTCTAATGCCTTATCACGGAGGGAAACGTTGGTGAGGAAAGGGAATATTTTTCTAGATGTAGGGAAATTTTGCCGCTGCAGTTTGGAAACACTGTCGCAAGATGCGGCATCAAGCATGATCTTGGTGGTCTACAGCGGAGGCTGCACTCACCAGATGCTGGTCTGCGGGCGACGGATCGTTTTTGAATTGTTTCTGCGGTGACAGTGATTGACTTGAGCTGCTTCGTCTGCTTGCGTAACGTTTCCCTTACGAAACGATTGATGCGCCCATAACGTGGCTTCTCTATTTGCAGCGCCCCCTCGTAGACCATAAGCCATCCAAGTTTGCCTTTGCGCCAGCTGTCAGGTATCATTACCACCAGTCGCAGGATTGGCGTAACTGCGATGCTACACTGAGAGGGCTCTGGCTTGCGTCATTTTTTAGGGTACTGAAAAGTTCCCTTATGCCCATGTGTCCGTCCGTGTGTGCCAACTATCCATATCTCGGAAACTACAGGAGTTATAAAAATAAAATTGACGGGCTGATTGGCCTACGAAATAATAGCTCATCACAACAAATGCAACTCGATCACCCTGTCCGTCTGGGTGTGTGGGTCCGCGAGAGAAAAAGAGAGGGAGAGAGAGATGAAGAAAGAGATGGAGAGGTAGAGAGAGTGGGAGAGATGCTGTGAAGGAGAGAGAAAGATATATGGGGAGCGGAGCGGCAGAAAATGCTTGAACAAGCAAAATTGTTAGAATAAAACGGGCTAAATACGGTATAATGTGGTTGATTTTTTAACAATTTACACAATTTGAGGCGAAAAAAGGATCATTTGAAGTCCTTGCACTTATCTCTCAAGCATTTTCTGTGACTGGGGGAGAGAAAGCAATATAGAGCAAGAGATATCCAAGTAATAAATAACACAAGGCGTTCAGTATAAAAGTATACCGTGCATTTTAATATCTCTAATTGATGATATACTTTTATGTTGAACACCCTATACCTTTCCCCTTTTTAAATTTGATATGAACGATGCCAATTTTTAAAGCAGGTCGACGGCACCAGTCGTCTCCCCCCAATCCCCAACACCCCCTGGTCACAACTAATATACCACTGAATATAACATATTTGTTTTGATTTGATATGAATTCAAAATTTTGGATGCGTCAGCACTTATGTTATTTTGCACCCGTCACGTTATACGGGGTTCAGCTCCTTACCATTACAAATAACATAACTGCAAGGTCACATAACTAAAATCTTAAAATATTCTGACTTAGGTAAAAGCTGGGGCTGTAAAGGGACGCTCAGCACACAGGACAAAAAACAGAACAACAGTCGCCAGAGCCTCGTTAATCTACAAAAAGCAGTCCAGAGTATAGTACTTACACCCCAAATATAACATCTAAAATGAACTTTTTGGTAAAAGGTCACAAGTTAAAATTACATCTATTAAATAATTAAAATTGAATATTTAACTACCCAAAGTAGCAGGTGCAGAAAATGACAGAAGAAAGTAAGACGCAAAAAAATATTACATATAATATATTAGATGAATTATAGTTAATGTATACCGTTTTGGACTATATTTAAGCGTAATGCTATGTATTTGCTTATACGTGAGTGGTGTGTGCATGTATGTATGTGTAAGGGTAAGAATGTGTGTGTGTGTGTGTGTAATACAAATTGTATTCCTTTTGTGTTTTTTAAAAATTCTTTTTCAATTTTATTAGCAAAGAGATGTAATATGTAAGTACATGGTTAAGTGGAAGAAAGGCAGAATGATCTTAACTTCGCCATGTATATAAAGCAGAAATAAATAAGTCCTGCTATACTTGCTTTGCTATGAGTGAATCAATTCCCCCTTCCCTCCTCCCACCCCAGCCCTACTACCCTCTCTGGTATCGTAACTGAATCCTATATACGTATTAGCAGTATCATATTTTGTGCAAGACCATGGGCGTCAGGGAGGGTAAGGGGGGACCACGGCCTCTCCCTGGAAAATGAATGTCCACATAAAAATTATATATTTCACAGTCAGAGTAATGTATGATTGAAGAAACATGATAATTTCAGACTGAAGCAGTGTTTTTTGAGGGGGCATCACTATTATGGTTGAAAATATGCCTCCTTTCCCCTCAGAAAAAAATTACCTTGATTGCCCCTCCTTGGAAGAAAGTCCTGCGGATGTCCATATGCAGGACATACACTACAATGGGATAACGAATTGAACACAGTTTCAATCAACATGCACAAACAATACACGACCTTCCACCGTCGATTTAAAATCCGGTCACCGACAAACGAGAACCAAATTTGTCTGAATGCAATATATCACTTCCCATATAAACTCCTCCCTCCTTCTCCTGATTTCTTCTTTATGTGGAGACACAATGTGCCCTTGCCCAACATGAGCAACAGGAAGCGTCATCAAGTTTACAATCATGCATCATACCAGCGTGCCTCATTGTGCTTGTTAAGCAAGAATCCGTCGTTGGAAGTTGCGAACGTCTTAGACCATTTCCGAGAAGCAACAAGGCACCCATTAACTTGTCAATGGATAAACTACGAGGCACTTCTCATCACGGATGTAACCAGGAAGCAGTGTTGCCAGCTGATTAGAGCACCACTTCTGGAAATAGTAGCAAGAGCTCGATTTGGCGATTTTTAGAAACTCGAATTGGCAACACTGGGAACTAATATGCAAAAAGAATCATGGCAGGATTGAATTCTATAAGCTGCAGGTTTAAATCCCTCAGCTCGAACTCTTCATTAACCATACCGCACACAAACCATAAAAAGGTGTAAGGGATGACTCTTTACAAAGACAGCCAAATACCAACCTCACGTCCACGTAGTTCACCTTAGAGTAATGAAATTCTGGCGCCTGCACCTTCATCCATTATAACCCTCAGTAGGAAATGTGATCTGTCGTCCATTTGTGTTTGTGACTGTACCTTCATCAACTTCATCTTATCACCATTCATCTTCATCTTCGCAATTAGCCAAAAGTGGCAGAAAAGTGAAATAAAATAAATCAAATGATTCATCCGTTCACTAGCCGAGGTCGTTAAGTGGCCAACTTTCCGAAGTTCCAACCAGGATTGTGAAAGGTAGAGAAATTTCAAACAAATGCAATTCCGGTCCAGGAGAGAAAATAAGCAAGCGAAAATTGGTTCTGGACCGTAAAGAACCTTTTTATTTGTAAGTATTTCAATTCGGTCCAGGAACTTTTTTTCCGGATCAATTTAAGTACTACGGTCCAGTAACCTTTTCTCCGGATCAATTTAAATCCGTTCCAAGTTCCGTATTGAAATTTATTTAATAGAAGATTCCAAATACAGCGTTAGCCATTTTACATTCGAACGTTTTTATAGAACATAAGAACAAAAAAATAATAACATAATACAACAAAAATAATAACATAAAAAATTACATGTGGTTAAGAGACTTATATACTTTTAGCTAACTTTCTTTTAAAACGGTCCAAATTTTCAAAAATGTCTATTTGGCTTCCTAGATTATGATATTCACTGGGCAGTCTATGAAACAGAGAGCGCTGGATGAGGCACAATCTCGGCTTCTGAGAAGCAAAAAGTTGAGTGCTTCTTGTTGAGCGGGCAGGCACACGAAAGTGAATTTCCTGAAGAAGGCGGTCACTTCTGATGTTGCCATTCACTATTTTATGTAGAAATATAAGGCCAGCGTGTCTATGTCTCTCTAGAGGAGTTTGGATATTTAACATTTGCAGGAGGATGGACTTTTGCAAGTGTTTTGTGGACGGAATTCGGTGTCGAACAATGGCCAGGAAGAAATTTAGGACGGAATTTGAGGGGCATGCCATAGACCAGATCGGAGAACAGTATTCAATTTTAGGTGACACAAAAGATTTGTAGAAGGTGCCAAGAGCAGTCAATGAAACAATACGCAAGTTGGACCGAACTTGAATTGTGCGAGAAGATAAGGTTCCGGTCCTGTTCCAGAACCCAATGGAAGCTGTTAGAATTTATGAGTCCATGTACCTTTAACAACCCTGGTCTCAACCAATAAATAATATTATTTCTCTTCTTAGTCTACGATTGTTACAAGTATAAAAACTCAGTTTTTCGTTGTGACGTTTCAGGAGAACGCGCACTCCCTTCATCAGACATTTATTTTTAGTTTAATTACTAAATGTTTTTATGCTTGTAATAACCGTAGACTACAAGAGAAATAATTCTACAAGGCAAGCAATGCGTACATACAAGGAAAAAATCAATAAATAATATATACATAGTTTCTGTTATCACAAAATTATTCAATGTATGGGACCCAAAAGCGGATTACAATATTTGTTGAATGTGTTGGCCACCATTTCCAAAACACAACTATAGGTGGTCACCCATCCCTCGCAGAGCCTGAGTCCTCAAGTCCGGTGAAATAGCACGGCACTCAGAAGCAATTCCCTCACACAGATGCTGTTTGTCCCTGATTTCACACTGTACACATTTGCTTTTAGTTATCCCCACACTGCAAAGTCGACGTCCCTACCCGCTCTTCACACTCAGAGAACTAAATGCATCATATCGATTGATGCACCAGAATGCTTCGATTGATGCACTAAAGTGTGTGTTATGGCTTCTTCAAAGAATTAGATTCACATTTGATGCATTTGGGTGCATTTTTGTATGTCGTGAAAGAAACACCAAAGTGCATCATTTGATTCAAGTGAGGATATATTTCAGTCGAGATGCACTTCAATGCATCAGTTAATTCGTTTTGATACACCAGAATGCACCTTTTTGGATGATGCACTTAAACGTTTCGTCTGAGCTACATAAACTCTGTAGCTCAGACCAAACGTTTAAGTGCATCATCCAAAAAGATGCAGGAAGGTGAATCAAGTAACATCAACTGATGCATTGAAGTGCATCTCGACTGAAAAAAATCCTCACTTGAATCAAATGATGAACTTTGGTGTTTCTTTCACGACATACAATAATGCACCAAAATGAATCAAATGTGAATCTGATTCTTTGAAGAAGCCATAACACACACTTTAGTGCATCAATCGATATGATGCATTTAGCTTTCTGTGTGCCAACACGATTCACGTGCAGGAAGAAATTGCAAACATTTTACATTTATCGTCATACACCAATGGTGCGGGACTTTTGGGCAACCCTGTACATTAAGTTGTATTTCTATTTTCATTATTTCGTTTATATTTCGCCTTTCTGCAACTTATGGCTAATCCTGACGATGAATATGAGTGATGATGAAACTGATGAAGGGACACTCACGAAGAACAACCATGCCCAGTCCGGGATCCGAAATTGGGCCCCCTTGCGTCTTACTCCCTACTCCACCACTAAGGTCAGCTGCTGAAAGTTGAACCCCTTCCATTATTTCCCTATTAAACAGTGGGTGAGTTTCTTCATCGTACGAGCATAGTTTTAAAGCCTCGCTACCGCAACGTTTACGAAGTTAACACTTTGCAAGGGTAGGCATGCCAATTTTCACATCAGTGTTGCAATCTGGGCTTCCGGTTTCTAGAAAGACAATGTCCTTCTGCGAGGAAGCTTATGATGAATGACGGGATCTATCAAGGCCAGAGGGTCCATTCACGCACCGCACACATGCGTATGATTGGCGATTTCGTATGCGTTAGATTGGTCACGCCAATTGCCGAAGAGACCTAAATTGAACAGATAGGTTCAAAGACCCCTGCGGACCCTGACAAAACGCATGTCGAAATTGACGTATATGTGTGCTGGACACGCATAACTTCCTTATGCGTTTGTCCTACGCACTTTCTGTAATCACCTGAGAATATCCCGCTGTTTGTGGTTTTATTACGCCATTAAGATTCCAGCGATGTGCATTCCGGTCTTTTTTATGTCGGCAACACCTGACAAACGCGTCTTCTGTACTAATTAGGGAGGAAGTAATTAAATAGTACCAATTTGTTCTTCCCATGTTACTTTGCACCGGTGCCTATCAAGTTGGCCAAATCTTACTTTTACATCTTTCCTTGTGTGACTCACCGCGCTTTGTAACAACTGTATTATATATTTCTTTTGATTTGATATCTCTGTTGCGTTTTTCCAGTATAAATTACCATGCATTCTTCTTCAATAGACTTCTTTATACATGAGCTTCTTCTATAATAATGTAGTTCAAAAACTATTAAAGTATTAGGAGGTCTGCCGGTAAGCTATTGTTTTCGTATCTGCAATGACTTTCGAATAATAAATCGATTCATTCGATTATTGATTCGAATATATAAATAATGTATTAAATTTTCAATGATCAATTGATTCATTCGATTATGAATTCGTACACGTAAGTTGGTGAGTGTATCTGCAACAAATTCCACATTGAATATATAAATTGGTATGTGTATCCGCGATAACTTTCGAATAATCAATAGATTCATTCGATTATTGATTCGAATATATCAACGGGCGAGTGCAGTTGCAATAACTTTCGAATAATCCATGGACCCATTCGATTATCGATTCGAATATATCAATGGACGACGAGTGTAGCTGCAATAACTTTGGAATATTCAATCGATTATTTAATCAAATGTGGGCATATAAGTGGGTGAGCTTATCGTGAACATTTATAAAGCACAAGTTTGACACTTAGCAGACATTTTCGTATCGAATTGCACGTTTATAATTTTAATTGTTCTGAGATATGAAATGTTGAAGGGACATCCTTTATGGACCTTCAATTGTTTTCTTCCCACGGACAGATGGAGCTACCGATCAAAGATATTTATATGGCGGTACGATTGCATTACTTAGACCGTTCAGCCCACAAAGTTGTACATTTATATTTAATAGTTTCCGAGTAGTAGATAGATATCGATCGGGTTTGTTGACTACAACAGGCAAATGGACTAGTCGACTGACAGTATGCGTACCGCATCAAGTTAACAATTCACAGTCTTCATGTTCATAGCTTAAAAAGTTTCAAGGAAAACATAACATGAAGGATTAGTTTTGATTGTTGACGTTCGTTTATATGGCTATCAACTTTAGAGAATTTTAAATAAGTATTAAATACTAAAATATACTAACAGGACCATTCAAACCGTTTTTGCCTCTCGTGACCAGATTTAATGCTGCTTTTATTTGGTGCGTCTAACTGTCCCTTCTTGCTCCCTCTTAAGATCAAATTATTAATTTTAAACAAACTTTGGGGGCCAAAGCTCTCCATTGGATGGCCTGTGCTCGGCGTCAGCAATTGGCAAAAATCGGGCTTTCAGTAGCCTATAAAAGTAGACATATTTGTGGGTTAAATACCGATAAGATATAACTTTTAATATTAATATGGCTGTTTAAGAAGCCTATAAATGTCGATAATGATTTCTGATTCAAATTCTAATTAATTATAAGGACTAGGATTTTTTTGTAAATACAAACTTTTAGTTTGACGAATTACCACTGAAGTTTTGTAATATCTTTAAGAATAGTAATGTTTGGAGTGATTTAAGACATATTTTATTGTCAATATTTTTTCACATTTCTACCATTAACACATACTTATACATATTTAAGGAAAACATACTTCATTTTACATATTTCAACAGGTTTATTTCACATATTGTTCATATTTGTTGAATTGTTCAAAAGAAATACATTATGTGGTTTCATGAGCATTTCAATTCTCGGCTCCGACTCGTATTCTTGTAGGAATTGTCTAAAGAAGGCTGTCATTTTTGCTGTTTAATACGATGTATTTTTTTTTGTTAAAATTGCCATGTTTTGATGGGTGACAGATTCAAACCAGGAATTGAATAATTGAAGGTTCCTATTAATAAAATAATGATAATTTTAATATCAATCCATACTGAATTAATCATTTTAGAAATGCTTGCGTTGAAAGTTTTAAAAAAATAATAAAAAGAATGACTTTATCAAGTAGTATTCTATTAAGAATGATTTGCTAAGTTGTTCGTCAAACTATCAGTTAATGAAAACCATGTAAGAACTACTTCATATTCAAATTATTATTTGTAAAATTTACATCTTAAGTTTGCAATAAGCTTGTTTTTACAATCTTACCTATTCGATTAGGATAAGTTCGTTTTCTGTGACGTTATTTTAGCATTAATGCAATGGAAAATAATAAATTGCTTATTTTATTTGAAATAACACAAATAAGGAAATCACTATAAAAAGCCTTCTCTGCATTTTATATATGTGTTAGTCCATATTTTGCATATTTTTAGTCCATATGTATGTTGTAAAGCCACTTGTTAGTACATATTAATCCCAGCCCAAAGATATATATTATCCTCATTACGTTACAAATCTGTAACCAATATACCGGAGAATGTTCCAATGTACTGATTAGTATCTGTAGAGAATATCCCAGTTACGTTGTAAATGCATTCCAACATGTTTACTTGTCGCGTTTGCATTAATGAAAGATAAACCTCACAGATGGCGGCCCTGTTCGTTTTACTGTTCTTCCCTTAATTCCAGTCAACCATTATTCATCTTCGTCCTCGGAATTAACTTAAAAAGGCTATGTAAAGTATGAAAAAGAACAAATACAAATCTAATGAAAGAATAGTAGCAATTGCAGTGGTAATATTATATTTTCTTTGTAATCTTGAGTAATATTTGAAGCTATTAGAATGTAATATTGTGATGGATGTAACTAAGTTCGATCTGTGATCGGTCAGCAGTGTTCTGGAGAACTTTATCTTTCTTTTTACAGATATACATTCAACGATTTGATAGACTACTACCTGCTGAATTGGTAAGTACTAGAGTTATTAATTCTAATAAAAATTCGTTTCATTCTGGCAAGTAGTGCAATTAAAGTAGTGTTGCAATCTCATTTTGTTTTGTCAAGAGGAAAGACGTTCAAAGCCGATGTTAGTTTTTGATTATTTTTTTTTTTTTTTAAATACTTCACTTTTCTGCCCCTTTGCCTCATGAAGATCATGGTAAAGATGGATGAAGGGCCAATCATAAATGTATAGAGAGGACAACATGGGTCACCCCTTTCACCCCTTGAAAGCATTGGGAACGAAAAGCTTTATAACTCGGATTGTGTCGTCCATGTTTGTGATTGTTCCTTCATCCGTTTCATTTTATCACTCTCCATCCTCATCTTCACAATTAGGCACATCACTCTCCATCCTCATCTTCACAATTAGGCACATCACTCTCCATCCTCATCTTCACAATTAGGCGCATCACTCTCCATCCTCATCTTCACAATTAGGCACATCTCTCCATCCTCATCTTCACAATTAGGCACATCACTCTCCATCCTCATCTTCGCAATTAGGCGCATCACTCTCCATCCTCATCTTCACAATTAGGCACATCACTCTCCATCCTCATCTTCACAATTAGGCACATCACTCTCCATCCTCATCTTCACAATTAGGCGCATCACTCTCCATCCTCATCTTCACAATTAGGCACATCACTCCATCCTCATCTTCACAATTAGGCACATCACTCTCCATCCTCATCTTCACAATTAGGCACAAGTGTCAGTAAAGCGAAGAAAAATAAATTAAATCAATCAAACAATCTCCTGTCGCAAATCCAGACATATGTATTGCTATTCTTCCTTCACCGTAGAGGCATGTTTGTAGGTGGTCAGAGCTCATATTCCCATACTCCATAAATTCGCACCTGGCTTGAGCTATACTTGACTACATTAATACACCCTCAATCCAGCCAGGATCTTGTAAGATGCACCAAGGATGTAGACACAATTCTGCACATTTTGCAGAATTGGTTTTTCGCGTGTGAATTCATGGTTTTTGGCACCCTGACGCTGGAGTTTGACTTGATCGCTGGCAACTGTCCACGCCACGCACCTGCTTCTGTCAGACAATCTTCGCAGGGTTCACGTCCGAGCTGAAGTTTTCTCTGGTCGCCTGCTGACGCCCAGGTCCAACTTTTCTCCTTCGTTTTCCCATGTGTTCTCAATCTGCAACGTTGTTTCAACTACTCTGATATTTTTCTCTATGATTAATTGAGATGTTAAGGGCATAGGAGGATGCTCAAGAATCACATATCTTAACATAACAGTTAATATTTTGTTCAAAGCGTTTCTTCGGTAGTGCCAGACATATGAACTCACCCTTTTCAAAATACACATCCTTGTCAACTGGAGGTAGGTTATTTTAGTTGTTTTCATGGCCTGTTCACTGACCTGGGTTTAACGAATTTTTCATTATCTGCATGCAGAGATAGCAAGATAGGGAAATAGAAAGAAAATTGAACTCTCTCTCTCTCTCTCTTTCTCTCTAAGAGAGAAAAAATGGAAAAAAGAGTAAAGAGGAAGAAGAACAAGTTTATTTCCCTCTCTCTTTTTCTCTTCCTTCAGCTTCTACCTTCTCTCTCTCTCTCTCTCTCTCTCTCTCTCTCTCTCTCTCTCTCTCTCTGTCTGACAAGAGAGGTAGAAAGAGACACACACACACATAGAGATAGAGAGAGTTCTGAGTTCTTCTTCGTATAAAACCCTTGTATATTTTTTTACATTCCTTGCTCTCTACTTCTCTTCTCTATACGTTCTCTCCCTCTCTCTCTCTCTCTCTCTCTCTCGCAGACAGAGAGATTGATTGATTGGTTGATTTAGAGTATTTTACTTCGCATTTCTGCCACTTTTGGATAATCGCGAAATTGAGGATGAGTGATGATATGATGAAATTGATCAAGAGATACTCACAAAGAACACCCACAGACAGACAGAGAGAGAGAAAGAAAGTAGAAACAGAGGAAGAAGATAAAGAAGTGAGAAATGGAAGAAGAAGAAGTGGGTGTGAATGATGGAGGAATGCAGAGGGTGAGAAAGAGATGGAGCGCAGAAGGAAGAAGAGGAGGGAGGAAGCGAGAGAAAGAGAGGAAGAACAGAATAAGAAAGGAAACAATAACTTCAACATTTTCTCTCCATAAAGTAACACATTATGTTATTTTAAGTTCAAAGTTCTAGCGCCGGGTATTTTCTCGCTATCCTGAGTCTAAAGCGTGAAGACGCTCAACTGTGAAGCTCGGCATTTATTTAACTAAAGAATGCTCTGGGGCCTGGATCCACAGCCAGTATTATATACTGTGGAGGTTTGTGTTGTGTCGTCCGATATATGTTTCTAATTGTTCCCTAATCATTTTTAATTTTTTTTTAGAATCTCCATCATTGCGAAATATGATTTTTCTTGTAATTTAGCGTCGAATTTTGTCAATTTAGGCTAATCGCGACGATGAGGATGAGTAATGATGAAATTGATGAAGGGAAGCCCAGTCAGGGATTCGAACCCGAAACCTCTGGCGTCGTAGCACGCTGCGCTAACCACTCCGCCGCGGAGGTCGGCGAATTTAATAAAAAAGAAGTGAAATACTTCTCTGCAGTTCCTGAAAAAAATCAACAGACAGACGTAGCTGAATCCTCACACAAAATCTAAACATTTTGTTGATATTTTCAACTAGAACTAGCTTGTTTACGACAGCTAGGGGATACTTTTATAGGATACATATATTTCTGAGGACATCTGGAGCGTGAGACGACAATTTTTGGGACAAGGCCCAGTGCTAACGTGTCCCTCTTTAATCTAGCGGTCTGTGCTCGAAGCGCCACGACCGGTGAAGTACGCGAGAAGCGTATATCTCCAAAGCCCACAGGCGACCTCTTTGTAGGGATAAATCCTTCCGTAACATACCCCAAGAGAGACTGGCGCTGGGTTCTAAATCTTCTGGCGCAGAACCAAGATGTAAGGTTGCCAACTCATGAGAATTTGCGCTGAAGCAAGACAAGGTTGTGAAGTCTCTTTTTCTTATGCATTTTGTGACTGCATCTGCATTGCAGAGTACACGTGCTTGTTTGGAAATGAGGATGGAGTCGAGTTATGGTTGGGCGAATAGGTACTTCTTGCGTTACTAGAATACTGTCCGACCACAAGAGATGAGACTAGCTCGAGAGGACGAATCCAAACATGCACAACCATGCACGTACCATGCCAGCATTTCGTTTTTATGCGTTCTGTTGCTTTGTTTAGTGTTGTGTTCGTATTGGCTTTTACAACTCTTAATTCCCCTCTTATGGTATTTTGCGGGCGACGTTGATATGTTTGAAACTTCTACCAGGTAGACATAATTGAAGTTCTCATACTCAGAGCCCTCTGGAGCCAGTTCGAAGCATCAGATTGCGGTGAAACTTAGTGCAGAGGGTATTGAGATCATGGCGAAGCAAATGCTGACGTGAAAAAAAGTTCAAATTTTCACCACCAGGTGGAAATATGGCGCTCAAATTTGTTGTGCAGCGAACATCCCGGGAAATGCTTCGTGCGACCATTGATCACGCTGCGCTGACAGCGCGCATATTGAACACTGGCTGTGCTGACATAAACTAAAAATACAGTTTTGCACATCCGATTTCTGGTTTTTGTTATTTCAGCGCCATGTTTTCACCTGTCGGTGAAAATTTGAGCTATTTTTGATCATCAGCATTCGCTTCCCCGTGGTCTCCATGCTTCGAACGTCTCCCGAGGTCTCTGAGTAGGGAAACGTTAATTATGACCACCCTGTTCATGTTTGTTCAGCAGCAGATGATTTTCACGGAACCTGTTTTCCTTCCACCCCTATTCTGCCAATGGACTCGTCCAGCTAGCGCATGCGCTCTTGGATCGACGGTCGCTATTAAGGCAATCGAACTATACACTAGCGAAATCAGTAGGGAGATACGGGTTTGATTCTCGGTGTAGGTGGCTGTCAGGCAGGAAACTTTCCGTCGATAACCCAAAGTAAGCGGCTCTGGACGTCATCCAGTCACAGTGTCATAGCCTGAAAATATGAGTGAGGAAGCAGGAGGGTGCCAAAATATTTTATGTGGTAGCAGTCATATTTCATGTATCCATAAATTCCATAGGAAATTGCAGGCCAAGCGCCTTTCTGGACATGGGTCTTGCTTTTAAGTGTCCCTTCATCAATTTCATCTAATTATTCCTCACTCTCAAAAAGCGAAAAGTGGCAACCAATACATCACTAAACAACAAGTACAAATACATACAAAAACGCATATTTGGGCCAAGTTTTCTTAATTTTCTATTTTTCTTTTTCGCTTGCGATGCTGATCGAACTGGGGAAGCAGAGTTGTCCACCCGCTGCCTCCATCTATGGCCGTCACTGCCCAAGCTGACATTGTATAAAGATGAAATTGGAAGTCTTGACCCGTTTTCGGTCTCGTGTCGAATTGCAAGCAAATGTCTCTCTCATAATGTTGTTTCAAATCCACTTTATGCTGTGATAGGGTAATCGAGACCTACAGTTGCAGTAAGATCCGAACCTCTTTGTAATGGGGCTACACCGGAGATCGGAGCCGGGACCCCTTGTTAGCAAGACCACGGATATACCACTACGTCATAGGAAACTCCACAGCTGCTTCATATTGAATACCTCCTGGACATAGTTACTACAGAGCATTCCGTGACATTCGCTACGAAACTCGGCGGCAAGCGGTGTATTTCCCGGTGAACGGGGTCCGCGACAGTCGCTAGAGTCGGCTATTAAAATTACAGTTTTCATATTGTGTGCTAACCTTGACTACAGAAGGTGTTGAAAATGATGTCCCTCTGCTGCAACACATTCCTGGCATCTCCGAAGGAAATTGGCATTTACACGTGGAACTTTGTCTACTATAATTCTACTGATTTCTCGTACAATACTGTCCTTAAACCCAGTTACAAAAATTCACACGACTCGCATTATCTCTAGGCTGTAATTCATGCACTATTGTCACTCTGTAGGGCTTAAATTTAAGAATTTTAGCGGCTCTATATGCTGTGGTTTTTGAAACACCCGTTTCTTGTAAAAGACGGCGGATAGATTTCCGAGGAGACTGTTCTAACCTTTGTCCTATCTCATCGAGTTTTTCCTCAGTATGTACACGTGGGTTTTTCTTTCCACATTTATTCTTAACTGACCCTGTTACTTTAAACTTTTTACGAGGTTTAATATAGTGGTCCTATGTGGAACGGGAACACCAGGATATTTCGTTGTAAAACGACGTCGCACTTCTCCACAATTGCTCTTTCCGAAGTAACACTCGACAAGATAAATCCTTTGTTGTAATGTAAACTTTTTTGGTGCCATATTAAGCAACAATCTTCAACACACGGACACGACACAACACAACTTCTGAGGGAGGATTATACTGGCGTCAGTCTGCAACGTCAACAGAAAGGGAAAGAGAGCGAAGGCAAGGAGAGCGGAAAAAAAAAAAAAAAAACAGACTGTAGCGTGCGACTGTCGCGGACCCCGTTCACCGGGAAAGACAATCTCTGACGCCGGGCCGCTTGCCGCCGAGTCTCGTAGCGAATGTCGCGAAATGCTCTGTATATTAATGCTCGGAGCCAACAGTGCTATGAATTTAATTCTAAAAAGTCACAGTTTTATTATAGGACATTCAGAATGTCCCAAAATAGCGTTTACACTCTTTCAGTGTTAATAACAGATAAATTATCAAAGATAACTTGATTGGTCTTCTTGTTTTTGAAGCTGCAATATTTACATTGAGTGTGTGCGTGAGCGTGTGTAGGCATTTTGTTGTACTTCCATCGCAGCCCACCAGTTGGTAGGCATTAGTGTACCTAAAGTTGCAAAGGTGAGCATTTTTTCTTTTGAGCAGTGTGAGACGTGTCAAATAACCACAAAGATCTCCTAATTTAACACCGTTAGATTTCTACCTCTGGGAAACTGAAGAACGGTGTGTACCTCACAAAGCCATGGTCACTGGATGACATGAAACATGCGATTGACACTACGTGTGCTTCCCTTCCTGTGGAAACCATGTCTGCTGTTTGATGATTTGTCGGTCTGTTCTACAACATTGCAGGCAAAGTATTGCTGTCAATGAACATCTGTAACTTTAAGGTATGTGACACGCAAGAAAGTTCATACTTGCTGTTATTAGTGTTCCCATTCATAACGTTCAAATAGTGTAAACACTATTTTAGGACACTGTATATTCTCAAAGTTACTAGTTCACACGATCAGTGGCGGCGATTAGGGGGCCGAGAGGGGGCAGTTGCCCCCGCCACTTTTGTCCCCGTACTATGCTAAATCTCATCTACAAAGGGAAATATCCTGTCTTAGCCCTCCTAGTTTTGGCACCTTGCCCAACCCCCCGCCCCGGTTTTGGTACCCAATCGCCGCCACTGCACACAATTAATACTATTATTATTATGTAAAGTTTTAAGCATTCGTATTGGAGTCATTCCATGCCAAATCAACACAGATATGTGCAATTTTTAACTTGACCATCTCCGATTTTCATGAAATTTTGGGAGTTGAAACTATGCATAGAACTTAGTAACTATGAAAATTTTTAGTCTCATGCGTCTTGTAATTGTTAAATTATTCAAGGTCAAAGTTTGCAGAAATTGCCTTTTTTGAGCCCGCTTACCTATACTAAATGTGCTGTAACTCCGCCACTATTTTGCCTAGGAAGCTCAAATAAAGCTTATTGCACAGGGAATTGAACAAGCTTTCCAGTGATATATAACAAGCCCACCTTTGGATAAAAATATAATTTTGTCACGTGACCTTGACTTTGACCTTGAATATCTCAAAACATGTATCACCAAAAATCGTGAAAAAAATATATTTGGTCCCTCATACCATACTCTAAAACATATCAACAAATCATTCTGGGACTGTAATGGGATCAGAAGATACAAAATAATATGTGTAACTATGCGACTGATAAAAGCCCCATTACATGAACTATGAAGAGTCAAATGTCCCTTAACACCCCCTACAAAATGTAAAGGAGTTATCCTGGGTATAATTGGTCATAAAAGAAATAGGTTAGGCACAGGGAGATCCCTAGCCGTGTGTGTCAAGCGCAGATCCGGCATATTATTGACCGCCATATTGAATTCAACGCAAAAATTTCAAAGGAAAGGGGGTGATGTGATATATCAAATCAGGCTAGAATTTCACGAGAAATGAAGTGACGAAGGATTTTACAACGTATCTTACGCCAGCAAAAAGTTATACACATATCTTTCACTTACGATATATGCACATTATAATGTTGTCAATGTTCCTGTGAGCACACTCGTTGACGTCTCTCACACTCGCATAGAACATTTGGCAATGTAGCATGTGCAACAACATCGCAAGCAGCAACTATGCCTTCTCTCAGATGGTCAATATCAGAGACTTTTAGTGCATGCACCATTCTCTTCAATTGTTTCTGAAGGTAAAAGTCCTCCTAAGATGTTAGATCTGGGGAATGTGCAGGCCTTTTAATAGATCCCCGTGTGCCCATCAATCTACCTAGAAAATTACCATGAAGAAATTGCAAAAATGTCCACATAGTGTGGTCACACTCTGTCCTGTTTCGAAACTCTCGAAAAGTGCCATATCCCGTAAGCAAGGGTGAAAAAACCTGTTCACTTAACAAATCCAAGAAGCCGTCACCATTTAAGGTTCCGTTGTTGAATATGGACCAACCATTTCCGTTCGCCATACATTATACCACATAATTAGCTTACCAGCAACAACCATTCGACTGAGCAAATCACAGGTATTGTATATTATTTTTATTAACTTCACCGTGAACATATAAATTAGCCTCGTCACTGAAGAATTTTTCATTCCAAAGGAAGTGTCACGTAATTGTTTGAGATACTTTCCCAATGTTCTTCACTATTCAACTATTTGTTGAATGTAGCTGATTAAAATCATATGCAATGGTGCGTATACTTCTTTCTCTCCCAAGATGTCAGCGTGATCTCGATGAGTTCCTAACATGTTAGGAGCATTCCAATGCTTTGTTTTTAACACCTCGAAAAGGAGAAAATGGTTACAAGCATGCAGTGTAATAAATTTTAGCTGGTTAAATATATGTTGGATAATCCTTCGTCACTTCATTTCTCGTGAAATTCTAGCCTGATTTGATATATCACATCACCCCCTTTCCTTTGAAATTTCTCGTTGAATTCAATATGGCGGTCAATAATATGCCGGACCTGCGCTTGACACACACGGCTAGGGATCTCCCTGAGCCTAACCTATTTCTTTCATGACCAATTATACCCAGGATAACTCCTTCACATTTTGTAGGGGGTGTTAAGGGACATTTGACTCTTCATAGTTCATGTAATGGGGCTTTTATCAGTCGCATAGTTACACATATTATTTTGTATCTTCTGATCCCATTGCAGTCCCAGAATGACTTTTTGATATGTTTTATAGTATGGAATGAGGGACCAAATATATTTTTTTCACGATTTTTGGTGATGACATGTTTTGAGATATTCAAGGTCAAAAGTCAAGGTCACGTGACAAAATTATATTTTTATCCAAAGGTAGGCTTGTTATATATCACTGGAAAGCTTATTCAATTCCCTGCTTTATTTGAGCTTCCTAGGCAAAATAGTGGCGGAGTTACAGCAGATTTAGTATAGCTAAGCGGGCTCAAAAAGGGCAATTTATGCTAACTTTGACCTTGAATAATTTAACAATTACAAGACGCACGAAACTAAAAATTATCATATTTACTAAGTTCCATGGATAGTTTCAACTCCCCAAATTTCATGAAAATCGGAGATGGTCAGGTCAAAGGCTGTGTTGATTTCGCATGGAATGACTCATTGGTGGTATTTGATTGGATTGGATTGATTTAGTGTTTTAAGTCCACTTTATGTACAGTGAGGCTAATCGGGACTGGACCTACAGTTTAAAGTGGGATCCGAACCACTATGTGCATCCACCGGGAATCGAACCCGGGACCCCTTGATTACAATGCGACGACGCTACTCGTCATCGGGGAAGCCCTGGTGGTATTTGAAGTGAGATGAGGGATTTCTCCTTTTTGGATTGGCCATTTTGCAAATTGGGGGAAATATATATTTGTACAACGAAACGAGGGGGAGTCGTAAGATAAAAAGGATGAAGCTCGAGTATCTTTTTCTCTTTTCTTCTGTTGACCGAGAGAGAGAGAACGAGTGAGTTTTATATACAGGGTGGACCAAAAGTGTGGAAACATCAATGTAAACGGGCTGACACACATCAATCCAAAATCTCCAAACACGATATGGGCGATGGGGAAAACAATGTAGGCCATACTACGAAGATGGCCGCTATTTTGAAAGCCGCCATCTTGAGATCAACCTCATTTTATAAAATGGCAAGGTGGTCATGTGATTAGTCAAAATGGGCTAGAATTTCAAGAGAACCATGATGGTGTGTTCAGTTTCATCGTAACTTTAACCATTCTCACTTAATCACGTTGCCTTTCTATCTCTTGGGTTAATCGCGACAATGACGATGAACTGATTAAATGATTTAAGTCGTAACTCGAATGTTCTGTGGTCTTAGTCGTTCCAAGATCGAACGGCGAACCATGAAAGGTCAGCGAACCTTTAGAAAGCAACTAATTACCGTGCATATACATATAATTCAGTAGTCACTGATATTTCCCCCACCGGAAATTCTTCAAGTTCCACACTGTACAATAACGACAATGTGTAAGGAAACCTATTCCGCTCTCGTGTCTCGGTCTTGTATCCAGTCGCGAAATATTTAGTAAAGCAAAATATATACAACGTAAAATCGCAACTTTTCACAATTTTTGTGAACGTTTTCTCCTTTTTGACGCCTCGATTCTACGCTACGGACCCTGCAAAAAATATAATGTTATCCTGAAAGTTCTAAAGCACTCTGCACAGGTTCAGTGATACCACCAATTAATTACATTTGAAATTACAATAAACAAAATACGTGACCCATCTATAAATAATCTGATGGATATTTTTGTATTTTTGTATTTTTCAAGTATCATATCCGTACAGGGTGTGCACAAACACTCTCAAAAATTTATTTTGGATGGTGTAAGAAAATTATCACTGTCATCAATACGATATGTAGTAAACAATACATGCGGGTTATTTTTCACAGTACACACCTTACAAACATTCAATGTGGGAGCCACGTGTGGCCTGATAAATGTCCACGTGATAATCCAACTCTTGCCACAAACGGTCCAACATGCCCTCTGTGACTGTGGCTCGATTCTCCCCCTCATCTCCATAACACCAGGTTCTTTACATACTTCCATAGCAAAAAATCACATGGGGTGATGTCGGGGGATCTAGGAGGCCAATTTCATCACACATGGCCGATTCGTGCAGCACGGACGATCCAACGGTTGGGTAGCTCCGCGTTTAGTTATGCTTTAACTTTCGCGGTGAAAATGTCTAACTAAAGCGCAAAATTATCAGAATCAATATTCAACAAATGCATGACATTTCAAGATAAGACTGTCCAGTGATAGTCTTCTCTTCAAAGAAGAAAGGTGAATACAGTTTTTCTTGTATCTTTTGTAGAACAAGGCAGAAAAACATTTATTATACGTGCTTACGCCTAGGAGAGGCTTTTATAGAAACCCATTTTCTACATAACGATTAGGAATAATCACAAAGTAATATACAATTGTCATAAGTTTTCAAAAAACGCCTTTTCAGCTCCAGAAAACGACATCTTGAATTTGCTACCATCTATCGGCGAGAAATGGAACTACAAGGAACACCTGCAATACAAAAAAAACCTATGACCTTACTCATTCAACTAATGTATTGAGTCGCAATAAATTTTTGAAAGTGTTACCGTACTTTATGTACACCTTGTATGTATCTAAGTCTCGAAAGAGAGCGATAATCTGGACCAGTCTCGTTTCGTCTCTATTTTACATAGATCTTTCTCGTTTATCTCGTCCATACAACTCACACACCAAGAAACGACCAATGTGTGATGAACTGGCCTTCTAGATCCCCCGACATCACCCCAAGTAAATTATTATAGCTTGCAATAGGCTTGCACTTAAGGTTTATTTTTGCATCTGTTAGAAATAACACGTAGATAATACTAATACTAAAGTTTATACATTGTATGTTAATACAGAACGATCCATTGAAGTGTAGACCGCCGCGTCAGTGCGCTATCGGCAAGTGAGGCACTCGCGGCTGTTTGTCGGCATCATAGAGTGTCGATGAAGCAAGCGCACAACAGTTTCCGTAATTATTTTTAAATGTGATTTACTTACAAGATGTATTTAAGGAGGTGTTCAAACTGGTCGCCTTCGATACGCACACATTTTTGATGCATCTTTCTTAAGACACCCACTAACGTAAGCTGGCGAGGGGGGCTAGATAGTGGCGTAGCAACATATCGCGGGGCCCTGGATGAGATTAGAATGCGAGGCCCCCTTCCTACAAAATTTAGCCTTTTCCATCTTTTTTCCCCTCACTTCTATTTAATACATTTTTTTGTATCAACCCCATGGGATGCGAGGCCCCGTGTGGTCACCCACTTCGCCCACCACTTGCTACGCCACTGAGGCTAGAGACTTGTTTTTGCGGAGGTCCAAAAAGTAGACAGGAGACTGTAAAGTGATAGGGTGCTTGTTACATATTGTGTTTTTCGCGCCTGGGTTCACAGCTAGTATAATCCTTTGTGGGACCTGCGTTGGGACCCTGTCCATTTGTGTTTCTTATTGTCCCTTGATCCATTTATCGTGCGTCCATTTCCTTGCGAGGCCGAGAGATCGGGAGAAGTGTGGCGGGCGGCGCTAGCGGAGATGCCGACATTTTCGACCAGTAACGTCCCGCCTATTTTTATGGACATATCTTTAGCATGCATATATTTATATTAATATTGCAAAACGAGCACTAACCTGTGCTATAAGAGTTGTTCAAAGTGATGTCCACCTACATTCACACATTCCTGGTATCGTTTCATGAAATTTTGATTCACGCGCAAAATTTAAGGACAAGACGTCTAACCGTCTCACTACCTGGAGGTGAATCGGCAGGGAATTTCTGTACAAATTGCCAACACACGTCTCGACACGAGTCTGTTTTCACGTAAGTGTCATACATAAAAAATATTTGTACTAACGTGAACTTTGCGGCTGGCATTTCAATCGCCTCACTTACACACAACACACACACACTGCAATTACAGAAATAAATAGCACGGCAAGTAACCCAAAACCACACTCATTCACACAGTACGAGATTAACACGCTCTTGGTTCAAGGTCTGTTCCTCAATCCATCCGCAGCTCTGTCTAGGGTACCTGTAGTCGCGAACAACTCAAGCTCGGAGCTTTCATATTGCAAACAATGCTCACGAAAACCATTGACTTTTAACGGTTTAGTGTGCAACGTAATCTTGATACTTGATACAGTGTTGCACATTCGAAACCTCCAAACGATTCCGAGGGAAGAAAGTCGCTTTCGAGGGTGAACTTAAGCGGCAAGTTACTGGTCGAAAATGTCGGCATCTCCGCTAGCGCCGCCCGCCACACTTCTCTCGATCTCTCGACCTCGCAAGGAAACGGACGCACTGTATATTCTCATCATTCATCCTCATCGTCGCGGTTAGACAAAAGTGATAAAATAGCGACTGAAAATACACTATATCAATCAATCAAATTTATATGATAAATATAACCAAAATACAGAATATTGAATATGAAATTAGACAATAACATATGAAAGGAAATATAAATAACTTCTTGATGGATTTATGCGTATAGGAAACTACAAGCATGTCTTAACCAGGGTTGGAACCTAGGACCTCTGCCATGGAGCTATGCTGCTTTTAATTGTTGAGTAACAGTAATTGCAAAGCTGTTAATTTCGGCTGGTTCTGTATCCTACAAAACCCGAAGCACATCGGTTTATTACAACAGATAGCACATAACTTTCTTTCGTGACAATACCATTTACTACTGCTGAGGAGTGAGGTGCGGCAGGTGTAGAGTGAGGTGGGGTGCGGCAGTGGTACACTCATCCTTCTCTCCAGGATTAGATGAGGTTGATGTGTTAATTCCCGGTGGAGGCAGATTACACTTCAAACCGTGGATTCAATTCTCATTTGTGCATAAGATCTATTTCAAACGCCCTTTTTACGATAGGTTTGTTCTAATATTACATGGTTAGTTTCTGGTGAAGATCACACGTCTTTAAGCCTATTTTAAACTGTAGGACCAGTGCACACTGCGTTTTTTCTTTCTATTTTGTTTAAGTCACTTTTCTACCTCGTGAGTTAATCGTCACGATGAACTGATGAAACAAACACAACAATTACATCCAAGCTTTGACCAGGATTCGAACCTGGGACTTCTGCCTTTGCGTCACGATGATGCCAAAGCCAGAGGGTTTATGGACTTCACTACATACACCTGTGGCGTCCTCAGTTGCACCATGAAGATGGGTGTCCGGAAGAAGGGGGGGGGTAGAACCACCACCCCTGGAAAAATGGATGTTACAATAAACTTATATATTACACACATGTATTTCATTTCAGTTACAGTAATTTATGTTATTGGAAGGATGTTGTAGGAACATGATAACTTGAATCTGAAGAAGTGTTTATTGAGTGTGCAACAGTACTATGAGGGAAAATATGCCTCGTTTGTCCCCTCCCCCTGGAAAAAAATTACCTTGCTTGCCCCTCCCTGGAAAGAATCCTACAGACTCTATGACCATGAGATATACCGTCTTGCGCACGCCGTAACCACAGCTCCAATGCTCTAATCCAAATGCGCCCCCTATTAAAATCGAACTTGGTGAACGTTCAATTTAAAGACCCGGACCAGATACACGCCTGCATCTACAGATAAAGAGTCGTACCCAACTCCGGGAGCGTTCTGAGTCCAAGGAGTTGGCAACATTGTTTCAGAGACCTGTGGCCAGTCTCAGTCGGCCTTCAGTTCCCTGCGACTCGATGTGAGGTGCACGGTGTCCTGCCAAGTGCTTGTTTGGCGAGAAAAATCTCCGGGGGAAGCTTTGAACCTAGGTGAAATGGTTTTGTAGTGAAAGTGGTGAAAATTGAGAAGTCATCTTTTCTTTTTTTACATGCGTGTGGAGAAAGTTTTCTAAAGTGTCTTTTTTTTCGTCTTGAGTTAACTGCAACATTGAACTACCCTTCTTGTCTGTTGGATATCTGCAGGTATGTTTGTCATAATATGCTGTTGGTCTCATATTGTTGTCTTTATTATGTTGAATATCCATATTTTACAGTCATATTTTTTCTGTTTTTATTTGGTTATGTAGTGTCGTTTTCTGTCACTTTTGGTTAATCGAGACGATGATTGATTAAGTTGGTGTTTTAAGTCCACTTTATGCACAGTAAGGCTAATCGTGACTGCTCCTACAGTTCAATGTGGAATCCGAACCACTATGTGCCTCTGAAACCCTGGATCCCTTGGTTGCAAGGCGACGACGCTACCACTACGCCGTCGGGGAGGCAATAATCGCGACGATAACGATAAGTGATGAATGAATGAATGCTTAATTTTACTCCAAGCTTCTGCAACTTTTGGCTAATTGCGAAGATGAGGATGAATGAACTTACGATCCCAAACATATGACCTACGTAGCGGAGTGGTTAGCGCACGGCGCTACGACGCCAGGGGTTCGAATCCTGGTTGGGCATGGGTGTTCATATGTGAGTATTCCTTCATCAATATCATCATCCATCTCATCTTCACGATTAACTACAGGTGGCAGAAAAGCGAAGTAAAACGAACCAAATCAACCACAAACGTATATAGACGACACAACGGAAGTCCCACAGAGATTTTACTGGTTGTGAGTCCATGCGGAAGAGCCAGTTACTGTGCACAACGCAGTCCATGGTCTAGCGCGTGGAAGTTAGGTTGGTTGACATTTGGGTGAGTGATGATGGGACGCTCATAATGATCATCCATGCCAATTCCTAGAGCCGGCTGTCTGTCATCTTTCTTGTGAACTATTTCAGCTCTTTATGTACTGAGCAGAGCGTGTTTTTACGTCAGGGTGAGCGGGAAAGGATGTTAATTTGCAATCAAGTATTTCTGCCTTCGTTTTCAATTATTTGGGTTCCTCATAAAACTGTAGGTCCAGTCTCCATAAGCTCTCTTTGTATCAAGCGCAAACGTTGCTAAACTATCCTCGTAATTAAAGAACCTCGGTTCGATTCCGGACATTTGCCATGGTTCTAATCATACTGTTAAATGTAGGTCCATCTTAGCTAAGCATAAAGCAGATTTTGGAGAGAGACAAAATTGCCAAACTTTTTCCTATTCCGTTCTCTTCACACCAAGCGAGATAGGTGACGGTCGCGTGTTCAATACGTCGCAAGTTCAAATCCCGCAAGTATATATAACACCTTTAACGAAGGCCACAGTTGGTTCAGTTTGGTTTCCATCCTTCCTCTATTTATCCATCGTCAACTAAAAGATTTCAGTTCTGACATATTTTTTTACCATCTTGTCTTGTCATTTGTGTTTCGTTTATACTGTATATTATATGCAGTTTTTTCATTCGACCTACGTGACGTAGTGGTTAACACAAAGCGCTGCGACGCCAGGGGACCTGAGTTCTAATGCGGGGCTGAACATTAGTGTTCTTTTTGAGTGTTCATCAATTTCGTCATATCATCACTCATCCTTGACTTCGTGATTAGCCAGTAGTCTCTTTCATCTTTATCAATTATTTGCTTTATATTTTAACGAACTAACTAACTCTCTAGCCTTCTTATACCCGAAGGTTTATGGCTGCAGCAACACACAGCCTCCCATCTGTCCCTATCCTGGGCAAGAACAATCCAATCTTCTTTAGGTCCATCTCAACGTTATCCCTCCATCTTCGTCTTGGACTTCCTACAGGTCTACTACCATCAGGTTTCCCAACAAGAATCCTGTAAACTCTTCTTTCCTCTACCATTCGTGCCACATGGCCTGCCCACCTAAGTCTTCTTGATTTAATCATTCAAATAATATCCGGACTTGAATACACATTATGTTGTTCTAAATTATATAACCTTCTCCATTCACCTGTCTCCTCATCCCTTTTAGGTACAAATAAATGTTCTAAGGATTTTATTTTCAAACACTCAATTTATGGTCCTCTTTCAATGTAAGAGACCAAGTTTAATTTTCGAACAATTTTCCTTAATGTCTTACATTGTATTGTCATATTGATCTTCCCCTAATTAATTTAATTTCGTATTCGATTTCTTGAAGCTTCCCCTTCTCACATCCCACCCTATCTTGCTATTTATATCTCCCCGATGGCGCAGTGGTAACGTCGTCGCCTTATGTTAACACATTGGTTCGGATTCAACTTTAAAATGTAGGTCCAGTCCCGATTAGCCTAACTGTGCATAACTGTCAATGGGTCAACAGCTATCTGATGGCGGCTTTTTCATTGGTGACGTGTGCTCTGCGCATCGAGTCCCATCGCCGCTGTTTTCTGGCTTTCAGGACCGGAGTCTGCTACTCTTCTTTTCAAGTAGCTCCCCAATTATACGTACGATGCTGGGTTAACACCGAAATTTTATAGCTGTCACTGGAAATCGAACCCCAGACCGTCCGTATCAATACTCATAGTACACAAACCTAAAACTCTTATTGTGTCCTTCACTTCCTTATAGTACTTCTTTTCATCTAGTTTCCTTTAACTTGTTTTCATGTCAGTTTTTTTTTAAAAGACTCATACAATATTCTGATGTCTTCATAGCACATTAACCTGTCAGAAACGAAGCTGTAAATAATGGGGTACTTTAAAACCAAACATCCATATTATCATGCGATATAAGGCTTCTCGTGGTCACCTGGTCTGCCGTTCGGAGATTTATATCATGTTTATGCATGTGCGGAAGGTTTGATATCAGCACGTGTGTGTATATATATACACACGTGTGTGTCCTTGGAAGACCCCACGGCCATCTGTGTTGCTGCTTCTGGCTCGTACTGAACCCGTTTTTGCCCTTACTAATAGTAGATTCATCAAAAGTATCTTTGCTCGCTTATGCAGGGCAGTCATCCATAACTCCTTATTCAAATGCTGAAAGACATGACAATATGGAAATCCCACACATATGTCACGTTGGAGAATGAAGATCACATGCTAAAGAAGTCTCCCGCTAGCAAAATAACCAAAATTTGCATAATATTATGTCGAAAGTTTTGCTTAAATCTACATAACCTAGTAACAGAAGCCAACGAGGTTAATTGTAAACCCCACTGTTCACAGAGAATTCGACCTTCAGATTAGGGATGGCGAAACGGATCCGGATCCAAAAGTTCTGGATCCGAAAATCCGGATCCGGATCCGGATCCGAGAGTTTCGCATCTCAATCCCATTATAATATTACCACACCTTAAAAGGTATTACGATCTTCGATTACAAAGAAATTTTTCATTAGTTTAGTCCTACAAGATTTTTTTTTTCAAGTGTTGTTCCTATAATACTTTGCTACGCATCGGCTAACACACTCGTGCACAAAAATAATCTTACTTGTTTAACATAAAATGTCAGAGGTGATTTTGTAAATGCCATTGAAACGAATATGTATTCATTCGATTGTATTGGAAATGAAAGCACACATAAATGTGAGACATTCCATTCCAGGATGAAACCTTTAACACATTTAACAAGATAGAAATGTTATACAAAAATTATACAATTGTTCTACAGTTACAGTTTTAAAAATTAAAATAAAACATTATAATGTATGCAGTGTTATATAATTACAAAGTGTAAGACTAATGAGGGAGGATATCTAAGTGTCCCCCTCCGATTTCCATGAAACTTCGCAGGTGTATAGAGGAGCCCAAAGGAAGAAATACGTGTTTTTTTGTTTCGGCTAAAAAACGGTTTTAGGGGGCAAAACCCGCCTCAAATGTCAAGATGAGGACAAATTGACGTGTGGATCTGACCCCTGTGTCCCCCTCCGATTTCCATGAAACTTGGCAGGTATATAGAGGGGCCCAAAGGAAGAAATACCTGTTTGTTTTTTTCGGCTAAAAAACTGTTTTAGGGGGCAAAACCCGCCTCAATACATATATACAGGGTGTCATTTTAATGGCGCCCACGGACCACAGATTCGTGTACAGAACATCAAAGCAAACAACTTTTCTCAGTAACATTTTTCACGTTGGTGCGTCATTTCGACGCTACAGCCGTTCAAAAAAGACCGTTTTGCCGCCTGGATGCTGGCAACCCAACACAACATTTGATCGTATCTGTGACGTCATTTCCTGCAGCGAAACGGCGCACGGTAGGCTTGCAAGGAACACACAAATTTTGTGAAAAATGACAAACTACCAAACACATTATTAGCTGTAAAACGAAGCGAGAAACACGTCCAGTAAACCGAACATCATAGCCTACCAGCCAGAAGATCAGCAATCATCTCAGGGTAAGGGGGAAGTCACCGACGATATGAGAAATGGTAAAAACGTATTCAAAATGAAGAGTCAGTATCGGATTTTGTCTCAGCCTACATGTCAAATATCAACAACAATAACTTTTATTGTACTTACAACTTACATGTGGCTGTTTACGCCCAGCTACATGTCAATTATACAATTATTTGCAAATCTCGTTGCAAGGTTGATATCTACAGGTTTGTGTCCAGATGCCTTGTGGTACTTTGTGCTGATAACGGAAGTATCTGAGGTTCATGTTGTTACATTACGGCTAACACACGTACAACCACAGTAACAATCTAATGATGAATGATTAGCGAATATACTGCCCTGTTCAGAGTTGCAAACTATTACATGTGTATCCGGTGCGTAGATAAACACAGTCGTCGGAGAGTTTGTTTTACTACTATTTATATCCCTGTATTTTCAACCATTTTTGTCACTTGCCTAATAATGCCCTGAATATATAATATATTATGTGTTGCTTACCTTTGGAATTTTTAGTTCTTTCATTTCTATTTTGTCATCTGTTCAGTGTGTCACAGACAACTAGTATCAGAAGGACGAAGTGGATAGACTAAATTGTAGATGCCAACTTGGTAACTAGATTTGCAAATATTTGACATGCAAGCTGATACAAAATTCGATATGACCACTTCCACTTGAATTCTATTTTCTTTCTACCATTTTTCGTATCGTTTGTTTACTTCCTGTAAGGTTACAGAACGTGTTTTCTCGTTTTGTTTCACGGTACATAATGTGGCTGATTGTAGCTATGTCATTTTTCACAGAATATGTGTGTTTCTGGCAACCCTGTAACGCATCGCTTCACGACGGGATATGACGTCACAAATGCAATCAAATGTTGTGTGTGGTTGCCAGCATTCAGGCGGCAAAACGGTCTTTTTTGAACGACTGTAGCGTCGAAACGACGCTCCAACGAGAAAAATGTTACTGAAAAAAGTTGTTTGTTTTGATGTCCTTTATACGTTTCCGTGGTCCGTGGTCCATTAAAATGACACCCTGTATATATATATATATTAGCAGGTAACAATATGTTATAAACACATTCTTACTTTCCAAAGAAGCGCTCATGTGGGATGGCCAAACGGATCCGGATCCAAATAAATCTCAACACCACCTAAGGTTACGGGTTGAAGTTCCTGCCCGGATATTGTGCCCTTTCATAGCCCTTTCATTTACTGTTATCATCATTCATCATAGAGTGAGATTATTTCCATAAATCCCTGACTCTTGTGCATTTGCAGCTTGGGAGCGAGTCACAACTTCCAAAGCAGCCAATCAACAAGCGAGCTACTGAAGTCAATCCAACCCGGACCAATCGCGCACCCTCTTCCTCACGCCCTTCGCTGCCGGTAGGCTCACTAGCTAGACTCGCGCAGTCAGCCAGAGCTGTTCCGAAAATAATCTGACTCTACCAACCGATAACATATAACGTAGGCCTCTAGACATCTCAACAACTATACCGGCTACAGTTTTCTCTCTCTGTCTCTCTCTCTCTCTCTCTCCGAGCCTTTCTTTCATGTTCTCTATCACTCTCTCTTTTCTGTCCCCTTCTTTCGCATTCTCTTTCTCTGATTTTGTTTGTTGTCTGAAATTTCACCTGAAGGTTATTCGGTGGACAAAAGGGAGGACAAAGACCAAGGACTTATTTAGATGGAGTGCAAGGGACCTGAACCCCCCGAAAGTCTAAAACTCAATAAGCAAAACGTTGTTTACTGTTGTTTATATGAAGTTTAATTTTTTGCCGAAAAACTTACATAAAGATAAAGATTCGTCTGTGATAATATAGCTTTACTGATAGTTGGGACTTTGGACCTTCTTTGGGGGGGGGGGGGTGCAGAATCGAACTTGGGGCTTAACTTTGGGAGGGAGGCAGATTCAAAAAGGTTTCAAACCATAAAACATCATCCAGGGCTATTTTGTTATGATCCGTTATAATTATTCCCAAATCATAAGAAAATACTCGTTACTTTGCCTTTAAGGTTCAAGGAGGTTAACAAAAGTACTCGGGCTGTGCGGGATTCTGATAAGTTAGTACCGGGTTCAGGAAGAATATTTCCCGTCCCGATCCGGAATTCAGGAAATGATTTCCCGACTTTTCGGGATCCAGACCAATCGGAAAATTCCAAATTGATAGCAATTAAAATGTTTGATGGTTTCTATGCCACGTACGTACGAAATGTCTTGGAAATGGAAGTTTTTATTATAGAAATGCAAACATTAATCCTTCAAGGGAAAAAAAAGTTTGTATAATTCGAGATTTTCACAATTTCGGGAAATTTGGAACATTCCCCGTTCACAAAATGTCCCGATTTTGTCGGGAAATGGGGAACTTTTCCTTTCCGAAAATAATTTAAAATATTCCCGTCCCAACTAAAAATTTACCGTCCTGCACACCCCTAAAAAGTATCATTAGCTTGTAATTTTTCATAAACCTGATTTTTTGGGGGGCAAGGGAGGCACTTGCCCCCTCCAAGTTACGCCTCTGGCTTTAATTCTTTGCTTGATTCGTTTATTTTACTTCGCTTTTCTACCATTTCTTCCCAATCGTGACGATGGAGATGAACGATGATAAGATGAATGGAAGGAAAAGCACAAACACAAATGGACAGCCTACAACGCGAGATCCACAGAGGTGTATGCAGACGCCAGAGCCTCGTTAGTCTACAGTATGCATTCCGTAGTACATGGAAGAGAGGTTGACATTTGGATGTCTGCAAAAAGGGTCACTCCTGTACAGCTTTGCGTTGATAGTGCCTACGGAAATGTATGCGTCCCACTGTTACCAATAACGCGCACAAATGTATTGATCAAGGACATTACTTTTCATCAACTGGACCTATACAATAAACAACCCAATATATATTAGTATATCGTATTGTTCATGTAATAATAACAATATTAAATGTTTCACCCTGTATACATATATGATTGATTTGCTTTATTTTACTTCGATTTTTGTGCCACTTTTGGCTAATTCGCGAAGATGGGGATCAGTGCTGACATGCCCGGACCGGGATTCGAACCCGGGACCCCTGGCGTCGTAGCGCGGTGTTCTAACCACTCCGTCACGGGGATCGTGTATGTATGTATGTTTGTATGGATGTATGCATATATATAAACACACACACACATACATACAGGGTGGTTCTTCCACTTGGTACACCCTGGACTGTATTTTGTATTTGCAGACTAACGAAGCTCTGGCGTCTGTACCAACGGCCAGTATAATCTTCGTAGGGTTGTGTGTGTGTTGTCCTGTGTTTTGTCTTCATATGTGCTGAGGGCCTTTTTACAGTTCCAGCTTTTAACCAAGATAAAACGTGTTTTATTTTTGTTATGATAAGGGGCTGGACCCCGTATAGTGTGACGGATGCAAAATAGAGAAAAGTGCTGACGCACACAAAATATTTAATTCAAATTCAAATACATACATACATATATACATACATACATACACACATACATTCATAAATCTTGGGCCTCCCCGATGGCGCAGTGGTAGGGTCGTCGCCTTGTAATCAAGGGGTCCCGGGTTTGATACCCGGTGGAGACACAGTGGTTCGGATCCCGCTTTAAACTGTAGGTCCAGTCCCGATTAGCCTTACTGTGCATAAAGTGGACTTAAAACACCTAACCAATCAATCAATCAATCATACATAAATCTTGCTGCTGACAATAAGTTTATTAGTAACAACAACAAAAATTCAGATATTTACAATATTAATTGCCTTAATTTAACAATAACATAATGACTAATAAGCATATTAATCCCATTTATATATAAATTTAAAAACTTTGTTATTGTTATAATTTATAATTGCATGTAAGATCTTTGTTGGAATCTATCCCTGAATATAGTTCTAAAGACGTTAGTATAACTAATCTGGGGGAGGGAAGGCTGCTGGCTCGATCAGCGTAGCATAACGTGAACCAAAAACCTACCAGTCTCCATTATGCGCCGTCCGTAACCGCAGATCCAACATGCTTCTCAGACGGACAACCACTTTCGACTACAAATAACACCCTTCAGCTCCCTCGTGCAAAATTCGTCTTCAATTTCCGACGTCTAACGCGTCAATGTACGCCCGGGGACAGATTAATACAAGCGGTGTGTTTTAATAACTCACTCTCCGAGACGAAAACAGCCTGCGTATGACACATTTCATTAAAGCTTCTCCATTTTTGTCCTCCGACACGATAGCCTTTTATTTTCTTTTGAATTCTCATTCCTCTCCAGAGATGGCGCCTCTGAGCCTTCCTTCTTCCCTGATCTTGACTTGTTTATGGAACGAACGGGTGATTCCACGAATTCTCTGTCTATCAGACTGCTTGACCCTGAAGAACATTGCTAATTTACATATTGTTCTCGGTCTCGTAATATATACAGGTGGTCACCACACGCAACTTTCCTTAATATACCGGGTGTCCATAATTAAAGTTGAAAAATAAGTAGTTCAATGTTTCACCACCAGGTGCAAATATGGCGCTTAAAATTAAATTTTCCGTTCTCAGAGCCCTCTGGAGCTCGTTCGAAGCATCGGATTTCGCTGAAACTTATTATAGATGCTATGGAGACTATGGGCAAGCGAATACCGACGTAAAAAATAGTTCAACTTTTCACCACCAGGTTAAACTGTGGCGCTGAAATCTGGTGTACGGTGAACAAGATCACAGGAAACACTTCGTGTGCTCATTGATCCCACTGTCTCATGCTTCCAAAGGGGGGTTCCCGTCGATAGGACGAATATTGAATACAGCTGTTCCGACATAAACTTAAATTTTTGGTTGTTGTTAGTTCAGCGCCACATTTCTACCTGGTGGTGAAAGTTTGAACTGTTTTATTTCATCAGCATTTACTTCCCCATGGTCACCATAGCCTCTAGACCAAGTTTCACCGCAATCCGTTTCTTCGACCGGGCTCTAGAGAGCTTCGAGTACGGGAAATTTAATTTTAAGCGCCACGTTTGCACCTGGTGATGAAAATTTGAACTGTTTTTCCCATCAGCATTCGTTTCTCCATGTTCTCCATAGCCAACGCTTCACACTAAATAATGTCAACCTCCGTGATGGAATTAACGCAGCGCACTACGACACCAGGGGGCACGGATTGTATGAGTGTTGTTCTTGGTGAGTTTCCTTCATCAGTTTCAGCACATCATCACTCATCCTCGTTTTGGCTATTAGCCAAAAGTAACAGAAAAGCGAAGTAAAATAAACTAAATCAATCGACCATTATAACCATGAATAAAGGTGACGACGATATGTTGAAGAACGCCGCGCAAGTTGGCAACGCAGGGGCAGGATTAACAGCAAGCAGCTGATTACATCACCTACACTCTGTTCCGTTGATAAAAATTCGACGACAGGAGTTTCCTTGGTAGTGCCAAGGTTCCCGGGTTCGAATCCCGCTCGGGCTTGGTTGTTTCTGAATGTCCATTCATCAATTTGATCATTTCATCACTCATCCCCATCTTCGCAAATTAGCCAAGAGGCACAAAACGCGAAGTAAAATAAACTAAATCAATCAATCAATCAATCCTTGGTAGTGCAGTGACCGACAATGAAAAAGGGACCTTATATCCTGAAATATTCTCTGCCCTGCCATGCGTTATGCGTGTTGCCTAACTCCTCGTACGTGATAGAAGTTCCCATTGAAAATTTTCTATTAAAATCCACATATCGCTGTAGAGTTACGCAACACACACAAAACATTTCAGGGAAGCAAATACAGTAAAACCTCGTTAATCCGGACACCGATAAGCCGGACTTCGCTTAATCCGGACAGGCAAAGGGCAAAAAAAATAATGAAGGTTTTAAATGTGGCTAGAAGTCAACAAGAGAACTTCCCAAAGAAAAGGCAGTCAACCACTGATGAAATTTTGTTTCCCGCAGACTGTGTACTGTACTGTATAGTGTATTTAGGTCAATGCCCTTTAGATACACCATAATAAACGTGTTTTGTTGCTATAAACGGAGTTTAATGCGCTTTCTACTGTTCTTTTAGGTTATTTCAGTTAATCCGGACTTTCGTTAAACCGGTCAACTTATCCCCCCATTAGTCCGGATTAACGAGGTTTTACTGTATTTCAAGATCTAGGTGTCAAATTTTTATTACCGGCGACTACATTTGAATAAAAAGAACTGTATGCAAAACAGTTCATAGTTCCGCCACTGTCCTAGGACTGATTTGAGGAATGGCAAGGGAGCGGGAGGATTGAGATAGTCTATTATGTTTCCACATAATATGGGTAGAGTCGAATTACTTTCGGAACATCTCCAGCGAACTGCGCGAATCTGTCTAGCGAGCCTAGTGGGCGTGTAAAACCTGAGCAACGGGCTTAGCGATAGGTTCTGGGTTGAGATGACGTCAGCGGCTCGCTTGGTTAATTGGCTGCTTCGAGAGTTCTGACTCGTTCCGATGCTTCAAATGCATAACAGCCAAAGATGTTACGGAAATAATCTTCATCTACATTATGGGATCCCAGCATTGCCGTAATGAACGTGATAAATATATTTTATTTTGCGAGTCAATATTATCTATAGCGGTCGCAGAATGTGTCGCAGCATGCCATTAAATAAACGCTATGTTTTGAATATTAATAAGGTTCATCTTTTCGTTTTCCTTTATTTTGTGGTTGTTCTTTGCGTAACTTGACCGCGACTGGTAACCATACCTTGATAAAATGATAAAAGATTGAAAATGCGAGACTAGCGCCTCTAGACGGATACAATGGGAACGAAATAAGCGAGGGATATACCCATACTTACCCTATTCTGCAATGCGGAAGATTCTTTAAGGTGAAGTTATGCCCTTTTCCATAAAATAGTGTCAACTTTTCATATTACGAGTCATTATTTGTCTTCCTTATTCCGCTTGGGTAACAGACAATATGGAGTGCACTCGTCATGGATCATCTCGCATCGTACTTGTGTTTTGTCGATTTAGAGTGGGTGTGCAGTGTTTCAACCTTCTTAACCGAAAAATACTTACTTTCGTGTTCATTATGTCATCACAAACCATTGACAGATAGCCCCAAAAACCATTCATGATAGCCCCAAAAACCATTCACGATAGCCCCAAAAACCATCCACAATAGCCCCACGGACCATTTCTAGCAAGGTTAGGTTAGGTTGGGTTAGGTTAGGTAAGCATAGTTTTTTTAAAAAAGAAAGAAATTCTCGAAAAAAGGCACATTTGGAAACACTGGCGAGACCGCGTAACTTTCGACGCTCGCGCCATCTGCAGGTACATAATGGAAACAACGGTATAATGTTGTCGCTTTACAGAAAATGCAAGTTCCTTACGTAAAAAGTGAATATTTCTTGTTCTGCAGCATTCTATGGTGAAGTTTTCAGTTTCCGTGAAAGAAAATACCTCGAAGAACTTCGACAATGCTACTGATTTCAGTAAAAAGTTTCTCCTGTAAATTTGAAGAAATCCTTTCGGGCGATATCGCATATTTACCAACCCGCGAACAGGATTAATCGCGAAATCAAAATAAAGTTATTTTAGATCCGCTGTATTTAAGTATATTAACATTTGTTTGTTTTTTTATTTCATTTCGAATTTCACACTTCTACAACCACAGTATTTAATACATAGAAGTGTGAAGTGAAATTCGGTATGAAGTAAAGAAGAAAATGCAAACAAATTGCAAAATGCAAAGTGATCCCCCGAGTTCGAACCCCGGCCTGGGCTCAGGTGTTCTTTGTGAGTGCCCATTCATAAATGTCATCATATCATCATTCACCCTCATCGTCGCGATTCCGTGGCGGAGTGGTTAGCACGTCGCGCTACGACGTCAGGGATCCCGGATTCGAATCCCGACCTGTTCATGGGTGTATGTGAGTGTCCATCTATCAATTTCATCATATCATCACTCATCCCCATCTTCGCGATTACCCAAAAATGGCAGATAAGCGACACTAAAAAAACAAGAATCAAATCAGAAGAGTCAAAAGGAGAGTTAATTTCCTCGTAAACAATTCGCCGCAAAGCGAAAAAGAAAATTTTAATTCGCACTCTGCCAACCAGAATTGTACGTACTTTCAAGGGATTGAGAGAAACGACAGTGCTACCAACAAATCCGTAATATATGGGTGTCTACTGTGACTCCCAACTCTACGAATACATATTTCAGCCATTATCAACCGTTCTACGGCTAATTTGTGAACGAGCTGTCTCTGCGATGTTCAGACGAGCATGTGCGATTTATCCCTATACCCGCGGGAACGCAATGCGCTGTGCAAATTAGCCATTCATGTGCAAGCTGACCGTGACATGGCCATATCACCCTTATTGTCGCCGATTGCGCTTATCTTGCGTCGGTTCGTGTGGTCTACGGCCGGCCACAAGCGGCCCGTGTACCTCTGGTCTAATATTTTGGGTATTTTCGGACGACTGTCACGTCTGATCTCTGACAGTGTGGAATTGCTCAATCGGGACTGGACCTACAGTTTGAAGTATAGTCTATCTCGGGAATCTCTGGAGCAAGGTAGCGCGTAAAGGTAGAGCAGGGAAGAAAGAAAGTAAGCGTAGCGAAACAATAGACGCTGCAAAGGCAAGTAAAGTACACGGTTTACTTCCTTAACGTCGAAGAACTAAAGAAAGCCGCCCCCTCAAATGTGGGTGGAGATAATAGCGGACGAATTGTTTTCGACCAATCACACTCAATCTTCAGCCAATGGGCGCAGCTGTCATTCTGCTCGTCTACTCCACGTGGAGTCTGTCACATGACTGCGGATGCGCTGTTGCCGTACTTTGCAACTTCAATGTGGAGATCGTGGGAAGGTGCCTGTGCGCGGAGGGACAAGGTGGCGTAGAGTAGATGTGTGGCAACACTGTGTGTTGAATGTGATTGTTGCAGCTGGTGGGCGCGCTCCGTGGACTTCAGGGCCAGCCGGTCGTTAACGTTGCTATTCTGCCATTGTTGGCTAATCGCGACGATGAGAATCAGTGAAGGGACACTTACATTAAAAGAATACCCCTGTCCAAGCCTGGATTCTAACCCGGAAACCCTGGCGTCGTAGCTCTAACCACTCCGCCACGAAGGTTGGCGGCCTGCATTCCTGCAGACTAACGAACTCTGGCGTCTGGAATGACAGCAAGTTTAATCCAGTTTAAACCTCTGCGGTGTTCTTGTTGTGTCGCTGACAGAATGTTTAATCCAATTTAAACCTCTGCGGGGGTTCGTGTTGTGTCGCTGACAGCAAGTTTAATCCAGTTTAAACCTCTGCGGTGTTCTTGTTGTGTCGCTGACAGAATGTTTAATCCAATTTAAACCTCTGCGGGGGTTCGTGTTGTGTCGCTGACAGAAAGTTTAATCTAGTTTAAACCTCTTGCGGAGTTCGTGTTGTGTCGCTGACAGCAAGTTTAATCCATTTTAAACCTCTGCGGGATTCGTGTTGTGTAGCTGACAGCAAGTTTAATCCAGTTTAAACCTCTGCGGTGTTCTTGTTGTGTCGCTGACAGAATGTTTAATCCAATTTAAACCTCTGCGGGGGTTCGTGTTGTGTCGCTGACAGAAAGTTTAATCTAGTTTAAACCTCTTGCGGAGTTCGTGTTGTGTCGCTGACAGCAAGTTTAATCTAGTTTAAACCTCTTGCGGAGTTCGTGTTGTGTCGCAGACAGCAAGTTTAATCCAGTTTAAACCTCTGCGGTGTTCTTGTTGTCTCGCTGACAGAATGTTTAATCCAGTTTAAACCTCTTGCGGAGTTCGTGTTGTGTCGCTGACAGCAAGTTTAATCTAGTTTAAACCTCTTGCGGAGTTCGTGTTGTGTCGCAGACAGCAAGTTTAATCCAGTTTAAACCTCTGCGGTGTTCTTGTTGTCTTGCTGACAGAATGTTTAATCCAATTTAAACCTCTGCGGGGGTTCGTGATGTGTCGCTGACAGAAAGTTTAATCCATTTTAAACCTCTGCGGGGGTTCGTGTTGTGTCGCTGACAGAAAGTTTAATCTAGTTTAAACCTCTTGCGGAGTTCGTGTTGTGTCGTTTACAGCAAGTTTAATCCAGTTTAAACCTCTGCGGGGTTCGCGTTGTGTCGCTGACAGCAAGTTTAATCCAGTTTAAACCTCAGCGGGGTTCGTAATGTGTCGCTGACAGCAAGTTTAATCCCTTTTAAACTTCTGCGGGGTTCGTGTTGTGTCGCTGAGAGCAAGTTTAATTTAGTTTAAACCCCTTGCGGGGTTCGTGTTGTGTCGGTGACAGCAAGTTTCATCCAGTTTAAACAACCTCTGCGGGGTTCGTGTTGTGTCACTGACCGCACATTTAATTCAGTTTAAACCTCTGCGGGGTTCGTGTTGTGTCGTTTACAGCAAGTTTAATCCAGTTTAAACCTCTGCGGGGTTCGCGTTGTGTCGCTGACAGCAAGTTTAATCCAGTTTAAACCTCTGCGGGGTTCGTGTTGTGTCGCTGACAGCAAGTTTAATCCAGTTTAAACCTCTGCGGGGTTCGTGTTGTGTCGCTGACAGCAAGTTTAATCCAGTTTAAACCTCTGCGGGGTTCGCGTTGTGTCGCTGACAGCAAGTTTAATCCAGTTTAAACCTCTGCGGGGTTCGTGTTGTGTCGCTGACAGCAAGTTTAATCCAGTTTAAACCTCTGCGGGGTTCGTGTTGTGTCGCGTTCGTGCGTGTTTGTGATTATCCTTTCATCAATTTGGTCGACGTGCGTGGCGAATTGGTTATCACAGCGTACTAGGACGCCAGAGGTTCCGAGTTCGAATTCCGGATGGGAATGGGTGTTCTTTGTGAGTGCCAATATAACATCATTTATTCTCATCGTCGCGATTAGCGTAAAGCGGCAGAAAGCTACGCTAAATAACAGCAATGCAAATACAGAAAAACGACATAAACAAAGACATATTTCAAAACATTGACATCACAAACACGCCCACTAAATTACTCCATCTTTTGTATTGTTTTTTACAGTCACTACACATCGCTGCCGGATACACACAACAGGAGAAAAATTATGATCTCATTAGAGGAAATAATCACCTCTTAATTACACGGTGCTGCGTCTGCTTGGAATCTTTAGGTAAACAAGCTTACACAACAAACTTTCCCTGCCTCGAACAAAACCATCCAAATTGCTAGCAAGCGCCACCGTACCTTGGCCAACGGTCATGGAGTAGTACATTCCTCCTATTTTTAGAACCGCAAGTGTCCTTCATTGTCCAGGACCCAGACGATTGTGGTGTATAAATAAAGCACGCGTACACGCACGAGGAACAAACATGAGCGCGCGCACGCATGAGGGAACAAAAACAAGAGGTCGCCGGGTGTGTGTTTGTCCTGACTTGGCAACAAACACAAGTTACCTAGAACAACACCTTCAAGTCGGAACCCAACTTCACAGATAGCACAGAAAACTTGCTGCAAGCCTGAAGCAAACTTGCCATGCAAGCTATCTACGAGGAGAAGTCGAAAATTATCCGCATTTTCACTATAACTGCCTTTAAACCTTCTTTAGATTGGCCACACTGCCTTCAGCGCTCGCGTGCTGAAAGGTGGCACTCTTGTTGTTACATGGCCGAGGCGGCCGAGGTTTCTTGCTTCGTTACAGTGTAAACATGGCCGCTCCACTGGCCAGTCTCAATTACAGTAGCTTATCTGAATTCAAAGTAGGCCTAAAACAAACTTTGCTCACACCCTATTATATTCTTATTCTGGACTTATTCATATTCTGTACCCTTTCTAGAAAATATTCCTAAATCCACCTATGCTCATAGATGACACTACCTTTGCACCTTTTTGTTCCATAAAGAAAACCTTTTACACCGCTTCTAAATTATGATATATCGCCATTCGTAAACAGATTCTAGATTAACGGTAGAATTTGCAGTTTAATTTTGAACATTTTGGCTAGCCCATCGTTTTACACTAGTGTTGCACTTTCTGTTCCACGAAGGAAATATTTTGTACTCTCCTCAAATTCTGGTAAATCATAATTCGAGTCAGACATTACTTTTGTCAAATACTCGAATACAAATCTTGCAATCTCCCATGTCTTTTAAACATTTATACATACATTCCAACAATACATGTAATAAATTTCAATAAATATGAGAAGTATACAGTGAATATAAGGATTATATTTGTTATAGTCCACGTGTCTACTTCGTTAACGTCGAAGAACTGAAAAATGCCGCCACGAACGTGGGTGGGGATAAATAGCGGGCGAGTTGTTTTCGTCCAATCACACTCAACCTTCAGCCAATGGGTGCAGCTGTCATTCTGCTCTTCTACTCCACGTGGAGTCCCAGTCACATGAAGGTGGTTGTGCGCGGAGGGACAAGGTGGCGTAGAGTAGATGTGTGGCAACACTGTGCGTTGAATGTGATAGTTGCAGCTGGTGGGCGCGCTCCGTGGACTTCAAAGCCAGCTGGTCGTTAACGTAGCTAGCGTGTCGACTATATTTGATAGAATTTGAGACAAGAAATAATTAATTCAGGAAATTAACATTGCCATCTCCCCTAAACGCACGGCCATGAAATTGGGCGGGTGGCAGAAGTTCGCGCTGTTGCCACGTCGAAGCACAACCCCGCGTGTGCAGAGGTTTAAGAGAATTAAAGATCTCGATGTAGAGTTGGTATTTGTAATCAATGTGATACAAACTGACAGTATTTGCTCGAAAGGCCAGGGATGACACAAAAGTGTCCCGGAGAGGGGTCGGTCTGACGCTCGAACTAGGCAACGCAGCCCGGTTGACGTTGCCACACAGTGCGCGGGAACCAGCGACTTTTTCCCGCCCTCGCTTTTCTTTTCCCACACACGTGGGACCAGCGTAATTCTTCTTTCATGTCCGTGCGTTTAGAGGGATAAATGAAGCTGAGTTATCAATTGATGACGTCACTGCAATACATTTCCACAATTAGTTCATGAAATTGTTTATGGACCTGAATCTAGAGTCTTTATCGTTACGTTTAATTCAATAATTTCCCGAAAAAAATTTCTGGATACAACTCAATGATTAATTGTTACCTGATTATAGTCATTTATTATAATTCTGCATCGTGACAGCACTTTTAAACCGAGAAGAACATGTCCTCGTGTCTTCCTGGAACCTGCCAATGTAGACTTACGAACTGCTTGATTTACGAAATCGTTACGTTTCTTTATAGTCTCCCACAAACTTGAAGCACGTAGTTGCACGTCCTTCCAATTACATGAGATGGCAGTTTCTCCCGGGCTTTTCGTTGTTTCCGTTCTCCGATAGGTGGCTCTTCGATCGATACCATGTCTTCTTTTCAAGCCTACCTCGATCAGGCCTGCAACATCCTGATGGCCATGGACATCAAGATAGACTTTTAGGACCGAAAGTATCGGTTCTGGAAGGCCCTCTTACGTTCGAAAACGACACTCCCAAGTGCGAAAGTGCATTACTAGTAGTTTTCCATACAAGACAGGATTTTAAAGTACAGCTTAAAGTGGTATATAACAGTCTTCAATGTATAAAGATATGTCTAGGTTGTGCTGAAACATATTTTCCTCTAAACCTTTTGGATTTGTACAGTTTACTGTCTGGAAAAAGTACCAAGATTTACTTTTAAAAAAATGACAATATTTGATTCTCATTTGTTTTAATGAGAACAATATGACTAGCGAGGATTAACTCTAGCTTACTTGTGCCGCAAAAGGAACTTATTTATCCGAAAGGCGGGGGGAGGGGGGCACAGGCCCACAATGTTTTTGCCACTAAAATTAAAGAAGATGTTGTTTATTTAGGTACAGTTATGTAAGAATTATAAGAATTACCATAATTAATAAAAACTTAGAACTAATTATTGCATGAGTGTTGCACACATATTTTATCATTTTGTTTATATATGTGCAGTTACATAGTAATTATAATAATTACAAAAATTATAATCATTACCAACCAATTGTACATTGTTACAGGCATGAGTGACAGGTCACACATCCCAAGTGGGGGCGTCATGTGTGTTTGCTATGTACATTACCTTTGAGACTTTACGTAAACAAAGTAATACAAAAACATTGCAAACAATTTTAATTTTTTTCATTAAAAAAAAACAAGAGCTGGTGGGACGGATTTTGCTGAAATTTTCGCAAGGATCATAGTAAATCAAAGAAGAATTGGTCGCGATCGAAAGCAGTTTCAGGAGATAGCTAAACGCGGTAACATGGGGAATACGTCACTGTTAACATCAGTGTTGTTTGCAGTGTGTAGATAGGAGGAATTAAGATGGGAGTACTGTGTATCAAGTCTCATGTTAGTTTCTTTGCGCTTTTAAATAATTAGCAGCAAAAAATGCACAACTTACATAACATGAAAAAAAGGGATAAAATGAAACATTTCAACTGCGAATTCGTTTTTTCCCTTGTGTGGGAATTTCTGTTACAAGATTGCATATCACACAGACACACGTGGAGAAGTTCAAACAATGACTCAAGCGAGGAAAAAATAGTTTCATAAGAATCTGCAGAAGGATATAGCGGCCGTAATCAAGTCAGCAAATATAGGATTTTGCAGGTCTCAGGGCTTCCCCCGGTGATATTTTAATTGACGTAATTACGAGAAAAGTGTTAACCGTGAGGCAGTCGTAAAATATAATTAAAGGTAGCGCGCTTTCGCTGACGTTGTTCTGCCACCTTCTGAGGCTCAGGATGCTTACGGCTTGTGGTTTGACGAAAGAACGTGAAAAGTTCTCGGAACTTTTCGTATTTTCTTACCGGATCTGGTGACGTCACCAGAAAAAGAATAAGTGCTTGAGAAGGTGGAATATTTTTTGATGGAGGTAGTCACGTTTAGTTTGTCAAAGTTATTTTTAAGTTCATTCCAGTATCGGCGATTAGGGGGGCAGGGGGGAATTTGCCCCCCAACTTTTTGTCACCTTTGACCCCGCAATATGCTAAACCTTATCTACAAAGCGCAATATACTGTCCCCCCCAGTTTTGGCACCTTGCCCCCCCTTCCGGTTTGGAACCCAATCTCCGCCACTGCTGAACTATACCCATATAGACTAATCGTGACTTGGCCTATAGCTTAAAGTGGGATTCGAACTACTATGTTCCTCGAAACAGGAACTTTATGTACAGAAAGGCTAATTGGGACTGGATATACAGTTTAAAGTGGGATCCGAACCACTGCGCATTGTGGCTCCGGGTATCGAACCCGGGACCCCTTGGTCACAAGGCAACAGCTTTTGTACCACACCAGCCACTTTTGATTTGATTCTTGTCTCCTTTCTGCCACTAATCGCGACGATGAGGATGGGTAATGATGAAACTGATGAAGGGACACTCACAAAGAACATCCATGCCCAGGCCGTGTTTCGAACCTTGGACTTCTGGTGTCGTAGTGCGATGTGAAACCACAGAGGTGGTCCGAAATCCACATAATGTGCAACTAAAGACCATGCAGAAAATGTATATTTGGGCTGTAAGAGCATTTATTTGTTTATTAGCCTTTGTTTGTTAGAAGGCGGACTTGTCGGCCTTGCCTCGCCCCTTCTGACATACTTCTTAGTCGAATCATATCATTTGCAGGCGGCTACAAATACTATAACTATAACAGCATGGAAATGAAAGTTTGTTTAAAGTTTATGGCCAGATACACTGATCATGACTGGGCGTAAAATTCCGACCATTTAGAAAGATAAAAACAATTGTTAGCAGTGCTTGGAAATAACAGTTACGTTTTCAAAGATTTCTAAGTGTAACTAGTTACTTTTAAAAGTAAGCAGGTGTAACTGTAACAGAGTTACTTTTCTTCAATAGATGTAACTTTAGCAACAGTTACTTTAAGACACTTAAATTTTTATCTTGAATGTTTGTAACTTGAAGGAAGAGCTAAATTTGTCAAATCTACTACAAAATATGTATCTTCTCTGGATGCTAAGGCGAAAGTATTTCCGTGGAACGTCCACGCTTTATTCCAATTCGTCATTTCTAATTAGTGCGCGAAGACTTTAGTTTTAGGTGGATTGCTTCATTTATTCCGAACGTAGTAGTCGAAGCAAGAAATAACTCATTGTTGAAGGAGTGGAGATTGTTGAGCTTAGCATGGAAGACAAAGAAATAGGTGGAAGTGGAATTGATAACACCGCATCTTAAGTACTGTGGCCGTACTGGCAATAGTTTACAAATTAAAATCATTTAAGCAAAGCAAAAATTCTTCTTCCATCATTTATTTGTTATGATAAAAATTTATAACATAAAATACAACACATGTAAGTCTTCATATAGTTAATGATCGTTGATTTTGTGTAATTGGTTTCGACCAGAAAATAACTGTAAAAGTTACTTACACTTACTTTCCAAATTACTAACTATGACTCAATTACTTTTTGAACCAAATAGTTGTTACTTTTAAATATTAACGTTCAAATGTTGATTTTTACGAAATGTTAATGTTATATATTTTGTTCTTAGAATAAAACAATTTTAATTGGCTGGCTAATTGGAGAAAATTTGTATAGTTTCCCCTTTCTTACACTCCTTTCAACACTCACTAACGGTAAGACATTTTCTGTGTACAAAATGCATTTTCATTCTTCGCCATTTAACATCTGCCACCATTATTAAAACACCCTGTATACTCTCCTTGATTCGCAAATAGCACGCTAGATGTCTCTCGCCTCTCAGGAGCTCTCTGGCGTTGATTACATCTCTACCTACACTCTCTAAGGAAACGCTGAAGTTGAACAAACACAAACATGAATGAGCTCTTGTTGAATGGATATATCTCACGAAAGTTTGCTTCGAGCAAGGAAAGTAGGAAAGAATAACATTGTAATGTCTTAGATGCTCCGATACATTCTGAAGGACGGCGCAAACTTTGGCGATTAATTGTAAGTATGTTCGACTAGATTCTCCGTGGAAGGTTAGAACTGCATTCTGCGTTAGTGGTGATGTGGCCAGACAGATTGTTGTATAAAATAATTCGAAATCTGATAATTTGACCAATGCGTACACAATCAGGCAAAATGCCGTCTCTCAATCATCAGTCGTTTTCTAGATAATCATGACCACTATTTCGTATCTCAAGCGTTAGCAAAAAACTTATTTTCACAAACAGTCGTATCTTGAGTTATCTCTTTTTGTGACGGAAATATCAGCATAAACGGAGGACCCCCCCCCCCTACCCCTTGTTTATAAAGACCATTTTTCTCAGTGGAAAGCTAATGGCTTTGATATTGCCCAAATTGTTGGATATACATGTCCCACATGGCACACTAATATCCAGTAGACATTTAATGGATATCTTCTGGATGTTATTGTCGAAATATCCAGGAATATCCAGTAGATGTACCTTGGATATCCCCTGAATATCCATACGTCCATCCAGGCGAAATTCATAGGGTATCCAGGAAGGATATATTTTAGACATTCTGTGAATCATTTTTGGATATATTTTGAATATTCTATTAATCATTTTTGGACACGTTGTAGATATTCTACGGATGGCTTTTGAATATGTTTCGGATATCAGTGCGACTTGGTTTACTTGAACGGGACTTTATCTGAATGTTTTTATTTTATTGTAGACAAGGATATATTCTGAATCAGAATTGAGCTAATGTGGACATTATCATGATATTTTTCACTCAAATTTTGGATACAAAAAGAACATTCCTGGACTAGATTTCCCCATATCAAGGATCTCCTGTACACATCTGTTTAAAACTTCTCTCTCACACACACACATGTCTACACATCCTAAAAATGTTTTATATTTACACGCATATCCATGATAAGGAGCTTATTCATAGGGTTTGAGCTTAAACTTCACTAGAGTTGACGAGCTGTATCTTTGCGGGTGGCCGTGGCTACTCCGCGCAGAGTGTGAGAGAGATACGTTTATGTAGTTGCCACCTACTCGCCCTTTGAGTGGTCGACAGCAAGAACAGGACGCAAGGATAATGACGCTCAGCCGGTGGCTCCTCCCCCATGCTACTGCGCAGCCGTGCTTGGGCAGGGTTCACCCGCAAAGATACAGCTCGTCAACTCTAACATGGGCAAGCACCACAATGCCAGCAAAAGTTCTAACTTTGCCAGAAACTAAAAAAGAAATATCAAGAAGCTTTACATTTATTAAAAGTGGTACCTACGCAATTTGTTTGCAGCCTATTTATGAAATATATCCCTACACTGTTAATATCCATCTATCAAGAGAAACTTACTTAGTTCTAGTCTAGAGTGGTATTCGAACAGATATGTGTTTCCATCGTGACTGGAACCACTTGATTACAAGGATAGCTTTGGATTTCCCAAGTAGAATCCTGCTAACATTAATTAATATAACATGTTCGTCAGAATTGTGTATTAATCCTTCCTGGATACATGATGCTAGAACCCTATGTCAATGAAATTCAATGCTAATTTCGACATTACAGCCACGTTGTAAATCTGAATACATACAAATCACGACATTAAAAGAATAAATGAACTGAGAATTGAAAAACTTTGCCTAAATCTGGGCGTCCATGTGCTAGTATTCTGAAATTCTGAAGAATTATATTTGTGCACAATCCTTCTTAGAGTTTTGAGTAAAAGCTGTGGAAAAGAACAACACTGCCAGGGATTTCCCAAGATTTTTTCAAGACGTCGTTTAATCTGAGAGCCTTATAATTCTCTCCGGAGAAAATGTCGTGCCCGGGTGGGTAGGTGTAAAGCACGTTAATTGACACGCAATCTCCAAATTGGTTTCTGAAATCACGTGGTCCGTACTTATTGGGATGCGTCCTTGACTTTTCGAAATCGTTAGAGGACAGACTTCAATTATCGCATTATTCAGTATTGTTTCCTTCTTTCGTTTTCTATTCTGGGTGAAAGAGTAAATTATTATTATATATGAGGGCTGGTCAATAGGTCTATTATGATTTACCTGTTGATTCGGCTTCATTCTTTATTGGTTGCGAATTTTGACTTCAACGATAATTGAACAGCAACATTTGCCTTAATCCTCAACCCTAGACAAGTCCAGGCACCTGGCAATCCCTTGGATGAGAGAGAGATGACTTAATCCTTTCCTGCTCCTTCCAAAATAATAAATTTCCAGGCTGTGTAGTTCAAGGAAATAACAGAATTTCTAGCATTATACCTTGTCTGTATGATGCTTCCAAGATCACAGCAAAAACTACAAAATCATTAAGCTGTCAAAATATTTTTACTTATGTAGAAACTGTACGAGGTTTTATTAGTTTATATTTGCTCAGTATATTTATTTTCTTGTTTAGAAAACGTCACTACTCTTTCTTGGAGAGGGGCACAGTGAGAGAAGAGTAGCTGCACAATTTGAAACTATTTTTCACTAACTTCAACATCCACCCAAATTCATTTCAGACATTAAAGAAATGACCTTACAGAGTAAAGTTTTTAAGGAGTACACCAGATGTCACTCACTAGTCAGAATTGTTCACCAGTTCGTCTTACCCGACACTCACCTTATTATAGTGGAGTAATTGATATTTATTTCTGAATTTTTATAATACAGGGTGCCCATAAAAACACTCCTTGATTTCAAATGGTTATATAATCAAGATTTATTGGAATATTCTTTCACCTTTGTGGCTACAGTTTCATCAAGTCATAAAGTTTCATGTGGTATCAGTTGATCACATACACTCGATGTGCACCCCTCCTTTTACTCGGCAAACATCGATGCGGTAATCTAGCTCGAACCAGACTCTCCGCAGCGTGATCTAGTTTACAGCTTCAGTGATGCGTTCCTGCAGATCATCCATAGTTGCGGATAGTGAAGGTACGTACACTCTGTCTCTCACGTACCCCTAAAGGAAAAAGTCACAAACAGTTAGGTCCTGTGATCTCGGGGGCCAATTGAGGAACGCCTGATAATGTTGTCCAGCGCGACCAATCCATCCTTTTGGCAGGTGCTCGTTGAGAAATGCACGAACGGCGAGATGCCAGTGCGGTGGCGCCCCATCTTGCTGCCTCAACAAATCGTGGAATCAACCAGTTGGTTAGCATTTCCAGGTAACTTTGGCCAGTAACGGGTCGATCCTCGAAGATAAACAGACCGAACACTGTCCGCTCTGATACGGCACAAAACACATTACAATATGGAGACTCACGTACAACATCCAGGGTAACTCGAGGATTCTCACTTTAAGTGGAAGGTCACCTCATCACTGAAAATTATCTTTGACAGCAGACTATCATCATTTTCAATGAACGCGTGGAGATTCCTGCAGAATTCAAGTCGTGTTGCATTGTCTTGAGGGTGTAACTTCTGCACCAATTACAGCTTATAAGGGTGAAACGGCAAGCGATTGCGTGCGTTGACTTTTTCGGGCTTCGCAAAACGGTTTCTCTGACGCGATCAACAACTTGCTCCGAGACAGATGGTCGGCCTGAATGTCCCTTTCTGTGATCACAGATGCAACCTTCCTCAACGAATTTGTTGTTCCACTTAAAAATGGACTTGTTAGTAGGCGGATCCGCCTGAAAGCACGCTGCACAGTCACCACACTCTTTGTTGTCTGAAATTCCAACACGCACGACAGCTGCGTAGCTGTCGGGTGGGCGCCATCTTGGATTTCAGTGCCCTTTGGCGGTAAGAGGAGTGCACAGAAGATTCTGCGAGAAAGGAAAGAAATGTTTTCAGTTAACGTATCTGTGGTTACCATATTTATAAACATATCCCAATAAGTTTTGATTTTATAACCATTTGAAATCAAGGCGTGTTTTCATGGGCAGGCTAACATGAAAGTACTCTACTGTAGAATCTGTGGACATTTATATGCTGTACAGTCCGTTTTTGTTAGTCATGGCTATTAAAGGAAGTGCGCATGCGCAATGGAAGAGTCCAGTGGCAAAATAGGGGAGACGGCTGCAAATGGGAATGCGCATGGGGAAGCAGGTTCGGTGAAAATGGTTTTCGTTCCATTTTGAAATGGCCTGTTGCGACTCTCAGCAGGCATTATATGTGAAAAGTACAACAGAGTGGGCGATGATAACAATGCGAAACGCTGATCTCAAACCTACAGCATAGCTTCGTACATGCTTCTACCTACCACCCCTTTCCCGTTTGGACTCGTCCGCTCGAACTAGGCACGTCTTCCGCTGTCGAACAATACATAGTCGGCCTGGCCTCATAAAACATGTGCACTTTTCCATATGCGTAAATGTTGTTAGCCCATTGATTCATTTGGTTTCTTTTACTTCGCATTTCTTCCACTTCTGGCTAATCGCGAAGAGAGGGTGAGTGATGATACGATGAAATTGATGAAGGGCTATGCTAACCACTACGCCAAGGAGGTCGGCGACTACTCTTTCGGAAAGAAAACAGAATGTAATGGCCAGCATACCCTCAAACAATACCAGATTCATAACAGTAATACAATGGCCACTGCAGTTCTCATCCATTCATTGACACTTTGGCACAGTTTTCTGCATCTAGCATCAGTTAAAAGGCAAGCTGAGGCTACAAATTAAATACAGTTAGGAACTAAGTGGACTCCTCCTGTTGTTTCATTCCACTTTTGATCCTGCCGCCTTGTGTTCTCAATTTCAGTTCGGTCTAGGATGTTAGTGTTCCTTTGTGCATCCACTTCTTCACGATTGACTTAATAAAGTAAAAATAAACAAATACCATTATCCATGAATTGGATAGAAATATAAAAATTTCCCGTCAGTTCATAAAAGGGGGGAAGAATGTAACTTGACCTTACTTCATGGGCTCTACCGCAACATGAGGCGTGATCGTTCTCGTGGACTGACAAGCATAAGATATTAATATCACAGATTATATCGAACCATTGTTCCATGACGAAAATACATGATTGATACTTCCAATACAAACAGGTATCAGAATCTGTACAAGTCATCATATTGCAGCTACTGAGGCAAGTGATTGAGAAGACAAGGTTGAGTGATTACGCCATTACGACTAATTCTGATATGGGTAGCGAGAGAGAGAGAAATTGTTCTGTCGATACGTAATGATTGACTTTTGCAGGCGAGCCAAGTGTAATGATAAATGACTGCAGATATTCTCACACGGAAAAGGGTATAAGTAATAAATATATCAATAAGGCAATTTCGTTACTGAATCGATTTGGCGCAAAGGAAACCAACCACACACGATATGCTCGTAGTGATACTTGAGATAAGTTTTTTTTTTGGTAGGTTCGAACTTTATGCATGATAAAGTGAGAATAAGTGGTCAAGCTATTTGGAATGCCTCTTTCATGTAAAAACAGGAATTACAAATTCATTATTATTCATTTCCTTTACATCATGTCCCGCATGATTACTGCTTAGTGATCGAAGGAAAACTGAAAACTGAGTACGGAGAGGTGCAGGTAGTTTGAACTCTAGCTACACGAAAACAAAAATTAGACTAGAAACAACCTGTACTTTGTACTGACTCGGTACCATGTTCATGCTGCATGTATTTTAATAAACCTAATATAAACATTAATGTAATAATGAAAGTAAACTGTTTTATTTAATCATTTCAAATATTAAGTACAAAAGTAGTGACTCCCTAAGTAACAATTTACTTAGCATTGATACAAAATACATTTTGTTCCATTGTGCGAGAAAGTACGCAGAAAATGATCTACGCCTTACTCCGTATGTCACAAACCGAACCGAATGAATTAATATCAAAACCAACTGGATTCTTGTAAATATTCAGATTATTAAAGGAAGCCGTCACAATTTGTAAGTTAATTCTTTACACACAGCCTCTTTTTCTTCGCTACTTTGTTTGAAACTTATTGGAAGATTCATTGATTCACAAAAAACGCAATCGCCACCTCGATGACTGAGTTCGTTGACGTTCTCGCCATCCAAGTTTGCCGTTTCGAGTCCCGCATGAGTCTTCTTTTGTGGGTGTACCTTCAACATATTACTTCATTATTCATACTCATCGTCGCGATAATGCAATAGCTGCATAAAAGAGACCTAACATTAGAAAAATGCAAGTACAGAAAACACAATAAATATGTTTCAATATTTTTCCAGCATTTAAAGTTATTTCTTTTAGAGATGCTGAGCCAAAAGGGAGAGGGGTACGTACACCCACCAACCCCTCCTTTGGGCACACTAACATTTATTGGCGACGGCTGTGGCATTCTTCGCGGAAGATCTTTGCTCCCATCATTGATAGTTATCTTTCTTCATCGGTTTTTTTCGAACAAATTGTAATTGTATTGTAGTCATCCAGCATTGCTTACTCAGCTTACCCAGATTTGACGTATAGAGCTATTACGACTTAGGCAGGGGTAAGATTCCTTAAGGAGAACGTGGAATCAATTGCACAAAAGATCTGAAAACTCACAGACGGCACAGTACAAGAGAATACGTTTGAATTGGTTCAACCATCTCGCTTGAAGCTAAAATTACTTCCCTGGATATGATTCAACAAGGGAGTTCCAACAGCTTTGCCGATTTCTCTTACAAATGCATTCTGAAGACAGAATCGGTGAGTCATGGACGGAACATCAATTCACAACTACCACTCAAGAACGGCTGTTGGATTGGGCTTGTAGAAATTTATGGAAACTAGAAGATTTGTGCTTCATTTTCTTACTCCTCCCTCTGGCGACGAAAAATGTATTGAATCTGCGATAGTAAACATATAGTCCGTTTACGTTAGTCGTGAGCATTGACTAAAGTACGCATGCGCCAACTGAACGAGTCCACTGGCAAAACAGGGGAGGCGGCTACAAGGTGAGCCCAGACGGGATCGGGAAGCAAGTTTCTTGAATATTTTGTTTATGCCACTTCGAAATGGTTTGTTAGAGCTATAAGAGCCATCACAAATCCAAAACACAAAAAAAGAAGCGGTAATGAACAATGAAATGCTGATAACCAAAATACTGAATTGATCTGGAACTATTTCGCTCACGTTTCTACCCATTTCCTCCCTCGCGTTTGGATTCGTTAATTCGAGCTAGGTGCGTCTTCCTCGGCCGCACAATACTATTTTGGCCAGTAAATACCAGCAGCGTACATGTGATATTATTTTAAGGGGTTGAAGGCGAAATCTGGCAACAAGTCGTACAGGTTGGACACACTATTCACTCTCATCCCTTCAGTTCAACCGGCTTGATAAGAGGAACCATAGTTGTGTGCAGCATGCGCTTACCCAAAGCGAAGACAGCCTCGTGTAAAATGAGTATACGTACCCCACCTAACTCACCGTTCTTCACTCAGATGGAAGTCTTCTTTGCGTGTTGTAGATGAAGTAAGCGGGTTTAGCAAGAACTGTGCGATGCTTTGGGAAAACTATTGAGAACCAATTGTTTTAGCATTTGCTAATCATTTCCTCTGTATTCAAGTCTCTGGCCTTCATCTTCACAGGTAGCCTAGAATAATGTATGTGCTCTGCTTAGTTTTGTCTTTCTTTTCTTCATCATACAATGGTGTAAGGAAAGCTAAAATTAATTTTATGCAAGAGGCAATATCGAAAAGGTTTATGAATTGGTTTGGATAGATTGGATAAGATTACATTTCCAAGTTCATGTTTACATTGTAAATAGAAATACTGGCCATACTCTGGGTTTGATCTTCGGTGTAGAATAGAAATATCATTTGCAAGTTCTAACAATTCATTCCAATTTATTTTGAGTTTCTCCTCAAACTGTACTCTGCTTTGTCCTTTCATGTGCTGGCGGTATCTCTTAAGCAGATAATTGGAGACAGAACACGCTAAGTAGATGGAAATGCAATTAGGTAAGTGATTTAACTAACTTTTATAGTGTAATATAGTCAACTCTATAAGAGTGTAGAGTTGACGCTGCATTGTAAAAACATTTGGAGCTAAATAACACCAAGGTTGGTCTTACAAATACCCAGAGCTCGTGGAACGGACTTCACCCAATAGGCCCTGCCCAGCAAGGAAGAAAATCTCGATAAATAAGTGCTCTTTTATCCCAAACACCAATTGTATGGTATTTAATGGTATGCTAACCTTTAGGGGACGGAGCCTCGCGTGAAAGTATTCCCGTTAAAGCCGGCGACTTTTCAAGCGCGCGTTTTTCAAAGTTGCCGCGAAGTACGAAAACAATTTTAGCTGGAGAACTGATTGTCGTAGAGAGTTGAAATTGCTTTTGTTTTCTTTCTTAAAGACAGGGCTTGTAGGGGGGCGGGTAAGATGTATACATTCTGTATCCCAATAATTAGTGTTAAAGGAAGAAGAAGAAGAGAATTTATTTTTCCCCTGTGCTCCCTTCTAATAGACCCAAGTGAATTTTAAAAAATGTAGTGTGTAGCGATGATACACTCGTACAACATTGCAAAGTCTCGTTGAAATCAAACTGATACGTCTTGGCTAAAAAAATAATAACTTTGTATAAAGCGGCTTACGGAACAATGTGCGGAATATCGCTTCTAGGGTCGGCCCTACGGACACTGGATGGACCAAATTTGGAGGGAAGGACGACAAAAGACCAAAAAAGACAACTTTATGAGGATATATAATGCCCGTGCCGAAGCTTGAAAAGAAAAAGGCCAGGTTCCCGCTGGGTCCTTACTTGTCGTACATTGCTTAAAATGTTGTTTTTTACTCGTTCTTACATGTGCATTTTCATTTTTTCAAAAAGATGCAGTGGTTGTGGAGATATAGCCTGTATCCTGGCCACAGAGTGAGAAGGAATGTGAGAAATATAATGAAAAGAGCGTAAGAAGAAAGCATATTAAAATATATTATAAGCAATTTCTGAAGGATTAACTTCCGGTACTTCATAACGACTGGGCGCATCGGTGGAAACTGCGAAATAGCACATTCAAATATTTCCCTGCGGAGATGTTTATTTCTATAGGTTTCAGCAAAACAAAAGTCCCATATATGATGTCGATACCTGTTCCGCGTTTATTATGCGTACCTGAGGGGTCGCTGCATGTTACGTATTTTTTTTTATGGCGGGTGACATGTATCGAACATAATTAAACGCCTGTTCGGTTAATCAATACGGAATACCTTAGAGGACGCATCGCTTTTTTTTAGTACTTTGATGATGTGGTGTAATATGCATGATGGCGGTTCAATGTCAAGCATTGGGAATGGTACCCTAGCGACAATATTCAAAAGTTAATTTACATACTTAATCATCGAGTCGATGTATATTTATTATTTATTTCATGTAGCTCGTATCACTATAAAGTATTCTGGGTAAAAATTGTTTCCAAGCAAAGATGATGGAATTCTTGTTAGTATTGTAATGAAACGTAATTAATATTTACTGTACTGTTTCAATATTTCCACGAATGTTTTTAACTAGGTACGAACGGGCACTGTCATTTGTTGTTTTTTTTTTTGCAAATAATGACTTTTCTAGGAAAACTTTCGCTTGTGCTGATTTTATGGGAATATTTACGTATCGTTAAAATGGATTTTTCGAATTAAAAAATGCTGGCGTGGTTAATTGTATGTGTTTGAGAGAGGGGTGGAAAGTGAGTTGTTACATGATCCTTGCTTGAAAGGATTGGGGGTAAAAAAACGAAAAATGATAGTTTGAGTTCAACAGTAATGAAGTCTGCTAACCCTTACTCCTTCGACTCGATTTCGTCAACTTGGATTTTTTGGGGGGAGGGGTCCTATTGAAGGTTCCCGCTTCGAATCCCGAAGCACAGATGTTTCTTTGTGAATATCCACTTATAGCTGGACCTCCCACTGTATTCAAAGGGTTCAGGGTTCGATCCTAGCTGAAGTCACTGTGGTACGGATCTCACTTTAAACTTTAATTCACAATTAGCCTTTCTGAGCATAAAGTGCACTTTAAAAAAAGTAAAACAAATCCACTTATTCTACAGAAGAAAAAGGGTCATAAAATAACAACAAAAAAATAAACTAGTAAGTTTGTATACTAAATCTCACCACTGTCATCTTATTTCCAATTATTAGTTCGCACTCCCCTGTTCGAGTCCCGTCTTGGGCAAGGTATTCTTCGTGAGTGTCATTCGATAGAATCATCACTCATCCTCATCGTCACAAATAGCCAAAACTGGCAGAAAAAGCGACGCTAAATCATAGAAATACAAATGGAATTTAGTCCCCACATTCTTTTTATGTAACTGTACAATACGTTGTTACACTCGAAAACACTTATTTGTTTGAATTAACAAAACGCGCTTGGGTAAACTTCTTCGTAACGTATAACAAAAAATGTCAATCTTTACTAAATTTGGTAATTTTGATCAAATTTGTTTGGCAACTCTAAACAAATGTGCACGATTTCTGAAAAATCATTTTGTTCTGACGAACAATTTCTAAAACAATTTGGTTCTGGTGAACAATTACTAAAATAATTTTGTTCTGGTGAACAATTACTATAATTATTTGGTTCTCTTGAGCAATTACTATTTATAGAATAATTTACTTCTGGTGAACAATTTCTAAAAGAATTTGGTTCTGGTGAACAATTGAAGACTAAAATCGGTTAACGCTGTAAGTGCCACAATAATTCAAACACTGTTTTCCACGTTAAACGTTCATGTGCCATGCTTTATAATGCGGTAAACGTGAAATGTGGCTGGTAGCCCTCTATGTAGTTCAATGGGCGTGTAAAGTGGTTACTAGTGTGAACGTTCTTACGGGCTGATGTGCGGAACGATGCGATTTCCCAATACTTTTGCTTTTGGCACTTACAACGTTTGCCACTTTTAGTCCTCAATTTCTCAAAGAATTTGGTTCTGGTGAACAACTACTAGAATAATTTGGTTCTGGTGAACAATTACTAAAAGAATTTGATTCTGGTGAAGAATTACTAGGAAAATTTGGTTCTGATGAACATTTTTTGGAATAATTTAATTCTGGTGAACTAGAATAATTAGGTCTGTGAACAATTATTAGAATAATTTGGTTCTGGTGAACAATTTCTAGAATAATTTGGATCTGGTGAACAATTTCTAAAACGATATGGTTCTGGTGAACAATTACTGGAATAATATGACGAACTTTATTCCTTGTGTAAGAACTTTCCGAAAACAACATTGTATTGTGTGTTGCCTCTTGATTCTTACAATTACCAGGTGAGCTGAAAAGTTCGTAGGCTGACTCATAGATGGCGTTACTAGAATTAAATCCATGTGATTTTTACTTAGTACTAACCTTCAAAAGATACGTGTATAAATTTCACAGCTGCCGGATAATTAGTTCGTGAGATATAGCATTGTGAGTGAAGCAGCTTTTGTTATTGTGAAAAAATGGATAAAAAAGAATTTCGTGTGTTAATAAAGCATTGCTTTTTGGCGAAAAAAATACTGTTGAAGCCAAGGCTTGGCTTGATAAACATTATTCGGACTCTGCACCAGGAAAATCAACTGTTGAGAAGTGGTTTGCTAAATTTAAACGAGGCGAAATGAGCATCGAAGACGATGCACGCAGTGGACGCCCCAAAGAGGCTGTTAACGACGAAAACATCAAAAAAGTCCACAAAATAATTTTAAATGATCGTAAAGTGAAGTTGATCGAGATAGCTGAGACTTTAAAAATATCAAAGGAACGTGTTGGACATATTGTGCATGAATATTTGAACATGCGAAAGCTGTGTGCAAAATGGGTGCCGCGCGTGCTCACAATCGATCAAAAGCAACAACGTCAAAACAATGTACCGTGTCACAAATCAATGAAAACGATGGCAAAATTATATGAATTAGACTACGAATTGCTTCCCCATCCACCATATTCTCCAGATCTGGCCCCCAGTGACTTTTCCTGTTTGCAGACCTTAAAAGAATGCTTGCTGGAAAGAAATTTAGCACTGATGAAGAGGTAATCGCCGAAACTGAGGCCTATTTTGAGGCTAAAGAGAAATCGTACTATAAAAATGGCATCAAAAAATTGTATGACCGCTATAATCGTTGTATCGCCCTCGAAGGCAACTATATTGAATAATAAAATCGAATTTTGTCAAAAAAATATTTTTTACTATGTTAGCCTACGAACTTTTCAGTCCAACTGTTATGTGGCTTATCTACCAAAAAGGAATTGGAATTTTTAATTGTTCTGTAACAATGACAGTTTTTCTCCTGGGTGTACATATACATTACGTCTTGGATTTCGTTGTCTCCTAATTCTTATCGTGTAATCACCAAGGCACCCCATACCCGCCCCGCAAGGAGAGTATTATTGAGCACGGGAATCACTGACCTCTTAACTTGATCGCCCAAACTTCAGCTGTCGAGGAAACATGAGCGCCGTTGTTGCAAACGCCATTTCCGAACGACATTACAAGCGCCCAGCGATCCATCAAAAGAATTCAGCTGGACATGTTGGCCCACACCCAACGTCACTTGACGCTGAAGTCTTGGCAGTCGCTGCAAGAGAGGAAGCCACTCAATTGGATGGGAGCGTTGCTTCAACTTGCTCATTTTCCAATCAGTGTATGTTCCCCTAATAACTCAAACGCACCCGCGCAATCTCAGGCGATGCCCTTCCTCAATCTAAGCATAAGTGTGCGAGGGATGTTCTGTGAGACTGGCAGGAATTTGTACTATCTATGGATGAGCCGACACCGCTTTCAACCTGTATCCATACCGACGCTTGAAAATTGTCATAGTTGTTAAAAATATTAATTTTGTGTAAATATTCCACTCTAATTATGTGATTTTTCCAAGACTTATGCTTTAAAATTCGAGAATTACATCAGAATATTAAATTACATGTTATGTTATCACAAGATTAAGTTCTCTTTCACACAAAACTGGTGCAAAATAAAGAAAAAAAGAAACTTTAATTTTATTTTTAAAATACGAGGTCTATTCAGAAATCAACTTCCGATTGGCTCGTAGAAAGCGATACGTAATCACAGCGGCATGGCGCTTGCGCAGTAGCCAACAGTAATGTGTAATCGCACTCCACGCGCAACCGCAGTTCATTTGCTTCAACAGGGCGTAAGTAAGAACTGACAAACATGGGCTCTCGCATTACTGCTCCCGCCAGTTGTAAGGTGCGTGGTGTCATTCGATTCCTTCAAGCAGAAGGAGACAAAGCAGCCGAAATTCATCGTCGATTGCGTCGTGTTTATGGCAATGGCGTTATGAGTTATAGTGCTGTGAGAGACTGGTGCAAGAAATTTAAGACTGGGTGTGAAGATGTGCATAATGAGGGAGGTCAAAGAAGGCCTTCAATTGTGACTGATGAACTCGTCCTATAAATTTGAGGAAATTCCTCGGAGAGTTGTGAAATTGTGAAACGGCATTTTATTCGTACAGTTTCTTCAATGTGTCGGACGAGTCTAACAGTCTCTCACAGCCAACCGGAAGTTGATTTCTGAATAGCCCTCGTATCGAGGATAATTAGACTCCGTGAAACTGTCGCGCGACATTTTTGTGAACCTCATGAAAGATTAAAATGGCGGAAAAGTATCTCCCGGTATCGGTAAATAAATTCCAACCGATATCTTCCGATACTGGTATGTGCCGTATCGGTATCGGTTCAGCCCTAGTATTTTCTCTTATGGTATAGTCGAGTTTCTTGCATGTTAAGCATTCGCGACGATGAGGATGCAACGTTTATATGGAGTTGGTAAAGATACAATCGCAAGAAAGTACCCCTTGATTGGCTCAATCATTTGGTTCATTCTTATTTTACGAGAAGAGACACATTTGGCTATTCGGGAAGATGAAGATGAGTGATAATATAATGAAATTGATAAAGGCACACACAGAACTCGCATGAAAGCAAAGTTGATACATTGTTGTGGTGTCAATTGACGCACTTAAATATGCAGTTTTGGTTTCCTTGAAATGATAGTGTCTGGTCATGTCAGTTGATGCATTTTGAGCATCGTACCGAACAGCAGCTGTTAATGTACCACTTTATACAGTTCTGTGTGTATTTTGATGCACCAAACCTGCATCATTAGCAGGTTATGCACTCTAGAGTCACCGTACGGGGCAAAGTAAAAAAACTAACTTTAATATAGTAATAAAAATCAGAATAATGTAGTAGGCAGTTGCACATCAGATATAAGTAAGAGGTGTTCATATACTCTTCTGTTGCACACACCAACACACGCGGTCTGATTGGAAATGTGACGTCAGGGACCACAGCAAGATTGCCGCTCCTTTGGGGACATGTACCACAGAGCAACAGCGGACTGTTATCCGGTTTCTTACCGATAAGAGTGCAAAACCAACAGACGGAGGATGAAGACGCAATGTGGTGATTCCTGTATGTCGCTTCAGCAGGTTTATGAGTGGCACAGAAAGTTTAAAGGTGGGGTGTCAACTCTGACTGATGCAGCTCACTCCTGCGCACTGCGATGATCCTCAAGCTCTTTTCGGACTCTAAAGGTCCAATCCTGAAACATTACGTGCACAGAGGACACAATATTAACATAGAGTCGTATTGTGATATTCTGGAGTACCGTTGGAATCAGATAAAAAATGTCGTGGTCAGTTTTGGTGTGCCACTGCAGCAAGAGAACGCGAGGCCACACACAGCGCATGCAACAGCGTAGAAAATTACGGTACTTCGTTCATGGCCGCGAGCACCAACGCCGGTTATTTCGAAGTTCAGATGAACGAGATCACTTTTAATCCACTCTAAATGAACTTGGTTTAAAGATTTGCATTGCACCAACGAAAGACAAAGTTCACGAGATTCCGTTCTACTGATCCGAGATTAATTTGTAAGGCTATACCTGATTGGTTGGCTAAAACAAATGACAGTCAAAAAGCTCACAGAGTAGTGTGATGTGTTAAAGTATCAACGTGTGGGAGAAGAAAGTAATTCGGGCCGCAAACTTATCTGAATTTGAGAAATGTACTGATCAACCTTGTCGACGAGTACAAGGATGCAGTGGAGTGTAAAGAAATAATAACACAGGCCTGCGATGAAAAAAATACAAGGGAAGTGATAGGTGAACTTTATGTATTTTGTCGTGCTGAGTTCGAAAAAAATAAAGAAAAATGTCTATCACGTCACGTTTTCTTGAAAAATTTAATTGTACGTGGATTTGTATGAACATTTACCATAAATATGTTGTTTCGGCGTGGAATAGCTTTCCTCCCTGCCTGACCATTACAAACTATGTAAGAAAACTTTATCTTGCGTATTTTGGCATGAAACTCGGAGACCAGGACAAATCGTGGGCTCCTCATAAATGTGTGTGCAGTGTCTCAATGATCTACGCTTATGGCTCAACGAAAAGAAGACTGCTTTACGCTTTGGAATTCCTATGACATGGAGGGAGCCGAGAAACCACTGTGATGATTGTTACTTTTGTGTCTGCCATGTCCGTGGGTATAACCGAAAAAAATCACAAGCTAATCTCTTATCATAAGAACATTCTATCGGCCATTCCTCATGGACCTTATGTGCTAGTGCCTTTGCCTCCAACTGAATTACCAGTCATCTCTTCAGAGTCTTCAGACTCGGAACATCCAGACGGTCAAGGCTCCGATACCGAATATAAGCCCTCTGGAGGCGATTCGCCTCAGCCCTTCTCTCAGGTTGAACTTAATGATCTGATTAGAGATCTGGGCCTTTCGAAAGAGGCAGCTGAATTGTTGGGCTCCAGATTGAAAGAAAAACATTTATTGGCCAAAGGAACCACGTTTTATTGGTACAGGAATCGAGAAAAGGACTTTGTTCAGTACTTTGAGAAAGCGGAGAACCTGCTCTATTGTTCTGATGTTCCCGGATTGATGAGCAAATTTGATATCACCTACGATAAAGATGAATGGAGGCTGTTTATAGATTCATCGACAAGGAGCCTGAAAGCTGTCCTTCTTCATCACGGAAGCCAGTATGCATCTGTACCAGTTGCACACTCTGTACATTTACAAGAACGCTATGAAAACCTGGCTCTCGTCCTCAACAAAATAAAATATGCCGACCACGGTTGGACCATTTGCGGTGATTTGAAAGTTATCTCCATGCTTCTTGGTCAACAAAGACGGATATACAAAGTTCCCATGTTTCATTTGTGAGTGGGACAGACGTGCAAAGACTCAACATTGGGTCAAGAAAGAATGGGCTAAAAGACAAAATCTTGAACCAGGCACCAAGAATGTGATTCGGAACAGCTTAGTTGACCCAAAAAAGTATTGTTACCCCCGTTGCATATCAAATTAGGTGTAATGAAGCAATTTGTTAAGGCTATTCCAAAAGATGGCGATTGTTTCAAATACCTGTGCAAAACGTTTCCAGGTTTATCCGCAGCCAAGTTGACAGAGGGAATCTTTGTTGGTCCAGATATCCGCAAGCTCATGAAGGATAAAGACTTTGAGACTAGCATGACAACAACGGAGAAAGAAGCTTGGGTTGCCTTCAAAGACGTGGTCAGTAAATTTCTGGGGAATTACAAGGATCCTGACTATAAAGCACTTGTTATGAATATGCTGGACAAATTTCAAACGTTGGGTTGCTCCATGAGTGTCAAACTACATTTCCTTCACTCACATGTGGACTATTTCCCCGAAAATTTAGGAGCAGTCAGCGAAGAACAGGGTGAAAGGTTCCACCAAGATATTAAAGATATGGAGCGCAAATATCAAGGACGATGGGACAAGAACATGCTCGCCGACTACTGTTGGATGTTAACACGAGAGAGGCCTGAGATTGCACATAAAAGAAGAACGTCAAAAAGAAGTTTCAAAGGCAAAAGGGTACATACGTAAATATAAACTTTGTTTGTGTTTGATTTTGTTGTTTGTTCAGTTTACAATTTGTGTCAAACGTTCATGTACACATACATTGCTCCTCGTGGTCAATCGTCTATTTTATGTACGTTACCTTAATAAACACAAATGAACATAATACTTTGGTGTTTTTTTTTCTAGAAACTTCACCATAATGGGATGTTAAAAGTGTAAACGCAAGGGAACTTTGTGTTTTTCTCTCGACCAGAGGCGGCTCGTGCGATCTGGCAACAATGGTTTTCTTCCATTTAAACCTATAAAAAATAAAATCAATTGCTAATAAATCAATTTGCATCACGAAGCATCAATTTTACATAGATTTAAATTGATCAAAACCACTGTTGCCAGATAGTGCATGCAAAATTGTTCGCGAAAATTCCTTTTTACATAGGATTTTAGCAAAAATATCGATATCGATTGTACAAAAAATCCTGACGTGATGGAAAAAATGGAGGTCATTTTCGAAATCAGCACAACCAATAACATAAAACTCAGCGTACACGTCTCTTGTATTTTTCAACAACTACAATTTCGCAGGCCTGTGTAATCTGAAAAAAGAACTGACGGCACTACACAAAACGAGAAGGAGAAAGCACGAAACCTTCTTCTACGGGACTCTAATGCCTTACGAAACGCATTCGATTTTGAGAGAACAGCGTACGCTGAACCTCGCCCGCTCAATAAAGATTTATTATTATTATTATTATTATTATTATTATTATTATTATTATTATTATTATTATTACTGTACTGTGGTAAGTATTTGAATTTTTCATTTATTAATTCTTATATATTTATATTGTCGTATCGTGTAAATACTTAGCCAGTAACATGTATTTTCGTAAATTTATACAATCATATTTCCAACACCATGTAGCAATATCCTAACATTGCTCTGTTCTAATTTACCTTGCATTTGCACATAATATATGACATTTATATATGGCTTTAGAGCATTGCTATATCACCTCCTTAACGTATCATCGAACATCCTCATGGTAACATCAGCCAGTTCACAGTTCTGATTATACGGTGCATTTGGCAGTGCAGGCGAGCATCTGCGAACAGATATCTGGTTCTCAAGACCTCTTTGGTCACCTGCCACAAGTCAACACCGCCCTAGGAAGCTCCCGGCCATCCAGAGAGTCGCTTCGCTAATCCATTACACTTCGCTTCAGGCTGTGAGTTAGGTATTATAGTCGAGCAGCAAATATCAGGGTTGCTATTTCTGTACAGTGTTCTATTCATTGGAGAGTAATTAATATGTTGCCGTTACCGGCTATTTTGTAAATATTGTCTTTGTGTCGCACACATGGTGTCGTCGTAGAACAAGACACTTTCGTTTGTTGCAACGAGCATCATGACACCAGGACATGCTACAGAAAAACTTCAATTTTTATCCTATAGGTATGCAACCATGCCTGACAGATTCAAGGTTGCCACTGGCATATGTTTGATCTGTAGGAAAATAACTCGTTTTAAAAAATAACAGGAATTATTTCTTTAGCTCAATAAGCATCTATCGCCGGCTCCTCAGTTCTTCCAAATGATCCCTTTGCAGATCGTTCAATAATTACATAAGAGGCACGCATTTACAGAAAAACTCATTTCCGAAGAACATATTATAAGCTGTTGTTGTTTAGCATTCTAATACTTTCTTTTTTTTTGTAAATGGACACATCATAACATAATTCAAAATTCAAATAAATATTTGGAAATTATTATATCCAGGGTCTGCAGAACTTATACATTTATTTATATATCGCATTTAAATATATAAACATTAAAACTGGAATATAACTTTTTAAAGAACGCCTGCTCGGTGTCCGCGCGTAAAGTGGTTGACCTATTCATTTCGTCACCTAAGTCTCTGGGTTCGAGTCCCGACCTTGGCATAGTGTTCTTTGTGAGTGCTGCTTCATCAGTTTCATCTAATTATCACTTATCCTCATCGTGGCGATTAGCCAAAAGTGGCAGAAAAGAGGCGTGAATGAACGAAATACAAGCAAACGAATAATTTTAAAAAGCAAGAATATCTCTCATCCATACTAATTGAACAGCTGTGACCCAGTCAGTAGGGCGTCTCACTGCCACGCGGAGGGCACGGTTCGATTCTCGGGGTGGATGACCTAAGGAAGGAAAAATTTCTGGCCTTGCCCCTCATAAAGCGACTCTGGAGTTCACCCAGCCACAAATAAATGAGTATTTGGAGGCAAATACCCTGAGGAGTTAAAGGCAGCTGGAGCGTGGTGATAATCAGCACCTTCAAAATTGGCTGAGATCTAGAGATGTGTTTGGCTCTTCCTTCTTCACATCCTCCATAAATTAGCCTTCATGTCACGGTGCAATGTGCACTGGGAAATTTTACCTTTAATTGATTGGTTTGCTTCATTTTTCCTCGCTTTTTGTGCCACTTTTGGCTAATTTGCGAAGATGGGGATGAGTGATGATATGATGAAATTGATGAATGGATACTCACAAAGATCCATGTCCAGGCCGGGATTCGAACCCTGGACCCCTGGCTTCGCAGCGCGAAACTTTACCTTTAAATTACCCATACTACTTATGAGTATAATGCAGTGGCGTACGCAAGGGGGGGGGGTTACCGGGTTTAACCCCCCCCCCCTTGAGCTTTTGAAATATTATGGAAAATGCTGTAGAAAAAAATTAAAAATGGCTAATTTATCACAGTTAAAGATTTGCGACAGTAATAGTAATAATAATAATAATAATAATAATAATAATAATTTGAATTATTATTCCCATGCAGCATGAAGAAAAACACAACATTGCAAACACAATCTAAGTGGCAGCAAAGTTCAATTTTGCAATTCTTTTTGCAAAAAGTCGCGCAGTGACTCTCGCGAGAATTGTGAAAATTCCTTGCTTCGTCGCAGTGTGCCGACCTTATTGCAAACGTTCTTCCCGGTACTGATTTCACATCCCCTTGTGAACTCTCAAGTGATACTGAATCTACATCCACATCATTAAATAATGTTGAAGAAATGCTTTGTGAATCACCTAGAAGTGATAAATGTATTGGAATGCCTATAAACTTACTTTTCAATGAAAACATAGACTCAGTGGAATTTAGCAACATGTATTCTCGCGCTTCATCATCATCCTGGGCGAGTTCCATAGGTAAAGGTAATGTAAATTCCCCCCTGCATATAGCACCCTGCCATGAAGGCACACGTAGTGGTGTGGTGGGCCCCAAAGATTCTCGATCTCGAACTATTTTGCATGCTCCGGCAGCCTTCATCCCCCAGGGTTGCTGTCAGGTACCCATTGCTATGAGGCTGGGTGCGGAGACAAGGCTGGATAAATTCCAACCAATTCCGGAAATCGAAACTGGATATCCCACGAAGTTGTCAGACTAGACCAGCGCGACTCCTTGAATGAGTTTCATATTTCGATTATTTCAATAAATTTAATATATTTGTTTGTTTTATGGATTTTCTTCACACTTAAAATGTCTCACTTATCATATACAAATAACCGTTGACTAGACAATTATTTTGTAACAAAGAAACAAAAGAAATGTAATATTTTTTATATCTTTCATAAATAGCGGTGGCTCAGTCGGTAACGCGTCTGACTACCATGCTCAAGGTCCCGGGTTCGATCCCCGGCCGGTTCAAATCCGGGAACTTTTCTAACGGTGGAAGCGGCCCCGGCGCCCACCCAGCGTCGAATAACATGGGTACCTGGGGGAAACCCTGGGGGGTAAAGGCGGTCAGGGGCGTGATGCTGATCACATCACCCCCACTCACGACCGGATCAAGAAAGTGTGGGGCGTTACCCCCACACCCCCTATACGCCTTCATGGCGTGGTGCTATGCACAGGGGAACACTTTTTTTTCATAAATAGCAGCTGCATTAGTAGTAATTATTAGTAATTAAATTAATTATAAGAATTATTAATTAATTTTTATTATTAATTAATTAAAGTATAATAAAACAATGGTAATGTGAATTTGTAGAAAGTTTTCGAAATAACACCCCCCTTGATGAAATCCTGTGTACGCTACTGGTATAATGATATAAAGAATTTTCCTTTCGATCACTTCACCGTAGTGGGCGAGTAGCTCCACCCCATACCGGAGTGTGGAATTGCGCTTCCGCTTCAGTGGGCGCACAGATTAAAGCGAAACACCCAGCGTTCACGCAGGGAATTCGTGGCAGCAAAGAGAGCTAAGACAATCCGTTTTCACTCTTGGCGTCGCCTCCTTTTCATACGTATCTAGGTAAAGGGGTGAGGAAGCGAACACGAACCTTGAAGGATGTGCAAGTGTACCGTTATGCAATTCCCGCAGGAGAACTTCCAACCCTCAGTTCTCAGGTCCCGAAATAAACAGTTGGTTCAACAGCTTCTGGTGACATTGTTCACGGAGGCTTTCTTCGTCAAACTATTGTGTTTTTCCACTCCTGGTGTTATTTTTGGCGGCGGAGGATAAATGTGAGTGAGAGAAACACCTGACTTAGTAACCGACTACGGCTCTCAGTTAATCTGTTGTGGTCGCACAGAAGGTTGGTTTAAAAATACCCGCGAAGCCATAGTTTTTCCTAGGGCTTGTGTTTGTGTGTCTCCTTTACATAATTCACTTTATACGTCATCATGCTTCACTTTAAGTTGCCCAAGAGTTGATGTAGTGATCTTGTTCTCGTGCCAGCGATTCGGTTCGGACAAAACTAGCCCCACTCCTGTGTTTTTGAGGGGAAAGGGTGATTACAGTAGGAATGGTGCCGAAACGCTCACTGCTGTTTAAAGATTGATTCAAAAAAGAGATCCTTTGAGACTTGTCGAAACCAGACCGAGATTAACATGGGCGTCACCAAAAAAATTTAAGAGGGCTTGGGCCACTGATAAAATTTGAATAGTAGGAAATAATTGAAAAATCACAATTTAATGGGTAATAGTAGTCTAACTGTCATAAACCATTAAAAATAAACCAATTAAATCCAACCGCTATTTTCTCCAAGTATGTGGTTTGTGTATAACGCTGTGAAGAATAAAGAAGATATAATCAACAATCTAACAGAAGGCTGGAATCGTCATGCGCACCCTTCTATCTGGAAATCAATTTCTGGAATACTTAAGGACGAAGCTGTTATTGCAACTACCATGATCCAAGCGCAAAGAGGTTTTCCTCCAAGAATGAGAGTAAAGCGGTCCAGGGAAAGCCTTCAGGAGAGAATCAGGTCCCTAGCAACTGAATTTTCCAATGGCCAGAGAGATATTGCACAGTATCTTAATAGTGTTCGACGCTTCTGAACTTATTGTAAGTTAACAGCAATGTACTGAAGACATAGTTTTTATTGTAACGAAAACATGTTAAATGTAATTCTGACAAGTAAGCTGCATTACGCTTTCATTTTTCATCTTCATTTTTTAGAAATGTAAATGTAAATGTTGTACTTCATGAATACATTGCACATTCGTTGTGGGATATTGTTTAGTTAGAATTTTACTAAAGCTTTGGTGGCAAAACGTCTGCTTTCTTCGTGTCAAAATGTCCGCATTTACGATTTTGGTGGCAAATCGTCCGGTGGCAAACTATCCGGACCCCTTAAATTCCAGTATTGTCCCGCCGGTCCAAGGAGTCATGCTTTGGGCTCCGGCTACGGGACACGCGCAGGGTCGAGTCTGCTGGGGGGGGGGGAGGGAGCGTAACAACTTTTCTCCTGAGGGTTTGGCCTGTGTATGGGTCCGGTGGTCACCCACCATCGTGAGGAAACTGGAGAGCTAAGAATGAGATTATGGAAACCAAGAACTAGGTCGTGTTGACCAAACGTTACATCGTAATTGGTTGGATGATCTCCCATCTCAGCATCTGGGAGTGAAGCCGGCAGTCGGTAGGTAGGCCCTGGCCCTCACCGGCTGTTGCGTTACGGGTTATTATTACAGTAAAACCTCGTTAATCCGAACCCCGATAAGCTTCGCTTAATCCGGACAGGCAAAGGCAAAGAAAAAGCAGAATGCAATGTTTTAAATGTGGCTAGAAGTGAACAAGAGAACTTCCCAAAGAAAAGGCAGTCAACCACTGATGAAATTCTGTTTCCCGCATACTTTCTACTGTACTGTATAGTGCATTTAGGCCTATGCCCTTTAAATACACCATAATAAACATGTTTTGTTGCTATAAACGGAGTTTTAATGCACTTTCTACTGTTCTTTTAGGTTATTTCAGTTAATCCGAACTTTGGTTAAACCGGTCAACTTATGGTTGATAAGTCCGGATTAACGGGGTTTTACTGTATTTACTTTTTTTATTAACACCTCGTTCAAGAAAAAGCTTTGAAAATTATGGATTAATTTTAAACGTAATGTTTATATTATGTGGCCACTTATATAAAATTCTAATTTTTGGAATTTTGAAAACTGGAGAACCATTTATTCTTTGGATTAAATGGTAGAATGTGAAAGAATCTTTTTTCTTTGTATATTGTTTGCAAACGTAACTCCAAGTGGATCATACGATGACAGTGAGCATTTCTTCCTATGTCCAGCCGTACTGCAGTGCAACAATTGATGCATTTTTTGATGATGCACTTAAACATTTGGTCTGAGCTACATACTTTTGTTTCGACTCATTCATTTACTATTCTGCGTGCAGAATGAAGGTCCCACATCGGATCGACAGAATTGTTGCTTTAAGTCCACTTTGTGCACAGATAAGCTAATCGGGATTGGACGAAGAGTTTAAAGTTTGATCCCAGCAACTGTGCCATGTGCCTACACCGGGTATCGAGCTTCGGATCCCTTGATTACAAGGCGACAATGTTACCACTACTCTATCGGGGATGTCGCCGCATGGACGGAAACATCTATCAGTGCCGCCTTTGAAAGTATTTGTTTTGCATTGTAGGAATTTTCTGAGAAATATAGATCTGGTTACCACCTCACAAGGAGCCTATTTTCAACTTTGCTGATTGCAGCTCTAAAAACAAAGCAATCCGAGTTATTGCTTTCCCTGTTCAAATATAGCCCAACTTCCACTTCGCCAGTGACTCACACAAAGGTTTGCAGAGGCGAAATAGCTTAAGCCGCGGTCTTGTCCGATAAGCAAACCACGTGTGTGGTGAGCTGTTCCTTGTGAACTCATTCAGGAAGTGCAGATGTGCGCTGTACCCACCTGCTCCGTGGTAAGGACAATGGATTTCACCTGCGAAGAAACCTTATCGGCAGATGGCTTCAATGTTGCAAGGTGACCTGTTCCTATCGTACTGCATGGAATCAGAACTAGGGCAGTTTTAAACCGCGATCTTACTGTTTATATATAGTAAACTCAAAAGGCTGTTAACCCTAAAACAGGGTTGTTAAAGGTCCAGGGACCCATAGACTCTAAATCGGTTCTATTGGGTTCCTCTGCAGGATTGGAACCTTTTCTCTCGCACAATTTAAATTCGGTCCAAGTTACGTATTGTTTCATTGAAAAAAGATTCCTGGACCGTATTTAAATTCATCAGGAAAAAAGGTTCCTGGACCGTATTTAAATTCATCAGGAAAAAAGGTTCCTGGACCATATTTAAATTCATCAGGAAAAAAGGTTCCTGGACCATATTTAAATTCATCAGGAAAAAAGGTTCCTGGACCATATTTAAATTCATCAGAAAAAAAAGGTTCCTGGACCGTATTTAAATTCATCAGGAAAAAAGGTTCCTGGACCGTATTTAAATTCATCAGGAAAAAGGTTCCTGGACCGTATTTAAATTCATCAGGAAAAAAGGTTCCTGGACCGTATTTAAATTCATCAGGAAAAAAGGTTCCTGGACCGTATTTAAATTCATCAGGAAAAAGGTTCCTGGACCGTATTTAAATTCATCAGGAAAAAAAGGTTCCTGGACCGTATTTAAATTCATCAGGAAAAAAGGTTCCTGGACCGTATTTAAATTCATCAGGAAAAAAGGTTCCTGGACCGTATTGAAATTCATCAGGAAAAAAGGTTCCTGGACCGTATTTAAATTCACCAGGAAAAAAGGTTCCTGGACCGTATTTAAATTCATCAGGAAAAAAGGTTCCTGGACCGTATTTAAATTCATCAGGAAAAAAGGTTCCTGGACCGTATTTAAATTCATCAGGAAAAAGGTTCCTGGACCGTATTTAAATTCATCAGGAAAAAAAGGTTCCTGGACCGTATTGAAATTCATCAGGAAAAAAGGTTCCTGGATCGTATTGAAATTCATCAGGAAAAAAGGTTCCTGGACCGTATTTAAATTCATCAGGAAAAAAGGTTCCTGGACCGTATTTAAATTCATCAGGAAAAAAGGTTCCTGGACCGTATTTAAATTCATCAGGAAAAAGGTTCCTGGACCGTATTTAAATTCATCAGGAAAAAAAGGTTCCTGGACCGTATTTAAATTCATCAGGAAAAAAGGTTCCTGGACCGTATTTAAATTCATCAGGAAAAAAGGTTCCTGGACCGTATTGAAATTCATCAGGAAAAAAGGTTCCTGGACCGTATTTAAATTCACCAGGAAAAAAGGTTCCTGGACCGTATTTAAATTCATCAGGAAAAAAGGTTCCTGGACCGTATTTAAATTCATCCGGAAAAAAGGTTCCTGGACCGTATTTAAATTCATCAGGAAAAAGGTTCCTGGACCGTATTTAAATTCATCAGGAAAAAAAGGTTCCTGGACCGTATTGAAATTCATCAGGAAAAAAGGTTCCTGGACCGTATTGAAATTCATCAGGAAAAAAGGTTCCTGGACCGTATTTAAATTCACCAGGAAAAAGGTTCCTGGACCGTATTTAAATTCATCAGGAAAAAAGGTTCCTGGACCGTATTTAAATTCATCAGAAAAAAAGGTTCCTGGACCGTATTGAAATTCATCAGGAAAAAAGGTTCCTGGACCGTATTTAAATTCATCAGGAAAAAAGGTTCCTGGACCGTATTGAAATTCATCAGGAAAAAAAGGTTCCTGGACCGTATTTAAATTCATCAGGAAAAAAAGGTTCCTGGACCGTATTTAAATTCATCAGGAAAAAAGGTTCCTGGACCGTATTTAAATTCATCGGGAAAAAATGTTCCTGGACCGTATTGAAATTCATCAGGAAAAAAGGTTCCTGGACCGTATTTAAATTCATCAGGAAAAAAAGGTTCCTGGACCGTATTTAAATTCATCAGGAAAAAAGTTCCTGGACCGTATTTAAATTCATCAGGAAAGAAAGGTTCCTGGACCGTATTGAAATTCATCAGGAAAAAGGTTCCTGGACCGTATTTAAATTCATCAGGAAGAAAGGTTCCTGGACCGAATTTAAATTCATCAGGAAGAAAGGTTCCTGAACCGTATTGAAATTCATCAGGAAAAAAGGTTCCTGGACCGTATTTAAATTCATCAGGAAAAAGGTTCCTGGACCGTATTGAAATTCATCAGGAAAAAAAGGTTCCTGGACCGTATTTAAATTCATCAGGAAAAAAAGGTTCCTGGACCGTATTTAAATTCATCAGGAAAAAGGTTCCTGGACCGTATTTAAATTCATCAGGAAAAAAGGTTCCTGGACCGTATTTAAATTCATCAGGAAAAAAAGGTTCCTGGACCGTATTTAAATTCATCAGGAAAAAGGTTCCTGGACCGTATTGAAATTCATCAGGAATAAGGTTCCTGGACCGAATTGAAATACTTGGTCCGTCACGGTCTAGAACCCATTTACACTTCCTGATTTTCACTCTCGGTCGGGAATTGAATATATTTACAATTCCTGGATCTTTAACCCTCCTCCCCCCAACCCTGGAATTGTTAAATATCCAGGAACCCATACATTCTAATGTTTTGGGGGGGGTCCATAACAATGATTTCCTTTATTTTACTTCGCTTTTTGTGCCACTTTTGGCTAATTTTCGAAGATGGGGATGAGTGATGATATGATGAAATTGATGAATGAACACTCACAAACATCCATACCCAGGCCAGGATTCGAACCCGGGACCCCTGGCGTCGTAGCGCAATGTGCTAACCACTCCGCCACGGGGGGCGGCAGGGTTCCATTACAAGACCAAAACCTTTTTTCATCCACAATTTAGATTCGCTCCAAGTTGAGTATTGTTTGATTTCAATACAAAACTTGGACCCTATTTAAACTGATCTGGAACGAAGTTTCCTGGACCGAATCAAAATTTACCCGGGAAAAAAGGTTCCTGGACCGGAATTGAATGTATTTAAAATTCCTGGATCTTTTAACAACCCTGCCCTAATTTACTAACCATTCGTAGTGGATCTTCGTGGCGGATTGGTTAGCACAGCGCGCTACGACGCCTGGTGTCCAGAGTTGTCCAATCCCAACCTGGACATGGGGGGTGTTCTTCGTCCTCATCTTTGCCGCTACCCAAAAGTGGCAGAAAAGCGAAGTGAAATAAATCAAATCAAGCAAAGGTTCAGATCGACAAATATCTTTCGGCTGTACTTCAGTGTGGGACCGGTACATACAACTCCGAGCTTGCCAGTAGTTGAATATTGTAATTATTATTGAGACTAGGATTATTAATGCATTTTCATTTTTTTTGTTTTGGAAAACCCAATTATTTGCTCTGTTAAATGTTCATAGGTTCCATTACAGAAGGAACCAAATTCATATTTGACGAAGCAGTTTTTTTTCTTTTGTACTGTTTGCTGATTTTGCATGATATTGCATTTTAATGGGGTTTCATAGCATCATGGAACATTTAAAACAATTCACGAGAGAAGAGCAGAGGTTTTGTTTATTTTCCAAAAAGCAACCCACTTGTTTCTTGCCAGTATGGAAGTTTGAGAACAAAAACTCGTCGTCGCCTTGTAATCAAGGGGTCCCGGGTTCGATACCTGGTGGGGGCACATGGCACAGTGGTTCGGATTCCACTTTAAACCGTAGGTCCAGTCCCGATTAGCCTTACTGTGCATAAAGTGGACTTAAAACGCCAACTCAAACCCAGAGAACAATAACTTTGGTACCAGGAAATCTGACAAACCCTTCCTTCTATAACAAAGAGACCTAGTGAAAAAAAAGTGACAAATGACTTAGAAAAAGTTCATGGAGGAAGTGAGAAAGCAAGTAGCCAAGATAACGATTCTTGTTTCGAAAAAAAGAATGAAGGGTTTACTACGCAGATGTCTTGTGTGGAGAAAATGTTTCTGCTGGAAAGCTACTAGGGTATTTGCAAACTGGTGACATACTTTACTGCAATTATGCTTCTCTAATGTTAGAACTACATAATTTGCATTGATCTCTAGATATTATTAGAATGATTATATCAAGAAGACATGGGTGGGCAGGCCATGTGGCACGAATGGTAGAGGAAAGAAGAGTTTACAGGATTTTTGTTGGTAAACCTGATGGTAAGAGACCTGTAGGAGGGAAGATGGAGGGATAACGTTGAGATGGACCTAAAGAAGATTGGATTGATCTTGCCCAGGATAGGGACAAATGGAAAGCTTGTATTGCTGCAGCCATAAACCTTCGGGTTTAAGAAGGCTAGAGAGTTAGTTAGTTATGCTCCTAGTGTCGGTGGAGATGGAATGATAGTTTCAAGTCTTTGTTGAGAGACCATTGGCAGTTACTTCTGTAGTGCATTTTATTGAGAATTAAAATCCTAGGTCGAGTAAATTCATATATTACTGGAAAAATTTATGGCATGTGCCCAAACAACTGGTCCACAACTGGAAGGAATCTATGGTATCGTATTATACTTGTCCATTTGTTTCTTATTATATACACATTATAAACACATTACATCATAGACAATGAACGGTAATCATTGATGTAAAGTATTTCTGTACACTTGAGTGACTACTTCTAATATACTTAGGACGAACAAAATATTGTTCCAATTGTTTGTTGTTTCTTTCTCAACACAGAATTTTCCTTCATGGTTTTTCCAGTATCAAGTTTATGAGCAAAGTCACAGCCATCTATTGATCTAATATTTACTTAAAAGTTCTTTGCGAAACATGTAGGAAAGGTTCTGTTCGTTATGTAAATATATAGTTCAGACATAGGCGTGCGCACGGGGGTCAAGAGGGGGCAGTTTCCCCATAATACTCTCACTTAGAAATTTAGGGTAGATGAATCTTATTTTTCACTGTTAAAAATCAATATCATACTCTTTAAAACAATGAAGTATTTTCAAGCCGACGAAAGTTCCAAGCAACTACGGAAGGGGAAGGGGAGTATTATTTCCTATGAAATTAAACTATCAAACTTCGTTCCCTTGCAAATTTCTTATTATTAGCATTCCTACACACTATATTCTTTAGTTGTGGTACCTCTATGTGTTTGCAGAATAAATTGCCAATACATTGGAAATCTGTAGTGGTGATTGGCTGACAGAAGTGGAGAGGGGGCAAGGACAGTTGACTTTTTATTTGTAGACAAGGCTTAGCATTAAGAGGCCATAGTGCGTGGGCAGCGCCCTCTCCCACTCCCCCGCCCCTTAAATCGCCATCACTGTTGGGTATGAATAAATTATGTATAGTTGTTTTGAATCTGCTGTGCGAAACTATTTTTAAATTAAAGTCTCTGAACCAGAGAGGGTAAATAAATAAGGGGACAAATAATACAGGTGCCACGGATGTTTGAATTCTTCTAATATAGTGATTTTCGGCGGTTGCATACCCATCAATACAATAAAACAGTGAGATGAAATAAGGATTTTCGTTCTCCGATGAAACTTGCATCGAGACCCCCCCCCCTAACCAGAGGGTCTGCGCACGCCTATGAGTTCAGGCCAATTAATTCTTCAATTCTTCTTATTTCTTTCGTTTTCACAACATTTTCCAGCAATGGTACCAATCTATAGGGGCCTGTGAGGCTCGAGCCTACCCAATAATTTACCTGTTATCTTTTTTAGAATAAAGTCCCCCGGCGCTTACGAAAACACAATGTTTCATCATTATACACCTAAAGAAGTGACACAACTTAATTACTGACTGAGTTTTATCAACATATTTCAATAAATTTGTTACATCACCAATATGATAATTTTCATCGCCTTGTAATCAAGGGTTCCCGGGTCCGATACCAGGTGGAGACACATAATGGTTCGGTTCCCACTTTAAACTCTAGGTCCAGTCCCGATTAGCCTATGTGCATAAAGTCGACTTAAAAGAACAATAACTCAACCTATATTATTTATACTCTCAATGCCCATGTAATTATTAGGAATATAAGGGTTCAAAACAAGGTTGAGAATAGATCTCACTAAAATCTCTAAAAAATATGCGACAAAAGAAGTATCATAATTTTCATCATCCTGGATTAGGCACTCAAAACGAAGTTGTCTTCGAAATAGGCACTTACGACTAAAATAGGCCAAAAATACAGCCGCTCAGAAATAGATTGAGACGAATTTTAAACGCAAAAACCAAGGAACGAAAAAATGCATTTATTGACAAATTCTCAGTCTACTTTATGACATATTTTATTGCATAAAAATTATAAAAACAAATCTCGGAGGGAGTTCAGCTAATCTAAAGTTTTTTAATAGGTGGCACCACTGTCCCCACCATAGAATTTAATCAGACCAAAAATGCTTTTCGCTGATATGGTAAAGCGAATATCGTAAAACTTTTATTAGTGTTACTAACAGTAGGAATGGCGACATGAAAACCGGCAATAATAAATACTTTTTCGCCGCCATACGAACGTGCAAGTAGCCTAATCTTCGGTATGTTTACTCTCGCGAATCGCATTAAGAAACTGGTTGATATTTATTGCGAGCAACTCGCAAGATACTGTCGCGACACAGCTGTATTCTTTGCCCTCCCTGCTGTTATTGCTATTCTTATTTATACTGTGGGAGACAGTTTCTGAGTACATTCTTTAGTACCTTATTGTGCCAATTCTACGTGACCTTTACTTTAAACAATGTAGATATATGTAAGTTTTGGTTTTGTACGACCGTGCTTCCATCTTGCGTTTGTCATCACAACAACGCCACTAAAATATCGTAATTGTGAAATTCTTGGAATACTTTTTAGTGGAGCAAGAATCGTAAACACATACGCCGAGAAAAAAAATGTTTCGAACAGCCAAATAATGGTTTCTTAACCAAACATTTGTTTAAATTGGCGACTATGATTGTTTACAGAACCAAATTAGTTTCAGAAATCGTGCACATTTGTTTAGTTACTAAAAAGTTTGGTAAAAATAAAAATTGTAAAAGCTATCAAATTCTTTGTTTATGGTTACCAAACTCTTTTGTTGAATCAAAAAAATGCGTTGTTCTGTATAGGTGGAAAGATACACAGACATTAAGAAAGGAAGAGTTATAGAGAAACAGGAAGAAAGCGCGAAAGAAGGAACGTGATAAAGAAAGAGGAAAAGAGAGAAGAAAAGAGAAAGAGATATCGGAACAGACAAAAGAGAGAGAAAGAGAAAGAGGAGAATTTTGAATTTGGCTGAAATTTAATCAAGCTTTCGGTGCTATTTCGATAGCCCTACTGGATAGATAGACTGGACCTACAGCTTAAAGTGGGATCCGAACCACAATGTGCCTCAACCCGGTCTCGAACCCGGGATCCTTTGATTACAAGGTGATGATGCTACCACTTCGCCATCGGGGAGGCCCCATTTGTGTCTTGAAATGTAAATATGTTTTTAAATTACTTGTAAATATTATCATAAGATTGAATGGCCCAGGTTAGACCCAATGTTCTAACCGCAAGGCAATAGTTTAGTATACTGACTGCTACCTAAATAAATTTCCATACTCCCCCCCCAAAAAAATCTCCCGAAATTAAATCACAAATACGCTGAGTGAGTGTGTGTGTGTGTGTGTGTAGAGAGAGAGAGAGAGAGAGAGAGAGAGAGAGAGAGAGACACTGACTTTGTGGGGGGGGCAAAGTACTTTCTTATCCCCCTTCTCCCAAGACAATCACTTAATAATGTTGTTTATTGTCCCCTTCTAAATTTATTTGAAGTTGGAGCTAATAATTACTACATGACACTCATCTGCCAAACTATAGTCATTACACTGACCCTCCTCATTGTCTTCCGCTTTAAATACGCTCTGTGAGAATAATTGCTTCACAATGGGAATATAATGACGCAGGTTCGTCTTGAGTAATTTCATCTCAGCTGTACCAAGCTAGTGCAGAGAGTGACCTTCCACTATGAGAAAAAAAAGTTGATGAGCTTCAAATGGTCATTATCTTATGTATCTGGAGTGGACCAGCGTCAGTCATCAGAGTTTTGCTACGTTCGTTCGTTGAAGGATATTATTCGTATCGGTGTTAAAATTTGATCATATCTCGTATAAATTCTGAGTCTGCAGTTTGGGTCGACCGGAACACGTGCGAGAGCTGTAAAGTGAAATTCAAGCTCTTATTTTATTTCACGGTATATCTTTTTCCCGGTTATTCCTATTGCGTTAGTTCCGATATTGTAGATTGCTTACCGCGCTTAATCCTATGAGTATTCTGTTCCGCAATTATTCCTTTCGGTCTTATTCCTGTAATGGATTTTCGTTTCGCACTTATTTCTTTTCGCGATTGTTTCTTTCGCGCTTATTTTCCTACATAAATTTTGATTTTCGCGAATTTTCTATTTGCACTTATTCTTGAACTGAATTTAAGTTTTGCACATATTCCTGTCCCTGGTTGTTCCTTTCGCGTTTATTCCCGTATGATTTTTGGTTTCGCGCTTATTCTTATTCACAGCTGCTCCTTTCGCTCTTATTCCCGTGATATTTTTTTAGTTTTGCATTTATTCCTTTCGCGTTTGTTCCCAGTACTAAATTCAAGTTTCGCGTTTATTCCAGAACCTCGTTTTAATTTGCTGATCACAGATAAACGTAAAATATAATATATTTATCTGTGTCGCGATATATCCAGTTCGCGTTTACTTCTCTTTAAAACGCCACCGAATTAAAACACCTTACCTTCACTATAGCTCTTTTCTACTCTTACGGCGGGCGACCTATAAGCTGGCAAGGGAAATGGGAGCAGGGAAGCGAATAATCCAGCGCGTTAAGAAACGCAGCAGTCTGTAGCAGTGTTGCCACATGAAGGGAAATTTCCCTTTTACAGGGAAATTCGGATAGAAATTTTAATCAAAAGGGAAAAAGGGAATTTCGATGAAAAATACCACAATTTCAGGTAAAATTTTAAGGTCATCTGACTCTACATTACTAAAGTTTATGCTAATTTCCTATCCACATTCTTATGTTATTTTATTTATTTATTTTGCTATTCCTACTTGTTTATTGTATGTTGCTTTTATGCATCTTTGTATAAATAGTAACGATGAGAATTAACGAATGGATTCCTGACCAGGATTCAAACCTGGGACATCTGGCCAGGGAGTGAAACTGAAATGTGATATTTTTTCAAAAAATATATTTTCTATTCATCGAACATAGACCAACGGAATACTTAACTACGTACTACTACTGCTTCCACCACCACCACTAATAATGCTGCTGCTACTACTACTAATTATTATTATTATTATTATATAATTTGCTTAGGTGAAGGGAAAAAGTGGTCCAAAAAGGGAAATTTGGCCCCTTGGAAAGGGAAATTGTGCCTCCATATTGTGGCAACACTGGTCTGGAGAACGAGGTGCCACCGCTGTTGTCTGGTTGGTCTGCTGCGTATTCCCAGCTCCCCACTTCCCTTGCCAGCATATAGATCGCCCGCCGTAAGAGCAGAAAGGACCTGTAGTAATTTATAGTAATTTAGTTATTTCCATCTTCCTACACTTAGCAACACTGACAACGATCAGCATACAAGGAAGCCACACCGAAGTTGGCACCACTGTTCACCATTCTTCCGCAGCGCTTTAAAGGGAACCGCCATGTTTAAGTAATGGGGCAAAGGACGTGACAAAAATATTCACAGGATGGAAATAGTGGACAACAGGACAATAAATTTTCGAACATTGAATAAAACGACTCTATTTGGCACACTGTGTCCCCCTGCTCATGTGTTCATTTAGTCACGTGGGTGTCGCGCGTACGGAGACATATCACTTCTTTTCAGTAAGGTGACGAGTGCACTAGGTTTTGTGTCGCCGTTTTCAAAGCGCACGTAATCTTATTTCTTGTAAAACGTGAACGTGGAATAAAGTAGGAATATATTAAGTTTCATTCTACGATGAATTGATACCCGTTACGACAGTCACTTATTAATTAACTGCCTTATTTGTTGTTATTATTATTAATAATATGTAACCAAGGACAGCAATGGTCCCTAAAAGGAACAGCACCTTCAAAATTGAGTGGTTATTCGATGCTACTGCGTAGATTTCTTTTCCAATATTTCTTGATAGCTTCTTTCAGCACGTACAACGGTACAGTCATGTTCAAAAATATATGGTGCTGCTGACTATCTGGATGAGAAAGCTCACAAATAGGAGAAAGATTTATATGCACTAAAAAGTTATACATATGTAACCGTTTACATGCAAAATATGGAGACATAGGCGCCGACTCCATGGGGCTTGGGGGGCTCGAGCCCCCCCCCCAATGTTAACGATGTGGGGGCAGAGCCCCCCATTAATTTTGCTTAAGAGGATCTAATGTATTATTTTGCTTCTCTTGTAAAGTTTACTCTGAATTGTACCACATGCACTTAACTTTAAATACACATTTGAAATGTTATAGACCATCAACTTTGGGGGGGTGGGGGGAGCTATGACCAAAGACAGCAAAACACATGACTTATTACTATATACTAAGTATATAATTATGAGTATTGTTAACATTTTTACTAAAAAGAGTTTCAAAATACGATGTGCATGAACTAGGAGAGTGGATGGGACGTTCGGGCTACAAATGGCTCTCACATGACATTCAGAACGAGATCATTGATATATTAGAGAGATCTGTTTTGCGGTCCGTGGTAGCAGATATTAAAAGTCGGGAATATTTTGCTATTATGGTTGACGAAACTTGTGACATATCCATCCGTGAACATTTTGCATTCGAACTGTAAATAAAAAAAATAATATTTTTGAGGAATTCATGGGCTTTTACGAGATTCCGAACACTGAGGCCAAAACTTAAAAAAGGGAGGGAGTGAGTCATTCATTAATTTATTTCAGTTATCAGAGCCCCCCAATAATTTTGACAAGTCGGCGCCCCTGTATGGAGATAAACATAAAATTAAATGCATCTTAACGATTGATGCACTAAAGTGTGTTTTATCGCCAACGCGAAGAATCAGGATGCATTTTTGTGCATCGTAAAGCTAATACCAAAGTGCATCCTAATGCAAGTGAGTATTTCTTTCTGTCGAGATGCACTTTAATGCATCAAGTTATGTATTCTTTATGCATCTACCTGTATCTTCTCGGTGAGGCACTTAAACATTTGCTCTGACACACACACTTTATGTAGTTCAACCAATGCGTTCTGGTGCAGGCCCGAACCCAGGATTTTTTTTAGGGTGGGGCCACATCAGGTCCGTAGCCATGCAGGGGCCAGGGGGGCTTAGTCCCCCTGACACTGCCATCAGCTCTCTTGACACTAGGTGTATATATATATATATATATATATATATATATATATATATATATATATATATATATATATATATATATATATATATAGTTAGTTGATGAGAAACAAGATCAAAACCATATACGAGGGTGTATCATTAAGTATCGCACAACATTTTTTAAAAAAAAAAGATGTTTAATAGGTAAGACAACATAAATTATACACATTGAAACCACATCTTTTAGCTACATTTCGACATAGAAGCCAAGTCTTTCAACACATTTTCCCCATCGTGGCACTAGTTTCAATATACCCTGTTCATAGAACTCTGTCAATTGGGAATACAGCCATCTGCGCGCAAACGGTTGCACTTCTTCATCGGAATTGAAGCGTTGGCCACCTAGGAATTTCTTCATTGGGCCAAACAGATGGAAGTCTGAAATGTTGAACCGCCCTGACAAGGTTCTGAGATGGATCCACCGGTCGTTGAGAATTGCCTGCTCAATGGCTGTAACATTCCGTTCCGTTGCAGCTGTTACTGGTCGCCCTGAACGTGACGAGTCAACAAGGTTCACACGGCCTCCTTGAAAGAATGTGCACCACCTTGAGATGTTGCTACGGTCCAAACAGTCTTCCCCATACACGCCCAACATTTCCCTGAGAATTTCACTATGGTTTTGTCCTTTCGCCCACAAAAATCGAACTATAACTCTTTGCTTTTCACACGTTGACGACAATAACATGCGCGCCTTCTTTTTTAAGTAGTTCACGCTTCTGCCGCAAGAGTTATACCTGATCGAACAAATGCCGTCTCTAGCGCGAACTTCAAACTATACATCTGTAAAATTTCAACATCCCAGCCAAAACAACATCGCGGGAAAAAATTGTTGTGCGATACTTAATGATCCACCCTCGTATGTGTGACTTTTGAAAAGTACAAACTTTGTGTAAGTATTTCATGGCCCGAGACATTTTCTGTGTAATGTTCCATATGAATATGCAATACGATTATAATTTTTTTTAAAAATTGACTTCAAAACAGGATCTACAATCTTTATTATTTATTTCATATGTCTTTATCATAGTTATTTTTCACAAGGGGTAATGGCGAACACGGTGTTCGATATTACCGCAAAATTCTGGGCAATGCCGAACATGACAGATGTGTCCTTTTCATAGTTTTTTCGTGTACAGCAAATAATTTGGTAGCACTGTTAATGTCTTAATTTGGAAGAGACGGTATCAAGGATTCTTGAGAATCCACGAAGTTCAAAAGATGCTTCCAAATAAGTAAGTAATTTAACGTCAAAGCGTAAGTGTCCGGCAATACCCCGGTCTCCCCTATCTTTGAACGTGACCACTGGAACTTCAGAGATACTCGAAATATACTTGTGGAAAACCAGTGGTACAGAATTCATCGATTACATTCCACCAGTGTACGAATTAACGGGGGGATACCGGGGACTTCCCCCCCACAAAATTTTATCCCTAGAAAGAGACAATTATTTTTATCCCCGCCAAAGATATTATTATCCCTCTAAAAAAAAAATAATTTCTTAACAATTGAAAATCAATCTTGTCCATTAATGAACCAGTCATCAAAGATATCCCTGCCGAAAAGTATGCAGCCTTCTGGATTAAAGTAACCGAACCGAAAAACAAAAGGCTGTTTTCCACTTAACGTTTTCATGGCATAGTGCTGATATTTTTCATGTTTTAAAGTGTTCACAAGAAACTTGTAGGCGAGTTAGATAGACGTTAAGTTTGAACTTCGCAATAGAAATTTTCGGTGTTTCTAGTTCTATAGCTCTTCTTGCGTATGAGTTTGAGTTTTCTTAGAAAGTGAATACACTGTTTCTAGATTATGTGTAAATGATATCATAAGATTTAATGACTAAGGTTAGATAGAACCTATGTTCTAAGGTACTTACAACCACAAGGCAATGGTATAGTTTACTGGCTTCGCAACATATATACAAGTTTGAATATCCGAGAAAACTACTTCGCAAAATAAAATCACAAAAACTGCACTGAGTGAGCACCCACCGCCCCCAAAGCAAAGAGCTTAATTCGCACAGTGCATTCCACTCCCTCCACTTTTTCGAAAAAATACCAGATCTTGTAACAAACGTCATGAGATGGCAACCATGGACAATCTGCTCCGGTATGTTTCTGTAACTGGCCACGACAGTGCTACTGTGTCACCATGAGGGCAAGGATTACCGGCAACCGCCACTCTTTTTAAACTTGCAGATCTTCCGTGACGTAGCGGCAGACATATGTGGTCTAACAAAAGTACGCCTAAAGTGCCTCGCGGCGTGGAAATATAATCCGGAGATAAGTTGGAGAAGACAGGCGGCGAATATCTGCGTTGTAAAAGAGCTAGGCGGTGCTCGTAAGAAGGATCAATAGAAATCTCCACAAAGCCGTAATTTGTTTTAAATGCTTCTTCTGCGTAAACAGAGTAAGAGAGAGAACATCGAGTTGGGATTCTGGAAAAAAAAACCTGACGTCAGAGGCAGAAAGGGTGTGAGCCGAAAGAGAAACAAAGAGGTGAAGATGGAAAACAAAAAGAGAAAGTGAGGAAAATAAGACAAAAGAGATATGGGAAACTAGCGTGGACAGATGGAAGGAAAGGAAGATAGCCAGTGCCTTCATTTGAGTATCGTGCCACTTGAACACGGGCCGCGTAGCGACCGGAATCTCGTCGCTTGCCGGCGAAATCGGATTTGCGTAACCCCTCAAGCGCATAGATTTATTTTTAATATTTTAGTTGAAATAGTTCAACATTACAAGTAAATTGCTGTTTATTGTTTATTTATTGATTTGACTTATTTTACTTCGCTTTTCTGCCACTTTTGAGTAATCGCGAAGATGAGGATGAGTATTGTATGATGAAAATGATCAAGGAACACGCATAAAGAATACCCATGCCTAGGCTGAGATTCGAACCCTGGACCCGTGGTATCTTGGAGCTCTGTGCTAACCCTCGTCCACGGAGGTTCACACTTGTCTCCTTTGCAAACTATACTACATCTCAGGAGTCTGGAGCAACGCTGAGCTGAACGGTATAGATGGGGAGATAGCTAGTGGAAGGAGAAGCATCTACGGCTGGTAGATGCAGCCGCATTGCTCCTCAATACAATTCCTCTCCATCTCACACGCTCATTGGTAGAGCCCTCTGGGATCACTACTTGCGCAGAGGACTAGTTTTGGTTCGCAAGCTGCACAGACTACTAGGACAGAATGTACACACAGAAGACTACAAATCGTTCTTCAACACGTATAAATGCAAAAACCGATAGAAACGGTATCTGTTCTCGATAAAATGTTGTTGATCAACAATGACAATTCCATCTGGAAATTCTTGGTGAGCACTGTATAGAAAGAACAGCTCTTTACGTTTACTGTCCGTGAACTTAGATGTATCGAATATCAGAGTTAGCTATTTGTAGTGTTACGCCTTGTGCTTACCGAAGAGGAACTTGAAACCTCGGCTTAGAAAGCTACCAAATGAGCTGTGCGATCGAATTGAAGGTGTACGTGTATCTGATTTCCCCGGCCAGCGGTGTGATTCCAGCCGATACACGGTCCTCGATCAAGCGGCACAATGTAGAAAGAGTGAAAAAAGATGGAGACTTTCAGAGAGAAATAAAGACTCAGAGAAAGAAGGATGGAAAAGATTTGGAAAAAACGATAAATGAGGACAAATAAAAAAGAGATAAAGGGATGGGAAAAGGTTGGAAGAAAATCTAAACAAAGAGAGGGATGGGAAAAGATGTAAACCGAGAAAGGGGTGACAAAAGAAGAAAGAAGAGCGAAAAAGAGAGGAAGATAAAAATGGGGCAGAAACAAGGAAAACGGAAAAGAGAACAGAGAAGGAAAGAAATAAAGATATAATGAACAAGGAAACGAAAGCTAAATTAAACAATTGCATTTACATCCGACACAAAGCACACTACGTAATGAATTCACAAGAGGAGACGGATGAATGCAAAGTAGCTTAGTATCTAAAATCTTCCTATAAGCTGACAGAACGCACAACAGTAAAAAATGAAAACGTTCCGAAACAGAATAAAAATAAAGAATACATTGCAGTAATCTGACATAAATGTTTTGTAACTTAATAAAACTTGCGGATCAGACACAACGGATTATTTAACAAAAAAAGAAAAAGAGAAACAAGCGGGGGAATGGGATGTAGTCACTGCATATAAGGGTTTAATATGAACAAAATCTCCACCCCGAAGGTCATTCTTTAGGCACGGTACTATGCACTTGAAATACGCAATAGTTAAAAAGAAATTTGATATTTGTGCAACTCAGTGTACAGTTCTAAGAAAATACATGTATATACAATATGTTTTCATTGTACAAGGCAGCCTACTTGTTGTAGTGGTTATAATAACGCGCTGTGACTTCAGGAACTGCTATATTTATCTTGAGGTAGGTCTGGTTTCATTTTTATAGCCAGTTCATCAACGTAGGGTAAAGATTGCAAGAGAAAGAGATAGCGGAAACGATGGAGAAGATAGAAAAGAAGATATGAAGGGAAAGATGGAAAGTGGCAGAGAGAAAGAGATATAGAAAAAGAGTGAAATATTGGGGAGAAAGAGAGAGAAAAGGTGATAAATAGTAAAGATCTGAAGAAAGAAAAATGAAATAGGAAAACGATTGACAAGTGGAAAGAAATGGGAAACGGAGAGAGAGGGAGAGAGAAAGAGATGGAAAATGGAAAGAAATGGGAAACACAGAGAGAGGGAGAGAGAAAGAGATCGAAAAGTGGAAAGAAATGGGAAACAGAGAGAGAAGGAGAGAGAAAGAGATGGAAAATGGAAAGAAATGCGAAACAGAGAGAGGGAGAGAGAAAGAGATGGAAAATGGAAAGAAATGGGAAACACAGAGATGGAGAGAGAAAGAGGTGGAAGAGTGGAATGAAATGGGAAACAGAGAGAAAGGGAGAGAGAAAGAGATGGAAAGAAAGGGGAAATAGAGAGAGGGAGAGGGAGAAAGAAGGATATGGCGAATGAGGAAAACAGCGAAATAGACAGAGGGAAACAAAGAAAGTGCATAAAAGAAGATAAGAATAGTCAAAATTAGAGGGACGAGAGAGTCATGGGTGTTCTAGATTTATCTTTGAGCGCAAGTATTTGTTGTTTTCTGTCTTAGACTAATCTCTACCGTGAAGGATAATGAAGTTAGACTTAACAGAGCACGAGATTGAATTATATTACGTCCCTTTTATCCCACTTTAGGCTAATCGCAACGATGCGGATTAGTAATGATTTTGTGAAATCTATGAAGAGACACTCACAAAGATACGAACCTGGGACCCTTGGCGTCGTAAGGCGCTGTGCTAACCACTCCGCCACAGGGGTCGGCTCGAAGTGCCTTCTTCATCCGAGTCAAAATCTGTGAGATATTCACTCCGGCATTAGAACTAGGCTATCTGCTAATAATTCAACTGGACAATCAAGCTGTATCTCCCCCTTCACACCCTACAGAATCTCTAAAGCTGTTAAAGAGGCGTCCGAACTAACATATCTCATTTTTCACTCTGTCCCCTGCTCAATTTAGCAGTACACATGGAAAATAAAGAAGCAACAGAAAGAAAAGAAGTTTGATAACTCCTTTAGCACTTAAATGCCCACATTAAAGTACATTGGCAGCAGAGCTCGTATATCATGGCAACGCGTAGGACAAGAATAGGAACTAATTAGAGCTGCTGTTACGTCATAAATCATACCGTATTGATATAAATCAGTGGCGACGATTGGGTTCCAAAACTCAGGGGGGGGGGCAAAACAGTATATTTCCTTTTGTAGATAGGGGGTCGGGTACCCTATTCTACACCCTCGAATTTTGATTTTTTTTTTCTTTCATTATGAAGGTTATGTGATCCTATTTGTGAATAAAAAAACATTGGAGCGCGGAAAGAAGTATTTACGACTGTACAGCCGTTTAAAGTGGCGATTTTGTCGTTTGCAATTCTTGAGTCAAAATTTCCCACCGGTTCCCGGCTCCGCCCCTGGGGTAATTGACTTACCGCCCCCTACCGCTACCGCGGCCCCGCCTGTATCTATAGAGTCCCTTTTAAAGGCATGTTAGAAATTGGGCGAAGTCACCTGCCCCCAACACTATTTTTCACTGTTTTCCGCATTGAAGGCTAAAATTAAACCAAAGAAGGTAACTTACAGTTGGGAGCTTAGAAGGCTGCGAGGCTGAGGAATGCGAAACTGACCTGCCTGTTGTCGCCGTGTGCAGCCAGCTCGTCTTCCTTTCAGGGTGGCAGCAGAATAAATAAAAAAGGCATGGTACGGAAACGCATTGCAAATGAATGGAACATATTACATACTAACAAGTGAAAGCAATACTAATAATGGAATAAAACTTCACAATTCAAAGCAATCTGCTTCCAACGTGACTAAGAAAGTAAGGGTGTGTGCGTGCTTTTTGTGTATTTCCTAGCGTCTTGTTAATGATTCTTTCCTGGACATGGATCAATTAATTTTAACTTATGCAGGGTAGTACATTTTCTCCCTCGTTTGTATTTACATTTTGGTATGTAGCATCGCTTTTCTGCAACTTTCGGATTATGGAACATGAAGTTGTAATGTCTCGGCCCCAGTGATTTATCCACCAACTACGCCCTAACACCTCACACAATTTTTATAAAAGGACAAATTTGTGGTCATTTTGGCTCGAAGTATACCTTTTCACACCCATAAACACAAACTTACACCCCTCAAATAAAAATAATAATCTGAATAAACCTTTGCTCAACCCCCGAGCCGCCTTTCCAGCTTTTCGTTGCATGTTAATTCTATTGATAGTTAACCTTCAGCGACCCAGTTTACTAGATATAGTCTGCTCTATACATATACATTTACTTATACACACACGCCAGAACATTCATTCGATTTTTGAAACAAATTTATTTCCGAAAATACGGAAGAAGTGTGAATTCCTATGCCGTTGCTGGTCTTTGAGATGTCCCGTGGAGGTTCACGAATGGTTCCGAACGCCAGACTGCACCTCACACTGTAAGTCCCGATTCCATTATCATATTCTCACCCTTTCCTACAGGGACTTCTGCATGTCTGGCAACACTGAAAAATTGAACACCAAGTCGAAGCTTCCCTCCCCACACTTCATCCCCGTTCACCCCCGAACCTCACCCCGCACTGGCAGTCTTCTCAGCTCCCAACTGTACCTCTTTTTACCAAGGCCAGGTATTGAATTGTGGGTCGAAGTTCAATTTGTAAGTCCAAAAATGAAGTAACTCCTACGTTGAAAGTCGTTGTTGTCCTTTTCCACAGAATACCAACCTCCACTCCCTTCCCATCATAAAAATTAGAAGTCGCAAATTATCCCATCCCACAAGTCATTTAGAAAAAACAACCCTCCCCTTTACGGCATGCAGTTGCCAAAAAAATATTATTATTTCCAATTTGTTAAGTCGCATAAATGAAATCGAATGTCTGAAATGTCCAATCCGCCAATATATCACACAAAGAACATATCGCAATCGCAAATGTTCCTATTGCACAAGTCAATCATAAGAAGAAAAAGAAAAAAATCAGACGTGCGCCTGTGCCATAAATCGATCATCCGAAATCTTCAGACTTGCGCCTGTGACATGAATGCATCATTCGCCATCATAAAGTTGTGAAAAACGTTTTTGACGTTACGCAAGGAATTTTAATTTAATGAAAAACGTAAGTTTCGTAGCACGTAGATCTAAAAAATTACTTTCCGCGCTATTTAGAAACATCGTTTATTATGAAGAACTAATTTTTGTAACGAGAATATTTGAAATGTGCGAAAAATCGAGGGTGTAGAAAAGGGTACCCGAGCCAACAGCTTTTCAGAACTAAGTATCAGAAAGTTCCTCCTCAAGCAAAGACTCTCAACTCTCTACGAGCTTCGACCGATGCAGTGTTACAAGTGGATGCGGCCATTCGTACGCAAATATGGGATGAAGTTTGTAACGTGGGACAGTATGAATCCATATCGAACATTTATAAGAAGTTATGTAGATTTTAATGCGGTAAATAAATTATGTAAGTATATTACACAAATGTAGTTATTTAATTTTACTTTTAGGTAACTAATAGGTAAGTATCTAGAAATATATTTCCGGGGTGGAATCCGAACCAAGTGTCTCAATAACAATTAATAATAATGTTAAAATAAGTTATAATTAAATAAAATATTAATTAAATATGTACATTTATTCATATTGTATTATTATCATTATTATCTAGCTTGCGTGTCCTTAAGATCGACAAAATTTGTATAAAAACAAGGATATTAATATGAAATAGATAAAGAATTGAATATTTATCAAATAATAAAAAAGGATATTAGATTCAGTTGACGAAAAGTAAAGTTCCTGATTAATATTTTATGCTTATTATCATTAGTAGTAGCATAGGCGTGCGCACGGGCGGCAAGGGGGGAATGCCCCTCCTAATCATCGACGTCCGCCGTTTTTTTTCCACTGAGGGACAAGCAAGGTATTTTTCCTTGGGGCATATTACCCCGATAATAGTGTTGCTCCCTCAAAAACACCTCTTTAATTTGAAATTATCGCATTCCTGCATCCCCATTACATAATAATTAATGTAAATTATTATGACTGAAATCAAATTATCCGTGTGAAAATGTACTTTTAGGTTGACACTCGGTTTCTAAGGGTTGATGTGGTCATCATTGCTCCCCTTATATTTTTTTTTTACCTAGAAATTTAGTGTAGAGGACTCTTATCGCCGTTATTAAACGATATTATACTCTTAAAGAAAATTAAGTATTTCAAGCCAATGAAAGTTCAAAGCAACTACGGGGGAAGGGGTTCAGTGGCGCAACCGCAGGGCGCATTGGCTCCCATCCATGGACGGAAATCAATTTTTAGGGGGGTGGAGGCAAACATGAAAGTAAATTAAAGCAAGACTAGTAGAATCTAAGAGTAGCAGGACAAAAGGGTACTCAAGATGGAATTAGTTTTCACGTCTTTCTTGCATTATTTCTTCCAGATGGCCAAGAACACTTGCAGGGGGGGGGGGTGGGTGGCACAGAGCTGCAATTGCCCCCTCGATCTCAAATCTTATACAAATAAAAATAAGTTTCGTCGCTCGCAGTATCTGCTTTTCTTCCGGTCTTGGCAAGTTCAGAGCAGTAGCTAGGGGTCGGCGGGAGTTGGCCCTGGACGCCGAACGATTTTAAAGGAAAAAAAATGTAAAAGAGAATGCCATGGTGTCCCATGAAAATTTTGGCGTCATATTAAATTAATATTGTTTTCATTTTGCAAAAGTTTGGATCTGAAAATTTTCTTGCTCGCTTCGCTCGCAGTTTGTTTTCTGTAATGCAATGTAAATTACCAGGAGAGGAAAAAGAGCGCGCACATTTGAGAGACAATTTATATGATTTTTGCTGTTGGTTTGTTAAGGGGCGGATGAATTGATTATGTATGTATGTGTATATATATAAACACACATCCATCAATGCGATAAAACTTAAACAGTGAGATAAATTGATGTTTTTCTTTCTCGACTGTACTTTCATCAAGGCTTTCGCCCATCCTAATCAGAGGGTCTGCGCACGCCTATGAGTAGTATATCTTCTTTTGTACTTTCCTTCAAAGTTGTATGATCCAAATATAATAATAACAATAATAATAGCCTATATATACTAACCCTTACCATCGGAGTTCATAGGAAATAAATAACAATCTATTATAATACAATCGAGTACAGTTATGATGAAAAGTATATTTTCATCATTTAATTTTAGCATTTGGTAAGTCTTTCGGGGGGATCCGGACCCCCTGGATCCCCCTAAATACCTCCTTGATAACTAATTATGATTAACCCTGTATTATATCTGTGGTATCAGTGTTAGAAGAAGATGGTTTGTATGTTTCTTGCTTTTCTGCTTCTTAGGCTAATCGCGACGATGGTAACGATTGACTGATTTGGTTTATTTTACTTCGCTTTTCTGCCACTTCTGGCTAATCGAGAAGATGAGTGATGATGATATGATTAAATTGATGAAAGGACATTCACAGAAACACTTATGCCCAAGCCAGTATTCAAAGCCGGGACCCCTGGCGTTGTAGTGCTCTGTGCTAACCACTCCGCCACACTGGTAGGCAACACTGTGTATTTGACATACATGCACAGTATTATTTTGCAGAGTTAGCTAGCTATATTAAATACACTGGTTATTAGATAGACATTTTTTGATACAGAATATATTATTTTAAGAAAAAGGGGCATTTCGTTCTCTTTCTCCCCCTTTTTGTCTTTCTCTCAGAGAAGAGGAGGAAGCGAGTGGGTGGAGCAATGGGGGGGGGGCGAAAGAGAAAAAGAAAATAAATTCCTCTCTCTCTCTCTCCCCTTTCATCTCTCTCTTACGTTTCTTTTTCTCCTCTCTTTTCTTTTTCTTTCAAGAAAATAAAAAAGAGAGAGAAGTCGATAGAAATAGAGAGAGAGAGAGATAGAAAGAGCTTCTCTTCTCCTCCATCTCTCTCTCTTCCTCTCACCTCCAATTCCACCAATGCCACCGCCCGCGTTCTCTTCGTTTCACCCCCCCTCCCCCCGTCTTAGTAAGAGAGAGAGGGGAGAAGTGGAGAAAATGGAGGAAGAAGAAGAGGAGATAAGAGAGAAAGTCTCTCTCTCTCTCTCTCTCTCTCTCTCTCTGTCTCTCTCTCCATTTCGGAGGAAGAGAAATATAGAAACGAAAGAGAAAGATGTTAGAGAGATAGAATGGGAGAGAAGCTTCTGTCTCTCTCTTTCATATGATGACAAACACAAACCATATAAATATAGTTTTTAAACCAAAACCTTCACGCATTGTGTAGCTTTCTATGCAGTTCTGTTCTTAAGTATAATACAATTAGGTCATGTACAACAATTCAATTTAACGATCACTTCTAGCAAGCTAAGGAAAGGCCTTATCGCAATATGTTGAAAACTAAATACTTCCATTTCACACATCCATTCTAAAAAAAATCTAGTAAGAAAAAAACATGATTTGACTATTTCTATCCAGTTCAGCGTGTTCGTGTTTATGCAATTCTTTTATCTCTTGTTCTTGCTGAAACAATAAAAACGGAATATTTTCTTTGGTACTTTTACAACGCTTAACGTGCACTTGAAAACAAACATTCCAAAGAAAAGATAATACATAAAGTTTCGTAATTCGAGTGCCATAACCTTAGTAAATGTCAAAAATTCTTTCAACGTTCCTATTTGTAAATTTAGTAAAACGTTTTACATTCATTCATAACGTTATCATTAATTGAATTAATACTGTACCTTTCTCAACCACTTTCACGTACTCCTTCAGAAAAATTATGACAGCAAGTTTTTAATCAACCCACTCGTCAAAAAGACATGTAGCAATGAGTTAATATTGAATGTGCACATTGACAAACACAGATTCTTTAATTTATTGCAGAAGGAAAATACGTGTAACTCAGAGGCGGAGTCCTGGAGGGGCCAGGGAGGGCCTGGCCCCTCAACTTAAAAAATACTAAAAAATAACACAGGATTAAGTTCAGTTACTATATTTTTGTTATGAAGCCATACCGCAAATCTTGACGTTTGGCATGGTGGCATGTGCGGTAATTGCGCCGCAATAGCGGGTCTTAGACGATTTGATTGATGTGTACAGTTTGAAGAAAGAAAAACGTAAAATGACTTTGTGTTGAGTCAACAGTTACTGCTGAGGCATCGAAAGAACTTTTCAATTTAATTTTTCTAAAATTTCTGAAGCTTACTATTGTACCGTAACTTTTTTAAAGTAATACGAGTATTGTATCAATAAAAAAATAATGAAGTGCAATATGCAATAATCGTATTGTTTTGCTTCTTTTAAAACTGACAACCAATGTACTAATTAATATTTGTTTACTTAAGCGAGGAAATTTAACATTTTCAAATCTAAAAGGCATAAAACTCAGTGCTTTTAAGTTTTTTTTTTTTTAAATTTCCGGGGGAAGGCCTTCGGACCCGTTATAAACTAGGGGATATTCAATAACTGAGGGTTATTGAATATCCCCTACTTTATAATATCATATGCTTCTTCCAGAGTCTCGCCCCCCCCCCCAAAGCAAAAGCTCAAACTCCACCCATGGTGTAACTGGTGTTTTACGCCTAGGTCCTCTATTTATTCCTTTTTTAATATACATTTTACACACCGTAATATAATGGTTACACATTATTAATTATCCATTAAGTATAATCAGTGGCTCCACCCCTACTTTTTGCCCCTGCACTATGACGTCATAATGCTAAGCCTTGTCAACCAAGAGAAAGAAAAGTATTCTTGCCCCCACCCTTCCACTTTTGGCACCCAATCGCCGCTACTGTGTATAATGAAATAGAAATTTCCTAAGTTGTGGAAGTTATTACAATGTAATTTTGATTTTGAGTATTACATTTTCGTAAAAACATTGTTACATAATTACATAAATGGTGCATGGAAGTCGAAGTTATATTTCGGATATTGTACGTACTGTAACTTGCACAACATATGAAATGACGTAATAAGTTAACATTGTCTTGCTCAGAACAATTGGTTCTATGATGAGTTAGCCCTCTGTGTCTTTTAATGCATAGAAAAAATCTTAAGCTAGATACATTTCCTAACAGAAACATCTGAATTCATACTATCACCCATAAACACATCATCATCCTTCGTCAAATAAACATTTATAGCTAGTTTAATATCTTCATATCATGGTTTCATTTTATATATTATTTTCTCTATTATTTTCCTATGCTACCAACCTATTGTGGGACCTCAATTTCATGCGGGTCAAAGGGTTATTAGTTTCAGACTTTTATTGTCCACCGGTCATCTACCTGACAATATATTTACGTCCTAAAGTTTTCGAGCTTAAATATTTGCTCATAGATGGCAGTACGAAACTATTTAATTATTTGGCTTATGTAACAGAAAAGTCTGAAGATATTATCGGTATTTTATAACATTTCTGATGCCTTTAATTTGTTTCTAAAAAGATGAGATGCCACTATGAGTATTAATATTATCTAATAGGAATGTGTAGCTTAATTTAATATGAAGAAAACTAAAGAAGATTAATATCTTTAGTAATCTGTTGCAAACGTTTTTGATCAAGTGTGACTTCTTTTCTTCCATCCATTGTTTGTGGTATTCCGTCGAATCAGTACTTCAATAGTTATTGTCATTTATCCCAGTGAGTTACATCGCAAATTCCTTGTCAATATTTACTCACTGTTGACACATATATGTTTGTATATACAAGCATACACACACACACACACATGTGTGTGTGTGTGTGTGTGGACTCTTTTCAGAATCATAACGGCTATAATCCACACTTACTGCTTACTGTATTGACCATCATTCAATTTGCCACGGATTTCGCTTCAATTATACAGAGTGAGGCGAGTTAGGTTACATATAACCAAAGTCGCCCTTTTTTATGGTGACAGAGATGAGGTGAAATCTGATTATGGAAACGTAAAGGTCGTCGTCTACGCTAAGAAAATTAAGAGTTTTGTCAAACTCAAAGAAGGGAACACAGGTGCCATCTCCCAAATCACACGCACCACATTAACAGACGCCTTACGCAACTGGAAGCGTCGAATTGAGTCATGCATTCAAGCAGATGGTTCACACGTTGAGCATGTACTGTGTGTAACTGTAATCATTACATACCAATCATGTGCATGTTTGTACGCATGTAGCTGTTTTCCTATGTAACCTGACCTTTGCCTCATTCTGTACATTAACAAAATTTATGTATTCGGTGATGATTCAGGAGGATAAAAATGCTTTTTTTAAAAAAATTAAATAATTCGGGGCAGATTTCAGTTTCCAACTCCTATTTCTAACCTCAACATAATTCTAATCGTAAATATACACGAATTTATGTTTTGAAAACAAATAAATACGTAGCAAATGACCTTGACGGATGAGCATTGCGGATTTACACGAGACACGAACTGTTTGGAATAGTAACGTGACATCACGCGATTTTGCTGCACCAAGAAACCCTGGTACAAAAATAGTTCAGGAGTTGCAAAGTTGACCAATAGATGGTGCTGTTAGTGCTTGGAAGGAAGGATGAGAGTTTAATACAGTAGGTTCAATATCCGTAAACGAACTGCTGCTATTTTTATTATGATTTTACCAAGGCCAATCTGGCATGGGAAAGATTCATATTTTTCTTTAAAGAAACCTTCTCTGGCTGTTGGAAAAGGAAAGAGCTCGTGGGCGTTTTAGTGCCATTTGCAAGGACAAGTGAAGTTTTTGTCTTCTTGCTGGGTTGCGCTCTTGGGGTCCCCCTTATCGCACAACGCGATAGCAACCTTGCGTTATGACGCCACCGTGGAATGCGTAAGTTGTTAGTTTAGTAATCTTATCATAAATAATGCATTTGCTGTGTATTTATGCTAAGGGAACCAACTCTCACAGACCTAACCTAACAACGTATTCATTCATCGTCTGACGTCAGAACACGAAGTTGGGCTCGCATTGTGCAATAAAGGAGACCCTACTTTCTTCGAGCGTCGTCCCCTCTCCCCTTCCCTCCCTGCTAGCGTTGGGAATGTTCCGCGTGCCTTAGTTTACGAACCAGTCTTAATTGTTCTCTGTCTTGTGCGCATGTACCGTAATTAACGATCCTCTTTTTTTCTTTCTTTTTACCTCCCCTTCAGACTGATTCAAACGCCATTATAAATTTCGTTCACACTTTGCGCGACGTTATCGGACGCGTATAGTCACGTAAATGAAGAAGGTTAATAACTCGAGTTTCCATTATGATATGATTCGTTTCTTAAATTGTTCTTTTTTGAAAGAGGACAGAAATTATGATTAAACCTGAAAAAAGTCACGCTATTTCAAATCCAAAACATCTGTAAAAGAAATCTTTTAAGCTTGCCTATTCGTTTTTAGAGACACGATAAGATTGCTATAACTCTTGATATGATTTGGTTTTTGTTATTTTGCGTCGCTTTTCTGTCACTTTTGGCCATTCGCGACTATGAGGATGACTGATGATATGATGTTTAGATTGATTGATTGAATTTGTTCATTATACTTCGCTTTTCTGCAATTTGGCTCATTGTGAAGATGATGGTGAATGGTGATAAGATGAGACATGAAGGGACAATCACATGGACAACAAATATAAAAGTTCTATAGAGGATTATCCTAGCTGTAGCTTCAGGCGTTACAGCCTCTTTAGTCTCCAAAATGCAGTCCAGGGTGTACTACGTGGAAGTGAGGTTGAAAAGTGTCTTCGAAAAGAATCATCCCTTACACCCCACCCCGATGATATGATGAAATTGGTAAAGGGACACTCACAAGATTGATTGATTGATTGATTTGGTGTTTTAAGTCCACTTTATGCACAGAAAGGTTAATCGGGACTGGACCTACAGTTTAAAGTGGTACCCGATCCACTATGTGTCTCCACCGGGTATCGAACCAGGGACCCCTTGATTACAAGGTGATGACGTTACAACCGCGCTATCTGGGAGGCAGGAATGGTTCCTGTAATTGTCAAAATGTCTACGGGAGTATTCTCTGAGTAGTAGGTGAACAATAACTTCCTTTTCACTAACATTATTTCATATTTCTATGCGGGTAAATGCCCTAACATTACACTTTTTTTATAATAGTTATGGCAACCCTGGATGTCTTAATAATCTTCCTTATTGTTTGCGGAAATAATCTCAATGGAGAAGCGGCCTAGAGTTGGCATTGCAACATGGTTGCACGTGCAAGTGTTTTGATTTACCAAATTATGTACGCATGGCAAGACGAAAGGAGAAAATAATGGCCTTAGTTAACGAAAATGAGAGAAAAGAGACCTTGAATTTGTAGGAAGTAGCAAGAGATGCTTCTAGGAAAACGAACTCGTAATTTTTTCCTGAGAAAACCCACAGTAGGCACTTTGATAGGCGCTGATGCCAAGTTATTTCCCTGAGAGTACACGCTGACTGTCAGACGTTGTAATGTATGATGGACCTTGAGACCGTAACCTCATCATATTCAAATGTGCAAAAGTGTTCCGCAATTTATTTCAATATCTTCTCTGGGAAGTTTGTTTTAGGTGTAGTTAGCAGAAGGGAATAAGGGGATATTATTGCTTAACATCTTGAAATAAGGAACAGAGGCGCAAACACGAATTTTTGTCTGGGGGGGGGGGCGAGTACCAGGATAAACGGACCAATAATAATAATGAAATTATTATTATTATTATTATTATTACTAGTGTAGGGAGTAGAAGTCAGTGCTAAAGTTTTTGTTTGGAACAAACTATTTGAAATATTTTTCAACACGTTCAATTTGATATTAGCTAATAATGGAAAACAAGAACACAAACTGTATTTTTTAATGGCAGATAATGAATGATAAATTCATTCTGAAGATAACTCTTTTTGTACATAACATGTATAACTTTCACATTCAAGTTATGTTTTAGACATATGGAACATGTGGCGACATAAAATAAAAAAAAATACATATGCAACACAAAATTGTGTTCGTATTCAAAGTTTATCCAATACATATATACAACACATATTATTTAAATACATTACAGAAAAGAATCATAATGCGAAAGAAGCGAGCAAGAAAATTTTTAGATCCAATTTTTGCAACTGAAAATAATTTTGATTTAACAGGACGCAAATAATTTCACGGGGTGCCATGGCGTTCTCACTTTTACAATTTTTGTCATTTAAATCGCTCGGCGTTCACGGCCGACTCCCGCCGCCACCTAGCTTACTCTTACTGAACTTGACGAGACTGAGAAAAGCAGGAATTGCGAGCGAAGCGAGGAAGAACATTTTAAGAAATATATTTTTATTTGCATAAAATTTGAAATCGAGGGGTGGCAATTCCTTCTCTGTGGCCCCCTGCTGGTGCCCTTTGGCCGTCAATATATGCCCCTTTTGTCCCACCTTAGAATTGACTTCCGCCGAAAGTTTGGGGGGAAATACCCCCCCTGTGGGCGCGCCACTGATAAGGAACAATGAAACCTAACAATATTGTTATTATTTCTCCTGAGGAAGAATTGTTATTTTAGTAGCCAAAGAGCTTCAATATTCCTTTTTAAAATTGTAACACATATATTGGCACAAGACATGTCAATAATGTTCCATATTTATTAGAGACCAGCCGATAAACTTAGGAACCGATATTGATGCCGATATTATCACGATACCGACACCGATGCTTGTTCAAATTATAATTACGGGTTCGATACCCGGTGGAGGCACAAGTGGTTCGGAACTCACTTTAAACTGAAGGTCCAGTCCCGATTAGCCTTACTGTGCATAAAGTGGACTTAGACCACCAAATCAATCAATCAAATTATAATTAGTGTGTAAGCATTCAATTCTATATGCATCAACTTACCAAGCTTTTGCTATAAAATATTCAAGACTTACATCAGAATATTCAATTACATGTTATATTATCACAAAATTTAGTTTTTTCACAAAACTAGTGCAAAATAAAAATAAACTTCCAATTTTGCATTATTTCCAAGATAATATACTCCGCGAAAGTAGACCAAAATGCAGAAAAAGTAGAGGAGAAGGTCTAAATATGGCCGAAGGTTTAAATATGGGTTTTGGAGTTAACAGCGCTCTCGGGTGCTGCAGCCTGGCGGAGGCTATTGGAACTGGTTATCTGTCAAGGACAAAGGTTGCGGCGCCAATTCGCAAGAGAAAGTGGTGGTTAGTTTCGGCCTTGGACGCTGTTATAGAATTGCGAACTCCGAAAACTTTTTGCAGGTATGTTTTAACTCAGCGTTTCCTGAATTCTCATCTGCTTTGTATAGGTTATCATATTAGCGGTACATAAAACAAATGTGAGCATTTATAATGCCATGATTTGTTTGCGAAATATGTACCATAGGGAGCGAAAATAAATCGAAGAAGAAAAATAGCGTGATGGTCTAAATATGGGCTATGACATGAGGTCTAATGTTGAAATCACATTTTCAACAAATATTTGGATGTTTTTCTTAATTTCAATTTTTCCCATTCCGCGTGATTTTGAAAACAACAGATTATTCATAAATATGAATTTTATAATGTTTTAGCAATAAATGACTGTTTTTTTAAAAAATTTAATTGTTTTTTGTGATATTGCCACTAGTAACCCATATTTAGTCCACAATTTTGAAATACATCATTTTACCATTTTTTGAAATTGCTCTTTTTTTTAAAAAAATGGAGACCTTCTATACTTTAGCATGCTATTACATTTAAGTATATATTTCATAGATATGCATTTTAAAGGCAGGTGCTTGATATATTATTTTTTTCCTCTGAAAATTACAACATAAAAAGGGGGGCCCATATTTAGACCTCTTCCTCTATCGGTTGGTATCGGTAGATGAATTTCAACCGATACTTTCCGATGACGATGTATCGGTATCGGCTAAACTATAATATTTACATTACCTATTGCATTTCCATCAGACGAGACAATGAAACTTACGACGTAACTTTCTAATTGTAATACTAATCGCCGACCTCTGTGACGACCTCACAGCGCGCTATGACGCCGAGGGGGTCCCAGGTTCGAATCCCGTCCTCTGCATCATTCATCCTCATCTTGGCGATTAGCCAAAAGTAGCATAAAAGCAAAGTAAAATAAACCGAACCAAATGAAATTTGGATATTCATTTCTGAAGGAATTTAGGCTGTAACGTGTTGTACAGTCGCGGACACTTCTGGGATCTAGACACCGTACTGAAAGACGATGAATTTGTTACAACTCGGAACTGTCCGTGACTGTACAAACTAATAACTAACATCACTACTGCTGGAAAAAAAACTCAGCAGTCTGAACTAAGCCAAGTGATTTTACGTATTAAGTACATTCAGAATTCGAATTTCTCTTGTTTAGCATTCAATTTTCTTCTATTTTTTGCTTAATTTATACGATTTTATTGCCCATAATCTCACTTCTATAGATGACGAAACGTGTGAAATGATTTGGTAGATTTTTGTAAGCTGTAGACTTTTATTTTCAGACGAAAATGGTAGTAGCAACAGCAGAAAGCGTTCATGATTTATCAGCGTGGATTATTTTTAAGACTTTTCTTGTCTGGCGACATGTTTGCGTACACAAAGTCTTCTGCCGTTCACATCTTAAGAGGAGGCTTATTTGTGTCTATTTCTGGCCGTTTGTTGTTCGTGGCGTCTCCATGGTGATCGTTTTTAGACTGGAAGTTACGATTTGTCACTGCTGACACTGTATCGCGAATGATTCGATTTGATTTGGTTATTTTATACAGAGTTAAATCTAAAACCACAATTAGAATACAATTATTACAGCTAAAACTAAAGCCAATACCTCATTCCCATTCATTACAAAAAATACAAAGCCAGGCACTATTGTTTGGACAGTAGATGCTTCTTTAGGTTTATTTTGTGTGCTGCAGGGTGGAGCTCCCCTGAGGTCAGTGGTGGGGGAGGTCATTCCATTCTTTTATTGCGGTGACTATGAAAGAATTCCCATAGAATGTTGTTCTGTGTACAGGAATCGTGAAGTGTGTTTTTTGACGAAGGTTAATTTGTTTTCCTTTCTTCCTGTACGGAGCAATTTGATCATATAAATATCTTGGTTCCTTATTGTTCAGGATCCTGTACAATAAAGACAATGCCAAAATGTTCTCCTTTCCTTAACGTTTAACCAATTAAGTTCCTGTAAGTACGGGGAAATATGTTCTCTTCTTTTGACATTCAGTATAAATCTTATGCAACTGTTTTGAAGTTTTTTGTAGCTTGTAATTTAGGGTACTGTTAATGTTCTTTGTAATTTACCTGCTTCCTCTTTTATTACTATTTTAACTTTATTTATGTTGATTGATTGATTTGCTTTATTTTACTTCGCCTTGTGTCACTTTTGGCTAATTTGCGAAGATGGGGATGAGTGATGATATGATGAAATTGATGAATGGGCACTCACAAACATGCATGCCCAGGCCAAGATTCGAACGCGGGACTCCTGGTTTGATGCCATATGGATGCAGACAATAGTTCGGATTTCACTTTCAACTGTAGGCCCAGTCTCGATTATCTGTGCATAAAGTGGACTTGAAAACTGAAGCTTATGTCGCGAATAATTTATAAGCTGAATTATGGTAAGTTGTTAGAAGTGCAAAATCCCCGCCTCTCCCCCGGTAATCCCCCCTCCCACAACGTCCCTACAAACCTCAAATTCTCATTCCTAACCTACAGGGTGTCACAGCCCCGATCAACAGTTACTTGCCAAGGATCATGAAAAGAACTGAAGTGCGTGCGCTGATGAACTTGAGTACTTACCACGTTTCACGTTGCAATGGACTATTCAATTTTACTGGTACAATATAGCCGTCCGTTGCCTCATAGACAAATATATTTGAGCCCGGCTTCTTTTAACTGGGACACACAGTATATCTCCGTAAATAATAATTTTAAGCAGATAATCTTTTTGGTCTTGATCGTCACCAGATGGGGCACCAAAAAGATTCAGTTTGATTTTTCAGCAGTGGCAGTGATTTTGCCGTAATTAAGAAATTAATATTTTTTTTAAAAAAAGTGATTCTTATGCTGGTTTTTACCTTGTAACTTTTGAACAATGTAATCGACCGTGAATTGTTTATAATAAAAGTTGTAGCCTAATTTATAAGCTTTAAAATGATATAAGTTTCAACAGCGCCATGAGTTCATTAAGATAAATATTTATAGTTGTAGACATTATTCTGAACAACCTAGTGTAGATAAAAATCTCAAGGCAGGTAGAGCAGAGTGGAAACAGTAATCTTTTAAATCCATTACATTGCAACACTGAAACACAGCGTAGGATACGTAATTGACGGTTACGAATATTCCTAATGTGCTTCTGTGTGTTGATTCCACCGGGGACGTGAAAAAAGAGAAGAATAATGTCACAGTGCGAAGGAAAATGGATTAGAATAGCGTGCAATCAATATTCTGTTATATTTTACGCGCATGACACCGAGGAAAATGGACTGGACAGAAATACACATACGTCGGAGCACTTATTTCAGCGAAGTATCATTTATAAGCAGGGAACGGATTTATATGCAAATACATATTTGTGTATGAAGCTGAAATCAGTTATAATTGGTATTATCTTTCCGCATCATGGCATGTAGACTCGAAAAATTCAGTTTACTTTCCACATTTGTACACTTCTCCAAATGTTACCTGTCCACATTTATGCCATGACTAAAAAGCTACCGTGTAAAGTGAGAAATGTTATGGCATTTCAGATGCCATGGCATATTTCATGGCATTTCTCAAGGATAGGCTCGGTCCGTATCATTTTTCGTAGCGTAACCAATCAGAAACGACCTCATGGTCACGAGTGCAGTTGTAAAGGCGGGCGAGTGAGATGTAAACAACGTATCACTTCACATTTTTAAAAGCCGATAATTATTCAACCGAGAGGAATAACGTTTCGTATAAGACGTTATTAGGTACAAAACAATGGCGCTGCTTAAATACATACTTTACAACATTTACTGTACACGTATGGAAGAATATTTTAGTTATGTCAAATGTAAACACCGTGCACTCAGCATAGATGGTGTAACTCGACGTGCCTTTCATGCTGTACATGTTATACATTGTAATCGCAAGAGCTAGCCGAAAGGTTACATGAAATGTTTGCGTGTAAAAGTACTGTCTGCTATAAGATTCTTGGAATCATTTACATAGCATGTATGCTAGCAAAAATGCTAAAGGAAATGCTTTCGTCTAAAGCCGGCGTAAGTCCAGAAATCGTTAATTTGGCAACATAGCTCTTGAGAACCAACAGAGAGTAGCCAACTTGACTACAAGTCCCTTTACTAGTCGAGATACAAAGTACCGAAGGATTTACCTTCACGCTTATAACATGAAGTCAGGAACTATATTAGAACATTTTAATAGAGGACAAGACGGAAAAGTCAAGTATGAGGAATAATGGTAGAGAACATTTGCCATTCTGCGTGTTGAAATTGGAAACAGGGAAACTTTCGTGAGGTTGGAAACACTGCATTCGGTAGGGGTCCACCTGGAGGAAATCCATGCTAAGCCCGAACGTGGAGAAGCAATATTACGATTAGTTTAAACGAAATATATTCGATAATACTTTGCAAAGAACCGTACAACGTGCAAAAATTAATATTTCCCAGAATCTGCCGCCAAAATCTGATCGTAATACGAGGAAGGGGAAGTTTCCACAGTCATCTACAGATTTCAAGAGGCTAGCTGCCAGCGATGTTTTAGAGCAGTTGGTAAAATGCTTGTGCGCTAGCTTCTTTTTTTATATATCCTTAAGAAATAAGACGTCGCGGGTTCAAATCCAACACCCTGCAGTTTTTTTAGTATGGCAATTATATTAGTAACATGAACTGTTGTAATTAAGTGAAATAATGTTGTTTCAGAATGTTTGTAAAATTAATTAAATGTTCAGTTCGATTAATGTTTTTATCTGCTCAGCTGTTCTATTTTTTCCTGACGCTGACTTTTCAAGGAATGTGATTAAAAGATTAGATTTATTTCACACCCTTCTGCGACTGACCGATTGAAAGTTCGAGAGTTCCACTCAACTCAGTTCTTCTCCATGTGAAAAGTTCTGCAAATATTTTGAAACTATTTCACATTACATTACCTATTCTTGAAGAGAGCACATCGTTAAATTCACTTTTTGTAATTCTACTTACTACTTTCTTTAGGAAGCGTAGGAACTTCCATCAATATGGATCGAAAGTATTGTTTGTACTCTTCACAGCATATGTAAAACTGTTGTCAGAATCCCACAGAAAGTATTTGGCCTAGGAAAGGATGATGGTCACGGCGCAACCTATTTCCTTGCCTATCACGTGATATCTGATTATCGGCTGTCGTCGAGACAGCTGCCTGGTATCTTAATCCTGCCATCTCTTGAAAGCAGTGAACATTTCCCAGGAATGAGGAGAGATAATTCGTCAAACAGTCGTTGCCTTTTGAAAAAGATTTTGCACTCACTAGAAATCAAACCCTGGAGAATTCTCACACCAGCGATGCTACATGAAATTCACGCGCAATTTGCAGAATATCATTGTACAGTCACGGACAGTTCTGGGTTGTAATGAATGTATTGACTTTCAATGGAATCTTTACAACCCAGCAGTGTCCGTGACTGTACAACCTCACATAGTACTCCTGCAGTTTGTTTCTTTGTACAGCATATTGCAGAAGATACAATTCAACAAGGCAAGTGTAGCAATATACGCTGTATAAAACACAACTTATTATTACTACTAACTTCGTTAACTGTACCGCATAGTTTTTCTAGCTTAACAAAAGGTATTATCCTTATTTCTCACACAACAACATATTCCGCAGTTCAAAATGATGTAACCCTCGCCACTCACCTGCTTGTCAGTCCTCTCCCCGTTGGCGCTGTGGTAGCGTCGTCGCCTTGTAATCAAGGGTCTCGGGTTCGATACCCGGTGGAGGTCGGATCCCACTTTAAACTGTAGGTCCACTCCCGATTAGCCTTACTGTGCATAAAGTGAACTTAAAAACACCAAATCAACCAATCCATTCACCTGTCTTCTCAGATCTTTTAGATCAAAATATTTTTCTAAGGATTTTATTTTTAATAATGTATATAATACCTTTTAATGTAAGGGACCAAGTTTCAAATCCATGTAATACTACAGGCAGAATTGCTGTTTTGTATGTTTTAACTTTTAGTTTCTTAGATATTATACGAGAAGATAAAAATTTATGAAGAGACATTTCCTGAATTAAGTCTACTTTTATTTCCTCTTTAACATAATTTTCATTTGTTACCGTTACTGTAAATTCAACTCTATGCGTCCTTCGTAATCGTTCCAAACCAATCACAAACTAAATTCATCACACTTGAAGACACTGGGCTCCAAACCAGATTTCGAAAAATTGTCCAGGATTCCAATAATTCATTGGCGTCTGGCAACCCTGATTCGAAGCCCTTTATTACTGTAGCGGGTAGAAGGGAGGGGTGATATCGGCGACTGCTGTCGATTGCACACTGGAACTCGATTGATCGCTGACATATGAATATCATGTACACACCTAAGTGCCTCTGTGATAGTGGGGAGAACGAACCGAGGAAAGCTTTTGTCTCCTGGTTACGTGCTGTGTGTGTTTTGCACCGCTGTGTTGTTTCCCTGGGTGAAGCAAGCTGGTGAAGTGGTGTTGTGTTGGCCACCAGCTCGTTTCAGAGTGATAAGTGCAAGTGACGCGGTGTGATTTCGAGAATCAGCTGACGTGTATGCCTCTCCAACTCCGAACGTGAGTACCTTGCTCGATCCCTTGCTACAATGAACGCTCGAAGGTGTCGGGCATTATCTCGATGTTATAGTATGTCAAACATGATGCGTGTCTAATACAATGTTAGTCTATTAGTGTTGATGTTGCCAGACTTTTCATCTCTGGCAAATATGGTATATTTCTCTCTTCTTGGTGATTTGATTGGTTGGTTGATTTGGTGTTTTAAGTCCACTTTTTGCACAGTAAGGCTAATCGGGACTGGACCTACAGTTTAAAGTGGGATCCGAATCACTATGAGCCTCCGCCGGGTATAGAATTCTCTCTTCTTTTGTCTTCTTTCCTGAATTTCTCCCTCTCTTTCTATTCTTCTCTCCCAATCTCTTTCTTTCTTCTTTATCTAATTTTCTTCACACTCTGTTTCGCTATCTCCCTCTCTCGTTGTCACTCTTTCTTTCATTCGTTTTCTGTTCTGTTCTTTCTTTCTTTCTATGCATTTCTATTTCTTTCTTTCTGTTTTTGTGTTTCTTTGATTTTATCCTTCCCTCTCTATTTCTTTATTACTCTGTTCCTCTCTCTTTCTTTTCTCACTTTTTCTTTGCCATTCTTTTATGCGTTTTTCTTTCTTCTCAGTTTCTTTGTCCCTTTCTTGATTTCTCTCACTTTCTTTCTTCTCTTTCTCTATCCTTCCTTCTTACCCTATTTTTATATCCCCGTTTCTATCTTTTTACTTTTATCTCTCTTTTTCTACTCTTGCTTTTATATTTCTCTGTTCCTGAGTCCCGCCTGTTTTTGTCTTTCTCTCCCCATGTCTTTCTTTATTCTCTGTTTCTCTGTATCCTTTTCTTTCTCTCCAACTCTATTTTCCTTGTTTCCCACAGTCTTTTTCCTTTTCTATTTCATTCTTTTCCTGTCTATTTATTCTATATTCATTTGTTGTTCCTCCTATTCTCTCCCCCTCCTTCTACGTTTTTTATTTAATTCGGTCTCTTTCTTCCTCTCTCTCTCATTCTCTCTGCGTGCTTGTGCGTGAAAATTTCTTTTCAATGCTTATCCTGTGGTTGGGCTGAAAAGTGGAGTAAGATTATTTTATGGTGGGCTGGAACCCACCTTCGACCCCCTGGTGGAGACTTGTGAGTCGACCACTCAACATACGTGGTCTCAGAGGCTGCAATATTGCATTTGACTGGTTGCCTCGCCATCTGGTTCCGGATTGCACTTTAACAACACCCACATGGAAATGTCAACTGTGGTTGCAGCTAATGACGACAGCCAATAATATCGCGTTTCTAACATGGCACCACTATCCATTCCGAGCGTAGTAATAAAGAGCTAATCATAGTAGTATCTTAAGATCTTGTATTATTACGAGGGTCGTCTATTTCTTAATCTGATTCTATATTTCCGTTTCTATTTCTCACTCTCTTTCGTTCTTTTCCTGTCCTCTTTCTTTATCTCTTCCTATTTTTTCTGCCCTTTCTATCTTCCTCTCCATTCTATCTTTATATTTTCTCTCCAACTTATTTATTTCTTCTCTCTCTCTCTCTCTACCTTTCTTTTTTCACTCATTTTGCTTTTGTTCTTCTCTGTTTCTTCCTTTCCCTATTTATTTCTCCTCTGTTCTCTGTCATTCTCTTTCTATTTTTCTCTCTCTCTCTCTTTAAATTCCTCCATCTCTTTCTTTCTTCTCTTTCTCTATTCTTCCTTACTACTTTGTTTCTCAATTTCCTTTTCTTTTCCTGCTTTACTCTTCGTTTCTATCTCTGCTTTTCCAATTCTATCTTCTCCTTTTCATTCCTTCTCTTTCCCCCTCTCTATATATTTTATCCTCTTTCTCTTTCTTTTTTTCTTTATTACTCTATTTCTATATATCCCTTTGTTTCCTTTTTCACAATCTTTTACAGTAAGTTTACAAGCCATGTAACTGTTGTCAGACGATTGGAAGACTGCGAAGAAAGTTCGTTAAAAAAACATCTTTGAAGTAATAAGCACAACAGGACCAAAAGAGAGTTTGTAATGTCAATGAGTTAAAAACATTGACAGTATGAGACTTTTTTATATGAAAAGAAGATCATGATTGTTGGAAATGACAGTGGAGTGAAATTAAGGATGAGAAGAGGGGAAAGCCTGGAAACAGTGTCTTACCCCAACCAGAAAATTTTCTGAGTGTCATGTTGCTTCATCTTATACGGAGTGAGACGAATTGAATTTGCAGAAAAACAGTTAATGCGGAATATTACATTAACATTCTGAATCGAAAGTTGCTTCCAACGGCTGGCGACTATGTTTCAAGTCAGAATTTACTAACTCTCTAGCCTTTTTAAACCCAAAGGTTTATGGCTGCAAAAAAGCAGGCCTTCCATTTGTCCCTCTCCTGGGCAAGTTCAATCCAATCGTTTCCATCCTTACCGAGGGTCCTTCCCGATGGCGCAGTAGTCCCGGGTCGCACATAGTGGTTCGGATCCCACTTTAAACTGTAGATCCATTCCCGAATAGTAAAGAACCTTTTTTTCTTGGTCTTGGAATCGTATCGTAGAGCGTACATGCTAAAAATAAATGTTTTATAAAAATAGATGTTTATGGTACCCTTGCATTACGAGCGAGAGACTTGTCGAAACGTCTGTAATAATAACCTCGCTGCTTCAAACAAGGTGAGATATCGTGCAATAAAGCAATCTGGAGATATATAATTACGAAAGGCAATTCAGTCGCATGTTTTCAGTCGAGCTTTACTTCTAGAACGTGTTAAGATTTTTTCCCACCCTTTTCTTTCGCTATATGTTTGCTCATCTCACCTCTCTCTTTTTTTCTTCCTGTCTATGTCCCATCTCTCTCTTATTCTCGACCCATAACATTGGGTGGCGAAATCGTAGCAAAACTGGAAGGACGATGAACAATTAATAGCAATACAGGGTGATTATAAAGTCCCATGACATTTTTGGGAAATCGGCGATTAATAACAAAGTAGATGGTACTACAGTACAGAAGAGACACCGAAACACAAAAGTAACGCTTTTCCATGACCTCCATAAAGGGACACTCCGAAATTGAATGTCTGGCTCGGCATGACCAAACAAAAAGTCTATTGGCCATTCATGTTTGAGGAACAAACAATCAATGGAGGCACTTACATCGACATGTTACAACTGTTCCTAGAGCCGCAGTTGTTGGATGATGATATCCTTGGTACAGTGGTCTTCCAACAAGACGGTGCACCGCCCCACTGCGCAACCACTCTTTGAGAGTACCTCAACACCACCTTTCCCAACAGATGGATAGGAAGAGGATCTCTTCGTATGTGGGCATCCCGTTCACCTGACCTTACCCCACTGGATTTCTTTGCTTGGGGTTTTATCAAAGAGAAGGTATATAAAAATAAGGTTGCCAATCTCACAGTGCTGAAAGAACTCATACGAAATGCATGCGAGATGATCACTCCGGCTATGTTGGAGAAGGTGTTTAATGCTCCCTTGTCCCGTTGGGACACCTGTTTTGAAATTGATGGAGGTCATGTGGAAAGTGTTACTTTGTAGAGGTCATGTGGAAAAGCGTAAATTTTGTGTTTTGGTGTCTCTTCTGTACTGTAGCCATTTATTTTGTTATTAATCGCCGATTTCCCAAAAATGTCATGGGACTTTATAATCACCCTGTATTAGTCTTGAAATATTTACTAATGTTTGGTTTGGTTTATTTTACTTCGCTCTTCTGCCACTTTTGGCTAATCGCGAATATAAAGAGACACTCACAAAGAACATCCATGCCCAAGCCCGGATTCGAACCGGGACCCCCGGCGTCGTAACACGAAGTACTAACCATTTCACCACGGATGGCGGAAAGATGATTTATACCTTGATCGGAGTCCATCATTAGCTATCGCTCCGTAATAAAGATCTGGCAATACCGTAAGCGACACACGAAAAAAAAAATGATTTGTTTGAACTACGGAAAGTTTGTTTGAGCTTGTTTGTGAGCAGAAATTTTTACCATTACTGAAAAGAATTTTGTTTTGTTGAACTACCATTTGGTCGTCGCCTTTTTAGGCATATGTTTGTTCACCAGTAACTAATTTTTTGGTTATTCCAAGTAAAATCGTTTTGCTCTGAGTATACACACTAAACGCGCTGACTTGAGAGTTACACTTTTCTACGTCATAGAGCTAGAAAAGTCTTTTTTGCAGCATATCGTGAAATTTTAGGCTAGCTTAGTTTGTAAAACGACCAGATTTGGCTTCTAAGTGTCCAAGATGGCAACACTTATTGGCACACACTTATTCCTATCCTGCTTTTATCCACCTCGTCATCAACAGTAGTGTCTTTCCACGCGTCTTTCCATTGTTTTGTGTTCTCGTCATGTTTTCACTAGTATCTCTATATGTGTTTCTTGCACCCTGCATTTTCGCTTTTCCACAGCTCGAAAAACAAATCCTTTCTGCTCGAGCAGAAGCCATCCTTTTCCTGCACGACGTCACAAATACAAAACGAGGAAACTGCTAAGACAACGAAAACTTAACTAAGCTAAACCTAACTCACCTAACCTACTGAAAACAGAACCTAACCTACTCACTCAAACAGTGGCGTCGATTAGGGGCAAGTCAGGCCCCCACTTTCTCCCCACTTTTTGCCACCGCACTGTGACTTCTTATGCTAAGCCTTATCTACCAATGCAAAGCAAACTCACCTTTCCCCTCCAGTTTTTGCACAAAACTAACCTAACCCCTTCAAAACATGGATCTGGTGCGGGGCACACTCAGCTTTCAACAAGTGTCAAAACTAAGAGCTCTAAACCTGTCCCTTCTATACGGCGCACGCTTTTAGAAGGAACATGAGTTCGGCCAATACCCAGCCCGTGCTACTGCGCTGTTGCCAAACTAACTGCTAGCGCAAGGGAAGAACAGAAAATTCGCGGTGTCCATTATTTTTATAATGCATGCACGGTATATATGAGTACAGTGAAATAATATAGTGAATATTTCTACACAGGATTATAATATCATATCACTGTAGTATATACGAGAAACCCATACCTGAAAGAAGCTCTCGTCGTCTTCCTCGGTCTCCGTGTCACTGACTTCACTCATTTCCGAGTCACTCTCCTGGAGATTAATGATTCGATTTTGCACCCTTGGTGCACTATTGGTGCTAGGTTTTGAGAGTGACATTATTTAAAATAAAAAGAACACACGGAACAAACACACTGTTCTTTGTGGCGCACCAGTGAACGATAAGCGAAGAATTTTACACCGGCCTTGCTACGAAAATTCTGAACTCAAACTGACCCAGACTTTCAATGTTCGAGAATGCCCAGAACAATGAAGGGTCATTGTTTATATCGAGGCGAATTTAACACCCACACTTTTCCCTAGACACAACATCTCAGATGCGTCAACACGGTGGCAACGAAAAAAACAGGCTGAAGGAAATGAAAGGTGTTGTTTCCCTTGTTTCTTCAAGGAACGATAACTTCGGCTGTAGGCGACGGAAATTCATGGGACTTGGACAGTCAGGTTCAAAATGTCTTTCCCCATCTTATGATGAACCTTAAAGTGACGTGTTTCATGAAAACTTCTTGCGCGAAAGAAAAATACAGAACACGGCTTTAACTCCCGCGCCGCAGTCTCCTAACCATACAACGTTGCACTCCTGCCATTGGTTGATCGCCACGCAAACCCTCTGCGTGGCCCCACCCGATATCGCTTCTAAAAGCGTGCGTCGTTAGACATAAACGGAATTGTAGGTTAAGAATTGTTTGTTTAGGAGGGCCAAGTTTCGTGCTCTTAGCATTTAGTTTTGGCGCTTGTTGCAAGCTGGGTGTGTCCCGTAGCAGCATAGCCCTCTAACCTAACCTATTCAAAACAAAACCTAACTAATGAAACCTATTGAGCACCTACTCATGAAGTTTGCAGGCCCCTCATTCCCGCCACTGCACCTGCGTGGTCTTTTGCTTTAGCAAGATACGATCTTTGACATTCTCCCTATTATTTATATTACAATGTCATAACTTGCATCAGCAATACTAGTATAGAGCAGCGTTTTTTTTCATTGACTGGATTGGAAGAAACACAATGCATCCATCCATACCTCAACACCTTGTTCTTCGAAGAAATCCCAACTCCAATACATGCTGAAACGCTGAGAGGTTTCTGGCGGGCAAAAACAATAGAATCGTGTACGCTTTAATGGCGAATCATGCACGATATTGTTTTCCGACCATGCACATAGCTTTTGCAATTGCAGCTGCTATTTATAGACCATCGTAATCTCCCAGTCTATTGTGGTAAGTTTGTTGCTTTGTCTGACACAATGCGAGCACTGAAACGTCGGTTTAAATCCTATGGCGCTACTTCACTTGAAGATACAGGTAGCTAACTTTTTGAGATGTCAGTGAAATACACGGTTAGGTCAGGTGGTACCGCCAACTCGGAACATACATTAATGACACAACACAACAATACACATTCACCAACATATCTTGACACAAAATAAACACAACACACACATGCAATACTACTGTATGTATAAAACTCTGTAACAAGCAGCCAGTGGCGGCGATTGGGTTCCAAAACTAGAGTCGTTTTCACGTTCAGAAGACACAATGGGCTCTTATGGACAATGCTTTTCTTATGGGAAATACGAGCGCGCTGTTGTGAAATTTCTCGATTTACAAATTTAGCTTACGTAAAATCGGTACCTGCAGTTTTGCAGGTAATTTTGTAGAGAATACGATAGTGAGCACAAAAAAGTGGTAACTTGTTTACATATTTTTAGATAAATTAAAAACGCAAATTTTCTGTGAAAACAAAATTTTTAAATTGATTTCATTCCTAACGGTGAAACATGCCGTAAAATTGATCATTCATTATGAAAAAAATTGACACGGTTTTCTAATTGTCATAGGTGATGGTGGTGCTCAGAATTTATCAATACTTCAAAGCATATTAGCATTAAAAAATATTCAAATAAAGTATGTGGAGATTTTTTATATTCGTGCAGTAGAAAATGTCGTCGCTGGCATTTTTTTTTTAATTCCAAGTAAAAACTTCCAGCGACAAAGTTGTGGAGAAAATAATGAAATTATTTGTTATAACCACTCAAAGGTTCCCAGAAATATTACTTCCATGCATTTGGAGTTTCCTTTTAACCCGAACCGCGCGCGAAGTAAGGGGACGTTGTCTGGCCATCTTGAGCCGACTCACCGCAGCATTCCGGCTAATCACCACAAAGTTTTCGAGTTGTTATTTTATTTCCATTCAGTAAAAATATTAACTTCATTCAGTTTGTTATAATAGAATTGCAATTACTTTAATTTAATAATTGACAATTATTTCCAATGCTGCTGTTGTGAGCAACATTAGTGCTGTCGCAAATACACGTTGTTTTTGTTTACATTACTGTCGACATTAATACTGAAATGAAGATCACTTTTCAGTTTCCAACGTACACATAAATTCATAGACAATAATGAATTTATATATACGTATATGTAACACATTACCATATCTCAATGTTATTATATGAAATAATTACAGAGAAAGGCGAATGAATATTAAATGTGCCTGTGTATTAAATTAAATCTAATGGGAAAATGACATGCTAAAGAACTGTAATGTTCACAGTATAATATTAATATTAATAATTACATATAATTATCATTTTATAATATAAAATATGTAACACCTACATTGTGAAGGAAGCTCGTCATTTCCCGGCGACATGAGCTAGCGCTGTATTGGCAACACTGTACGGTTTCTCCATAAGCGCCGTTGTGTCTTCTGAACGTGAAAACGACTTTTAGGAGGGCAAGGGGGGGGGGGCAAACACAGTTTACTTTCCCTCGTAGAAAAGGTTTAGCATAGAGCAAAAATGGCAAAAAGTGAGAGGGCAACTGACCCCCTCGCCTCCCCCTAATCGCCGCCACTGCAAGCAGTGTACACCATGCTTATTCCTGGCTGCCAGTAAGAAGTATGGTACCTATACAAACTATCATGCATATTATAACTTATCTTCTATGTGTATATATATATACGTGGGTCGTTCAATATATAAGTTTCCGTATGCTGTAAAAAACAATATTTTTAAGATACATTAGAAAACTATACATACATTTGTAGGAGGATCCTTCCTCACTTCTCCACATAATCCCCATAGAGATTCAGGCATTTGTCCCACCGTTGCACCAATTTGTCCATACCCTTTGCAAGAAAATCAGGGCTCTGGCTATTGAGCACTATTCTCACATTCCGCTTCACTTCTTCATCTGTTTCGAAACGGTAACCTTGCAATTCAGACATTAACACCGAAAAAAGATTTAAATAACTCGACGCTAAATCGGGGCTGTAAGGAGGGTGGTACAGGCGTTCCCACCCCAATTCTTCATTTTGTGTTGTGTTTGCACTGCTGAGTGAGGGGCGAGCGTTATCGTCAAGAAGAATGACACCATCTGACAGGAGACCTGGTCGCTTATGTCGATTTGCGTTTTTCAGTTTATCCAATGTTTGACAATAACGGTCAGCATTAATTGTTCTTCCTCGTTCCAAAAAGTCCATAAGCAGAACGCCCTTAGCATCCATGCTTCTGAACTCCTTATGGCGCGAGCCCGCGTTTTCCGAACAAGCATTTACTTTTCGCCCTTGAGCGCATGCGCCTTCACGTCTGATAACGAATCGATTGTTGTTTCTTGTAGACGAACGATGGCGCTTGTCAACCATGTGCTTCTTTTTAATGGCATTGCTTTATACAATATTTTATAGCACAGGGAAACTTATATATGTGTGTGTGTGTGTGTGTGTGTGTGTGTGTGTGTGTGTATATATATATATATACACACACACACACACACACACACTCCAATAACAACAATAAAGTTCAAAACGAACTGACGTCCTAGTTTATTTTAAAGGTTTAGTCAACGGCAAAGATAATGGTAGGCAAATTTTCCACCACTATTTTCATTACTTTTTTATTCTATATCCTGTGTTGTTTTAAGGAATGAAACTATGTTGGTTCGAAGCAGGCATTGCCCTCTGCTTATCGAAATTAATTTTCATCACATTGTGTAATACAGAACGAATGAAAATGGTGTTGGACAATTCTCCTACTGTTTCTTTTTCCGTTGGGTGTACCAGGACATAAGCACATACTCCTGAAAGTACTGCGGGTGGAGGTGGGCTGTTTTCATGCCCTCCCCCCTTATACCGTCAACTGCGAAGTGGTTAGCACAGTGCGCTACGATGCCAGGGGTCCGGGTTCCAATCCAGGCATGGATGTTCTTTATGAGCGTCCCTTCATCAATTTCATCATCATCGTCACGATTGGCCCAGTACATTAATATTATGAAAAAAGTAATTCAGTATTAGATTTTTAATTATTTTTTTAAAAAAATCCAAGGATATTTTCGTTGCTACCTTCTTTGGCAAGAATTTAATATTAGCGATTGGAACAGGAGGGGTAAATGTGGGAAATGGAATTCTATTTTAGAACAAATGCTTATGGTCAAAATTAATAAATTTAGTAAAGACTATCAAATTATTTTTTTATGGTTGCCAAAACACGTTTGGCAGTCTATTAAAAATAATGGACTATAGCATGTCTTTCTTTCTATTTCGTCCCCTTGCATTTTGTAACGATGAGGATGAACAATGAACTAACCAAATGGTTGATGGGAGAAATGCAATGCTTAACTAGGGTTCGAACATGGGACCCGTGGCTTCATAACACGTTAGACTGCCCACTCCACCACGGAGGCCTCCTTTACATATGTTTATGAGGCTACAAGGAGACTGGCACATAATGATGTAATCGTGTGTGTGTCTAAAGTGGAAGAGTCATCGAAATATGTCATACAGTATTATGCTCTTGTATGTAACATACCGGATCACAAATTAGAATATTTTATAAATAATTTAATCATATCAAAATAACAATATAACATTAAAGCAGGGTGAGGATGGGACTTGAATATTGATTTTTTGTTAGTGGTTTTCTGATTGTTAAAGCCTCGTGTTTAACAAATGTCTGAAAACAAATGTAATTTTTCGGTTAAAATTACACAAGCATTCACGAACTACGCCTCAACTAAATTAACTGTGAAATATTAATATTTCCTATCATATCAAATTAACGCTTGTAAGTGCAGCTAATCCACAGCTGCCTACTACAAAATGCATGAAAGCAAAACGGGCATTAATGCATCACTTAAGTTTGAAATGTAAACAACAAAAACGCTTTGCCTTTGTTTTAATTGTTTTTTCTGTATGGAGTTCCTAATACGTATTAATCCGTGAGAGAATTAAAACAGAAATTCACACGTCAGGTAGTTGTTGTATGCACTCCATGCGAATTTGTAAATTTTATTAGGCAGAACGTAAGGGTATTTTTATATGAAGCTTAACACTCTGTAAAGCACCTATGTCATGGAAAAATCCTACTTGTGCTTAATTTTGCCAATAACTGCGACTGTATCCACTTCTCCAGAAACCTGGCGTCCGTAGCGTAGTGGTTAGCACAGCGCGCTTCGTCGCCAGGGGTCCCGGGTTTCAATCTCGGCCTGAGTATGGACGTCAAGATACAAAAAAAGCAGAAAAAAGTTCATTTATTTACTATGCGATCAGAATAACTAAAGTAAAAAGTGCATTAGATCGTAAAAATTTAGTGTAAAATACACGAAACTTATATTTTCTTCTTCCATTTAATAAAAATAATGAATTGTTTCACAGTTTTCAAAATTCCAAAAATTATAGTTTTATGTGAGACATCACACAACATAAACTATATGAATAAAATTCTCCATAACTTTTAAAGGCTTTTCTTGAATGGGGTGTGTAAATATTAATTCCAAAATACAATAATTGTAATGTATGCAATGTAAGAAAATAAAGGAAAACAGTTGTATTAGATATCCATTCATCTGGTGGATCGAGTAGCATTTATAAAATAATAACAACAATTTGGAATACAATTTATTTATTTTTATATTAGTTTATAATAGTTATTGCAAAATAACGCTTACAACCGTTCTAATAAGAAAAAAATATATATTTCTGCTAATCAAGTTTTATCAATGGTATGACCCCCCCCAAAAGAAAATTCTAACGACGCCCATGGGGATGATTATTCTTTGTGGGTGCTCCTCCATCAGTTTCAAGATAATATCACTCAACCCCTGGAGTACATTTCACAGTAGTTTGGATCTCAGTTAAAACTGTAAGTCCAGTCTCAATCAGCCTATCTGTGCATAAAGTGGACTTAAAGCAGCAATTCAAATATCACTCAACCTCATCGTCGCGAATACCCCAAAGGGGTAGAAAAGCGACGCTAAATAACAAAACTAAAAAACAAACTTCTGAAGACGTTACCAGACCTCCACGAAATATTTCTAAGTCCAGAAATCTCTCATGTGGCAACATAGTTCTTGAGAACCAGCAGGGATTTTAGCCAATTTGACTACACGTCCCTTTAATAGTCAACATTCTTGATTATAACTTGAGGTCAGAAACTATTTTCCAACATATTAATAGAATACTAAAGGGGAAAATTAAACATGAGGAATAACAGAAAATATTTTCGATTTTGTGTGTTAATAATGGAAGCAGTGATGTTTTTGTGAGGTTGGAAACACTGCACTGGGTAGTTGCCCACCTGGAGGAAACCACCACCAAGTACGAACACAGCTGGACATAATTACGAAGAGTTTTGGCGAAATATAGAATTTAGCAATACCTTGCAAAACACTGTGCAATGCTAGGAAAAAATGTCAGCGAAAATAGGATCGTAACATGGGAAAGTTGTTGCTTGTGTAATCATCTTTACGTTTCAAGACACTAGCTTTCAGTGACGTCATAGAATAGTAGATAAGTGCTAGAGTGAGAGCTTTATCTTTTACAAGGAATTAGTCGTCATGGGTTCACATCCAAAGCTCTCCAATTTTTTTCTCTTTCATGTAAAGTATGTGTGAAGCATGGTTTTGAGATTTGTTGAGTATGAAGTGCAGTAATTAAACGAAAAAAAAATGAATTTTGTTTACAAGAATTAATTCTATGTTGAATTTGACTAATGTTTTCATCTATGTTTTCCAAATGCAGAATTTCCAAAATATGCTCTTTATCTCACATCCTAATGTGGTTGACGGATTTAATGCACGAACTTTTGGCTCAATTCAATTATGCTTTATGTGAAGTAGTTGTGTAAATATTTCGAAACTAACTTACCTACAATTGTTCTTATCCACACTTCAGAAAGCAACAGGAACTTACGTCAATATGAATCGAAGATATTGTTTATTCTCTTCACTGCATACCTAAAATGGCAGAATTAAACAAACCAACTTCCGTGGCGGAGTAGTTAGCACACCGCGCTACGACGCCAGGGGTCCAGGATTCTAATCCAGACCTGGACATTGACGTTCTATGTAAGCGTCCTTTCATCAATTTCATCTTAACACTCATAATTATCGTCGCGATTAGGCAAAAAATTACAAAAAGCAACGCTAAATAATAAAAAAATCCGATTCAAACAAGTAATATGATCACTATCTGCGTTCTGATTTACTTGGTGTCTGATAGGCGCAGCTATTTCAATATGTGTAAGGAAGCGAGATAAAGAATGAACAGAAGGAAAGGAGAGAGGTACAAAGAAAATTTCTTGTGTTTATGTTTACAGTTCACTATATGCATAGCTGGGCTGGATCTACAGTTTAAAGTGGGATCTGATCTAGTATATATACGAGGGACGTTCCGAAAGTAAGTTTCGTCATTTTTTTTTCCACAGAGAAGCTTATTACGAACAGAAGAATACAATGTCATAACAAAATACAATCTTTTGGCTATTTTTTCACATAGTCGCCATGAACATTAATATATTTGTCGTACCGTGAAATCAATTTCAAGAAACCCTCCTGGTAAAAATCGGTGCCCAGCGATTTAAGGAAGTTCTTCACAGCATGTTGCACCTCTTCTTTGCTTCCGAAGTGACGTCCCGATACTGCTGACTTCAACGCAGGAAGAAGGTGGGTGTCTGATGGGGCAAAATCAGGGCTGTAGGCCAGATGATTCAATCTCTCTCATCCCAGACGACGAACGTGTTCTGCAGTGACCCTTGCTGTGTTGGGTCTAGCATTGTCGTCCAAGAACAAAACCCCTTGACTCAAGAGCCCTGGTCTCTTACATCGAATGGCGGACTTCAGTTTGCTTAGTGTGTGGCAATATCGTGCCGCATTGACTGTCCCTGTAGTGAGGTAATCCAACCAAATAACACCCTTTGCGTCCCAGAGCGAATGAGCTTGGGCACGTCGGTCTGCTGCTTATCTCTATTCTTCGGCACTCTGCGCATGCGCCATCGCTCCTCTGCTCTCGCTCCTCCCGTCGTGAATTCAGGGAAGATTGTCTTTTGTTATGGCAATGTGTTTTCTCACTTTGTAATACAGCCTCCCTGTGAAACAAAATAGCGAAACTTACTTTCGGAATGTCCCTCGTACATATATATGAATCCACCGGGTATAGAATCTGAGACCCCTTGATTAAAATGTGACGATGTTACCACTAGGCTATCTGGGAGGTCTTGATGCAAAGAGAGAAATGAGGTAGAGAAGGAGAGAGAACTGAAAGAAGAAAGTGGAAATATAAAGAGGGAAGAAAGAAAGTTTCTCATATATTATAATTGATCAACTTGCTAATTCCCATTGATGTTACACACATACAATGAGAATACATACACACACACACACACACACACATATTCCAAGTTGTATAAGATACGTGGGTCGTTCAATATATAAGCTTCCGTATGCTGTAAAAAAATATTTTTAAGATACATTAGAAAACTATACATACATGTGAAGGAGGATCCTTCCTCACTTCTCCACATAATCCCCATAGAGATTCAGGCATTTGTCCCATCGTTGCACCAATTTGTCCATACCCTTTGCAAGAAAGTCAGGGCTCTGGCTATTCACATTCCACTTCACTTCGTCATCTGTTTCGAAACGGTAACCTTGCAATTCAGACTTTAACACCGGAAAAAGATGGAAATCAGTCGGCGCTAAATCGGGGCTGTATGGAGGGCGGGGCAGCCGTTCCCAGTCCAATTCTTCAATTTTGTGTTGTGTTTGCACTGCTGAGTGGGGGCGAGAGTTATCGTCAAGAAGAATGACACCAGCTGACAGGAGACCTGGTCGCTTATGTCGAATTGCGTTTTTTCAGTTTATCCAATGTTTGACAATAACGGTCAGCATTAATTGTTCTTCCTCGCTCCAAAAAGTCCATTAGCAGAACGCCCTTAGCATCCATGCTTCTGAACTCCTTATGACCCGCGTTTTCCGAACAAGCATTTACTTTTCGCCCTTGAGCGCATGCGCCTTCACGTCTGATAACGAATCGATTGTTGTTCCTTGTAGACGAAGGATGGCGCTTGTCAACCATGTGCTTCTTTTTAATGGCATTGCTTTATACAATATTTTATAGCACGGAAAACTTATATATTGAACGTCCCTAGTACTCATATACAAACATAGGCGGTGGTGTGGGCCCAGCAGTCCCGTGTTCTAATCCCTGCCTGGACATGGATGTTTGTGAGTGTCCATTCATCAATTCCATCCACTCATCACTCATCCGCATCTTCGCTAATTAGCCAAAAGTGGCACAAAAGCGAAGTAAAATAAAGCAAATCAATCAATCAATCTTTGGTAGTGTGCATTCATCAATATCGTAAATCATCGTCACGATTACCAAAAGTTGCAGAAAAGCGACGGCAAATAACAAAAATCAAAAACATGGGCAATTATTATACCCTGTCTCAGCTAACTGTGGAGCAGAACCGCGCATAGCGACAGAGGAGGAGGAGGGAAGTTGAGTGGGCAAAGCCAATGCGAAACAGAGAAATCGGGTAACTCCAGTCGCCTCCCTCCCTCTATTACGCAATCCCGTTCCTCTCACGTGTTCATTGGTGGAGCCGTCTCGCGTCACTACTTGCGCAGAGACTGGTTCTCGTTCGTCTGCTCCACAGATAGCTGGGACAGGGCATAGATATATAAAATATCGCTTCCGTCAATCTTGCCACCAGAAATATCTGCTTGAAGTCAATTTCACTGCGTGTATGGGCGCGCGTGTGTTAATACACACACAAACACACACACGATCCCATTATTCTTCCCAAAACAGTACAGCTGCTGGGGGCACACACCCATCATACCATTATGCAGTACCCGGATTTGCGAAATTATGCGAAAACTCAAGCCAAAGAATATCATTCTAAAGTTTCAATGTAATTTAAAACTCGGTAGTTGTCCACACCAAATGCGTGTTTTTGCCCTCCCAGCGATTCCCTTTCCTCCCCGTGCAGACACGTGCAGTGAAGTAGTTAAATTTTCGTCCGCTGGTACGGAGTGGCGCTGAGATCGCATGCCATGCAAATTAGCTATAAAGATAACGAGATGAAGTTCGCCTCTAACTGGGTTTCTTGCCTTCAGGCCCCTCTCCTCCCCCCCTATCCTATTCCTTTCCACTTCTTGTCTCTTCTCTACATTCCAAACTCCCTTCCATGATCCCACATTAACTCTCTTTTTTTTATTATTATTCTCTGAAAGTTGAAAAAGTTATTCATTGTGAGGGTAATCTCTGTTCGCTGGTGGAATCAAATTTCGCGTAAATTGAATGATATTTGCAAATCCGTTTTCGTGTCGTTAATTTGTTTACCGGATACGTAAATGGAAATCAAGAGTCAGATAGGGTTTGCAAAAACATTGTGGTTCGTACATGTGTGTGTGTGTGTATGCGTGCATATTATAGCCTCTCTCTCTCTCTCTCTCTCTCTCTGTCATACACCCACACACACACACACACGGTGATTTTTACTTGAAAATAAAGGTATCGGTAATATGTTGGTTTACTATTACAACACAAATATAACCCTATTAACTCTATTAACCCTATTAACATGCAACCCTATTAAAACACCACATTGTAAATAGGAAAGATTTGTAAATATTTGTCAATATTTTTATTACTTAATTCTCAGCTACAAAAAAGTTTACGTTACAGCTTTCCATTGCGTACAGAAAAGAATCACATACACACACACACATACATACATGTACACATGGTGTCTGTATTTTGTTCGGCCAATTTCACTCCATACTTCCTCCTCTCACGTTATTTCCCTCCTCCTTCTTCTGTCTCCATTTTTCTTGCCTTCCTTCTCTCTTCTCTTAATCACCCTGCCTTCTCTCTTTCTCTTCTCCCCTCTCTATTTTCTTTTGTTCTCTATCTTCCCGTGGCTTATTCTATCTCAATTTCTCACTACCTCATTTTCTTGCTTATTGTATCTCTCTTTCTCACTCTCTCGCTTTCTTGCTTATTCTATCTCTCTTTCCCACTCACTCACTTACTTGCTTATTCTATCTCTCTTTCTCACTCACTCACTTTCTTGCTTATTCTATCTCATTTTCTCACTCACACTTTCTTGCTTATTCTATCTCTCTTTCTAACTCACTCACTTTCTTGCTTATTCTATCTCTCTTTCTCACTCACTCACTTTCCCCCTCTCACGTTATTTCCCTCCTCATTCTTCTGTCTCCATTTCTCTTACCTTCTTTCTCTCTTATTCACCCTGCATTCTCTCTTTCTCTCCTCCCCTCTCTATTTTATTTTGTTCTCTATCTTCCTGTGCCTCTTCAACCCTCTCGTCCTATCTTAATTGCTCACCCTCTCAGTCTGTTTCTCTCTCCTCTTTAAATCGCTCATTCAATCTTTCTCTTCTTCTCACTTCCTCTCTCTCCATGTCCTCTGTGCGCTTTTAATATGTTACAGTATTGACCTCTATCTTTCTTCACTCTCTATTACTCCTTTTCACTATCTTCGTTTTCCATCTCCTTTTACTCCTTCTCTAGTTTGTTCTCTTTCACTGGCTTTCACTAGCACTTTCTCTGTCTCCTTGTCTTTCTCTGTTTTCTGCCTCTCTTTCTCACTCCCTCACTTTCTTGCTTATTCTCTCTCTCTCTTTCTCACTCACTCACTTTCTTGCTTATTCTATCTCTCTTTCTCACTCACATACTTTCTTGCTTATTCTATATCTCTTTCTCACTCCCTCGCTTTCTTGCTTATTCTTTCTCTCCTTCTCACTCCCTCACTTTCTTGCTTATTCTATCTCTCTTTCTCACTCACTCACTTTCTTGCTTATTCTATCTCTCTTTCTCACTCCCTCACTTTCTTGCTTATTCTATCTCACTTTCTCACTCACTCACTTTCTTGCTTATTCTATCTCACTTTCTCACCCCCTCACTTTCTTGCTTATTCTATCTCTCCTTCTCACCCCCTCACTTTCTTGCTTATTCTATCTCTCTTTCTCACTCACTTTCTTGCTTATTCTATCTCTCTTTCTCACTCACTCATTGTCTTGCTTATTCTATCTCTCCTTCTCACTCACTCACTTTCTTGCTTATTCTATCTCTCTTTCTCACCCCCTCACTTTCTTGCTTATTCTATCTCTCCTTCTCACCCCCTCACTTTCTTGCTTATTCTATCTCTCTTTCTCACTCACTTTCTTGCTTATTCCAGCTCTCTTTCTCACTCACTCACTTTCTTGCTTATTCCAGCTCTCTTTCTCACTCACTCACTTTCTTGCTTATTCTAGCTCTCTTTCTCACTCACTCACTTTCTTTCTTATTCTATCTCTCTTTCTCACTCCCTCGGTTTTCTCTATCTTTCTCTCACACATGTCGTTCGTTTTTTCCTGTCTGCTTCTATGTTTTCTTTAGCTTTCGTTCTTTCTCTATCTTTCTCACTGGGTTTTCTGCGTTACTCCAGGCGAAATCTGAGATGATTGATTGATTTGGTTTTTCTATGTTGCTTTAAGAGTAGAATTCATACGGGAAATGCAAGTAGACTGTGTTTTCAATTTTCAGAATGTAATATCCTTGCGCATATATTATAGTTCGCACAGAACCCTGCTTTTCCTAACGGCAGCCATTATCATGCTTGCTCTCACAAACGTACTAGACGTGGTCTTGTCAGCAAAAATCAATCTGAGAACAGAGAATCTCTCCCCGCCCACCACTGGGTCCTCTAACAACGAGAGCTCTCCAACAATAACCCGGCACGTGGTCAGGTCAATTGCATCTCTTTGAGAGCGATGCTGAACAACGTGTCATTTCCCAGCTGCAGAGGAAAAAGAATCCCTTTGCCACTTAGCGATTTCCCACACTCGCATCATCCGATGTCAAAGGTCGGCTAGCAGCGCGCACTTAGGCTCACACGTGCCGATGGACGCCATGATCGAGTTGAACAAGAATTGCTTTTAGTCATCCAGTGCTCATCCTTACTCTGAGACGAATTTATTTCTCTCTGTTTCTTCTTTATTTTGTGCAGATTTTCTACTTCTCTACGGCCCTCGCGGAGATGGAGATGAAATGATGATTGCTTAAAAATGATGATGGACATTCATGAAGGAGCACTAAGTGCCCAGGCCCGTAAGGCAACGTGAAGCCTTTGGTGATGTTCTCCCCTTCCCCCTCCACCTAAACGTCCGCAAGGGGGCAAGGGGGTAACGCCCCCCCTGGAAAATGAATGTCCACGTAAAAATTACATATTCACATATAATTTCATTTCTATCCATGGGCGTCCGGAAGGGGGGCAAGGGGGGGCCGTGGTCCCCCCTGGAAAATGAAAGTCAACCAAAAATGATATATATTTGACATATGTATTAGTTATTGTATGAATATGATCAATGTTTTTTGAGGAAACAATACTATTATTGGGAAAAAAATACCTTCCTTGCCCCTTCCTGGAAAAAATCCTGCGGACGTCCATGTTTCTGTCACAGTAATTTACGTTAATTTGTGCATTTGTAGAAGGACTGCTGATGGCGTAGTGGTAATTCTGTCGCCTTCTAATCAAGGGGTGCCGGCTTCCATCCCCTAAAGATGCATATTGCACAGCAGTTCTGATCGTACTTTAAACTGTAGGTCCAGTACCAATCGATTAGCCTATCCGAGTAAAGGTAAAGTTCCCTGTCCATATAGCCCCGTGCCATGAAGCCACATGTAGGGTTTCGTTGATTGATTGATTGAGTTGGTGTTTAAAGTCCACATTATGCACAGATAGGCTAATCGGGACTGGACATACAGTTTAAAGTAGGATTCGAACCACCAACGGGTATCGAACCCGGAGGGGATGTGGGTACGGCTCGAGAATGTACTCGAGAATGTGTGGGGTTTTATAATGGAGTTGTATGTGTGTGTGTGTGTGTGTGTACGGGCTTCCCTGAGGACATGGGGAGCTTTCAGACCGAAGTGACACGTGTCCCTTGGAAACGAAACTTCAGTAATGAATGCAACCTTCCGAATCGAAGCGACACAAGCTTCACGCGTCGTTCGGACTGGGCCGTTTTCTCAATACCGTGCATCGCGTCGCTTCGGTCTGTTTTTAGCACATGCTCTGTGAAGGCTTCCTTACAGAGTGAAGGGATGCGTGTTGCTTCTTGCTTCGGTATGAAACACAGGTGTGTTTCTAGCCTGTCGCGTGTCGCATCGGTCTGAAAGATCCCACTCACTTTAAACTGTAGGTCCAGTTCTGATAACCTATCTGAACAAACGCGGACTTTAAATGAGGTTTTGTGCATGTATGTTCACTTTACGGTGCTTTTCTATTTTCTCTAGGCTAACCACGTTGTTGAGGATGAATGATGATAAGCAGTGGCGGCAGTGATTTCTTGGTGTAAAAATAACAAGTTGGATCTTAACCCAACAAAATGCAGCGTAGTCAATTACACAAAACGCAAAGCACCTTGTGTGTTTCCATACCGTATTAAAAATGTACAAATCACGCGCAAAAATGAAATTAAAGACCTCGGAGTGACCTTCGACACCAAGCTCAAATTTAATAAGCATATTGAAACTGTCACTAACGACGCTTTCAGAAACTTAGGTTTTATAATCCGGTCAAGCCACGACTTCACGAAAATAGAACCAGTTAAAATATTCCCTCGTACGGTCAAAACTAGAATATGCGTCAGTAATCTGGAATCCCACTCAAATAGACATAGTTCATAAACTAGAACGTATTCAGTCAAAGTTTCTTAGATATCTCAAATTCAAAGCCTGTGGAGAATATCCAACATTCGATTCATACGATAATCTAGTCTCAGAGACCAACTTCAGCAAACTAGCACTCCGACGACAAGTAAATGACCTGCTCTTTCTGTATAAAGTAATTAACGGTATAATAGACGATTCCAACTTATTGTCAGCCGTATCGTTTAATGTTCCCGTTTCCAAAACACGTCCCAAGCACAAAATCTTTCATTGCCAGAGAGCGAAAACATCAATTCTTTCTGCCTCTCCGGTGTGGAGAGCGTGCAACTCTTTCAACACAATTTCATGTGTAAATAACACAATTGATATTTTTGCAATGGGTTTATACAATTTAAAAAAATATTACTGGAACACTGAATCTATTGTAGTAATATTATGTAATTAGAGCACTACAATTGGGCTCAGCCTGTTTAGCACTATGAATAAATAAATAAAACTGGGGGGGGGGGGTGGAGAAGGACAGTTTGCTTTGTCTTGGTAGACAAGCCTTAGCATTAAGAGGTTATAGAGAGGGGCAAAAAGTGGCAAAGAGTTGGGGGCAATTCACCTCTTGCCTCCCCTAATCACCGCCACTGATGATAAGATAAAATAGAAGAAAGAGCGCGAAAAACAGACCTAACCGAGTCTCGAACCCAGAACCTTGTGGGTATCCACCACTAAATTCATACCTTGTTATATTTATTGCCAGTATCGGCAAGATTTTCATGTTTTGCATGTTTCTTTCCTTGGCGATTTTTGGTTATTCCTGATGAGGAAAAAGCCGGGAATTTGTTAGCAACATATCATGTTAACAACAGATTTCCCGTGTTGGCAACAGAAATTTTGTTATCCGCAAGAAGTCGGTAAAGATCAAAGAATGTTAGCAACATTTGTTACCAACACATGTTAAGTTGTTAACAGAGCCTTTTCGATGTTAGCAACATTTCCTCCGCTTCCCCTCCCGCCACCATCATGCCAGCGAGGGCGAGAGCATCGTTTCGTGCGAGGTGTGTTTTGTTTTGTAATTTATTTATCATGGAAAACCTTTTGAGTGAGATGGACTGGTCAAAAGATCGAGTGCTAAACTTAGTTGATTTGATCCGCGAGAAGCCTGTCCTTTGGGACCAAACTTATCCACAACTTAAAAGACAAAAAACAACAGGTCACTTCCGCTACAATTAGCTCTTGCCCGCATTGAAGGTCTCACCCAGAATCTTCTTGGTCTTCTCTGTTCTGCTAAAATGACACATGCTGCCGCAGAGAGTACAACTTTCTCCACAGTCGGCATCTTGCAGCCAACTGAGGCCGTGCAGCCAAAATGTTAACGAAAGTTATTAACAAAAATAAAGTCAAACTAGGGTTCTGGTTACCAACATTTGTTGACAACATCTGTTGTTAACATTGTTGGTAACAAAAAGTTAATAACATTTGTTGGTAATATTCGGTGTAAACGCGGCCTAAGTGAGAATTAGATTGAATTGACGAAAGTACGTTCACAAACATCCATGGCCAAGACAGAGAGAGTTTCTCTCTCTTTCTTTCTTTTTCTTCTTTCTTTCTTCTGTTCTTTCTTTCGAGAGAGAGAGAAAGAGGGAGGGAGAGAGAGAGAGATAGAAAAGAGAGATACTTTTCTCTCTCCTTTTGCTTTTCTCTCTTCTCTCTCTCCCTCTCTCTCTCCCAAGAGGGAGAGAGAAAAAGAGGCATTTTCTCTCTCTCTCTCCCTCTCTGTCTCTCTCCCCCTCTCTCTCTCTTTTCCCTTCTCTTTCTCTCTCTCCCTCTCACTCTCTCTCTCTTCCCTTCTCTCTCTCCCCCTCTCTCTTTTCTCTTCTCTTTCTCTCTCTCCCCCTCTCTCTATCTTTTCCCTTCTCTTTCTCTCTCTCCCTCTCTCTATCTTTTCCCTTCTCTTTCTCTCCCTCTCTCTCCCCTTCTCTCTCTCTCTCCCCTTATCTCTCTCCCCCCTCTCTCTCCCCCTCTCTATCTTTTCCCTTCTCTTTCTCTCTCTCTCCCTCTCTCTCTTTTCCCTTCTCTCTCTCCCTCTCTCTTTTCCCTTCTCTTTCTCTCTCCCTCCCTCTCTCTCTCCCTCTCTCAAGAGAGAAAGAGAGAGAGACAGAGAGAAAAAGAGCCATTTTCTCTCTCTCTCTTTTCCCTTCCCTCTCTCTCTCTCTCTCTCTCCCTCCCTCTTTCTCTCTGTCCCTCTCTCTCGCTTCTCTTTCTCTCTCTCTCTCTCTCTCTCTCTCTCTCTCTCTCTCTCTCTCTCTCTCTCTCTCTCAACCTCGAAAGAATGAAAGAAAGGGTGAAAGGGGAAAGACGTCTCTCTCTGTCTCTCTCTCCCCATCTCTCTCTCTCATCGGTGTCTACATCATGAACTGATCGTTGCGTTTCGATCAGCCTAAAATACATAAATCAAGACAATCGAAGCACAAGGAAAAGACATATGCAGGTTGAAGTGATCTCTATCATTTTCCGTCGTGTTGAAATAGCCGTGTTCTTTGTTTTGAGCTAAAGTAACAGGTACGCATCCTACGATTCACGCAGACAAACATTTAACCACGAATACGTGAGTAAACATAGATAAAAATGCCAAGGATAGTGCGTTTTTATAAAATTCGCCAATCTCTTTTCTCCCTCGATTTCTGAACGTGTAAAAATGAAAAGAAAGGAGGGATGGAAGAGAGAAAACATAAAAAAGAAAGAAAGACAAATTGACATGCAAGTAGTACCCCCCGCTGTTCTTTGCAGCAGGATGATGTCATCCATAGCGGATGCGAGTCAAATGGCCCAGCCGGTGATCATGAAGAAATTTTGCGGCAATGTTGCCAACTCACAACTCCATCTTCCCTCTAGTATATTTTTAAGTGTTCCTTATTTTTTTTCTGCTATTGTACTACTTACCTTACTTTGCCTTTATATATAATTATTTTATTAATGAGTTTTATAATGGCTGAATCAGTGGTATGGGTTCCGAACCACTTTGTGCCTCTACCGGACATCGAACCCGGAAATAGTAGCATAGGGCAGCGAATATGATTGATAAAGCAGTGGTATAGAGCAGGGTTGCTAAAGGACCAGGAATTTTAAATAAATTCAATTCCGGTCCAGGAGAGAAAATCAGCAAGCAAAATGGGTTCTGGACCGTAAAGAACTTTTTTTATCTGTAAAGTATTTCAATTCGGTCCAAGAACTTTCTTTTCCCGATCAATTTAAATTCGGTCCAGGCACTTTTTTTTCCGGAAGAATTTAAATTTGGTCCAGGAACCTTTTTCCAATGAAACAATACGCAACTTGGACCGAATTTAAAGGTCCGGCCCTGTAGCGGAACCCAATAGAACCCATTAGAATTTATGAGTTCCTGGACCTTGAACAACGCTGGTACAGAGTAGAAAGTAGAATGAATCAACCAGGGTATAGGGGAGGTATTTTTAATGGATGAAGTAGTGGTATAAAGGAGATATTATGATGAATGAACCAGTGGTATAGAGGGGAAAATTAATGAGTAAACCAGTGGTATAGGAAATTTATAATAATAGGTGAACTAGTGGTATAGGGGGGAGATTAGAATGGATGAACCAGTGCTATAGAGGAGAGAACATGCTTATAAGTATGATGGATCTCCTCGATGGCGTAATGCTAAGGATGTGAACGTCTAATATAGTGTCCCGCGTTGAATCCCCACTTTAAACTGTAGGTCCGGTCCCGATTAGCCTATCTGGGTATGGAATTAGTAACAAAGTTTGACAAACACACACGCACCCTTTTGGCTTGTAGGGATGAAATCGGTTCGAGATTTGGCGTAGTTTCGTCTCGATTTGAAAATGCATACGTGATCGTTCTCTGGAAATACTTTACATAATTCAAATTTTGATTGTAGCGTGATAACATGAACGAGGAGTGCCGTGAAAGACAGTTGATTATGTGCCTATGCAAATTATTCTAGTGCTGGGGATGCTCTATGAGAATTCTCTTAACTAGGGGAAAGCATCACCCCACCTCTCCTCCCCTTTAAGCACTGCTGCCCCCCCCCCCCCGAGAAAAAAACCAAAGGGCGGCCATAGGCCCAAGTAGCCATTACTTGTAAAGAAAGTACTTTCAAAGGTCCAATGTACTGTTCGGAACATTTCTGTATCACATTGCTGCCTCAGATATCAAACAGAAAAGCGCCCGAGGCCTCCCCGATAGCGCAGTGGTCGCCTTGTAATCAAGGGGTCCCGGGTTCGATTCCCGATGGATGCACATAGTGGTTCGGATCCCACTTTAAACTGTAGGTCCAGTCCCGATTAGCCTCACTGTGCATAAAGTAGACTTAAAACACCAAATCGATCAAGAATAGCGCCCAGCACGTGAGCGCAGAAGTCTCGCTCGACAGAATTGATAGCTAACTTCGGTAACTTCCTAATCGAGTTAGCAACACTGCAAATGGGGCAGAAGGAGGAGTAGCCACGACTTCCATTGAGTGAGGTCGAAGAGGCCGCTACAGCAAGTCGCTGCACTGACCTTCTCATCAACCAATAACAGGCAGTTAAATGTGGAAAGCAACGCTCTCTAGGTGCCGGGAGACGAACTAAAAGTTACTTACTCTTTCCGCAAACGAACAGCGGCAGACGTGCTGTGCGATAGTAGATTCGCGTTCGTTCGGGAGCGAATTTTTTTCCCCCCTGTACGACCTGGTGTGCTATTTTCGAATGAGAGCCAGGGATATGGGAACAGTTGAAAAGCGCAGGGAGTTAAAAAAAGGCGCCGTGTGAACTTCGTGGTCAATAAGAATTACCCCCCCTCCCTCTTGCAGTGTTTATCAACAATCGATATTTACGGATCACGTGACCCCAACAGCTGACTGGGTGCGTGCTGATTTCGAAGTGGGTGAATCGGAAAGTTCCCCTCAAATTACTTTTGTGCCTGTGTGTGTTTGTGTGCGGGTTGAATTGTGATATCAGTGATTCGGGAGGCTAGAAATTCGAATGGAAGTGAAAGCAAGCTTGTAGTTGTTGCATCGTAGCATGTATACAGTTATCAAGATTGACACTTCCTTGTTCTCTGATTATACACGTAAGTATTGTGACCCGTTGGGTCATTTTTGTGTTTACGCTCCTCTGTGACAATTTTTGAAGGTTCTGGAACTCTATTTCGTTTATTTTACATCGCCTTTCTATATTCCTATATTTTTATTTAGTTTATTTGACGTTGCTTTTCTCCTTGTAACAACAGGGTCACGGGTTCGATACCCAGTGGAGGCACATAGAGGTTCTTATTTCACTTTAAACTATAGGTCCAGTCCCGATTAGGTTATCTTAAGAACGACAAAATTCGTGTCTTCCACTCTTTTTATTTCGTTTATTTTACGTCGCTTTTCTATGTTCCTCTCTTTTTATTTCGTTTATTTTACGTCGCTTTTCTATCTTCCTCTATTTTTATTTCGTTTATTTTACGTCGCTTTTCTATCTTTCTCTCTTTTTATTTCGTTTATTTTACGTCGCTTTTCTATCTTCCTCTCTTTTTATTTCGTTTATTTTACGTCGCTTTTCTATCTTCCTCTCTTTTTATTTCGTTTATTTTACGTCGCTTTTATATCTTTCTCTCTTTTTATTTCGTTTATTTTACGTCGCTTTTCTATCTTCCTCTCTTTTTATTTCGTTTATTTTACGTCGCTTTCCTATATTCCTCTCTATTTATTTCGACTTTTACGTCGCACTTTTACCTCTTGGGTGAATCGTGAGGATGAAAATGAATGGAACGATGAACTAACGAAATGGCCAATGCAACAAACAAAATTATATATCCATGCTTTCGAACCTAGACCTAGGGCTTCGTACTCTGTTACGCTGACCACTCCATCACGTAGTGCTTTTCTAGCTCTTGAGATAATCTCAACGATGAGGATGAATGATCATCTTATGAAATGGGTTAGACAAACAATGGTTGATTCAGTTTTTGCTTTAAGCCCGCTTTATGTACAGTAGGGCTAATCGGGACTAGACTAACAGTTTAAAGCCCTGCCTCCACCGGGTATCGAACCCGTGACTCCTTGATTACTAGGCGACGAGGTTGCCACCACGCCATCGGGGAGACTTTCGCTGGACAAACACAATTATACATGCTCTGAAAGGTTCGAACCTGGGGCCTGTAGTTTCGAAGGGCATTTCACGTCAACTATTCCGTCACAGAGGCGAGCGCAAAGTCTATCAGATGTAGTTTCTTTTGGTAAATGATAATATATGCACCCCTCGCACTTCTATCAATTTAGTTACTTCCCTCTTCTATTGACCAATTTACAATGTATTTCTGTCTAGTGTATTGAGACGAGCGGCTCGAGACAGCATTAGCACCTTGGCAAATGCATGTCAGCAGCACCATACCTGACCTGTCGAACCTGTCCACGTTTGCATATAATAGCATAAATAAACAAAATATGACTTGCCAAACCTATTTGCATGCTTATTTATGCTATAATATGCCTACGTGGATAAGTTAGGCATGCCAGATTTGGTGCTGTTAGCATGTATTTTCCAAGGTGCTAATGCTCTCCCTAGTCGCCCGTGGTATTGAGTGCAATAATTACGGAATAGGCCAACAGAGAGCGTTAATACAATGCTATTCAAAATAGAACAACATTGTAAATACCATGCACATTCTCGCATTAAAAAGTATTGCGAATTTAAAACATTTTATGTAATACAGTATAGTAATATTTTGAATTAACATACATGTTACTAATTAGCTCTGAGAATGTTTTTGTCATGTAAACCGCCATACTATAGTTTACCGACAACCAGTAGAGGCGATTAGGGGCGGAGGGTAGTTACCCCCTTACTTTTACCACATTTACCTCCGCACTATTCTAAACCTTATCTACCAAGGGAAACTAAACTGTCCTTGCCCCCCCCCCCTAACTTTTGCCACTTGCCCCCCCTCTAGTTTTGGAACCCAATCCCCGCAACTGCCGACAACAATATTAATTCATGATGTCCCACATGACAAAATAGGCTTCGTTGATCACCTGATAGCTGTTCGACAGCCTGAATTTCTAGCCACGATAATAGGCATTTGCTTTCAGTATTGTAAATAACGAAAGGCCTCAAATTATAATTGGGCCTCCCAGATGGCGCAGTGGTAGCGTCGTCTCATTGTAATGAAGGGGTCCCGGGTTCGATACCTGGTGGAGGCACATAGTGGTTCGGATCCCACTTTAAACTGTAGCCTTACTGTGCATAAAGTGGACTTAAAAAACCAAATCAATCCAATCTAATCAAATTAAAATTCTCTCATCCAAAATCCGTAACATTAACTTCTGTAATTTCATAATACATGTAGAGGATTCTATAATTTTTACATAACGGAAGCAGTATTATATATGTATGCATATTATTTATTCAATTTCAACCTAACTTCTACTTTAATTCACACACTGATGTTCTTGATTGCGAATCTATAGGGCTACTGCCTCTCCCGAATTTTTAAGAAAATCAAAATTGTGAAACGAAATCAATAAAGAACTCGTGAAAATCAAAGTGATAAAGGCACACTCCCATTAAAATGACTCCCAAATTTGTCTTTGAACAAATTGTAAACGAAGGTTTAGAATGGTAATTATGAAATGCAGTATTTTATATACCTAGATCGCAACGTATGATGTTCACTTCTAAAATGTCAGCCCCCCTACGAAAATAAACCTGCGTACGCTAGTAATTATAAGGAATTCGTTTATTGATTGAATTAGGTTTTCTACGTCGGTTTTGTGCCACTTTTGGCTAATCGCGACGATGGAATTAATGTTGATATGAAGAGATGAATCAAGGGGTAATTACAAACACATATGGACGTCACAAGACGGAGCCTCATTAGTATGCAAAACTCAGTACTACGTGAAAGAGAGGTTGATATTTGAGTGCCTCTATATCATTGTACAGAAACTTTCCACGTTTGACGTTCTTGTGATTATGAATTCGCTATTTCTCGTGACATTACAATGATCGTTAACGATAAGGAATACACGTTCCGACAAATATACAATTCGGACAATATACTTGGATTCTGCGAATTCCTTTGCAATTTTTCATGGAAGTAATTCTAGTGTGAATGCAAAATCTGACACCGCTACAAGAAAACGGACAGAACGGATTTTTATCGTGCCAACACGCAATACGTCGACTCCGTGTTGTCGGGTGCATTGTGGTATTCAAACTAATAATAGGCATGAATTGAGTTTTATCTATCACCTAGCTTCCTCACTGTTCGGGTTTTCATATATTATTGGCCTTTTCATGCCACGCTTTGTATCACAGCGCTTTTATATTCAGTATTACGTGATGTGTTTATTGGGACGTGTCCAGTGACATTTTGTCCAACTTGTCCGTCATGGAATATTGATCAGGGTAATTGACAGGTTAATTTTCTTTCGTTGTTCCCTAGTTTTTGCTAGTGTAGATGACACGTAGCAAACCCTATACATATTAATACATATTAATACTGCATGATTTTCAATCAGTTCTGGGTGAAAGGGCATTATTAGCGATGTCACCCTGTCCGATTATATTCATAGCGCTTAGTCTGTTTGAATGACGTTGCTAGGAATGTGTGTGTTTGTGTGTCCGTGTGTGTGTGTGTGTGTGACCGGGAGAGAGAGAGAGAGACAGACATAGTTCTAATTCTGTTTAGGTTATTTTATACCGGGTGGTCCAAAAGTCCCGGAACGGTCACATATCGTGAGAAATACACATCGAATCGGAAAACGAAAAAATACGTGTTTCATAACTGAAAGAAAGCTATTCAATGATATCACACTTGATTCCCCACCCCCGCCCCCCTTGGGGTAGGGGAGGGGGCAACTCTGAAAATTTAAATGGAAACCCCATTTTGTATTATAGAATCGGAAAGAGGACTTCAATCCGAGTCCAACGAAAAAAAAGAAAAAAAAAGTGAAAATTTCATAGAACCCAAAAAAAAATAAAAGGGACGCTCTGCCCCTAATTGAGCTAGAGTTAAAGCGATAGAGTATATGGAAGAGGGTCTACCATATACTCTATTGAAAGGTCTTCACGTGCAGATTCCGAATCTGCAATCGCTTTCACTGTAGCTAAAATAGGGGCAGAGCGTCCCTTTGAAATTTTTTTGTGTTTAATGAAATTTCCACCTTTTATATATATTTATATAGCAGTGCGAAGATTTAAAATCGCCATATCTCCGTTCCTAATTGAGCTAGGAGGATGGTTGATAGCTCGTTGGACTCGGAATGAAGTCCTCTTTCCGATTCTATAATACAAAATGAGTGGGGTGGGGAATCAAGTGTGATATCATTGAATAACTTTCTTTCACTTATTAAACACGTATTTTTTCGTTTTCCGATTCGATGTGTATTTCTCACGATATGTGACCGTTCCGGGACTTTTGGACCACCCGGTATAACATTTACCTTTTTCTCACAAAGAGCACCCATGCCCAGGCCGGAATTCGAACACGTGACCTCTGGCGCCGTTTGATTCCGCGCTAACCACTCCGCCATTGAGGTCGGCTAAATTTTGTAGATTGAATGAATGATTTGATTTATTTTACTTCCTGTTTCTGCCACGTTTGTCGAAATGCGATAGGATGAAATGGCGATAGGATGAAATGGAAGAAGGGACGATCACAACCTATATGCGGACGACACAACATGAGTTCCACAGAGGATTATACTGGCTGAGAGTTCAGACCCCAGCCTCACTAGTCTGCAAAATGTAGTCCAGGGCACTGGCGTACGCAGAGGGGGCTGATGGGACTACAGCCCCCTCCGAAATTTTGAAATTTTTGAGAAAATCAATATTTTAAAATAAATGCAGTGAAGAACTCGGGGAAAAACCAGAGTGGAAAATGCAAACTCCTCTTAAAATGTTCCCATGTTGTCATTTTTGAGAGTAGAATGTTATAAAAATAAGAAATATCATATTGTGTATGCCCCCCCTAGAAAACAGCTATGTACTATTGTACTATTCCAGCCCTCCCGAAAGAAAATCCTGCGTACGTCAGTGGCCCAGGGTGTACTAGGTGGAAGGGTGTCTCGACAAAGGGCCACCCCGTACATCCGCTCTACCTCTTGAGTTAATCATGACGCTTGTACAGTCACGGACAGTTCTGGGTTGTAATAAATGCATTGACTTTTAATGGAATTCTTACAACCCAGCAGTGTCCGTGACTGTACGAGTAATGAAGAGATGCGATGGGTGATGGGACAAACTGAAAGAAAACGTCTTCTTGACAATGTTTCCAACATGGAATCTCTTTGCGTCGAAGCACACTGCGCGCTTTTGTACTGTGTGTGCTACTCATCTTATTTTGCACCAAAAATGGTGGCAAGTGCCTATTTTTTTACTCCATACCACGGACATAAACTGTTAATAATGCGCTTCTGCATGAAAGGGTATTTTTACCAGCTCCTGTCCCGTGTGAACCAAAAATGCATCACGACAATTTGAAAGAAACTAAAATTACACGTTTAACTGTTTCAACTGATGCATCCACGGCCTCCCCGATGGTGCAGTGGTAGGTAGTCGAGGGGTCCCGGGTTCGATTCCCGGTGGAGGCACATACTGGTTCAAATCCCACTTTTAAACTGTAGGTCCAGTCCCGATTAGCCTTGCTGTGCATAAAGTGGACTTAAAACACCAACTCAATCAGTTAATCAACTAATGCATCCAAAATGCATCAACCTCGACTTGATATATTTGGGGTTCTGTATGTACAGTTATGGAAAAAAGTATTTATTTCTCCCATACAGCCTTAATACCAGTAGTCTTGTGGAGGAAGTGACTCATTTTATGAGATTGGACAGTTGAAGTTTGTGCACACATTATCTTAACGGGAGTGTACCTCCAAATAGTAGGGGCTCATAGTTTTCCATGGCTGAATGCCACTTCTACAAGGGGAGGCAAAAATCAGGTTACGTAGGCAAACAAATACTTGCATACAGTTATACACATGGTTGATATGTAATTGCCACATTTCAAGTGTGGCCACCATCTGCTTCAATACAGGCTTGACTTCCATGTTCTCAGTTGCGTAAGACGTCTGCGTGGTGGTCCATATATCACCTATGTAACCTGAGTTTTGCCTCGCTCTGTAATACAAATGACTCCCATATTTCCGTTTAGAACCTCAGTTCGGAGCCAATACCAGCAGAGGTGTGTTATGTTGCTACTTTCGAGTGTTCGAAACCTTACACTTGGGCTTAATTTGTGCCGTACTTCTTACATTGTTGATGTCAAAGTGTAGCAGATCTTTCTGGCCACAGGTACCTACAGGACAAATCAAGATCGTATCGGCATCTTTTATCTACATTCCAAATGAAACATGACACATTATATCTTAATTCGATTTTGCAAATGGAATACATGCGTTTAGAATCCTCCATATTTCGTCTTTTTTTTCACTTTGGGCATGCACATTTCATCTTTAATCCATGTTCAACACCTCACATTTCGTCTTTATTCCACTGAATACGTCATATTCCGTCTCTATTCCCAGACCCATAGTGAGGGGTGCACCGGGAGGCGTATTTCACATATGCACATTGAAATAGAGATTTGGGGCGTGGCTTGTAATGGAGAAGTTTCTGATTGGCTGGTCTATTTTTTTCTTTATTGAGTACTTCTATGGCGTGCCTAACAATTGACTACAGGCTTGAACTTGTGGAAAGATGTAAACCACTTATATTTTCCTTTTCCATCTATTTTCTACTTTTTATACATTGCTTTGATCTTTTCTACATCTTTGCATTGTAGTTCACTTTCACTAAATCCATACTTATCATCCAGCGATTTATTTATATTCCTTCTAAATGTGCTGCCATCTACTTTTCTTTTTTGAAACTCCTATCTTTTCATCTTGTGTTGTTGTTTCCAATATGTAATATCTGGTTTGTAACAACTTTTTACAAAACAAATAGCCGCGCGCTTATGTAGTCGAAATTAAGGTTTTGGCCCTACTCAAGGTTTTGACAGACTTTTAAAGTAGGAATTAAAAATGCTCCTTGTTTGCATCTGACGAAAAGCGGAAAATGACCCAATATATTAAATAATCCTATAAGAATTTTCATCCAACGCAACATTTTAAAAATTATTGCCGCTTTTATTTCCAATAAGAAAGTCTACTCGCTTTACGAGTATTGATTACTATCCGATTGCGTTGTATATTTCCCACTAGATGGTTCTGCTTGTAGTCTGTGGTTTACAGAAAGTGTTCGCACAAGTCAATGAAATAAATGCCAGTGTCCTATCCTATATCATTGAGGCAGTCTGCTAGCCAATAGGGGGCATTCATACACAAACCACGCCCCCAATCTCTATTTCAATGTGCACATGTGAAATACGCCACCGGGAGGTCTAAGGCCTAGGGCGCATTCAAAGAGTTAAAAAAAAAGTTAGAATATGCGACGGGTGGTTTTTAATGGCAAATTTACTAGTGTTGCCCACGGGACGAGACGGGACAAGCTTTTAAAAATTCGAGACGAGACGAAATTGACCATGTGTCATAAGACAAGCGAATATTTTCGAGACGAGACAGCATTTCCACGAGACTCCACGAGACGAGACAGGCCAATGTCTCGTCTCGTGGGCAACACTAAAATTTACCCTTGTCAGAGGTAAATTCTGAAAACACATTTCTGGAATTCTCTGTTTCCAAAAATAGAAGTGATAGTACGTTCTAAAAGATATTCTTCAGACCAAAAGACATGACTGAAATATTCTTGAATGTGCCAAATTTGTTTTTTTTAATCAGAGTTGCAAACTTTGATTCTTTAAATACAACCAATATAATTTTTAATCAGTTTTTCTTTGTTTCCTCAGTTCAAAATTTGTGGGATGTAAATATCATGAACTATTGCACAAGATAAAATATCGATCGAAAAGGAAGCACATAAAATGTCGATGCTTGGTAGTGCCCGGGGGCGTTAAACCACAATCCTGCATAGGGCGTGAAAATATCTAAACTCGTGGTCATGAAAATAGGCGGCTGGACAGAATTGCGCTGGTGCCACATATGGGAAAAGCAAAGCGAGAGCGGGACAACAGTCGCTGGTTCCCGCGCACTGTGTGGCAACGTCAACCGGGCTGCGTTGCCTAGTTCGAGCGTCACAGACCTCTCTCCGGGCCACTTTTGTGTCATCCCTGACCTTTCGAGCAAATACTGTCAGTTTGTATCACGTGGATTACAAAGACCAACTCTACAACAAGATATTTCATTCTCTTAAGCCTCCGCACACGCGGGGTTGTGCTCCGACGTGGCAACAGCGCGAAATTCTGCCACCCGCCTAATTTCAAGGCCGTTCATTTAGTCTGTCTACTTCACTTTCAACATGTCACATTTCGTCTTTATTCCACTTTGAAAAATGAATGAATGAATGGTACTAATCTTCCACCTCCAACCCGGTGGAGGCACATACTGGTTCGGATCCCACCTCAAACTGTAGGCCCTGTCCCGATTAGCCTTACTGTCCATAAAGTGGACTTAAAACACCAAATCAATCAATCAATCTTCCACTTACAACGACTTGTTCGCTGCATATACAATGCCTGAGCGATGGGCATTGCAGTGAACAGCTTCCAAGGTGAGATAAAGATGTTCTTCGAAATCTGCTACGGTTCAATTTGTTCATACATGCTCTCGTGCACATGTTCGTATTAGTTTTTTCTTTGCTTGTTGTTCCCCGCCTGCTAATAATTATATTACTGTTTGCCGTGTAATTGTTCGCTCACGGTGCAACCGCTTTATTTGCTTTTCCCCATTTCTTTTCATTCTAGTCTCATCATGCATTTTTCTTTTTTATGTGACGGTTGCTTAGGATACGAACCAAAACTGTCCCAGCTGGGCGGGTGTTCATCTTTACTGCAATCTATGTGCAGGCAGTAGGTACCGTGTACTGAGGAAAGATTTGTCAAAAGTTTGTTTCTAATAGGGTAATCGGAGCTGCATAAAGTGGTGCCTTTCCCACACCATTGTATATTATATTGGTATTCTAGTCCACAAAATTTTATACTTATAGCATGAAGAGTCCCAGAGATATTTAGAGTTGGGTGTAGTTGATTGCTGAGTCTCTACGAAAGCCGGTTTCGGTGGTTAACTTACGGAATGGGCAACGAAGTTCCTGTGTTCGAATCCCTACCGGGCATGGGTGTTCTTTCTGAGTGACCTTTCATCAATTTAATTTACTCATCACTAGGGAGCGGAAGTTGATGAAATGTCTTTTTTCTGACATCTCGGACACGATACCCATTAAATATTCACAATATTACACTTCGTCTAGAACCCAAAGATGGTAATTTTAAAGTGCATTTTTTTTTTGCATTTTTTGCAAATTTTCAGGTTTTAGGTCATTTTCCCGTCATTTTTGGCTACATTCGGTGTATTGTTTCGTCATATTTTATCACTTCTTTCATTTTGGTAATATTCTTGAGTCTTTTCTCTTTTCACCAAGGTGAACATAGGCCTATATAGATCTCGCAAGCACAGATGCGGGAAATTAATGCATTTTACACCAATTCATTCAGTGTGTACGACTTTTTCATTAAATTGTTTTAAAATTATTCGGTTGTTTCCATTGGAAATCCTCGTTGCATATTTTAATTCAATGTGCTAGTGGTATCATTTGGTGTCTTTTTTTTTAAAAAAGCAATATTGCATTTTGTTTAATTTCCTTTTTATTTCAATTTTTAACCTGAAACTAACAAATTTAATGGTCATTTTTTGCATTTTTTACGTAATTTTTTCCCATTTTTTTTGGACATTCTATAGGTCTTATAGCTATATTTTTTAGGTCATCAACTTCCGCTCCCTACTCATCAATCTTTCTCATTGTCGGAAAAAGTCAAATGAGCAGATAATGCGACGCCAAATAACAAGAATATGAAACAAATCTCGGGACTCCTTGATTATAAGCAGTGGCGTCCAAACATTATTCCTTTTGGAGTTTGTCACGGGCTGCTAATTTAATAAATAACTAATTAACTCAACTAACTCAACTGAGCTGAGCTTAGCAACGCAACAACGAAGAATCTCTCGCCTCACCTGCTGGGCGAATTAAACATTACATGAAATATAATACGGTCAGGATAAGTGCCTAACAGTCGGAGTTACCGAGAATAAACCTAGGAGGATTTGATTTTAAATACCTGAAATGACGTTACATATACTACGGTGTTTCTGAATATACACATATATTAAAGCACAGATAAAAACACAGTACATCTTGCCCTCTTTCACTCGATCTCACATTCATACTCTCATTCTATGGCATATTGCGACAATATGACAATTACAAAGGTTAGATTAATTACTACTTTGACCATACTCTTGTTATGTCTGGCTACATTGCCTTTTACAATTTATCGTTTAGGATTTTAAGCATAAAGTGAATAATTGTTCCTTGTGCGAACTCCTTCTATCTTTTCCGAAGGTATAAATATATTTCATGAACTATCGTTTGCGGCTAACATTAACTCTCATCTTTAACATTTGATTACTCCGCCGGAAAACAGATGTCTAGGGATGCCATAGCACTGATTTAAGTTAAGCAATGATTTGATTCACGCAGATTCGCGGTAGATAGTCGTCATCTCTCTCACACACGCTCATGGTTGGATCTTACCTTCGCTGCATTCCCTCTGACCTGGGTTGGGTGAAAGTGGTCCTACAGTTCTGGAAGGCTCCCACAGTCCATCGTTGCACCTCGCGGTTATCCTGGTTGGCGAAAGTGGATCAGTCGGCAGCTCCATCTGGCCTCATCGAATCCTGGCTTCACTCGTTCACTGTCGACTCCATACGACAACTTGCGCAATAATAGGTCAGTTCTTCGCGGTCACTCGTAAGTACAGATACGCGACTTGGGCGATGAGACGAACACACGCGATTAGCCATTCGCGGTTTCACATGGATATCAAATGTTATTAACTTTCACTACTTAGGACGTTGTTTCGGACGATTGACACAGGTGGACGTGTCTGGCGTTATTCTCACATAACCACACGTATGTGCACGGATGCGTTGACGGCGAGGGGGAGAAGGATCCCCTGGTTCTATATTCTGCTCTACTCCATGGCTCTGAAACACTCACTCGAGGAAAAACAAATCCAGACCTCGAGTCTGCTTGCAACTCGCAGCTCGGTCGTGCGTAGCTCACACTCCGGTGGCGATTCTAGGCAAAACTGTTTCAAATCATCCCTTTTATTCCAGATTTGAACGTAGTGACGCGCTACCCTCTATGATCAGGTGCTTGTTTATTGTTTCTGGTGCTTTGACCGTTGTCCTCCTATCCTGGTCAATGCTCACTCCGGTCCTTAACCTTTGGTAGCAGCCCCTCGCGCAGAGATTAGGCTAACTCTTTCTCCATTGTAGTCAGTCACGAAAAGCAAGGACATCTCAGTAGGGTAGCTTCTCCCTTTCAATTCAGCGATGAATCTTTAATAATTCATAACTCCCGTAGTTCTGTTCTGATTAGGCTCAAATCTTGGAATCAGTACTTTCATGATGTGTTCTTCCGCTGGTTAAAATCTCATCCAATTCGGTCCATTGGTTTAGAAGTTGCATTTTTCTTGTTATTCCCATAAGAATGCATGTAAATCCGAATTCGGGCGAAAAACGGTGGTTGAGCAAGCTAGTGTTGGCTAAGGCAGTTCGCTAGACACCTGTATTCGCGACGGATATTAATAATACCAATTGCAATTAATTCCTACTAACGGGCAATTAGATTAATTACTTGTCACTCAATATTTGACCGTTATAACATTCCCCTCCTTTTAATTATGAATTTTTTTCAGAACGAACTTGCGAGTGACAGGAAAAAATTCATACCACATATCAATGATATTTGTTAGTGATCGCACACTTAGGCGTCTGAATAGGGACTCGAACCCTGGACTGTATAACTTTTAACTCAACATTAGAATGAAGTTATACTTTCTGCAATTGTACTATAATTATGATAATATAAACGAATATGATAAAGTATACAAGAATACAATATAAAGCACATTTTAACATGGAAATCTCAACGTATTACTACATACCTACTAACTTTGGATACACCCTGTAGTTTTATACATATTAATGTGAATACTGAATAATAAGCTAGATAAGATATATGTAAATATTTGATTTGCAATTTGTTCCCTCTCACACATATGTTTGCATACTTCTTGCATTAATTATAAGAAAGGTCTACATTTTTTGCCTTTTAATATCAAAAAAAATAATCTCTAATTTTCCTATTGTTTACTTTACAATCGGGGTGGCTCTAGTGCAATATTTTCTTCAGTGTCTCCTTTGACATGAGCCGGACTGGCAAAGGAGTCTTCTAGTCTCCCGTCGGGCCTTGAATATCGGTTATCTGCTCCAGAGATCGCTGTTCTTGCCTCAGTCCACTTCGTCTAGGTTGGTAATCTGGGGAGAGTGGGTTCCCGCTACGGCTAGTAGACGGTCTATTCCAGTCGGGTAAATTAGCAGTAGTCTGTGGGGACACGACTGTTCTAACCGCATTCACAGCACGATTCCTCTCAACTTGACTCGGGTTGTTTTGACCCCGGCAGTGTTGCCATCTCGCGTTTTCTCCATCTCTATCATCTCTGAAGTGTTGTTGTTGTGGGCGGTGATTGCTGTACTGGCCTCGCTGGGGATAAGCTTCTCTATTGTTCCTCCCAGAGTTCTGTCTCCGACTATTGTTTGTCGCCAAGTTTACTTTCGGGAATCCCCCTTGCCTTCCTTCATCAAAATCTCCAAACTTTCTTCTCTGATTCTTGTTTTCCCAGGATGCTCGTTTCTCTTGCTCCAGCGCGTCCAAATCGCAAAGAATCATCGACATCGTGTCCAGGTTGGAAAGTGCATCTCCGGTTAGCTGACGTTGCACATAATGCGGAAACATCGCACGTATTGCGGCTAACATTTCAACTGGCTCAATTCCGGGCTTCAGGGCGTGGAAATCACTCACTCGCTGCCAAAAGAATTGTTTATAGGTGATTTTCTGGCTCTCATCAAACCTGCGATTTCTAAGCAAAGTGATTTTGCGTTCTACTAGCTGGCGACCTTGAAATTGTTGCAGAAATGCTTGTTCAAACTCTTCAAAGCTATTAAATAGTGGATTCCGCTGCTCTAGCCAGATCCTTGCACTCCCTTTGAGTAATTTTCGCATTAGCCTCAAGTAGTCTGGGCTATCGACTCCGTACAACAAACAATCTTCCTTGAAGTCCCGTATGAACATTGACGGTAAAGCCTCGTCGTGATCGGGGTTGTACGTTTGAAAATTATCCATTCCGACTTTTGAGAAGATTCCGCGAGTATTCGACTCCGGGTTGGACACACTGCGTGTCTCCTGCTGGGCGAAAGCGTTCAAGCTCGGCGAGCTCCCGCTCCGGCCGATGACATCACGCGCTGCTTGGCGATCCAAGGAAGTTGGTGCTGATTGACAGGTCAGCTGGTCGGTCACGTCTGCTGCGACGAGCAAAGGGGTTGGGTTCGCATCACTGGACGTTGTCTCCAATCGGCGAATCTCTTCGTCCTCGTTTCTTCTCCGTTGCGTGATTTGGAAATCCTTCAATTCACGTGTCTCCGCTTCCAGTCGTTCTAATCGGCTGGTTATGCCCGTCTGATTCTCGGTCATTCTTGCGTCCAGCGTTCCAATTGTTTCTTGAACCTGACGTAACTCTACACGCAGATCTTTCTCCATTGTGACTACATTAATGTTTGTCTCTTCGTGTCTCCTTTCGCAATCCTTCTCCGACTGAAGTACTTTCTCCTTCATTCGGTCATTTTCGGATAGCAGTACTTGGAAACGGCGGTCCCATCTTTCTTCCCACTCTTTTCTTCTTCTTTCTTCCATTTCTTCCTTCTGTTTTCGGCGTTCTTCCTTCCTTTCTTCCTGCTCTCTCCTTTCGGCAGCCTCTATCTTCCGCCTTTCTTCTTCTTCTCTCTTCCTCTTCTGTTCTCTTTCTTCATCTCTGGCTTCAATATAGCTGATTAGCTGAGAGAACATGGCCTGCACGTCCATCTTCTCTGGAACTGGCAACCCTGTTACCGACTGATCTTTCCCTAGATCCTTATCAACGTTGCCGGCTGACGAAGCGCCTGCATCTGTAGAATTCTCAGCCCCTGGGCGGTCCATGGTATTGTTCGTTAATCTCTGGCGGAGACGAGTAGTTCTTTGCATGCCAATCTTCTTCTTCTTCTTCTTCTCGTGGCTGGCTATCGCCGAAGGAAAAAGATATCGAAATTCTTTTCCTGGTTTCTGGTTTCAGATCCCGGGGATCGCACCCCTCACCTGCTTCCGTGTCATAACGCGTGTCCTTTTGTCCTTTATCGTCCGAAGTTAATAACGCCCATTGTTAATAAAATAATAAGATTCTCTAATAATTCTGCTATGGAAAAATGCTATAGTCGCGACAAAGTATTTCACTATTACACCATAAAAACACACAAAATGGTTCTAGCTACACATCGATTGCATATTCAGTTAATTAAAATCACCGTACAAATTACACATTAATACTTTAAATGGAAACGTCTTTATAGATTCTTATCAGGATTTTCAGTTACAGGTTGCAATTATTTAATTTTCAACAAAAAAATCTTAGTTCCCCCTTAGCGTTAAATTCTGGTACCCTGTCGTAGACATTCGTAGGCTGAAGACTATCTCTTTAACAACAAGTATTAAATTCCCTTGGGTAATAGACATAACTGATTGTTAACCATTACAATCAAACTTAATAAATTCACATTGAGTAGATAAGCAACTAATTAGAATACTCGTGACCTCCAGGTTCCTTACTAGCCTGCCTGTAACATCGTTCTACGAGCCTAATTCCTATTTGCTTCCTATTTGCCTACTCTTTACACCCTTACTTGTCTATTCACATACTCGTCGATTATTCGGCGTACTTTTTTACTTGCCTACTCGTCGCTTGTTTGGGCAACTTTTATATGCCTACATATTTATTTGCCTACTCGTCGCTTGTTCGGGCAACATTTTACTTGTCTACTTTTTTGCCTACTCGTCGATTGTTCGGGCACCTTTTTATATGCCTACATATCTTATTTGCCTACTCGTCGAATGTTCGGGCGCCATATTTTGTCACGGGCTGCTAATTTAATAAATAACTAATTAACTCAACTAACTCAACTGAGCTGAGCTTAGCAACGCAACAACGAAGAATCTCTCGCCTCACCTGCTGGGCGAATTAAACATTACATGAAATATAATACGGTCAGGATAAGTGCCTAACAGTCGGAGTTACCGAGAATAAACCTAGGAGGATTTGATTTTAAATACCTGAAATGAAGTTACATATACTACGGTGTTTCTGAATATACACATATATTAAAGCACAGATAAAAACACAGTACATCTTGCCCTCTTTCACTCGATCTCACATTCATACTCTCATTCTATGGCATATTGCGACAATATGACAATTACAAAGGTTAGATTAATTACTACTTTGACCATACTCTTGTTATGTCTGGCTACATTGCCTTTTACAATTTATCGTTTAGGATTTTAAGCATAAAGTGAATAATTGTTCCTTGTGCGAACTCCTTCTATCTTTTCCGAAGGTATAAATATATTTCATGAACTATCGTTTGCGGCTAACATTAACTCTCATCTTTAACATTTGATTACTCCGCCGGAAAACAGATGTCTAGGGATGCCATAGCACTGATTTAAGTTAAGCAATGATTTGATTCACGCAGATTCGCGGTAGATAGTCGTCATCTCTCTCACACACGCTCATGGTTGGATCTTACCTTCGCTGCATTCCCTCTGACCTGGGTTGGGTGAAAGTGGTCCTACAGTTCTGGAAGGCTCCCACAGTCCATCGTTGCACCTCGCGGTTATCCTGGTTGGCGAAAGTGGATCAGTCGGCAGCTCCATCTGGCCTCATCGAATCCTGGCTTCACTCGTTCACTGTCGACTCCATACGACAACTTGCGCAATAATAGGTCAGTTCTTCGCGGTCACTCGTAAGTACAGATACGCGACTTGGGCGATGAGACGAACACACGCGATTAGCCATTCGCGGTTTCACATGGATATCAAATGTTATTAACTTTCACTACTTAGGACGTTGTTTCGGACGATTGACACAGGTGGACGTGTCTGGCGTTATTCTCACATAACCACACGTATGTGCACGGATGCGTTGACGGCGAGGGGGAGAAGGATCCCCTGGTTCTATATTCTGCTCTACTCCATGGCTCTGAAACACTCACTCGAGGAAAAACAAATCCAGACCTCGAGTCTGCTTGCAACTCGCAGCTCGGTCGTGCGTAGCTCACACTCCGGTGGCGATTCTAGGCAAAACTGTTTCAAATCATCCCTTTTATTCCAGATTTGAACGTAGTGACGCGCTACCCTCTATGATCAGGTGCTTGTTTATTGTTTCTGGTGCTTTGACCGTTGTCCTCCTATCCTGGTCAATGCTCACTCCGGTCCTTAACCTTTGGTAGCAGCCCCTCGCGCAGAGATTAGGCTAACTCTTTCTCCATTGTAGTCAGTCACGAAAAGCAAGGACATCTCAGTAGGGTAGCTTCTCCCTTTCAATTCAGCGATGAATCTTTAATAATTCATAACTCCCGTAGTTCTGTTCTGATTAGGCTCAAATCTTGGAATCAGTACTTTCATGATGTGTTCTTCCGCTGGTTAAAATCTCATCCAATTCGGTCCATTGGTTTAGAAGTTGCATTTTTCTTGTTATTCCCATAAGAATGCATGTAAATCCGAATTCGGGCGAAAAACGGTGGTTGAGCAAGCTAGTGTTGGCTAAGGCAGTTCGCTAGACACCTGTATTCGCGACGGATATTAATAATACCAATTGCAATTAATTCCTACTAACGGGCAATTAGATTAATTACTTGTCACTCAATATTTGACCGTTATAACTTAAGTTCAACCTTCATATTGTCGCGCATGCACAGGCCAAAGACATTGGTCCATATGCACGCGTGTTACACATACCTTTACTTGAAACACAAAACGACCACTATTCAACATACAATAATGACTTCAATGTCGACAAATAAAATTTCCATCTATCTACAAAATAAGAAACAAAAGCATTCCAATATTCAACACCTTGAATTGATTTGATTTATTTAGCGCCGCTTTTCGGCCCCTTTTTGGCTAATCGCGATCATGTGGATGAGTGATGATATGATTAAATTGATGAAGGAACACTCACAAAGAACACCCATGCCGAGACGCCTGGCGTCATAGCGCGTTGTGCTAACCACTGGGTGGATAACAAACCTTTTCGAGAAAACCCTCATCTCCAGGAAGCTATCAACTCGTGGCAAGCCACGGCACCTAGCGACCTGTTGAGTGAGATGAGTCAAGGCAAAATGGATAACAAACCTTTTCCTGCTCCCACAAAAATAGGCAATAATTAGGCTGGAGAGTTCAACGAACTAACCGATCACTGATCCTGAGATTTAATTTCCCACACTCCACCACGGATGCACATATGCATTATTAAAACTATACTCAGAGAACTAAATGCATCATATAGATTGATGCGCCAGAATGCATCGATTGATGCACTAAAGTGTGTTTTATGGTTTCTTCAAAGAATCAGATTCATATTTGATGCATTTGGGTGCATTTTTGTATGGCGTGAAAGAAACGCCAAAGTGCATCATTTGATTCAAGCGAGGATTCCTTTCAGTCGAGATGCACTTCAATGCATCAGTTGATGCGTTTTGATGCATTTTGATGCACCAGAATGCATAGTTTTTCATGATGCACTTAAACATTTCGTCTGAGCTACATAAACTCTGTAGCTCAGAACAAACGTTTAAGTGCATCATCCAAAAAGATGCAGAAGGTGCATCAAGGAACATCAACTGATGCATCTCTACTGAGAGAAATCCTCACTTGAATCAAATGATACACTTTGGTGTTTCTTTCACGCCATACAAAAATGCACCCAAATGCATCAAATGTGAATGTGATTCTTTGAAGAAACCATGAAACACACTTTAGTGCATCAAACGATGCATTCTGGTGCATCAATCGATATGATTTTAGTACTTTTTACATGTAAAATGTTTGTGAATTATTTGAAATATCTGTCTATTTTTTTTAACTTAAGCCAAGCAACATAACCACACTAAACCTCGTATCAGCTAACTGTAGACCAGGCGAACGAGAACAAGTCTCTGCGCAAGTAGTGACGCGAGACGGCTCCACCAATGAACAGTGAGAGGAAAGGGATTGGGTAATGGGAGACGGGAGTTACCCGATTTCCTCCTTTGCTATGCAGCGTTGCAAACTTTTGAAAAGTATAATACCGAACGCACATGGCAAACGGACCGTATATTTGTCTCCAGGTCCGTACGATTGGTTTAAGAATTTCTTAGGGAAATATTAGGGATAAAACTGCAAGAGCAAATTTTGACAAGCCGTGCATTTAGCGTACGGACTAAGGTCTCGACCGTACGGTTGGCAACACTGCGCTTTCACCACTCGATTTTCCTCCTCTTCCTCTGCCGGTATGCGTGGCCCTGCTCTACAGTTAGCTGGGACGGGGTATAACTGAGTGTTCCAAGTGTTAGATAGGACTACATTCTGACTTGGGCGCGGCGGAAAAATCTTCAAACACTAATACTAGGGCGTCGTGAAACGAAAATTTTGGAAACCACTGCTGTAACGTACTTACTAGTAGAACCGGAAGACAATAACTGACCGGGTAGCGTATTTACAAACCGTATAGTGCTGTAGAACCTCCAGCGATAATCGGCTTCTGATTGGCTGTCATTCCGGAAGTTAATGCAGTGTTCTTCCAAGTTAACGCTAGATGGCAGGGTTCAAATTAACAGTGTATATTTCAGAGATCTATCCCAACAAGATAAGAAGCCCCTTTAAACTGAAGTTGATTTTCAGCACATTTTTTAAATTAATGTTTTGCAGAACTCTTCTTGAAGTGAATGATTTTCCTATTTAAAGTCACATTAGTAGAAACATTGTAACTACTTACGACTATTGAGAAATTTATGTTTTCCAACTAATTGCAAACAATACTGAAGTAGTTTGCCCAGTAAACTTAATATGTATAATTTATTGTATTTTCAATGGCATTTCCAAAGATTCTTGATATTGTTCAACAATATTATGCTTCTAATTTCTCATTGCAACAGTTTGTTGTGCAGTACAGGAATTTCATTACTTAGCATATTTCAAGTTATAAAATTTCTCCTGTAATGCAGAAATCACTTCACATTCATTGCAAGCCCTTTCAGAGAAATTCAACATTATATTACAAAGTAAAACTTCGACAATTTGATTACAAACATTATTACTAAATAAAAACGAGCGTAATTTTTCAATACTTTTCCTGTAAACCATAGACATAGTACTCTGTAAACGAACAAGCAAGGAACGATGAGCACGAAACATAAACACTTCCGGTGCGCACAGCCAATAAGAAAGCGTTATATACCTCTGGTTCTGCAACACTAGGGTTTGTAAATACGTGACCGGGAACCATATACAAATTTGCATACCCCACAAAAAAAAAGCCTACCTCCCGAAATTAAATCACAAATACGCCACTGAGTGGGCATCCCCCCTCAAAAAAAAAAGACGTTTAATTCGCATTCAACAGCCAATTATATGACGATATGCAAATCTAACCCCAAACTGCAGAGACGCTTGTTTTCTCTTTAGTAAATCTCAGAAAACTGAGCAACAGAGCGTGAAAGAGGAACTTTCAACATCAAAAAGCATGGCTTTGTTTGTGGTCGTCTCTTTCTGCTGAGGATTGCTGCTTTTTCATGTCAGAGCATTTCAGTATCCGTTTCTTGTTCTCTGTTCTTTTTATAGCGCATTCAGCCATTGTTTCCTTTGTTGGACGTCCAAGGTTCTGGGAGAGGAATTGAGTGCAAAGGTTTTCGTTTCTGAAGTGGCGAACGGAATATCCTTCTAGTGGGAGACGTGCTATGTTGTGACCTTCTGTTGCAAGCCGGGTAAAAAGCATACAAACATGAAAAAAATTGTTATAGAGAATGGAGGGAGGTTCGTAAACGCGTTCTTCTGTGGTCGGGCATGCAAGAAATTAAGCAAAAGTGTTGATGATATCATCCTTGTGTACACTCGTGTTCAAATGAACTTGTGCACTCCACAGGGTTAAAGAAAGAAGTGTTTTATCTGAGTACGCAGTACACCTATGCATTTACAAGGGGGCCCCCATAATTTTTTCTCAAGGGGGCAGTCAGAAATTACATTTTACATTTTTTATTAGGCTATTAGCGTTATTATTACTTTTGGAAATCATAAAATTGAAAATATTTTGACGTCCTAGTCAAGTTCCCACTTATTTATTTAACAACAGATTCCAAATACAGCATTAGCCACTTTACGTTGGAATGTACTGACAATAGAAAATAACAATAAAAGAATAACAACAATGACCACAAATAAAAACAATATAAAATTACATGTGATAAAGTGGCTCGCACAGCGGCCTTCTAAAACGTGCTTGGTTTTGGTTAGCTAAATGATTGTATTATATTAACTGGGTAGTCTGTGGAACAGGAACTTTTTCGTGATGCACAGATATGAAACAGAGACCACTTAATCTGAGCTCCCTCATTGTACCTCTGATCCATGTTCTTATGTACCGAAGGGTACTGTAATAAAAGGACATTCAAAATGACTTGGAATTTCTCGAGTGTTCGGGATCCCGAAAAGATCGCATTTTAAAAGTGGTTCATTCCGGATTCGAATCTCAGCCTGAGCATGGGTGTTCTTTGTGAGTGTTCCTTCATCATTTTCATCCTCATCGCCGCAATTAGCGACGCTAAATAACAAAAATCAAATCAAACAAATTACCAAATTAGATATAGACATATAAAAGAGAACCTCTCAATTTTTACCGGGTCACTTTAAACGGTAATCAGAACCAATTACTCTATATGTGTGTAAAACGGGCCTTGAAACATATTTGTCAAACAACAAAAAACTTGTTCAACATAAAAGTCTACCGTCCTAGGAGAAGAATGAACCAAATTCTAATTCCTACAATAACATTCCCTGGATAAAAGACATTTAAACTTTTCGTCCTGTGCAAAAACCCATGCTCCATTATCACAAGCGTTAATCACAAAAGCTTCATGTTCCCACCACCGCGGCGCTCTAAATCAAAGATGCTATTAAACGTGATGAGAATAAATCGCTGGAATGCCGACTGTCTGGACCGTTATTAATCTCGAACCCGGTGGAATGTGACCTTATTTCAACCAGAACCGGCAGGAAAAGAGTAGGTATAAAAAAGCATGTGCCATATTAATTGTTAGTGCAGTTCGTCAGCTAGAAATTCCCGCCCCATTGTTGAGCGGATGATAGCTTGTTCTTTTTTGAAAATTCATTGTTATTCTTTCATTATATTTGTAAAAAACGACTGTGTAGTAATTGGCGGTAGTTTAACGCCAAGTAGAAGGTGTTTTCAGTATGTAAAGGGCCGTATCAATTCAGATAGCACAAATGTTTGCAAGTTTTAATGTATTGTGAGCAAGTGAATATTGTGAGAATATTTCTGATTAGAATTCATTGTCTACTCTCTATCCCGGTGATCTCTGGAGTAAGTGAACGAAAACAAGCCCTCTGCGCAAGTAGGACTCGAAAGGGCTCGTCCAACGATCGCGTGAGAGGTGAAGTGAATGCATGGAGGGGAAGACGCGGCTGCAGCTACAATCTGTCCCGATAATGTCTTGAGGAAGCGAACAAAAACAAGTCCTCAGCGCAAGTGGTGAACGCGATGAACCAATGAACGCGAGAAAGGGTGCTTCGAGGGAAAGGATGGCTGCAGCTAGAGAAGCGCACACTGCTTTTCTCGCTTTCTCTCCTTCGATACCGTTATGCATGGTCTTCCTGCTTAGATTCCTGGACCAGAGTGTAGTGCTTGTATCCAGAGAACTACAATGAATATGCTACGAACTGTGTAGACTATCCAATTCGGATAATCCAAATACCCTAATTATCTATTGCATTCATTATAGAGAATAGTTAATTATAAACCCGGATATCTGTAATTCGTGACGACCTCGAGTATGGGAAGCGAACTAGTCTGTCCAAAGGGGGGGAATTTCCCCCCCTGACCCGAGTCTGCCGTCGTGACTGCTCTATGAAAGCTGTAAATATTCACTAAGAGAGGATTCGACCTTGGAAAGAGGGCTGGTGTTAACTAAAAGATATTAATAGAGGAAAACGCAGCAGAAGGCAAGGAATGTGTTTATAAAGGTGGGAAGCCACTTAAAAGTGAAATTGACCTTTAAAATATACCAGAAATGGAATATTCAACAGGCCTACGAACAGAAATAAACCTGAGGAGGTTGGAAAAACACTAAGAATGGAGCGTGAAAGATATCTTACAATTAGCATTGGTACATGACTAAGAAAGTTGATGGATAGTTAAAGAGAACTGTTTTTTTAAGTGTAAGTCCACACATAGGCTAATCGAGACTACAGTTTAAAGTGGGATCCGAACCACCACGTGTATCGACCCCGGACACCTTGATTGCAATGTGGCGTTACTACTATGCCAGTACAAGGCTCGAGGATGCAGGTGAGCTGTAGTTCGTTCTGTTCTTAACACCTACACACAAGCATCTACTTGCACACACTTTTCTTTGATTTTCATCTTCAACGTCTATTTGTAACCCATCTTCTTCCCCCACTTTTCATTTTCTTTTAGACCGCACTTTTTATGTCACGTGTCTACAGTCCGTTCTTGACCTACGACCTCTAATATTTCATTGAGGTATTGAGTTACAAAACCGTGACCACGTATTCCCCTTAAAAGGAAACTCAATGTAGACTATGAGATAGAAGTGGCATGCCCATATATCAAAATTGAACCTTCTTCTCCATTCTGTCCCCAGTTTACTACTCTGCATAAGTCGTGGACTCTAAATTCTGTGAAATTCGTTTTGTATGGCATACTTTTGTTGAAACTTTAATCTCAATTCCTTTGTAACACATTTCTTGGGTTTGGAACCTGAGAATTTTTCTTTTGCTTCCACAAATTTTGTTTCTACCTAACGATAATTCCTTTCTCTCTCTCTCTGTCTCGTCTTAATTTTATTTCCCCTCGCTGTCATGTTTTTACTTTCTCTTCTATTCATATATTTTTCCTTCCCTTCTCTCTTCGTCTCGTTACTTGGCTTTCCATTCTCGTCATTTATTTTCTGTCTCTCTTTCTCCCCTTTTATTTTCCTTTCTGTGTCCGCCTTGTTTCTTTACTTAGGTTGCTCTCTACTTATTTTATCTCCCTCTATCTTTTTTGCTTCTTTATTTCCCTTTCTCTCCATCTGTTGTTTTTGCTCCTTTACTTCCCTTTCTCTCTCTCTTTTTGTTTCTTTATTTTCATTTCCCTCCCTCTCTTTTTCGTCTTTATTTTCCCATTTCCTCCCTCTCTTTTCATGCTGCTTTACTTCCCTTTCTCTTTTAGTCTCGTTTCTTTACTTTCTCGTCACTTCTTTGTTTATCTCTTTTGTTTTAATAAAGGAAATAGTAAAGTGTGTTTTCTATTTGCTGTTATTTCTCCTTGGTTAGGCAGTCGTGAGTACTTTCATTATTCAAGGTCAGTAATTAGTAGAAGCTGGAAAGTACACACGAGACTGAAGCTTATTGTAGCAACATTCCAATGGGGATGAATATTGATTTCTGATGATGGGATTGATTATATTGGCAGTGGTTTCAGGTGCCACGTACCTCGTTAGCCTACAAGAATGCAGTTTCCTGGATGTATCTACTTGGAGGAGCATTAGCAAGTCAATCCATATGACGATAATATATGATTTTTTTGTTATTTAACGTCACTTTTCTTCCACTTTTGTCTAATCACGGCGAGGATGAGTGATGGTTGGAGGAAATTGATGAAGGAACAGTCACAAAGAACACCCATTCACTGCTCGTGACTCGAACCCGAGATCTACAGTGACTGTGGCAATAAGAACACTAGCTGTATACTGGATGGGACATGAGCGACGTGCGCCTGTATAAAATTTTCTAATAAAGGGATTTAAGGAGGAGAGAAAATATGTTTGAAAGAAGGAAAATTAAGAAACCAGCCACTGAAATAGAGAAATGAATAAAAATGACGCAAGAGAGAGACAGAGATGAGAAACTGAAGAAACAAAAAGGAGAGAAACGAAAATAAATAAACAAGACTGAAAGAAAAAGGAAAATAAAGAAACGAGTGAGAGAGAGAGACGAAAGGAAGTGGGCAGAAAGTAAGGAAATAACACGAAAAGAAAAAGTTAATAAAGTATGTAGAAGAGAGAGAGAGGAAGGAAAACAAATGAAGGTAAAGAAACGAGGCGGAGAGAAAAACGGAAATAGAGAAAGAAACAAAGAGAAGTGGCGAGAAAAGAAAATATAGAAACGGAAGGGAGAAGGAAAGATAAAGAATAGGAAGATAGAGGAAGGGAAAATGAGACGGAGAGAGAAACGTACATGAAAACAGAAGAGAGAAAGAGAGAAGAAGAAAAAATAGAAGAAGAGAGAGAGAGAGACAGAGAAAGGAAGGGAAGGAAATGAATGTAAAGAAAAGAGAGAGAGACGGAAATAGAAAAGCGCGAGAGAGGGGGAGAATAAAGAAGTAGGGAGAGAAAGAGAGATATGATAAATAAAAGCGAGATAGAGAAACAGTAATGGAAATATAGAACAGAGAAAAGAAGTGATCTAGAGGCTCCTAACAAGATGAAAAGCATACGGAAGAAAAGTTTTAGACACGAGGAGAGATAGAGACGAAACTTAAACATTTTTCATTATTCCAGTGGTCAATGCTAAAAGTTTGTTATCACGTTCGATTCCTTCAAACGGGAAATATCTTTACATAAGAAGTTCTTGCATTGCAGCACCGGGCTTGATTTACAAGCAGCACGTGGATTGAGAGTCAAGATTATGTAAAACATATACATAAATATGCTCTACCTTTTATGTTCTGGCACTTGCTAGCACACCGAATTATCTTTCGTGGACGTTTTCTCTGCCCGGCGATCCTTATCATAAAACCAGCAACCTTTCCCTGGAGCACTTATTTGAACTTGAAATCACTTAATGAGAACCGTAACTTGGTTTCCGAGAAAGATAAGTGTAGGTTTTGTCGGAAAACTCGCTCCCGGATGACGTCATCGTTGCGTCATGTGTTGCCTTCCCCCTGAGGGGTAGACCCAACTGTTTCGCACTGCGGAAAGGGTCTCATTATTCAATCACTACCGATCTGGACCATCTATCCCAAAGATTCCGCATACTTTAGACCCTTTACGCTGTTTAGCCACACGAATCTCTATTGGCGCAATGTACACAACACCAAAGTGCGCCTTACCCAATCCGCACAACCGTGACTTCATTTCTGCGCGTTCAGGGCATAATTTGGATACTGATGGAGCGCAATTTTATCTTATTTACTACTTGAGCTCGTAAATTAGTGACGTCATTTGAGAAAGTGCGGCTGACCATAAAGTTCAGATGGCACTGAATCATACATAATGTAGAAACGGGTTCGGCTATTTCGTATGGGTGCTCCAAGCAACATGCTTTTTGGGTGGTTGTTAAAATGGCATGTCTGTGGTCTCAGAGCTTCAGCGTTGACCTATTTTCATATAAATAGGGTGCTCCAAATAGGAATGGTATTTTTTCTCAGGGGACCAGTTATTTTTGTTATTATTTTTGTGGTTATTATTATTATTATTATTATTATTATTATTATTATTATTATTATTATTATTATTACCACTACTACTTATGTTTTTTTATAAATACATACATTTGTAATTTCCATATTCTGTGTACTTATACATATAGAATTTGCATAACTGGATAATTAACATATTAATTCATGTAGGGCAAAATGATGTTTCTATAGTTAGATAATAAGTGTAAAAATAGATTGTAAGCTTAAATGTAACCTCGCTTCTAATAATAATAATGGTTACTGTAACTTACTTCCTGTAAGTCACAAAAACAATATTTTTTGCTGTCCTCTGTGGAAGAATAGTTAAGGAATGTTTCTACCGAACAGCGGTCTTACATTTGGATTCTGTGTAGTGGATAGAGATCTGTTATTGCGTTTATCCTATCGTCTATTTCATCATCCTCGTCGCGATTAACTTATGAAGGCGTAAAACAGATGTTAAATAATAAGAATAGAACTAGAAAACAAACTTTAGTGAACATCTGAAATGTGTATCCTCGCGTACATGAGACTACGTCATATCTGTACCACAGAATTACAACTAGGCTATCATCAAGATGCTTTTCTGCTTTCCAGAAACTATAGATAAAGTAACAAGTACGACAGGCATAGTATATAAAGACTCGCGTACTTTTGACGTGGCTTTTGGCCACGTCTTATACGCTCGCATGCGTGATCTTCGGCCACGTTATATGTAGATGGGGTTCCTCATTGATTTTGAAAATGTCTGCATGGTGTATTGGATGAAGGGAAACAAGTGTATAAGTTTGCTAATTTAAAAAGTTTAGAAAATAACTTTATGTAACATTGTACTAATATTTAACACATAATTGTCTATTTTCATAATAATAAACTGAGTAAGTAATAACAGTTTCAAGATAGTTGGATGTTTTGCATAAACGAATTCAATAGCGACACTAAATTGGAAATGCAATATTTACGTCTTTTGTCATTTTCACATTTTTAAACGTAATTGGATAATAATTGATTTTTGTCATTCTCCTCAAATCCCTACCTTGCATCTGTAATAAATTCTGACGCTCGTATTTTGAAATTTGAAAAGTCTAGCATAATTCCCTTAGAGTAGTTCTCGGGGTGAAAATAAACTTTCTGTAAGTTCCCTAGCAACGACCGTTTCCATGGTGAACATCAAGCACGGCAAACTCGCTAAATAATTGTTTGTCATTATACCTCTAAACATTTAATTAAAACAACCACGATGTAAATACGTATGTTCGCATTGAGTTTACCAATATATACGTTTCTCTTATTTGGAAAGTTTTGAACGTAACTCTGTGTGTGTACTGGCTCTAATATGGTACAAATATACAAAATATTCAAAATTGTCTATTTTCTTAATAATAAAGTGAGTAAGCAATAACCGTTTGAAGATAGTTAGATGTCTTGTATAAACGAATTCAAGAGCGACATTAAATTGAGAAAACAATATTTACGTCTTTTGCCATTTTTACATTTGTAAACGTATAGAAAAATAATTGTTTTCCGTCGTTCCCACCAAAGTCCTACCTCTCCTCTGTAATAAATTCTGACACTCATGTTTTGAAATACGAAAAGTCTAGCATGATTCCCTTACAGTAGTTTTCGGGGTGGAAATAAACGTTCTTTAAGTTCCCTAGAAACGTCCGTTTCCATGGTGAACAACAAGCACGGCAAACTCTCTAAATAATTGTTTGTTATTATACCTCTAAACATTTAGTTAAAACAACCACGATGTAGATAATATTTTTGCATTGAGTTTACCAATATATACGTAATTGTATCTGGGCTGAAACTCCTTATTATGTAGATGTCACCCTTGTTTGAGCCTCCTTTTCAAAGCCAGGAGTTGATTCATCTGTGTGTTGTAGATCTGTGAGAAATATAATGTATCTCGACAATTAAGAATTGAAGGAAACAATGCGTGGTGCAAAAAATGCCCGTGGCAACTGTTGCTAAGGACGGGAAGAAAGGGCATTTTCACCCCTAAGGAAGGGCCGTTTGAGCGATTTTTTAATTTTCTAGGCCATTTGCGACGATTTCATGGGGGGGTCGTAATCGGGCATTTTTCGCCTCCGGGGCTTCCTTCATGGTGAACATTTATGTCAGTGAGTCAGTCAGTGGTGGGATTGGGGCTTTATATATATTGGATGGACTCGCGCACTTTTGACGTGGCCTTTAGCCACGTCTTGTACGCTCGCATGCGTGACCTTCGGCCACGTTGTGGGCGTAATTATATTATAGATGGGGTAAAATGTCTGCATGTTGTATTGGATGAAGGGGAACAAGTGTATAAGTTCGCTAATTTGAAAAGTTTCGAAAGTTACTTTATGTGTGTATGAGCTCTAATAAGGTACAAATATTCAAAAGAGTATTGTATATTTTCTTAATAATAAACTGAGTAAGTAATAACCGTTTCAAGATAATTAGTTGGGTGTTTTCGCATAAACGAATTCAATAGCGACACTAAATTGAAAATGCAATATTTACGTCTTTTGTCATTTCCACATTTTTTAACGTAATTGGATAATAACTGTTTTCCGCCATTCCCCCCAAATTCCTACCTTGCGTCTGTAATAAATTCTGACGCTCGTATTTTGAAATACGAAATGTCTAGTATAATTCACTTACAGTAGTTTTTGGGGTGAAAATAAACTTTCTTTAAGTTCCCTAGAAACGTCCGTTTCCATGGTGAACAACAAACATGGCAAACTCTCTAAATAATTGTTTGTTATTATACCTCTAAACATTTAGTTAAAACAACCACGATGAAGATAATATTTTCGCATTGAGTTTACCAATATATACGTAATTGTATCTGGGCTGAAACTCCTTATTATGTAGATGTCACCCTTGTTTGAGCCACCTTTTCAAAGCCCGGGGTTGATTCATCTGTGTGTTGTAGATCTGTGAGAAATATAATGTATCTCGACAATTAAGAATTGAAGGAAACAATGTGTGGTGCAAAAAATGCCCGTGGCAACGGTTGCTAAGGACGTGAAAAAAGGGCATTTTCACCCTTAAGGAAGGGCAAAGTGAGCGATTTCTTAATTTTCTCGGCCTTTCGGGACGATTTTATGGGGTGTCGTAATCGGGCATTTTTCGCCTCCGGGGCTTCCTTCATGGAGAACATTTGTGTCAGTGAGTCAGTGAGTGAGTGGTGGGATTGGGGCTTTATATATATTGGACTCGCGCACTTTCGACGTGGCCTTTGGCCACGTCTCGTGCGCTCGCCGACGTGGTTCTCTTATTTGGAAAGTTTTGAACGTAAATTTATGTGTGTTTGCGCTGTAATATGTACAAATAATCAAAATATATTTTTTTTCTTAATAATAAGCTGGGTAAGTAATAACAGTTACAAGATAGTTAGTTATATGTTTTATGTAAACGAATTCAATAGCGACACTAAATTGGAAAAGTAACATTTTACTTCTGTAGTGAGTTTTACATTTTTAAACATAATTGAAATAAAGAAATGTTTTCCTTCATTCTTCGCAAATTTCTATCTCTCCTCTGCAATGAATTCTGATGCTCACATTTTAAAATTCGAAAACTCTAATACTGTGCACAAAGTGGACTTAAAACACCAAATCAATCAATCGAAAACTCTAGCATAATTCCCTTACAGTAGCATTCGGGGTGAAAATAAACTTTCTTTAAGTTCCCTAGCAACGTCCGTTTCCATGGTGAACAACAAGCACGGCAAGCTCTAAGGAATTGCATGTCATTATACCCCCTAAACATTTAGTTGAAACAAGCACGATGCAGATATTTACGCATTGAGTATAACAATATATACGTAATTGTATCTGGGCTGAAACTCCTTATTATGTAGATGTCACCCTTGTTTCAGGCACCTTTTCGAAGCCAGGAGTTGATTCATCTGTGTGTTACTTATCTGTGAGAAATATAATGTAGCTGGACAATTAAGAATTGAAGGAAACAATGTGTGCAAAAGAAATGCCCGTGGCAACGGTTGCTAAGGACGTGAGAAAAGGGCATTTTCACCCTTAAGGAAGGGCCGATTGAGAGATTTTTGAATTTTCTCGGCCTTTTGGGACGATTTCATGGGGGGTCGTAATCGGGCGTTTTTCGCCTCCGGGGCTTCCTTCATGGAGAACATTTATGTCAGTGAGTGAGTGAGTGAGTGGTGGGATTGGGGCTTTATATATATTGGATATGCATAACACATTTTTTTTTAAGAAGAGCGAAGCGTCTCTTCTCCGCTAGGAGCAGCAGTGTCTCAATTGTGTCGCGTATCCGTACTATGAACAAAAAGAATTTTGTGTCTTGGAATTTGCCAAAACAATCAGTCAATAGTCAAAGTTTTCGTGCAATTTACCACAAAGAGGCACCTGAAGACAAGCCAATTCGTCAGTGATGCATGAAATTTGAAAGGACTTGTTTCCTGTGAGCTGGTAAGCTACCAAACCTTCCAGGACCCTCGTAACAGACTGCTGGATTGGGTGCTCTTCTGAAAACAATTTTACTCTTCTTTCCTGGCCGCCCAACTCACCTGATCTCACCACGTGTGATTCTTTCCTGTGGTGTTACATGGTGAATCTCGCGTACAGTCCACATGTGCAGTGGCACCAACATATTATTATTACTAGCGCCAACTTACGATAAATTTTGGTGGCAAGGCATTTTTTTGGGGGGGTGGGTCACGGTTGGCTTAATATTATATGTGCAAATATATGTGAATTGGGGGGGGGGCAGAACGTGCTTGGCCCCCCAAAAGTCGGCGCATATGATTAATTGTTATTGTGATTCGTGATCGATTACTTATTGATTTCAGTAAATATGTTTGCCCCCTTTCCACGTGACACCAATTCGACAAGTGATCGTAGCTGTAGTTGCTAACATTGATCAGAAGATGGCAGCACGTACGCAGGAACTAGATTACATTTTATATCTGGCAAGTCTACAACGGAGGTCATACTGAGAACCTGTAATATTCTACAGAAACTTGAGTTTCAGCAATAACTGAACCGCTTCTTCCTGCTGCGTCCGTCTTGATAACTTTTGTATTTGCTCTGGAAATCTCGAAGAGAATTTGAATTACTCCGTATATATAATTATCTTAGCTTCTTTGTTACATAACGAATCTATTTCTTTTTTGTTGGTGCTTTTAATCTTTCGAAGTAATTCCCAACCTTGAAGGTGAATGATTACAGTAAAGTATTTTGACAAAGTATGTCCTTCCACTTCATGCTTATATGGGTGTGTTTCGCTTACGTCATAAACTGTTGCATTGTGGGATCGAGCAGCCATGATTGAGGGCAGTTCTTGTAAGCATACGGAATTCAAGTGGGCAGGCGGGAGATACTCACACAGACATTTGTGATTTGAAACAAACGTGCATTTGGTGCAGATGTGACGAACGCTACGTGGTGGATATTTCCTTCCAAACGACAAATGCAATTGGCCGCAAGCATGGTGGCGCATTCTGACGTCACATGATTTCGATTGATTGATTTGCTTTATTTTACTTAGATTTCTGTGCCACTTTTGGCTAATTTGCGAGGATGAGAGATGACATGATATTGATGAATGGACTCTCACAAACATCCATGCAGGGATTCGAACCCGAGACCCCCGGGCGTCGTAGCGCGATGTGCTAACCATGATACGTTCTATCCTGTATTCTTTATTTATTAAACATATTATTATATTTAATAATAATAATTTAATAATACTCAGCGGTGAACGATGAGACTCGGCGAAGTACACAGACTCCTCTCAGGTACAGGGATAGCGTTAGGCAAAGACAATATTCACAGCACAGAGAAATAAAACCACATTGCTGCAGTAGATAAACTAAAAGGTTTTATTCTTTATTTATGGCAATTATAATGCAAATATACTTGCCACGAAGGCGAGGATTTTGCTTCAACGGTGTTTTGACTCAACTATAACACATAACCTCAATGCATGGCTATCGGCGTACCTACGGTCGCATAGGCCTAGCTTCCGCCCCGAACTACCACACCAAGAGATATGCAATAATAACTGAGCCAATATTTGCTTTTTAGCCTTTTAGTCCAAATTAATTATTAGGATAGCTTTATTATTTAATGTAGAATGGTTGCAGTATTGTGTATAGCATCAATGCATGGCTATCGGCGTACATATGATCACGTAGACCTAGCTTACGCCCCGAACTACCATACCAATATGTATGCACAACACCGAGGAGTTCTTTTTAAGTTAAAAAGCTTCGTCGATCCGTGGCGAAAGTGTGTTATTTCTTACGCGATATCCTCGCTTTTATACTATTTTCGAGAACACATATTAAAGTACAGATGAATCACTCACTATCTACAAAAGGATACTATCAACAAAACTGACATCTACACATGTTTAGAAATACAGATTCACATAGTGCACTCTTTCAAACATGAATATACATTAAACTACTCATAATAGAGCACAAAATACAATAAACATTAAACAAAAGATATACATTACAAACAAGGTGCAATATTACATATAATAACACAACATTTACGTGTCCTTTCATAAAAGTATAATATATCAGTGACATATTTAAAAGTTGTGACGTCAGATAAAAATATGGATCATATCAACCACTCCGCCACGGAGGCCGGCTGATGTCACATGAAACCCACGTATAGACTAATCGGGTTGTTGTTGCTTCGTTGATTTCTTTTGCTACATTTTCCTGCCACTTTTGGCTAATCGCGAAAATATGATGATGATTGCTGATGAGATGGATGACGGGGGCAATCACAAACGTACAGGCGCAACTTCCCACCCCCCCTCCCCCAACTCGAGTTCCACCGAAGATTATACTGGCTGTCAGAGCCTCCCTGCTCTGCAAAATGCGCGTACAGTTTCAATTTGGATCAGAATCACTTTCACTATGCCTGTCCCGAGAATCGAACCCGGGACCCGTTTATTACAAGGTAACAGCGTTAGCCAATATGCTAACGCAGTCCCCGATAGATGAAATGGATAAATAAACACTCACAAGAACCCATGTCGGTGTTCGAACCCGGGACATTCGGTGGAGAAATTGTACCCTAAGACGAAAGGTTAGTGGTACGTACATACGTGGGATTAGTGTTCCTACTTTTATATGAGCTTCGGTTGAGCATTTAAGGGACAAATATATGCGACAGCGTAGTTGTCCTGTTCTTCTTTTTTTTTTATGGAGGTTACATATATTATTTTCTCGAATCACGTATCTTAAAATCCGGCTCAAATCCTCGCTATCCCCCAATCGGGCACACCACTAAGTGTGGACCATTTCTGTTATATATTAAGGTAAGTTCAGAATACGGGCTCGCAGAAAATCAATTCATATGGCTAGTTGAAACGTTTCTCTTTTTTGATCCTCATACATTTATTGATATGCTTTATTTTACTTTGCTTTTTGTGCCACTTTTGGCTAATTTGCGAAGATGGGGATGAGTGATGATATGATGAAATTTGTAAATGGACACTCACAAACATCCATGCCCAGGCTAGGATTCGAACCCGGCACCCCTGGCGTCGTAGCTCGATGTGCTGTGTTTAATTTGAAACTAGTATATTTTTCTAATAGCTGTTTTAAATCCACTTTATGCTAATAGAAACTAGACTTACGTTTTAAAGTGGGATCTGAACTACTTTGCAATATGTCTCCATCGGGCATCGAACCCGGGATCTCTTTTATTTATTTATTTAATAGAAGATTCCAAATACAGCGTTAGCCATTTTACATTGGAACGTTTTTATAGAACATAAGGACAAAAAAAATAATAACATAATACATCAAAAATAATAACATAAAAAAATTACATGTGGTTAAAAGACTTTCATATTTTTTGCTAACTTTCTTCTAAAACTGTCCAGATTTTCAAAAATGTCTATTTGTCTTCCTAGATTATTATATTCACTGGGCAGTCTATGGAACAGAGAGCGCTGGATGAGACACAATCTCGGCTTCTGAGAGGCAAAAAGTTGAGTGCTTCTTGTTGAACGGGCAGGCACACGAAAGTGAATTTCCTGAAGAAGGCGGTCACTTCTGAGGTTGCCATTCACTATTTTATGTAGAAATATTTGGTCAGCCTGTCTATGTCTCTCTTGAGGAGTTTGGATATTTAACATTTGCAGGAGGATGGACTTTTGCAAGTGTTTTGTGGACGGAATTCGGTGTCGAACAATGGCCAGGAAGAAATTTAGGACGGAATTAAGTCTATCTGAATTTGAGGGGCATGCCATAGACCAGATCGGAGAACAGTATTCAATTTTGGGTGACACAAAAGATTTGTAAAAGGTGCCGAGGGCAGTCAAGTTGTTTATTTCCGTGAAACGATAGAGAAGACCCAGCATACGCATTGAACCCCTTGTGACTGTAGAGATGTGCTCAGAAAAGGAAAGTTTCTCGTCAAATATGACGCCCAGGTCCTTTTGTGCGGCAACTCTTTGAACACAATTATTTTTTATGAAATATTTAGTATTAAATGTGTTTTTCTTTAAGGAGAAGGTCATCATGGTACATTTTTGAGGGTTGAGTTTTAAGTTCCATAATTCACACCACTTTATTAGATAATCTAAATTCTTTTGCAGAAGTGTCATGTCACTGAAATTGGAGATTTTACTATATATTTTGCAATCGTCAGCGAACAAGAGAAGGTTCTTGCATGACTCGGAAAGATATTCTGGAAGATCATCAAGGTACAGGATGAAGAGAAGAGGTCCAAGAACACTGCCTTGAGGTTCACCAGAAGATACAGCTTGATAAGAAGAAGACATTCCGGAAAGAACAACTTTTTGTTGTCTGTTTTGGAGGTAGTGCTTGAGCAGAGAGAGAAAGTTTCCATGAATATTGAAACGGTGGGATAATTTATGAAGCAGGAAATTGTGGTTTATAGAGTCAAAAGCTTTCGAAAAATCCAGATATATTACATCCAGTTGAGAGTTTTCAGATATAGAGTTGATAGCGTCAGATAATAAAATGCTTAAGTTGGTTAAGCAGGAGCTTCCTGGTAAAAAGCCGTGCTGTGCTGTATTTATATATGGAGAGGTAAATTTGTAGAGTCGGTCCTTTATTATCTTTTCACAGGCGATAGAAAGTGGTGAAAGAAGGGAAATAGGTCTATAAGAAGAAACAGAACACTTGTCTCCAGATTTATATAATGGTATCACGTTAGCATTTTTCCATGAATCTGGAAATGTACGCTCATTGAAGCATCTGTTTAATAAAATAGAGAAGGGAATAGCGAGAGAGGAAGCAGCGTTTTTTTAGGAAAATAGAAGGGATTTCATCAGGACCATTGAGGCATTGAAGATAGGATGTGTTGCACTTCTTCTGGAGACGTGGAGAGAGAAGTTAGAGAGTGACAGCAAACTGGACGGAGGTTGGGAAGGGATGAAGCCGGTGTATTCGAGGTTGTATTTATGGAGAAAAAAGAGTTAAAAAGATTAGCTTTGTCAGGGCCCTCTGCGCATACTGAGTCATGTGTTACTTTCAAAGGTATTCGGGAATTTTGCCTCCTTGAGTTGATTAGTGACCAAAAACGTTTTGGATTTGATTTTGTTTGTGATGGCACCGATGTATTCCCTGTATTTGGTCTTCTGCAATTGTTTAGAGTTACGTCGTAAGTCGGTGAAAGTTTTCCGTGTGTATTCATTAGGAAAATGTTTCCAGAGATCCCAGGCCTTTTGCTAGGCGACGACGATACCACTGTGTTATCAGGGAGGCCCTTATAATTTTATCAATAAAGGTGGTAAATGTTAATCATATCGAATAAGATGTTCTATCATAATTCAATTTTATTTATTTTTAATGAAGTTTTGATTGATTGATTGATTGATTTAGTTTATTTTACTTCGCGTTTTGTGCCTCTTGGCTAATTTGCGAAGATGGGGATGAGTGATGAAATGATGAAATTGATGAATGGACATTCACAAACAACCAAGCCCGACCGGGATTCGAACCCGGGACCCTTGGCGTCGCAGCGCGATGTGCTAACCACTCGGCCACAGGGTCGGGCTTAATGAAGTTTTACGCTGCAGGTTGATAAATTTGGTTTATTTTACATCGCATTTTGGCCACTTATGCCTGATCGCGAAGATGAGGATAAATGATGATATGATGAAATTGGTGAAGAGACACTCACAAACATACATGCCCAGGCCAGGATTCGAACCCGGAACCCCTGGCGTCGTAGCGCGATGTGCTACCCACTCCACACTGATACATTACGATACTGGGCGGGGAGGGGGGTGAACAGAAATTGTAAACTGCGTACAAGCAAGCTTTCTAAAATAGGTTCTGGGGGTGGGAAAGGGCACGGCAAGGTGCGGGATTCTTAGGGAAATGGGAAAGTACCTAGGTAGGTATAGGGAGGAAGTAAAAGCAAAAATGAGAGATTTCAAATATTGACAAGACTAATAAATAGGGCCGGGATTTATAAGCACAATCAAACAGTAAAATAACCAAGTTAATAAGCACAAAAAATGAAAAAAATAAGCATAAACAAATAAGGAAAATCTGAAAAAAAAACATTTGTTTATTAGAATTCTTATCTTATTCAAAGCTGTTACAGTATGTAAGGAAGGTCATCCTGAGATTTTCTTGTGTGAAGCTCCTGCGTCTGTCAGTGAAGAATGATTTGTACAGTGAACATGTTCTTTCCACGCAGCATGACATCACAGACGCATGTGAAAAACACCACAGTTCTTCTTCGGTGAATTCCTCTTCAATGTCTGTTTCTTCACCAGAAATAACTAATTAACTAACTCTCTAGCCTTCTTAAACCCGAAGGTTCATGGCTGCAGCAACACAGGCCTTCCATCTTTCCCTATCTTGAGCAAGATCTATATACTCTTTTCCTTCCCTACCGATTTCCCTTAGGTCCATCTCAACGTTGTCCCTCCATCTTCGTCTTGGCCTTCCTACAGGTCTCTTACCATCAGGTTACCATCTTCACCAGAAATATTTTTATAAATTTGACACAGTGTTTTGTAACCGGGATTTTTCAGTAATACCTGACCGATCTTGTCGGACACAATTTTAGCAACATCGTGAGTTTCTGAAGACAACGTTACTGAAATTTCATCAATGAGAGAAAGCGAATGTTGCAATGGATTATTTCGAGCTTTCAACTGTGTTATAATATCAGTTAATTTGGAAAAATGATTTTGGATGCACTTTATCTTTTCTTGCATGCCGTTTCTCTCGTGCGGCTATTTAGAAGCATTGATCTCGTCATCCCGATGCCGTCGTGTGATTGAAATAGGATTGAAATATGACAGATTTGGGTAAAATATGCTATTTTAAACCAAAATCATAAAATAAGCAAGCATAACTGTTTCCTGCAGAAATAAGCATTTATAAGCACTTTCAACCTTAGTTAAATAGCTCATCAAGGTATGTAATACTAAGTATAACCTTTCTCCTTACCATTAGAAGTCTGGAAAAGAATATGCATTTCGCTTACAAATCCGGATATGGAGGATAGAAATTTAAGAAAACTCGCGATACAAGCTCAGAACAATGACACAAAGGAACTCCAATGGCTAACAATGATAAAGAAGGAACTGTACGCCATAGGGCTGGAGTGGATTTGGGAAGAAGGAGTCGAAGGGAGGGCGGGCATGCAGGAAATGGGGATCATACGGGACAAATTGGAGGACATCAGCAAACAAAACATTTTGGCAGAATGTGCGGGGAAAGCATCTTTAATTACGGTACATATTGTGGATGGAGATAGGCAATGGGGAAGGCGAAAATACGTAGACGTGTGTGGAGCGTGTGACAGGACGGGTTTGGCATGGTTCAGGCAAGGGGGTGGACACAATTCAAGCGAGTGAGAGAGTACGGGATGTCCAATGTGTGGGGAAGGCGAGACGAAATTCCACATTCTCCTCCAGTACAAAGAAACAGCAGAGGCTAGACGGAAATACATAAGGGACATGAACGAATCAAAAATGGAGGCGCTAATGAGGGCCATTACGGGTAGGGAAATGACTGGAAGGGACGAAACTCAAATAAGGGACCTGGAAACCTTTCTACATTACGCCTGGACAAAGAGAGTGAATAAGATGAGGGACGGGAGTAAAAGTGCCTTAGAGCGGTGTGCAGAAAGCGGCTTTTTGACAATATAATAACTAGTGCTATAAGTGTAAAATTATGAGAAAAATGAAACAGGTTGATAGATTGTAGTGAGAGAAGAACCCACAATTAGTATGAAAGGTAAAGTTGAACATGTGAGGGTATAAGGAGTGGGGTTATGGGGGGGGGAGAGGAAGAAAAACTTTATTGATGTATGGAAATGTGTGTACAACCGCAAGGGCTCATATTGAAATAACCCTATATTCTATTCTATATTTCTTTAGGTAACATTATTTTATTCAATCTGCCTTAGGGATGGCCAAATCGGGATATTTTTTCCGGATATCGGATAATTTTGTATTTTTATTTCAAATATACGGATATCTGATATTCTGATATCCGAATCGTCCGGATTATACAAATTGTCCGAATTATCCAGACATCTGGATTATCCGAAATGTTTGGATATTCGAGTGTGTGCATTATCCGGACAGTTTTATCATTTATCCGTTTTACGGGCTATCCACAACTCCTAATTTTCACGGTACGGATTTTTTACATATCCTTCATCAAATCTGTTCTATCCGGATATCCGAATTATCCGGATACCCGAATTATCCGGACATTCGGATATCCGGATTATCCGTTGCATCCGAAATCCGGATATCAATTATATCCTACTGCCTTCCTGTTATTCCTCAAGAGAGCTTTTTTTTAATTTCCGTTTCAGCAAACTACAAATTACTAGTTCTTTACCCCTTCATTGCACCTCGTTCCCATTTCCCTCTCAGAGCGATTTGTTAAGGAATGCAAATGACGATGATGAGCATTCAGACAGTGTGTGCATCCCGTTACACGTACGTTCCCTGCGGCACCCTGGGGAGGCGAACTTTGCTCGCTACACTCGACTCTACATCGGACTCTAGAGCAGACATTTTAATAACAGAGTTCAGGGAAGGTTTTTTTTCCCACTTTCATTTCTTTTTTCACTTGCTGTTTGTAACTTCGGACTAGGTTCCAGTTTGCTCGTACTTGCGCGCGCCTGACACCAAGTAATCTGAGACTGGTGGAAGGTCAATGTTCTTCAACTCCCTTTCCAGCTCTGGGAAATGCGGGGGAAGTTGGGTGGGGGTAATTGCATAGGTAATTTGAGAATGTGTCTCTATGACTTGACGGTCACAGATCTGTTTTTTTCCCCCTCCTGTCTGGGATGACTACATTAAGGTTTAGTCTTTGCTTGGCAGATAAAAAGTTCATGTCTTGCACTCGCGGCCTAATCCGAACTACACCAAAAAAGTTGACTCGAGATATAACGGTCCAAAAACCGTCAATTTCCTCTGACATCCAACCACCGTAAAAATGACCAAAACCGTTTCAAAACTATTAACGTTCATTGTTAACTGTAATATTAATGATACTTGTATGTCTCAATGCTTCTATCCCGGGTTCGAATCCCGGCCTGGGTATGGTTTGCCTTTCCTCCGAAAATAGAGAAAGGGGGATGTTTGTGAGTGTCCATTCAACAACTTCATCACATCATCACCCATCCCCATCTTCGCAAATTAGCCAAAAGTGGCACAAATAGCGAAGTAAAATAAAGCAAATCAATCAATCTACAGTTGCGCACACACACATACACATATATACAGTGCTGGAGTCCCAAAATTTTTAGAGGATGTATACGCTAAGTTTCGCGAAACGTTAAATGCATTAACTTTGGATTCTGTTCTCATTATACATGTATTGAAGCATTTAACGTCCACAACAAATACCATTCATGATTATGAAAAGTTATACCCATAATTTTTAAAATATAAAAATATGAAACACATAACATGTTATTTTACAGGGCTACTATAAATTATTAATTGGATTTCAAAACACTGTAATTTCCAAAGTATTGCAAAAACAGATATGAATGATACATGAATATAACTGTAAACTTACCAAGTTCTCCTCACATTCTAGAAATGTTCTATGTGTGCCCCTCTAGCCAGACGATACACATCCAAGCGGTGGTAGAGTTGCAAGTTACACCCATACATTTTGTAGCAATCCCCTGTCAGTGGTCATCAGAGAAGCATTGATGCGTTTCCTGAGCTCTACCATTGGTCTTGGCAGTGGGAGTACGTAAACAAGGTCCTTAACGTATCCCAAAGGAAGAAGTCACACGGCGTTAGATTAGGTGACCTGGGAGGCTAAGCGAACAAAGCTACGTCATCCACACCAACACGCCCAAAGCAGCGATGTAAAAGTTCGTCGTTTAGGTAGCGACGAACATTGATGTTCCAGGGGAGGGGGTGTCTTGTTGGTAGACGAAATTTCCGGAATCAGCATTCGGCTGTGGATACAACCACAACTGCAACATATCCAAGTATGAGGTACCAGTCAGAGTCTCCTCACAGAAGAAAAAACGGCCCATACAGCTTTGTCTGTGACATCGAACAGAAAACATTCGGCGAATCTCATTCATGTTCCACAATTGCGTGAGAATTTTCAGAATTTCCCCGATAAATGGAAAGTTGCTTCGTCGCTGAATATCACATTGGCGGCAAAATCTTCGTCCTCCAATGCTTCCTGCATTGTGCAAAATGCCAATCGCCTGCCATAATCTTCCGGCTTTAATTATTGCACGAGCTGCAGACGGAAAGGATTAAATTTCAACAGCGGCGTCGCAAAATCTTCCACACCGTTTGTTGCGGAATTGCAAGTTCGCGGCTTACTCTGACTGTTGATTTTTGTAACGTAACTCTCCCTCACTCTCGCCACTGCTTCTGCTGGCACGCTTGGTCGACCCGTACTTTACTCATTACACAGACAACCAGTGTCCTTAAACTGCCTATACCACCTCAGAATGCTCTGTTTACATTGTGGTTCTTTTCTGTGCTCTCTTCTGAACGCACGCTGCACTGCAATAACAGATGATCATCTGGCATATTCCAACACAAAAAAACTCTTTTCTCGGTGTGTCGCCATTTTGTACAGGCACTACACTCCTGCTGCCATCTGGTGTGTCACGATGCAAACTTGGTGAGTTTACAGTTACTTTCATATCTGTATGTGCAATACTTTGGAAAATCAGTGATTTGAAATTGAATGAATCATTTATAGTAGCCCTGTTAATATTGTTTTTGTACATTATCAGTTTGAATACTTCTAATAACTTTAATAATAATGCAAATTACGCTAAAAATGGAAAATTTAAAAAACTACTAATATAAAAATCGAGAAACGGAACTGAAAATGCAATAATTATTTTTTTTTGGTTCTCTATGTGTTCAAAGCTGTTGTGCAACATACCTCAATTTTCGCCTTTAACAATTAGAGCCTTTACAATCTCCCTCCAACCGTTGCAGAAAAGAGAAACAAGAATTTTGATTAATTGATTGATTAATAAAATTGATGTTTTTAGTCCCCTATATGCACAGAAAGCCTAATCGGGACTGGACCCACAGTTTAAAATGATATCCGAAACACTGTGCCTCCACCGAGTATCGAACCCGGGCCCCTTGATTACAAGGCGACGACGTTACCATTATAAAAGCTCTGGAAGCATTGTCATGGTGCATACCATAGGCAGATCGCGATGTAGTAGAAAATCCAGCACCGTGGGATACGGACGTTTTTCTAAATTATGGTAGCTACTACAGTTAGTGAGCTGAATCTTTGCGGGTGAACCCTGACAAAGACCGGCTGCGCAGTAGCAAGGGGAGGAGCTATAAGCTACCTTAGCCATTTCATCAGTCCACGGATAGTAAAATTTTAATAGCTATAGACAGTTTAGTCTTGCTCGATGTTAATGATTTTATTTGTAAAAGGGCTACTAATTATTATTATTATTTTTATTATTATTATTATTATTATCACCATCATCATCATCATCAGGCAGTTTACAATTAATCAACAATATATTTCTTGTTTATACAGTCTCATTGTATGTGTCAATGCGCAACTATTAACATTATTATTATTGTTACTATTACTACTATGTTTATTGTAGGAGTGCATTAATATTTCTATTTTCAATTTTTGAAAGAATCTTTTAAAATATGTCTGAATGTTTACTTTTCGAGACTACGTTTGTTGCCATTTATATTTTTTAACAACAAATCTGAAACATGCTTAGGTTGTGAAGAAAATAACTATTTTAATTGAGGAATATATGACCAACCAATATAAATGAACCAATAATATTTTTTTTACAAAATTCTTCCAAGTAATAATGAAATGATTAATTGTTGATTTGATATTGTAATTAATGCAAAATGTGTACTAAACCAATGGAAGGAGTTTGGATCCGATAAATCCTTCCCTTATACATGACCATGGTTACTAGTAACTGCATTAGTAACAACTGTTAACTTAACCTAACCTAACCTAACCGTTTCTCAGCAGAAAATGGATTTAAACAGTCATAGTCTCGACTACGATGCGAGACCGAGAACTATAATTTTGTAACGATCAAGACTTCAGCAAATCCATCGCGAGAACGCTGCAGAGATTCTTGTAAAATGTTTATACTGTTCCGGCGCTGAGGACTCAAACTGGCGTCTGGATACTTGGGGTATGCCTCAATGAGGTATTCTTGGCCCGCTATATTCCTAGATGACCTTGAGCATAATTTCAACGCACCTATTTCCAGAATTAATGTTCGATGATGCCTGTAAAAAGGTTAGAACGGAAATTAACTCACAACAGACCTGTTACCCATTACAACAAAATTTCACGATAGATGGAGCTGCTTTTTATATTTACATATACATGGCAAACTACCAAGGATAGATTATATTTCTAATTATAATTTTAATGGTTTATAAAATTTTAAAGTGTGACGTAAATATTATTTTAATAGACAGGCAGACGGGACAGTATGAAAATAGTCGCCGTTAAAATTGTATTTAAATGTAGTATTTTTTACATTATTATTGATCAATTTCTGAGGAAGAGGTTGGTCATGTTGAGAAGAAATAACGTCTCACGTAGTTTGCTCTTTATGTACAACATTTATTTACACTTCTACCCTTCGCCGTATATACATCTTTTCATAACAAGTCCAATATCAACTGCTCCCGGTTGCCTTTTGCCCCATAATACAGAGAATTGCACTTATCAAGACTTCTCTCTACGAGCGCACTATTTACCATAGCGCTAACCCGCTCCCGCAGTTTAGCACGCAGAGGTCCCTACGCTTACTCTTTGTGCGTATCGCTGCATCCAAAAAAACTGTCAATCCATTGACGGACGGCCACTTTCAGCGATCTGAGAGCCTGAAAATCTGAGAGCATAAGAGAGAGCGTAACAAGTAACAACCGGTATTTATACTCTGACAAACGACCCGCCCCCAAACCGCCGGGGCAAGGCCCTTTCAAACAGGGAAGCCGTTGAGAGAACACAACCGTTGGCTTCATCGACTACCGGGCAAAGAGCAACCTAAGCCAGAGCATATACAAAGAAATGCACTTTTAGATAGATACTTTCCAATTTCCAGCTGTGTGCGTAAAAATCACAATTACTCTTAGATGATTTCATTAGATCATAATTTCCATTTCTGTGAACTACTCCCCGTGGCGGAGTGGTTAGCACATCGCGCTATGACGCCAGGGGTCCCGGGTTCGAATCCTGGCCTGGGCATGGATGTCTGTGAGTGTCCATTCATCAAATTTCATCATATCACCACTCATCCCTATCTTAACAAATTAGCCAAAGTGGCACAAGAAGCGAATAAAAATAAAGCCAATCAATCAATCATACTACAGCAAAACATCGATAATCCGGACGCCGATAAGCCGGATTTCGCTTAATCCGAACAGGCCAAAAAAAAAAAAGCAGAATGCAAGGTTTTAAATGTGGCAAGAAGTCTACAATCGCATTCTTTATTTTGCTCCGTAACGGCTAGGAATACGTACTTCCAACGTCCATGGAAGAAGTTTCCAAAGTAGTCGGGCACATCATCATAATATGAGTATCGCGTATGTACGTACTACATTGTATGTACAGTATTGCTTTACATTTTACTGTACTGCATAGTGTATTTAGGCCTATGCTCTTTAAATACACCATAATAAGCGGAGTTTTAATGGACATTTTTACTGATCTTTTAGGTTATGTCAGTTAATCCGGACTTTCGTTAAACCGGTCAACTTATCCCCCCATTAGTTCGGATTGAAGAGGTTTTACTGTATTTAGTGTTGCTGCACTGAGAAAAATTTCCCTTCTGTAGGGAAATTCCGACCGAATTCTATGGGAAGAAGGAAATTTCTATTAAAAATAACATTTCAGGGAAATTAGAAAACACCAGACTTAATATTAATACACATTATTATTTGTTTCCAGTTTCACATCCGTAACTTTTTGTTTTTTTACTCTTATGTACATTGTTTGAGTACTAGCTTATATATATTAATATTTATATTTTTTAAAAATTTGTGTTGCTTGTCTACATCTTCGGGTAATAACAACTATGCAGATGAATGATAGAATTACGAAATATGTGATGTAACAGGATTGTTCATCTATTTCTGACGAGGATTCGAACCTAGACCATCTGGGACGGTAGCGAGGAAGCTAGCTGTAGCATGTGATTAATTTATTGAGCCAAAAGGAAAATTTTGTCCTAAGATTGTTGCAACACTGCTCCTATTTGGTCGGATGGGCGTGATAAATGGCTTTTTTCAGCCTTGTTGATTATAGTTTGGTACGCTAATAGAGGCGGTTCAAGGACAATCTTCTAACACCCAGCCTGGGACATTTCTCTCCCTTCTCTCTACTTCTCGGAAGGTATTCGCCTGGTTGCAGTGTTGCCAGTTTCCTAGTAGTGATTCTCACTAGATCATTCTCTCCGTATTCTGCCTAAATTGTAAACACATTATCAAATCACTAGTTAAATATTGTGTTGGAATATGCACAGCAGCCACGTTTCCTAGTTGTATGTTTCTTACAAGTGTTCCGTTTCATAAAAATTCTACAAGACAGTTGGTAGCGCAATAGACAAGCAACACCGAGGGGGAATGGGTCGAGGAGAGAGAGAGAGGATAAGGTAACGACTGCTACAGATGTTGATTTGGAGAAATGACTCATCGCACCCAACTGAAACACCTTCTTGGTGAAGTACTGTATTTCTTGGATAGATTAGGCTTGTTAGGTTGATATCTCTTAACATACTTACACTACATTTACCCTAACAACGAAAGCATTTAGCCTGACGTCAGAAGATGAAATACGGCGCTTGACCAAGAAGGTGTTTGTGTTTGATTGTGATAAAGGGGCTAGGATTTTGATGACCTTAAAATTGCCAAAAAATGACCTTTAAGAAATGCATTTATGACCTAATATGTACATGCAAGAAAATGCCCTATAAACTTAGAAAAATGACCTAACAATTCTGAAAGATTTGTAGAACAAATTTATAAACTACCAAGAGAAATTCAAATTACAAATTAACATTACAGTATCTATCACATGTCCATTGCGTACGGTAGTACAAGTAAGTAACTTCACTTTTTGTCATCTTTCACACTTTAAGTACTGAGTTGCAGTACACAACGAAAATCATATGCAACTTTTCAAAAGTGAATGATTGTCGGTTGTCGGACAAGAGAGCCTTGTACATGGAAAAAACTTCTCTGATTTCCAATGAACTTGACTTGAAATGAACAATATCACTTGCTGTTAAGTCACTTTCAATTCCATGGAATGCAAATTGTTTCCCTGACAAAAAGTCCGATACAGAGCACAAAACTATGTACCCCTTGTTTTTTAACAATAATCCGTTCGGCGACAATGTATTTACTGATAGAGGGGGAAATCACATTGTTTGAGCTGAATTGTTACACAACAGCTTGTATCAACAATACTGCACCGAATTGCTTTGTTTCTTCAAACACAGTCGTTCAGAACCGCGCTGAAGGCAATGAGACGAGAGTCGGGAACCTCTCTCCTTCAAAGGGTTACATTTGCATGTAAAATGCCCCTTCTTTCACCAAAATGTAGAAAAATGCATAATATGACTTTTAAAAGGCCGAAAAATGACTTAAACTGTTTAAAAAGTTTAAAAAAATGACCTTTACTCCAAAAAGGTTCAAAGAATTGCAAAAATGCCCAAACAAAGGCGTCCCAATTTATTCACTTTCGTGTAAAACACGTTCCTATCTACTTATGCAATGTTTCTGCCTTACCAAAAAAAAGATGCATTTGCATCAAAATCCTAGACCTAGTTACAAGTGAGACCTCTGATTTTTATGCTGGTCGGGAGCAAGAAAGTGTTCATTAAAAAAATTTTAAAAAAGTAACAGACTTTGGTTAACTGTAAATTGTTAACACAAGAGTGATCCTCATTTTCAAGGTTTAGTTGGACATAAGATTGAGAACGATCCTCGTATATTGTAGGATTATTGTTATTATTATTATTATTAGTAGTAGTATTGCTTCTCGAAATTATGAGTAGCTGCTTCCCCCGCCAATGGTGGAGCTGCAGTCAGTATGAAGACGTGACGTTGTCAAAGTTTACCTCAAGATCGCTGCCAGTAAATGTAGTGTAGCCAACTGTGCACGAGTTATTGAAATTGTCTCCGTGAGCTACCGGTGGCCCGCGATCGTCACCCTCACCATCCTTCGCATAGACAGATAGTGCAAACTGTGTAAAAATTGTGCAGTTACTTAGAAATCCTCTGAAATGTCCATATTTAGTAACATTGAACAAGGCTGGAAAATATTCAATATTAAAAACACTCCTACATATCGATTATAAGGACCACCTTATTACACGTACCACATAGACCAAGCTTATAATAGGCTTGTTATACTAATGTACTGAAATCAATACCCAAAAGCACTTTCCACATATTATTCGTGTGACGTTTTTAGAATTATCAGCAAAAGCTAGGCATGTTTCAGAGAAGCAAAATCAATAGTTTTCAAACATGTTTACTGAATTCTCGACCGGAACGGGAGTCATCTTCTCGTGTCGAAAAGGATTTGATGTTCTCGTTCTCGATTTTTAAGTACACCGTCTCGGTACAAACCTCACTAAAAACTAATTTCTTCACGATCATTTCAATGGTACGTTCTGATGCAACAGCCCACTCCCAACCTGAAGAAGAGACACGCAACATGGAGACTTTTCTCACAACTATTCCCAAGCTCTTGCTCCCATCTTAGTTATTTTTACATCGTGACCGTGAGCATGGATAAATCTGATGAAATACAGGGTGGTCCAAAAGTATGGAGACATCCGAATAAAAGTTAAATGGCATACTGTTCCGCAAAACTAACACTGCTGCCATCGTGATGTGCTTATTGTTGCCCTAGCACCAACCGTGACGACGTTATTAACGTTTCTTTGCTGTCACCCCAAAAAAGACTAGTCATGAACCCAAGACCACTCACGTTTAAATGATGTGTTCATTGTGCTGAGCACCCTGCTTGAAAGTGTCTGCGGTAATGCTGGCACAGGCGCCAATGATTCGTTGCTTAAAATGTTCCACATCCAGAATTTTCACTGAATACATGATGACCTTGACATGGCCCCACAGGTAGAAATCTAGCGGAGTGAGGTCTGGGGAACAGGGTGGCCACTCCACAGCACCTCGCCGGCCAATCTAAGTGTTGGAAAACTGCACGTCCCCCCACCACATACACAAACACCTGTTATACTCCATGAGGCCTCAAAAAGATCGCTTCGCGGGCTTGCAGAGACGACAATATGGGGGGGTGTCTGCGAGATCCAATCAGGTCCGCGAATGAGCGAGTCCGGTTGCCACAGCTAGCTCGCTCAACCCTTCTGGAAGCGTGCGTGACCTCTGCCTCTCGCTACTCGGCCTGTTTGTTCGGCTGAGGACACTCACAAACATTGTTTCACATAAAATAATGTTTTCACATAATAAATCCATTCTATAAGTAAACGAACAACACACATATTAACTATTTTCGATAAAAATATTTGAAACACTATTTTTATGTAGTAGTACTTTGTTAAAAAAATAATTTCGGTAATGTCCGATATGTTTAAGTCAGGGACGTATATTGTAGGCTAGCTAGGGTATCTGCGAATCCTGAAGCCTAGAGAGTTAAATACAGAAGAAAAATATATTAGAGACATTATAAAGTGTGAATAAATTCACTCACTATAATAAGAAAATAATGGCAATTCTGAAGTTGGCAACCTGAATTCTTAGGAGTTGGCAACCTGAATTCTTAGGAGTTGGCAACCTGAATTCTTAGGAGTTGGCAACCTGAATTCTTATGAGTTGGCAACCTGAATTCTTAGGAGTTTGCAAACTGAATTCTTAGGAGTTGGCAACCTGATTTCCTATGAGTTGAGTTGGCAACCTGATTTCCTATGAGTTGGCAACCTGAATTCTTAGGAGTTGGCAACCTGAATTCTTAGGAGTTGGCAACCTGAATTCTTAGAAGTTTGCAGCCTGGCTGCCGTTATGGCAACGTGTCTTCCTTGATGACGTCAAGAACTAGCAAGATGGACGTGGGTTTACATCGGGGGTTTACGTGGGCCTAGTCTTCTCTCTTCCTCCATAGCTTAGAATCGCGTGTCATAGTGAACTAGTGCAGGTCTTGGACTCAGCATTTCATTTAGCCATTTTTGCATCGAAACGTAAAAAAAAGGCCTACTGCAAAAATCCAAATGGTAACACTAACATGGGGTTACGCACCACCCCCAACCACCAAACTGCTAGATTTGAGAGCTCTCTGCTTACAACACCAACAACGAACAGTTATCTCATCCAGTTTAAAATAACAATGAAAGTCAAGAGCAAGTATAGATAAGACATCAGCGTTGCCAACTCTATAGTTTAAGAACTAGAAATGGTTGAAATTTTCCCTGGGGTTACTGGTAGCTCCTGTTAGCGTTCCAGGGTTAAAAATAATAAAAAAAAATAGAACATCCAGGCCACTGCTCGTGTTAGCGAGAGGGGTTTGAAGCGTAGACCCGTGCTTATCTAGAAACAGATCAAACAAAAAAGAACAAGCGTTATTTCCTCACCACAAGCTAATTTGGACAAGTCTCTTCCTTCACTTTGTAAATTTATTACTGTAAATAATTAGCAAGTCCTGCAATTTACTTCTTAGATTGATGGAGATGATTTGTTTTCCTCCTGCTGATTAAGGGAATGAATTATTCGAGCTACCCCCTCCCCCACCAAGAAGTGTTGCGTCATGTAAGTTCCACAGTATTTGTTAACGCTTCCGTGAGCTCTGTAATTGTACGTTTTGCATGCTTGCTTTGATGCTGCCTGTTCGTGTAAATGACCATAAATTAATGGTCGAGCTGACAACTACAGGACTGCGAAACGCTAGTTCCCCAGGGTCGTGGGAACTGCTAGCCATAATTGACTTGTTGAAAACTCTCTTCGCTTGCTCATCTTTCGCATGATCCCTTGCCATTTTTATGAGTATTACGTAGCTTTTAGCAGGATTTTGATGTAATTACAAGTACATATTTTATTCGAGTGCATTGAGGTGAAGCTCACCCTGGTCGATTGCAACATTTCATGAAGGCATATGGGGTTGTGAAGTCACAATATAGGTTATTTATGGAGGTGAAGTGATCAGCACCACACTCCGGCAGTCACGGTTGCCCTCAGGTACCAAGGGATCCCGCAGAATTTTTCTGAGAGGGGGCAGCAGTGTTCAAAGTGGGGCATACTATCCTCATAGTTAAGAACATTCTCACAAAGAATCCCCAACTAGAATGATTTGCATAGGCACCCCCCCCCCCCGTAATTGCCTTTTGCTCCATGTTGCATACAAGCATCCCCTCATCTTTCTCTAAACTGGCAAAGCATCCTCTAGCTAGGAATTTCTACTTCGAACACTGGGGGCAAAGTAAGATTTCGTATCTTGCCCTTCAGTCATAAAAACTCATATTTTGCCTAGTATTCTTATTATTAATTTTATACAAATCATAAAAGCAAAATTGAATTGAAAATACCTTCGTGGTGTTGTCAAGTTCAGACTTGACTTGACTACTTAAATAGAAAATGGATTCGACTTGCTTCGTTTCCATCAACATCTATCGCATTGTTGAACATGTAGAGGTATAAATTGTGTTTTTTAAACGATTCACAGCTCGCCCCTTCAACATACACAACATACACACCATAGATTTTAAAACCTTGTCTCTAGGTTCAAAACATGCAGTATCTGAAGTTCTGTGGATATAACTATTGACAATAGACAGGTATTCTTTGAATCATCACATAACGCCCATTTCCCTTTTGATATATGTAGGTTTATTCATATCTTATTTACAGAAGATGTTAAGACTTGGCCGTTATTAACAAAATCCCCATTTCAGTGTTCCCTGTCCCCCCTTCCCGAAGAGAGTGTGTAGACGCGTGTAGCCACCAGTGATGTGCATCTACGCGTAAATAACGATAGTCTACATTCTACACATAGACTATTTTATACACTCAGATTACGTAATCTATGTAAACAACATGGCGGAAGGTGATTACTTAGCAAAGGGCGCCGTGGAATTAGAAGAAAATTATACTGCATATCAGTTGCTGGTGTGTGACAAGAAATTTTCATACTCTTTCTTCCAAATTCGAACAATTTCTCACCTGGAAGAAACCTAATATAGGAAACATTCTAGTGTTTTATGGGGAAAAGACCACTTTTGCCTCGCGACTGCCATCTGTTGTTGTTTTCTGCATACTATTTATCTTCTTTCATAGTTGATAATAGAAGAGAAGATAAATTTGTTGTAAATAGGATTCTTTTTATTTCGTTAGGAACCAATATAGTTGAAAATGTCACTTTCCTTTCATGAAACCCTTCTAAATTAATTTTAATGCACTTTAGATTGTCTACGTAGTCTATGTAAACTACAACCCAATGTAATCTACGCGTAGATTACGTGTAGACAACGCATGTAGACGTAAACTTATAGTCTACGGCACATCACTTGTAGCCACTGACCTCACGAGTAAAAAAGAATAACCTTTCGGTACCAAAAAAGGTGGCTGAAGGTATGTGTACGCGTGTACCCTGTTTCCCACATGAAATGTACTATTGAAATAATGTGGAAAGAGCAAGTATGTGTATTAAAAGAAAGAAAGTTAATATCCCCGTCGGTTCACATAAGCTGCTCGTCAAGTCAACCTTGCAGCAGGTTTTCGCATATGTAGTTCCAAACGTGCGCGCAAGAACATAGTTCCACTGAGACGGGTTCTATTCCGACACAACTGCATACTTGCAAGAAAACAGTTATTTAATTTGTAATATACAGACAAAATAGTACATCCATTAGCAGGTATGGACTTAATTGGTTGCAATCACTGTGCAGACGAACTTGGAACCGTAGATTCGCCAACTGCAATGTGTAGTGCGTTGAAGAGACACTGAAACTTTAGAGCGAGTCGAGCGAGACTGAATGCGTTGCAGAACGCGTGAAATCGGCGATACCAGTGTTGCACATCCCACTATTTTAACCCTATGTTTATTGTAGAGCGGCGAGAATGGCTGAATCTACTGTTCAGCGCGCGGTTTTACCCGAATGTTATTTTGAACTTCGTCCGAAGGGAAATTTTCTTCAAAGACAAGCAAGTTGTTTTGAATGCATAATCCTCCTTGCGGCAACAAGATCAAAGTAAAACAGGGCGTGAGGTGATTTGCCGTCAATGTGCGCACGAATTGTATCACGGGTGTTGAATGATTTGCTGTTTGAGTTTAGCAAGAGGAAACGATTGTTTGTTTTTTGACGACAAAAGAATCTCCGCGGTATTAAAAGATATCGCAGTGAGAAGAAACATGTTTATTATTTGGACGAGACGTCCTTCAACTCGGTGGGTGGGGGAAGGGGGAATAAAACATGGAAGGATACCAGCATGCAAAACCACGCCAGGGCTGAAGAAACCAACGATGAGGGGAAGGGGGAGGCTTATTGTTTCACCCACTGGCGGCAATGAAAGCTTTGTTGAAGGTGCATATTTACTGTTCCGCGCAAAGAAAGGGAAGGGTGATTATCCGCAAGAAATGGACAGACCAAGATTTGAATCCTGGTTTAGTGAAGTGATTCATAAATTGAAACCAGAGTAATAGCGACAGACAATGCACCTGATTGTATATATCACCAATAACAAATGATGCTTTTTTGGTGGTATAACTTGAATTGCGTGTGTCTTACAGGAACGGATGTATTGCGGACGAAGCAACCACGTTTTTCATAAATGTATTTCTTTCTAAACCAAAAAAAAAAAAAAATTGTCATTAAATTCAAGAGGGCCTATCGTTGTTTACTTTTATCTTCGTTCATTTTTATTTTTGCGTGCTCGAAATATACACACACGCTCTCATGTTTCGAAGATATTTCGCATTTATATTAAGTAATGACACATTTATTAAATAATCTATGCGCAGAAAGTACTTTTAAAATTTTATGTTTCAGGAGACAAAGAGAAGCAAAAATACATTCCACTTGACATGCATGCGGGTTTTGATGTGTTGTGCGGTTGGCAATACTGTGGATTTTCTCAGTGTCTGCGATGTAAGCAGTTCGGCGGTTGAGGAAAGACTGGCACGGAAGATTCTGAGCTCAGTTCTCGCGCGGATTGATACATAAAACCTGCTGCAAGGTTGACTTGACGAGCAGCTTAGTAAGGACAGAAATCTCGCCCAGCCGTTCCCCTTAGAGAAGAAGATACCTCGTACATCGTAGTACTCCTTCAAACATCTGAGACCGACTGGATAAGAAACCTTTTCGAGCAAGGCCTCATCTCCAAGAAGCTATCTACTACCAGCAAGCTACGGCACCTAGCGACCTGTTGAGTGAGATGAGTCAAGGCAAAATTCTGAGACCAACTGCTCCCTTTCCTTCCTTTATATAGGCCCCGCTAATCACCTAACCGTTACTGGAAACGTTCCGCTGGTCGGCTGTCCAGCGACACCTACCTAACCCAACGGCCAAGAATTCAAACGTACAGGAATACATAGACATACACAAAAGTTGCACACTCACATTACCAAAACATGTGAAACTAAAAACCTACCGACCCAATTAAATTAATTAACATATAAAATAAAAAGGATCAAGTAATGATCGCATCATTACAAACAGTTCTTTGTCTTTTTGTAATCTTTCATGATGCACAGATATGTAAAAGTAGCTGTCTCTCGTGGCATCCCTCATCCACATTTTTATGCTACAATTTCAGCATTCGACCTGACTGAATTTCTTCCTTATATCTCAGGAGGAGATGTACTGGTCTCTGCACCATTTCTGGTGGTAATTCTCTTTCTTTTATAACTCCCTTCTTTTCTTCCTATCACTTTCTTAATACCTTACTGCCTGTTTGTCTGTCTACGTCTGTTTGATTCTCTTTGTAGCAAGGCCGCCTCGTTGCCTTGTAATGAAGAGGTACCGGTTTCGATACCCGGTGGAGGCACATGCTGGTTCGAACTTTAAACTGTAGGCCCGGTCTTGATTAGCCTTTTGTGCATAAAGTGATCTTAAAACGAAACTCAACTCTCTCTATCAGTTTCTTGTTTTTCAATTCAACTATATTCAACTGGAAAATCTTGACAACATTGACTTGTTTGTTTGCATAAATCGTTTGAATAACCTACCCATGATTTAAACCCAGGATTCATAATAGTGTGTTAACTTTACTATATCCATTGTCAGGATGGAACTTGAGTTTTGTCTTCCAAAATAAATTTTCGGTAAGCGTTCATGGAAAACAAATCAGTCTCTCAGTTTGCACAGACTACATCGTATTTCAGTTTCATGTTTACATAATAAGACAACCTGGGAGTCGGGGTGGGGCGATTCGAACATTCGTATCGTTCATTTCAAGTTAAGAAATTGTTAATAACGAAGCGAGAAATGTGTTGAATTGAATAAAACTGAGCGCAAAAAAAAAGAAATCAGTTTGTGTTTTCATATTCAGTCAGTTAAACCAAAGAACATATAGTTTCACAGTTTTCAAAATTTCAAAACACTGACCTCCGTGGCAGAGTGGTTATCACAGCACGCTACGACACCAGGGGTCCCGGGTTTGAATTCCGGCGTGGGTGTTCTTTATCACTTTCATCATATCATCACTCATCTTCTGATTAGCCAAAATGGCAGAAAGGTCAAGTAAAATATACAATATCAGTCAATCAAATCAAATCAAAATTCCAAAACAGAGTTTTATGTGATAGGTCACACAACGTAAACACTATGACTAAAATGTCTCCATAACTTTTAAAGCGTTTTCTTGAAGTGTATAAAAGTTAATAACAAAATAGAATAACTATGCATCTCAGTACACTAACTGTATGAAATGTTAAGAAAAATAAGAAAATACTTGTACTGGATATTCATTCATCTGGTGGATTGAGTAGCCAAATTCTCCCAAGGATATAATAATAATGATTATTATTATTATTTCAATAAAACTAGTTGATTTTAATGACTTTATAATAGTTATTATTTTACATTTATTATTTTACATTTATAATACTAAGGATGGTAATTGACACGGTCGTGCCAGGTTGAACCATAGGATATTAATAGCCATAAGAATATATTTATCTCAATACAAATTGAGAATGAGCAACATGAGACTGTACCTAAGTATATTGGTATACGCGTGATACCTCCCAGGGCACGGGAAAACATGAAGATTTGCAGTAAATAGAAACAAAAACAAAGAACTTACGTTTTAACATATGAATTCAGAATCTATGTATCTTGATTATGCAATTTAAAAAGAACCAAAGTTGTACATCATAACGAAACTCAGAAAAAAAAATCCCACTAACAGCACAATCTTTCTCTCATGGACTTCCATTAATCTCGTAACTTCCAGCTACAAGATTCATATATACCAGGCGGGATGGTGTACTTCAACAGTCTGTTCATACGTCCGGGAAGGACATGTCATAATAATTATTATTATTCTTATTATACCATTAATTATTATTATTAAATATTATACTAAACGATTAAGATATTAAATTAATGTCGAAGTGCTAAATACTGTCCAAGGTTATCCCACGACTGTTTTTATTCCCAATATCGTATAACAGCGGGAATGCATCTGTTTATAAACGGCCTTGATATTCCTGGAAGCAATCGACTCGATATGATGGAACACACATTATCGTGCAGCACGCGAGATTGTAACAGTAGCTTTCCACAATCGGGTGGGTAATTAGCGGGGAACGATTTCAAAGCCTTTAGCGCTGACATCTATCAGAAACATCTCGCGATAACACACCGAATCGTAGCAGAGCAAGTGTTTCAACCTCACGCAGTCTCGTTCAATGATCATGTAACTACACTAGATGGCACTGACTATCCCGGTTAACTAAATGATAGAAGAACCAGGATAAATGATTGCGGTGAAGTGAAGGAACGATGAGCAATTGGACCAATACTTTTGTTTTAGTTTTTAAAATATAACAATATTGTCACTTAAGTGTGGATAAAGACTGAGCAGAAAGTATTAATGAAACACTTTTAAAAATAGTATATTGTGTTTATAATATAAATGGCAAGAACGATAGGTACAGTAAAGATAGATAGATGTGTTATATTGGCTGACTTCGTCTGTCGGAATAAAAATTATAGATACTCGAGTTTACTTTCCAATTAAAAATTAACCAGTAAATCTACATAAAAAAAGAGTCCTACAAACAAAAGAGTTATAGTCGACGCGCTAGCTACGTTAACGACCGGCTGGCTTTGAAGTCGACGGAGCGCGCCCACCAGCTGCAACAATCACATTCAACACAAAGTGTTGCCACACATCTACTCTACGCCACCTTGTCCCACAACCACGTTTCCACGGTCTTCACATTGAAGTTGCAAAGTACGGCAACAGCGTATCCGCAGTCATGTGACTGAGACTCCACGTGGAGTAGACGAGCAGAATGACAGCTGCGCCCATTGGCTGAAGGTTGACTGTGATTGGACGAAAACAACTCGCCCGCTATTTATCCCACCCACGTTTGTGGCGGCGGCTTTCTTTAGTTCTTCGACGTTAACGATGTAAACGCGTGGACTATACATCAAAATTTAGCTTATTCAATTCTACGTTCATCTATGCTAACAAAGAAAAGTGCAGGTGTTTTCGAGTTTTGCACACGATCTCTCTCTTTGAAATTCTATAAATATAAAACGGGTTTTACGATAGTGAGGAAATTTTAGTACGGAGCAGACAGATAGGTTTTAAACACAATTCTTAATTTTCAGATTTTTAAAATGTGTCAAAAAACAGTTCTTGTCAATTTTGCGAAACAACTTTTTCTTAGTATTCGGTAGTCCTACAAATTTTATCTTGGTCTTGTTTCGAAGCTCTTTGCATATGTTTTTAAAATGTATTCTAATTGTCAATTCACATTGCGAAACCGATTTTTTACAGATTTTTATTCAACGGAGTGAAGACGTACGTGCAATGTGGCAACACCGGACTCATCGATGTCCGTTGAGTCTTGGAAACTGCTGGTTGCCACTGCGAGCCAGTGCATGAGGTGTGTTTTTTAGACCCGGTGTTTTGTAGCTCCGTACCCCTCTTTCGAAGGTAGCGTTCGCCACTGTATAATCGGTAATCCATTGTGTTCAAGCAGAAATTCACAGTAGCCTTGGTCTCGTCTCATCTTTGGCAGGATGTTTTTCGAGTACATATTTTCCAACATAACTCTGCGGTATAGATTACATATTTTCCGTGCGTATCCACCGAAGGAACGTTTATTTATTCTGAGGAAAACTCATGAAAGCGGACAATCATTCTGTCACTATTCGTTTGGTCTGTTTGTGGGAAACAGAAGGCTTCTTTCGCGAGTGATGGGAAGTCCGTTTCGCTACCATTAACTATTACATAAGTCCAACAGAGTCTGTCGTGCATTTGTACGATGCTTCCTTCTGCCAAAACTAATAATTTTGTCCGTGACTTTCGCCAATACTTACAGAACGAACTGCCGAGACGAGAAGTGTATACATTGGCAAAGTAGATCGAGTTATGTAAGTCCAAAGAGCATGAGACGTTCAAAGCAGAATGAAAATGGATACAATTCCACAATGCGAGTGAGCATTCTTTAGTTTTACTTGGGGAGTACGGGATGATCTTTCTGAATGTACACAGACTTCAGACTAGGCTTACCATACGTCCAGGATTAGCCCAGACAGTCCTGTTTTTTTTTTTAGTGTTGTCTGGGATTGCAAAATGTCCGGCTTTTGAGAATCTGAACATGAAAATAGCTACCGGTATTGAATATTGACGACCAGAATTTATGACCGTCAAGGATCGATCGATTATAAGGATCGATTCTTTTCTTTCTTCGAGAAATCGACTTCCGAGCGGTTCCGTTTCTGTACTTCCGTGAGTGTCTTGGTGGTCTTGCAAGCGTGTGAAGTAACTCGTCTACACGTTTTTGATAATTATAAGTATTTACAAGGGCTTTGCATTTGGCAATGGGCAAAATAAAGTGTGTATTTAAACGTTAACAAAAAAGTATTATCCCATGGCAGTACAAGGTTCCTTAGTTTGTTGCCTGCAATAGAAAGAATTCTTGCCATTTTGGATGGGCTAAACTCATACTTCCTCTCTTCTGACAAACGCCCAAAATTATTATTTGATTTATTTGAAAATCCAGAAAGTGAATTGTATTTGAAATTTTTGCATGGTTCTCTACAGTTATTTAATAATGTAGTTTTGAAATTGGAAGCTAATTCTATCACAGCAACCGGAGCATTTCAGACACATTCTCAATTAATTTATCAACTTCAGGAAAGGAAAACCCATCTACTACCAAAGAATTGCTATGCACTCTAAAAGAAAATAATGATGTTCAGGAACAAAAATTCTTTTTAAGCGTAGACAATTTTAATAATTCTAGTATCTGATACTTAGAGTTGTGGAAAAACAATAATAATAATTAATAACATTAATAATGTTACAATAAAATGTTAAGGCTTTTAAGTAATTTCAATTTATTTTTGTAAAAAAACCTGAAATTCAGCAGTAATGAGTTGATCGCGAATATGTCCTGAGTTAGACCCAAAAAATTTGGTAAGTCTACCTCACACTGGATTGCATTTTGCTGACTAACGAGGCTATGGCGACTGGACCCTGCAACCAGTATAATTCCCGGCAGGACTTGTGTGGACTATGGTCCATATGTGTTTGTGGTTGTCCCTTAATCTATCTCATCGTATCGCAATTCATCCTCATCTTCGCGATTAGCCAAAAGTTGCAGACAAGTGAAGAAAATCAAACCAATTCAGTTCAATATTTAGTTTTACGTGGTATTTCGTGGTATATACAGGACACAGCTGCAAAGGCAGTGTAGGTAGGATTTGTGGGGTTGGAAAGAGGTATGACGGACATGGTAACGAGACGAGATCAAGAGACCGAGACCGAGACCGAGAGGAGACAGAAATGGCCATTTGAAAATCGAGACGAATCCATTGGAAACTTATCGAAACTCAAGAAAACAAGTTTGAAAAGTTTAAACGCATTTTATTTCGTGCATATTTTATTCGGACTTACCAACGGGGTAGCTGACTGTTTGCTTATCGCAATTCCAAAGGAAATCCATTATTTAATCTATGTGTACATATATTCAGGATAAAATTACGTTTGTCGAGGGTTCGTAGCGTCGAGACGAGAGCGCTAAACAGAAGACGTACTACTTTGTTCTAATTACGTATATATCCTACGAAAGCTTGTTTGGTGCAGGAACGTACAGTGATCGGCAATAAAAATGTGACACCTAGATCCTGAAATGCTTGCTTCCCTTCAAAGCTTTGTGTTGCCTAATTCTACGGCGGTGTTAGTGAGGATGTGTTATTCAAATCAACCTATCGCCGAAGAGTTATGCAACACACATAACGCCATTCAGGGAAGCGAGCATTTCAGGATCTAGGTGTCCCATTTTTATTGCCGCTGACTGTACATTCTAGGTTATTTAGGCTTCATGTGAAGCCTGAAGCCTAGACACTAAAATATACATAAAAAATTGGTTAGAAATTGTAAATAGAAATCTTCATTTTAGTAAGGTGATTATGGAGTTAGCAACATGTTTTAGGAGTTTGCAACCTGTCTGCCGTAACGATGGCAACGTGAATTCCTTGTAGATGCCGCGAACTAAGTGGGTGTGTGTAACCACTTATAAACGGGGTTCTCCCATAGCTTATGACTACGTGTCATAGTACGACGTAGTCCAGGTCCTGACCTCAGCTTACGCCACTGCACAGGTTAGCTGACTTTCGAGATGAGACCGAGTCGGACGTTAAAAACTCGAGATGAGAATCCGGAACGCACTAGATCAGTGTTGCTCAACCGTCGGGCCGCGAGAGATTCTCCTGAAGTTTGCGACTTGCAGCCCGAGCAGACAACCAACTGGAAAGATGACCTTTCGTTCGGGGTTCACCATCAATAAGAGGAAATTCTTTCTTGCAAGTGCTGGTGAGAATAGAAAGTCGCTGAGAGGGGACTGTCTCCCTCCCCTGCAGCCTTCAAATTAAATTTTCTTAGAACCGGAATGGTGAAGCGGCTTGCAGCCCAGCAGAGCAATGTATTGAAGTGTAAATATTCCGATTCATTGGAATCTTTCAGTGCGCGGAATGGAATATGCCAATAAAAATCAATACTTACTAAATTTATTTCATGATATTGGCCGGAGGAAAGTAAAAAGGTAAACAATTCCATTATTGATTGGGTGAGTAGGTGTTTTAAGTCCACTTTATGCACAGTAAGGGACTGGACCTACAATTTAAAGTGGGGTCCGAACCACCATGTGTCTCAACCGGGTATCGAAACAAAAGATTCCATTAGATTCAGTCGTTGTCAACTAATTCAAACGAAATTTTATATTTGTCAACAAGCCTAGCAACAGTTGAACTAATATTCTCTATGATTATGCCATAATTTATTTATTAATATTAATTTTCAAGGGTACATATTAATAAACGTATAAAGTTAAAAAATTAGAAACCTATTTACAAGTGGGGCCTCCCAGATGGCGTAGTGGTAACGTCGTCCCCTTGTAATCCAGGATTGATTGATTGATTGATTTGCTTTATTTTACTTCGCTTCTTGAATGGGCACTCACAAATATCCATGTCCAGGCCGGGACTCGAACACGGGACCCCTAGCGTCGTAGCGTGATGTGCTGACCACTCTTTTTTTGGGGGGAATACCCTCTACACGGAGGTATCCCCCACCAGTCACACTTTTTCTCACTTTTACACTTTTCAATTCTTACAGTTCTCAGCTTCTTATCATTTGGGACTCGAACCCGGAACCCCTGGCGTTGTAGCGCGCTCTGCTAACCACTCCGCCACGGAGGTTGACACGGGGACCGGCTTTGTAATCAAGGAGTCTCAGGTTCTATACCCGCAGCTGATGACTGTACTGCATGAGTGTTTTGAGCATCTAGAACATCGCCTTTTGTGATACGACCAGGCCTGCCGCTGGGGTCAGCCTTGAGCCTCAAATCAGCTAAAGAAGCAAAGAAGTGAACCACTGCACTAGATAAGAATCTATTTGCGGGACAACATATCCCACCCCCTCTCAAACTTACGCAGCTGAGAGGCTTGGATCAAACACTCCGAATTAATTATTTCCAACTTGAGGTTCCCTTAGAGGCTAGCCACTTTCCACCAGCATCTCTTCCCTCTTATATAAGTACATAATTGCCAATTAGAGGCAGCTGTTTCTGTTTGCCTATGATTCCGGAAAGCATAACAGTCCTCCTTCCCACGTGTGTGAATTAGTTACTCCACTACGACGTCATACGTTGCAAGAAAGAAACGCAGTTGCATCTGTTTTCGCGATGCGAAATCTGAAAGCTGATATTAACCTACATTGCCAGTTGTATCATGTAGAAAACCACCATAAGCCGTTGCAGTATAGATTTGGAAGGAAAATGGTGTTTAATTTCAGCCTTCACTTGTATTCGTATTAGCAAAGCTACCTACCTGTATTTTGTCACAAACTTTATATTAACCACAACAAACTGATGTTTGATGTTCGTTCATCAATATCTCTATTATTTATCCACCTGTTTGTTTAATGCTTAGCTCTGTGGCCTTTCATTTATACAAGAACATATCTTTTAGTTTTCTTTGGCGTGTTGCCTTCAACATGTTAGTCTCATGAACCTTAATTTCCTTTTTTATTATTATTCTGCTTCTTTGTACTTAATTTCATCCATTTTTTAGTCTTAATGTACAGTCACCGGCAAAAAAATGGGACACCTATATCCTGAAATACTGGCTTCTTTGAAAGGCGTTATGTGTGTTGCCTAACTCGACGGCGTTGGTAAAAGTTGCAATTGAAAGTATGCACTCATCGCCGTAGAATTAGGCAACACCCACAACGAAGCCAGATGCCTCATTTGTATTGCCGTTGACTGTACTTTCACTTATTTCAGTTTTCATCCATTTGTTTCTTTTGTTGCCCAATTCATCAAGTCTTCATTGCATTATTCCTTGGTCCTTCTTCTCGTGTAGTCTTCATCACTCTCGAGATCTATTCATACCTTCGTTGCAAGGTGCCAAACTAGACTAAGATATTAGGCGCAATTTGGCGACTATTAAACAACATTTAGCCAGCAAAAGTACCAACTTAGTCGCCAAAATGTGTGTGCTAAAAGGTTGTGTACGTGGGAAACATATCAGTTTATTGAAGTTCAAAGTTCCCGGTTTCGTTTCAGTCTCGAAAAATATGTGCGCGTGTAGATGAAAAGTTCTAAATATGGGCCCCCCTTTTTAAATTTCCAAAAAAATAGTAAAATGATGTATTTCAAAATTGTGGTCTAAATATGGGCTACTAGTGGCAATATCACAAAAACAATTAACATTTAAAAAAAACAGTCATTTATCGCTAAAATATTTTAAAATTCATATTTATGAATAATCTGTTGTTTTCAAAATCACGCGGAATGGAAAAAATCGAAATTAAGAAAAACATCCAAATATTTTTTTTGAAAATGTAATCTCAGCAGTAGACCTCATGTCATAGCCCATATTTAGACCATCACGCTATTTTTCTTCTTCAAATTATTTTCGCTCTCTGTGGTATATATTTCACAAACAAAAATCATGGCATTATAAAAGCCCACATTTGTTTTATGTACCGCTGATATCATAACCTATACAAAGCAGATGAAAATTCAGAAAACGCTGAGTTAAAACATACCTGCTAAAAGTTTTCGGAGGTCGCAATTCTGTAACACCGTCCAAGGCCGAAACTAACTACCACTTTCTCTTGCAAATTGACGCCGCAACCTTTGTTCTTGACAGATAACCAGTTCCCATACAGAGCCTCTGCCAGGCTGCAGGACCCGAGAGTGCTGAAAACTCCAAAACCCATATTTAAACCTTCGCCCATATTTAGACCTTCTCCTCTACACTATGAGGGGAAACTAAAAATGCAAATTTTGTGGCAATAAACAACACACGAGATATACATCCTTAGTACATTTCAGCGAGTCTCACAGTAAAGCATTACATTCTCGAAAGAACAAGGTTCTGGAACGAGACGTCTCGGTCTCGTTTAACTTTTACATACGTCTGTCTCGATCTCACCCATCCTCTCCTAAAGTCGTCGCCTTCTAGTTCCCGGATTCGGTACCAGGTGGAGGCGCACTGGTGCTGATTCCAATGTAAACTGTAGGTCCAGTCTCGTGTGTGACTGAAATATTTTCATATGGGTGCTTCAGTGGTCACCGGTTGCTAAGACACCCTCCCTCCCCTCTCCCTCTTTCCGTCTGTATTTACCTGTTTCTTGCTCAGGTATAAGGGGCGAGCGACCCTTTCTAGAGACACCAAAATGTCAACCTCTCTTCCACTTAGTGCACCCTGGACTGCGTTTTGCAGACTAACGAGGCTCTGGCGCCTGAACCCATGCCAAGGATAATCCTCGGTGGAGCTTGTGTTATCTCCTGTTCATATGTGTATGTGACTGTCCTTTCATCAATTTCATCTTATCACCTTTCATCCTCATCTTCGCGATCCGCCAAAAGTGACAGAAAAGGGAGGCAAAATAAAACAAATAAACTCGTTTCTAACTCCGGTTACTCTTTTGTTTTCAAGAATGACACGCACAGAAAAGGCAGAAATTTACAGACACACACAGAAGAAGAAATAATGGAAAGATATTGGGTTGGTGCGAATGAAATGTCCGCTTTGACGTCTGGTGGGAAACTCACCTCAACAACACAACACAGGGATTGACTGAGGTCACGGGTCTAACGTCATAAACTCTGTATACATCCAGCAAACAGGCTGGAGCACCCAGACAGTCAGGAGGCAGTATGTTGCTGAACAGGGTCGTCTGAAAGTGCACCATGGAGAACACACAATTGCGAGTGATTTGTCTTTACGAATTCAATCTGGGACATTCTGCTCAGCAAGCCACCAAAAACACTAACAGTGCATTTGGGCCATGAATGATAAATGAACGCACCATTCGCCGCTGGTTTGTCAAATTTCGTTCCGGTGACACAGCATTGCAAAATGAACCCAGTGGCCATCGACCAACATCATGTTCGGATGAGTTCCTCAGGAACGCCGTGGAAGCGGACCCTCGGAAAAGTGTTCGTGCCATTGCAGACGAGTTAGGCACACACCATGCCACTGTCGTTCGGCGGCTCCGTGCGATCGGTTAAGTGAAAAAGTTGGACTCATGGGTACCACATGATTTGACACCGATCAACAAGACTCGCCGTCTGGAGGTGTGCAGTTCTCCGAGTGTAAGGAATAGCCGGGATGGTTTCCTGCATCGGATTGTCACTTCAGATGAAAAATGGATCTGCTGTGACAATCGTAAACCATCAGGACAATGGTTGGATCGTGATGAACGTCCAGGACGGTTTCCGAAACCACCTCTCCACCCACGGAAGGTGTTGTTGCTGGTATGGTGGTCTATGGTGGGTGTGATCCATCATATCTTTCTCAGGCGAGGTGAAACCATCACTACAGATCGTTACATTGATGAACTCCATGAAATGCAACGCAAATTTCTCCGCAAGCATCCAGCAATGGTCCACAGACATGATGTCCTCGTGTTGCGCGACAATGCTCACACACATGTCGCGCAAAGGACGGTGCAGGCTCTCCATGAGTTGCAATATGAAACCCTTCCTCCTCCAGCATATTCTCCAGACCTCTCTCCCACTGTCTACCATCTCTTCCGGCATATCGATCACTTCCTGACAGGGAAGACCTTCGCTGATGATCGGGCGGTGCAACATGCCGTTGAGGAGATCTTTGCGTCGCAGACTCCAGACTTCTTTCGCCATGGAATCCAATTGTTGGCTGAGCGATGACAAAAGTGTGTGGCTGCAGACGGCGACTATTTTGATTAACCAGGTATTGTAGTTTTGATTTCTTTGGCCTTTGGCAATGACGCACCTGGGCCGGATATTTCATTCGCACCAACCCAATAGAATGTATCGTGTATGTTATTTGGGTGCGCAGCAAAAGAAAAAACTATTTTATTTTGGGCCAGAGCCCCACCATCACTCTGCTGTGGCGACGCCGTTGTTAGTGCCTTTAAGAAGCATGAAGCGCCAATGTAAATCTCTCCGCACACGATCAAATGTTTCAAGAACAACGCATTGAATTCCACGCTTAAAGGTAGTGACGTCAGAATACACGTCATGTTTCTTCTAGGATTCGTGGTTAACGTTCGTGAATTCTTATTTAGGAACGGTTCTAAATAAAGCCTTTCATGACAGAACCAATCAAAGAACGTGCTATTGAAATAGTTTATTGAAAACAAATCATCAATGCACGGAATGTTATTTATTTCTATTCTGTTGTGAAAAGAAACGACGCGGAAAGTGTAACCACGTGGTTATAACTTACTCTAAAGGAGCATTGGAACATTCTTGTCTGTATTTATTTCATCGTGGTTTTAGAAAACGAATAACGTATAATACAGTAGCCCTAATCTGTGATTTGGAAATGGATGTCTTAAATCTGATAACCAACTGTGAAAAAATATACTAAGCCAAGCGTCAGGTTAACCTTGCAGCAGGTTTTATGTATCAATCCGCGCGAGAACTGAGCTCAGAATCTTCCGTGCCAGTCTTTCCTCAACCGCCGAGCTGCTTACATCGGAGACACTGAGAAAATCTACAGTATTGCCAACCGCACAACACATCAAAACCCGCATGCATGTCAAGTGGATTGTATTTTTGCTTCTCTTTGTCTCCTGAAACATAACATTTTAAAAGTACTTTCTGCGCATAATTATTTAATAAATGTGTCATTAATATAAGAGCGAAACAACTTCTAAACATGAGAGCATGTGTGTATATTTCGAGCACGCAAAAATAAAAATAAACAAAGATAAAAGTAAACAACGATAGGCCCCTCTTGAATTTAATGACAAATTATTGTTTTTGGTTTAGAAAGAAATAGATTTATGAAAAACTTGGTTGCTTCGTTCGCAATACATCCGTTACTGTAAGACACACGCACTTCAAGTTGTACCACCAAAAAAGCATGATTTGTTATTGGTGATATATACAATCAGGTGCATTGTCTGTCGCTATTACTCTGGTTTCAATTTATGAATCACTTCACTAAACCAGGATTCAAATCTTGGTCTGTCTATTTGTTGCTGATAATCACCCTTCCCTTTCTTTGCGCGGAACAGTAAATATGCGCCTTCAACAAAGCTTTCATTGCCGCCAGTGGGTGAAACAATAAGCCTCCCCCTTCCCCTCATCGTCGGTTTCTTCAGCCCTGGCGGTGGTTTTGCATGGTGGTATCCTTCCATGGTTTATTCCCCCTTCCCCCACTCACCGAGTTGAAGGACGTCTCGTCCAAATAATAAACATGTTTCTTCTCACTGCGATATATTTTAATACCGCGGAGATTCTTTTGTCGTCAAACAACAAACAATCGTTTCCTCTTGCTAAACTCAAACCGCAAATCATTCAACACCCGTGATACAATTCGTGTGCACATTGACGGCAAATCACCTCACGCCCTGTTTTACTTTGATCTTGTTGCCGCAAGGAGGATTATGCATTTAAAACAACTTGCTTGACTTTGAAGAACATTTCCTTTCGGATGAAGCCCAAAATAACATTCGGGTAAAACCGCGCGCTGAACAGGAGATTCAGCCATTCTCGCCGCTCTACAATAAACATAGGGTTAAAATAGTGAGAGGTGCAACACTGGTATCAGCGATTTCACGCGCTCTGCAACGCATTCAGTCTCGCTCGACTCGCTCTAAAGTTTCAATGTCTCTTCAACGCATTACAGATTCGAGTTGGCGAATCTGCGGTTCTAAGTTCGTCTGCACAGTGATTGCAACCAATTAAGTCCATACCTGCTAATCAATGTATTATTTTGTCTGTATATTACAAATTAAATAACTGTTTTCTTGCAAGTATGCAGTTGTGTCGGAATAGAACCCGTCTCAGTGGAACTATATTCTTGCGCGCACGTTTGGATCTACATATGCTAAAACCTGCTGCAAGGTTGACCTGACGCAGGGCTTACTTTGTTCGCCTTGCATATCTGTGAAAATTGTATTAATTGTTATTAACTCATTATGATTGCACATTCCTGTGTTATCTTAAATTATATTGATAATAACGAGAAAATACATCACATTTCTTCGGTTTGTGTTTTATTTCTTCCTTTGGAGAGAAAGTAATATGCTTATTCTGTTCTTGCTGTAAACGCTGCCATCTCTCGGCAAAATGTGAAATCTTTGTTACTTTTTTTATTTGGATCGTGTACGAGTGCATTTTTGGACCTTTCAAGATTTCCAATTAGCAATGACTTTTATCGTGTACGAGTGCAGTTTCGGACATTCCAAGATTTCCAATCAAAACATTGTTCAATGCCTTTGATTGTGTACGTGTGCAATTTCAGGCCCTTCAAGATTTCCAGTCAGAACGTTGTTCAATGCTTTTGATTGTGTACGAGTGCAGTGTTGGAGCTTTCAAGATTCCAATCGGAAGGTTGTTCAATGCTTTTGATCGTGTACGAGTGCGGTTTCGGACATTTCAAGATTTTCTACGAGAAAGTTGTTCAACACGCTTCAACTGTCGATTATGTTGGGTCGTTAATGCTCTTTTTCCGGAAAACGGTGATTCGTGAACGGACGGGTTAGCTCGTTCGCTCCCAACCTTTGGTATAACATGTGCGGAGATGAAACTCGCTCGCTGTCTTGTGCATCCAATTTGAATTGCAGACAACTGCAAATGTGGTTATAATTGCACAGACAAATCCTTCAAGGCAGTCTGTCTTCTGTTAGTACGTTCCTAGCGCTGAACCGTCTCGACAACAATGATATGCTAGAATGAGTTTTTCTCAAGCCTGGAACTATAGAGAGAGTTTCCCAACAGTTTTCAGCCATTGCACGCTGTAGAAGCACACTTCAGCGGAAACCGGGCAGTGTTGCCACATGAAGGAAACTTTCCCTATTGCGGGGAATTTTTTGCCAAAAAGGGAAAGGGAATTTCGTTGGAAAATATCAAAATTTCAGGGAAATTTGATGATACCAGACTGAATAGTACACATTATATCATGTTTTACTTCCATATTCACATTTTTATTTTTGTCTTAAATTTATATTTCTTTTTACGTCGCTTTTCTATGTTTTTGGTTTATAGTGTTATGAAATGGGTGTTGGAAGAAACAGAATTGAACATTCATGCTTCGACAAGGTTCAAACTCCGAACATCTGGCCTGATTATGTAAGCATTGTTTAACATTTTTCGTAAATAAGAACATGGGCCAACGAAAATACTAGATACTATCTACTTATTATTATTTATAATCAGCACCTAAAATAAACTTTATTATTAGGCCTCCCCGATGGCATAGTGGTAGCGTCGTCGCCTTGTAATCAAGGGGTCTCGGGTTCGATACCCGGATGGAGGCACACCCACTTTAAACTGTAGGTCCAGTCCCGATTAGCCTTACTGTGCATAGAGTGGACTTAAAACACCAACTCAATCAACTTTATTATTATTATGATTTTTTAGTTGCAGGGAAAAATTTATCGAGAAAGGGAAACTTTGCTTCTTGCAAAGGGAAATTGTGTCATCAGATTGTGGCAACACTGAAATCTGGTAAGTACTTTAAAATGGAGAAACCTTGAACGCATTTTGTACGTTCGTAACAAATTGATGTTACAGCTGGGAGTGTTCGAAAATAAAACCGGAAACTTGTGGGTTGCGATATGAACTCAGACATCACAATTTCGACCCCAGTTGCTTTTGATCGCTTGGGGCATCTTCCTCCTCCCACCCCCTTCTTTTCGAACCGAGGACACCCGTATGTTTTTCTTGCCAATTCATTATTACATAACCTTCATCGTCAGCAAGCCGTTAGGGGAGTTATATTTAGTTCTGCGTACGGTACGAGTTCGCTTGCGTGCGTGGTTCTCTGTCGGGAAGCGCACGTTTGTCGTTTTCCCTCGCATCAGCGAAATGTGGTTGTGTGCGTACAAATGTTGACGTGTTTATTTCCGTCTAAGTGCTGCTCGGTGATAACAGGACATGGTCATTTCAGAGAGTGGTCTTGTTATCATTCTCGTATGGGCTTCTAATCCAGTCTTCATCTCAGTCTCTAATCCAGTCTTCATCTCAGCCTCTAATCCAGTCTTCATCTCAGTCTCTAAACCAGTCTTCCTCAGCCTCTAATCCAGTCTTCATCTCAGTCTCTAAACCAGTCTTCATCTCAGTCTCTAAACCAGTCTTCATCTCAGTCTCTAATCTAGTCTTCATATCAGCCTCTAATCCAGTCTTCATCTCAGCCTCTGATCCAGTCTTCATCTCAGTCTCTAAACCAGTCTTCATCTCAGTCTCTAAACCAGTCTTTCTCTCAGTATCGTACCGGTCTTAAATCTACATCTCGGTCTCGTTTTGGCTTCTAATCTAGTGTTCATCTCACTCCCTTACCGGTCTCTAATCCAGTCTTCACCTCGGTTTCGAACCGGTCTCTAATCTATTCTTCATGTCAATCTCGTATCAGTCTGTAATCTCCAGTCTTCATCTCTGTCTCGAATCCAATATTCATCTCAGTCCCGTAGCGGTCTCTAATCTAGTCTTCATCTCGGTCTCGTATCGGTTTGTAATCCAGTTTTCATTTCAGTCCCGTACTGGTTTCTTATTTGGTAGAGGAAAAGGTCTAAATATGGGCCCCCCTTTTCATGTTGTCAATTTCGGAGGAAATAAATTAATATATCAAGCATCTGCCTTTAAAATGCATATCTATGAAATATATACTTAGGTAAATGTAATAGCATGCTAAAGTATAGAATGTCTCATTTTTTTTAAACAAAAAGGAATTTCCAAAAAATGGTAAAATGAAGTATTTCAAAATTGTGGTCTAAATATGGCAATATCACAAAAAGCAATTATTTTTTTAAAAAAAACAGTCATTTATCGATAAAACATTATAAAATTCATATTTATGAATAATCACGCGGAATGGGAAAATCGAAATTAAGAAAAACATCCAAACATTTGTTGAAATTGTGATCTCAACATTAAACCTCATGTCATAGCCCATATTTAGACCATCACGCTATTTTCCTTCTTTAATGTATTTTCGCTCTCTGTGGTACATATTTCACAAACAAATCATGGCATTATAAAAGCCCACATTTGTTTTATGTACCGCTAATATCATAACCTATACAAAGCAGATGAGAATTCAGAAAACTCTTAGTTGAAACAAACTTTCGGAGGTGGCAATTCTATAACAGCGTCCAAGGCCGAAACTAACCACCACTTTCTCTTGCGAATTGGCGCCGCAACCTTTGTCCTTGACAGATAACCAGTTCCCATAACCTCTGCCAGGCTGCAGCACCCGGGAGCGCTGATAACTCCAAAACCCATATTTAAACCTTCGCCCATATTTAGACCTTCTCTATTCATCTACGGTATCGTATCGGCCTCTAATCCAATCTTCATTTCAGCTTCTACCGGTCTCTAATCTAGCCTTCATCTCAGTCCCGTACCGGTCTCTAATCTAGTATTCTTCTCGGCCCCGTATCGGTTTGTAATCCAGTCTTCATCTGGATATCCTATCGGCTTCTATTTGAGTGTTTATCTCGGTCTCGTATGGGCATGTAATACAGTCTCCTTAATTCTCGTATCGTGTCCTTGTTCTTATACAATTTAAAATAAACGCTCCATAACAAAGCCCCTGTAAACTGAAGTAACTTAGAGAATAATTTTTAAAACTGATGCATTCACTCAACAGATAAGCTAACATCGCACTGTCACTTGATGCTTTCAATATTTGTCATCGAAAAAAATGTTGTCTTGATAAAATGCCAGCGAGGCGCGTATTATATTATTGAATCCTACATGAGACTAATCAGAAATAGAGGTTGTGTCCGAATGGTACAAATTACAGACTTGAAGTATGGTATTCACGGAAGTGACGTCAGCCAGTACAGTTCGAAAGCACCAAGTGCAACACTAGTGCACAGCTTGCAGCACAGAGAGTTGCTGACTAGGTCACGTGATTTCCGCTCTCGTTGTTCATTTGTTGAAAATCACAGAGGTAAAAAGGCTGGAACACAGGTTAAATATACGTTATGGTCCAGCAAGTTGTTGGAATGTGTGGAAATGCATGTGTAAGAACAATTGAAAATACTATGTGATTTCTATGGTGAAAAACAAGTGTTTTTAAAACGTGGGGAAAACCACGAGTATTCAGTTTCATCTACTGATCGTATTTGGCGCTGCAGTCGAAGTGCAATTCGAAAGACTTTCACTTCCAGTCCACTACTTCAAGACCGCACTGCAAGACCATACTCGGAGGATTCCTTGCTTCAAGTACTGTCTTGACCTTTCGGACATTGCCTCACAAACCATCAATGTCCTTTGGTTCACTCACATTAATGGCTCGACATCGAATAAAAACACGATTCAGTGACGCAGAGTAGGAACTTTCAGTAATATGAAAACTGTACATAATCTGCGCATGTGATGTTTCAGCAATATTATCCACACATGTTCCCTGAGGCTGTATATCCTAAGAACGTATATTAGCTTCTATTAATGGCCTCTCTGGAAAGCGGCGCCAGACATTTCAGTGTAGGTGTTCAAAGGATGGCTGGTAATTAATAAGTTAGCTGCAGTTTCAATATTTAAAAATTTTCTCGTTACGGCGTTGTAGCGTTGCGTAAATTTGTCATGTTCACTTAATTTATCTCTGCATTAGCAAAAGAGCCTCCCCGAAGGCGCAGTGGTAGCGTCGTCGCCTTACAATCAAACGGTCTCGGGTTCGAACACACAGTGGTTCGGGTCCCACATTAAGCTGTAGGTCCAGTCCCGATTGGCCTTACTGTGCATAAAGTGGACTTAAAACACCCGATCAATCAATGCTTTAGCAATATTACATTTTACAGCTTATAGTTAAAGTTCAAAACTTGTATATGTTTATTTTGTATTTTGTTGCGATTAATCAAATCCCTTAAAACAGAAGAAAACACAAACACACAATTTGAAGCTACATTCATTCTGTAACAACCATTCCCTTAATGAGAACTAATCAGATAGCTTTGATTTGATTGATTGATTGATTTTATTTTGATTTTCTGTCACTTTTGGGTAATCGCGAAGATGTGGATGATTGATGATATAATGAAAGTGATGAAGGGACACTCACAAAGAACACCCATGTCTTGGCCGGGATTCGAACCAGGAGCACCTGTGTTAACCATTTCACCACGTATAGTTGCCACTACGACAAAGTACGTGTATGTGGATATATCAAATGCACATTGCAACCTCACACAGAAAACTAAATCCATCACATCGATTTATGCACTAAGGAATCAGATTCATAGTTTGAAGCATTTTAGTGTATTTTTGTATGTCGTAAAAGTAACACCAAAGTTCATCATATGATGCAAGTGAGGATTTCTTTCAGTTGAGATGCGCTTTAATGCATCAGTTGGTGCGCTATGTAGGTACAGACCAGGAGCGTATATTCTAGGCTTGCTAGGATATCTGCGAAGCCTGAAGTCTAGAGAATAAAATATAAATCAGATCAGAAATTGTAAATAAAATTATTCATATCAGTGAAATGATGATGGTGATTCTGGAGTTGGCAACCTGATTTCTTGTGAGTTGGCAACCTTATTTCCTATGACTTGGCAACCTGATTTCTTGTGAGTTGGCAACCTGATTTCCTATGAGTTGCCAACCTGATTTCCTATGAGTTGGCAACCTGATTTCCTATGAGTTGGCAACCTGATTTCCTATGAGTTGGCAACCTGATTTCTTAGGAGTTGGCAACCTGATTTCCTATGAGTTGGCAACCTGATTTCTTAGGAGTTGGCAACCTGATTTCTTAGGAGTTGGCAACCTGATTTCTTAGGAGTTGGCAACCTGATTTCTTAGGAGTTAGCAACCTGATTTCTTAGGAGTTGATAAACTTATTTCTATACATAGCCTAGGACCACGTGACATAGTGAATAGTCTAGATCTTGGAGACAGTATACGCCACTGGTACAGACCTTATGTAGCTCAGACCAAACGTTTAAGTACAACATCGAAAAAGTTGCACGAAGGTTCATTAAAACGCATGAAAATCAAATGCCCCTGATCTCTTGCCAGCATGTGTTCCATCAAAGAACGAATATAAACGTAACATTTCTTCTTTCCAGATATTCCAACTTCTCCAGCGACGAAGTAAATTCACCTTGCGGTGGAGCTCTTAACTGAACAATATGTCGAGCAATACAAAAGGTGAGATCCTAATGTGCTTTTTAGTCTATAATTTCTAAAAATAAATTAGTCATTCCAACACTAAATTCTAAGTAAAAACGGATATGATAATTTTCACAGGTATTTTGGGGGAAAATATTAATTGTCTCCACAGAAATGATACTACGTTTCAGGTGTCTAGATGAGAAATTAGAGGTGAAAAAAAGGTAGCAAGAAATATACGAGGGTATGTCAAAACAAAATGTTCCATTTCGTTTTCTTTGACCATAAGGTAAGGTTAATGTGAGACTTGCACTTCTGAAATAACTTTACATTATCTTTCCAACATAACCCTCTTCTCTGTGACATATTTGTTTGAACGATAGATTGATCCACGAGACAAAACCTTTATCGCTAAAATAGTAAGTTATACAGGTACTGGCAGAAAAAGCTGACGGTTTTGAAATGTGTATATACTATATAAAACATTTAATGTAATGCAAGGTGTAATAATCAAAATTGCTACAAAAATTATTGCCATTTTCAGTGTTTACATTATTTTTTCTTTGTTTTGAAAATTGTTTCCGATAAATGATGACCTCCATTCCTTACACATTCATGTAGCCTTGCCTTTAAGTTGAGCGTCGTCCTCACGAGCATTTCATTCGGAATTGCCGCTATTTCGTTGCGAATAGCTAACTTGAGACACCGTGCTTTTGTGTTAGAAGCATATTTTCAAAATGGCGAGTCCGTTGTCCAAACCCAACGATGGTTTCGAAGCGTCGATCGTCACGGCTGTGTACCCAGTCAGAATACGATACTGCTTTGGGTCAGAACTTTTCGAGTGACAGGGTGAAGTCTGAAAAAGAAACCCAAAGGCCGTCCGCGTACTGTTCGTACACCATAAAATGTGGACGCTTTATCAGGAGTCACGTCGCCCTGCCTCACAACATGCCGCTGCTTTGGGCATGTCAGATCGTAGAGTTAGAAGAATGCTGCACTTGGATTTTCATTTCCACCCATACAAAATGGTAACAGTGCAAGAGTTGAGTGAACGTGACTTCCAAACCGGAAAGGAGTGTGCACAGTCCATTTTGAACATCCTGAATGATGACACAACAAAGAAAAATTAATGTAAGCACTGAGAATAGCAATTATTTTTGTTGCAATTTTGATTATCAAACTTTGCATTACATTAATTGTTTTATTTATATACACATTTCAAAACCGTCAGCTTTTTCTGCCGGTGCCTGTACTAACAACTTAGGTATTATTGCGATTTGTTAGAAACTGCCCTCCTAGTTAGTTATAAATAAGCCAAATTGTAGTACATGCGACGGATTAAGTTTATATTTCAATTAATCTAAATATATGCGACAATCTACTTGGAAACCACCAACAGACAAAGAACTCGAAACATATACTTCATTTCACTTCAACGTTCTACAAGGTGTTGTTTATCTGTTTATCAATTAATGGATAATCTAGGATCAGTCGCTGCTGCCACCTAGTAGTGTAGATCCGAACTATGTGTAGTATGTAGGGGAGAGGTGAGAAACCGTGACTTTTCCTAATACATATCCAGAACGATGAAGCGGAGACATTTATACATTTACATACATAGGATATCTGGAATGTTACTTATAAGTACTAAAGCTACAGAACGTCTCATCTCACTTGATTATTGTTTCTTTCCACCTCTTCTCAACTGCATGTCTCGGTTAAAGAGATGGTACAGATTGTACCGAGAGATGACGCTACTGGGCAAGACTTAATCTTGTTGTAAGAATAGCAACTGTTCTTTGTCCACAGGGAAATTTCGAAGTGTGCAAATGTAGAAATGTATGTGTGTGTAAACTTGTCTGTGGACAAAGAATAGTTATTCTTAGAACGAGATTGAGATTTACAACGTGCCGTCTTCTCTGTATAGGCTATCATTAGTTTAACAGAGATATATGAGAGAAGATGGAAATGAAAAATTGGATCCGACTGCTGCAGTACTGTAGCATTAGAACACATTTTGTAACATCATTACCGGAACTATTCTTGTGCTAATATTAAAAGATAAATAGCAGTACTTTCACATTTATGTAGCAAGTAATACTATATTTGTTCTAGTTTACGTTTTGGAGCAAGTTCTTTCCGGTGGTAACGCTCTCGCCTTGTAATAGAGAGGTCCTGGGCTCGATACCCGCTGGACGCACTCTGGACAGTAGTTTTGATCTCGATTTGGTGCAGTCCTGACTAGGCTATCGAAGCGAAAGGTGACTTAAGCAACAACGGTTTTGGAGTGTTGAGCGAAGCACTAGAAAACTAGGCGTGTATGTATTTCATAAATTCGTATTTTATCCTAATAACAGGAAAGTAGCTGGAAATGTCTAATCTGTTTTCACTACCTCTTTCCTATTTTCAGATTGTTATTTCTTCTATTTTATACCATTATGGCATCTTTTTATTATTCCATCAGTCATACCGACACGCGTACACACACGCACACAATGTATGTAATTGTTTAATGCTTCCTTAATAATAAAAGAGGTCGGAGGTTCGATTCCCGCTAGGAACATATTTCGCTGTTAAGGATATCATTTCAGCCGGCTCTGAGGCCGAGCTCGTTAAGTGGTGGTGAAAAAACCGCGAAAGGGATTAATCGCGAAACGGACAAAACGCGAAGAAGTTGCCGCGAAATGGATTAAGCGCGAAAGGAATTACTGCGAAATTGATTAAGCGCGAAATGAATTACTGCGAAATGGATTAAGCGCGAAAGGAATTACTGCGAAATGGAATAAGCGCGAAATGGATTAAGCGCGAAAGGAATTACTGCGAAATTGATTAAGCGCGAAAGGAATTACTGCGAAATGGAATAAGCGCGAAATGGATTAAGCGCGAAAGGAATTACTGCGAAATTGATTAAGCGCGAAAGGAATTACTGCGAAATGGATTAAGCGCGAAAGGAATTACTGCGAAATGGAATAAGCGCGAAATGAATTACTGCGAAATGGATTAAGCGCGAAAGGAATTGCAGCGAAATGGATTAAGCTCGAAAGGAATTACAGCGAAATGGATTAAGCGCGAAAGGAATTACAGCGAAATGGATTAAGCGCGAAAGGAATTACAGGGAAATGCAATAAGCGCGAATGGAATTACGGCGAAATTGATTAAGCGCGAAAGGAATTACTGCGAAATGGATTAAGCGCAAAACCAAACTTGAACAACAGAATAAGCGCGAAAGGAATTAGAGCGAAACGGAACAAGAGCGAAGGAATAATAGCGAAAGGATTAAGCGTGAAACGGTTTGAACATGAACGGAGTAACCGCGAAATGGATTAAACGCGTAAATTTCACTTTCGTGCTTGATCCCTATCGCGGTTGTTCTGGCGACCTTTCTGCTCTCGCCACTGGAGTTCCCGTGTTCGAGACCCGGCCTGGTCATGAGTATTACTTGTGATTATCACTTCATCAATTTCATATAATCATCAATCACCCTTTGCAATCTAGCGAGGCTCTGGCGTATGGACTCACAGCCAGTATAATCCCCTATAGGGCTCGTGTTGAAACTTCCCTTTATGCTTGTGGTTGTCTCTTCAGCATCTATCTCATGTGAAGAGTCATAGTGGTTCGGATCCCACTTTGAACTGTAGGCCCATTCTTGATTAGCCTTTATGTGCATAAAGTGGACTTAAAACAACAAATCAATTCAATTCATCTTCGCAATTAGTCAAAGGTGGCAGAAAAGCGAAGTAAAAGCATCAAAAATCAATTAATCAATCTCATTGTCGTGATTAACCTAAATGTCAGACAGGCGACGGTAAATAACAAAATTATAGATAGAATCTCATTCTAAACAATAGGCCCAGTCCCGATAAACATATTTGTGCATAAAATTTACTTTGAAGAAGCTTTAAAGCATGCTCATGTGTGTTGAGTTGGTCTACTGATAAACTCATGCCAACTTCTAACTTCGGACCTGTCCGGGATTTCAATCTCGAACCTCAAGTGGCGTCATGTTCTTGACGCGTTAATACGTCAAGCGGTCACGGGTTCGAATGTTGGTGTGGGCATGGATGTTCTATGTAAGTGTCCCTTCATCAATTTCATCATATCATCACTCATCCTCATCATCGCGATTAGCCATAAGTGGCAGAAAAGCGACTTTAATAAACCAAATCGATCGATCGAAAGTCAAGAACAGCAAGGTAATGTCGTCGCCTTGTAATCGAATGGTTCCGTGTTCGATACCCGGTGGAGGCATTAGGGAGAATTCACACCGAAGAAACGCGCGACACGCAACACACGACATGCGACACGAAACAAGTGTTGGTAGCCATCACTCAGTAATCAATGTAACCTTTCGAACAGAGGCAAGATGCACGTGTCGCGTGTCGTTTACGTGCCTTTCGGACTGTGCCGTTTTCTCAATACCGTGCATCGTGTTGCTTCAGTTTGTTGTTCGCGCATGCGCAGCGAATGCTTCATTCCAACGAGCTGTATTTAGACTCTAGAAGAAAGCCCAACAGACATTATGTTTGATCCTCTAATTTGTTGATATAATAAAGTATCGATATGTACAATGTTTTAACAATGTTTTAAGATTTAAACACAACGTTCATTTCGCTTTATCAAGTTTTTTGATGCAGTTATCTATCGGCTGTAATTTACCTTCAACATCGTGAAAAGAGGCCGTGTTTTGGCAATTTACCTGACTGTTTTATTTGAAAAAGTCAGCTTATGGAGGCACTTTAGTCCAAAATATATTAGTCAACATGGTAAAATACTGCATTGCATTGTTTTTCAACCGCCGGGCCGCGACTCGATACCGTGCCCTCGTATCAACTATACTGAGCTGTGAAATGTTCTGCTGAAACTGGTTGACAACTATCATAATCCCAATATCATATTTGAGTTGTGAGTTTTCGTTTTTTAAGTCCATTTTATGCACAAATGGACTAATCAGAACTGGATCTGCCCGGTGCCTCCCCGGTTATCGAACCTGGGATCACTTAATTACAAGGAGAGGACGTTACCACTTTGTCTTCCATATTTTTTTATTTGTCAACAATCCTACACACGTAATCAAACTATTATTACTCTTATGATTATGCTAGAATCTATTTATCAATATTTATTTCCATAGGTACATGTTAATCCATGCATAAAACCTTCATTACTGTAAAGATTTACGAGGAAAATTCTTCGGCTAAGGGCATTGACTTAAAAAAAATACCGTGACATGGTTTCACGAAGGTTGAGAACCATTTCTCTAGTGTTTAGGTATTCGTTTTATTCAGGCTGAAAAGTCTAGCGTATTCAGTTTGAGGTCAGTGCATATTATATCTCAGTTTTCTCGTGCACAACATCCCTCTCCCAAGTTTCAATAACTTACACAACTTTACAACGCAGTTTACATGTAACAATGTCTCTTGTTACGTTATTTTCGGGTGACTAATAAACTGATTAATGCAATTATATCGGTACCATCATGCAAACTGAGCAAAGAAACCAGTGTGAAACACTCGTGTCGCGTGTTGCATGTCGCATGTCGCGTGTCGCGTGTTTCTTCGGTGTGAATTCTCCCTTACTGGTTCGGATTCCACTTTAAACTCCAGATTCAGTCTCGATTAGCCTTTCGGCTCATAAATTGGACTTAAAATAACAGCAATCTTCCTGATATCATGGGAAGCCACAACCCCCACTCCCCCTTAAGAACAAGCCATGAAAATGCTCCACGAACCTTTTTATGTAACCGGAAATTAGCATGCGCATGTCCGAACATACATTTCTCAAGGTCATTCCGGGTAATTTCGATGAAGACGGGTTTGTTCGTCGCGGTGGAAGGACGGAGAATTACAAATATGCCGGCAGGTGAGGCTCTCATTCGACCGTCGTGCCAGGAATAGCCCCTTTTAAACCCTTTTGATAGGCTGGCTAAGTACGAGCCAAGAAATCCGCATGCTTCATTCATCAAGATGATATCTCCCGGGAAACGATTCGCAGCTGTTGTCCCACCACGCTCCCTTTCGTCGGTCTCGCCAAGTGAGTCTAATCGAGGTAGCCTTGAGGTTGGGTTGACTTCACATGGGTCAGCTGCACGATGCTTCGGTTGAAGTTTTCCATTGCTAGGTCTGAAGAGATAATATGAAGTCTTGCTAGAGAAAATGAGGAAGAGAGAATGAGAAGAGAGGAAGAATAAGAAAGAGATTGAGGGAAAAATAGATGTAGCAAAGTGAAAGAATGAGAAAGAGACTGTGATGAAAGAGACAAGTAATTTTGGACAGAGATTGAGGAGAAAAGAGAGGGGAAGACACACAGAGAGAGAGAAGGAAAGAGAAAGTGAAAGACAGAGAAGAGAGAGATTTAGGATAAAGGAAGAGAAGGAGGGAGAGAGAGGGGGATGAAAAAGGTGGAGAAAGAAAGAGAGAAGGAGAGAGAGAGTATAAAAGAGAGGGAATGAAAGAGAAACAGCTGGAGAAATGTGAAAAGAAAGAAAAAGGGAGGCTCAATGACAGAGAGAGGTCGAATGAAGAGTAAAAGAGAGAGAGATAAGAATGAGAAGAAAGATTGAAAGAAAAAGGAGAGTGAAGGAGAAATCGATGGAGAAAAGTGAAATAGCAAGAGAAAAAGGTGTACCGGAGAGAGAAAGAGGGAGACTAAGGAGAAAAGAGAATTGAGAAAGAAAAAGAGGTCGAATGAGAATTGATTGAATGATTTGCTTTATTTTACTTCGCTTTTTGTGCCACTTTTGGCTAATTCCCGATGATGGGGATGAGTGATGAAATAATGAAATTTATTAGCGGACGCTCACAAACATCCATGCCCAGTCTGGGGAATGAGAGTTGAAAAGAAATAGAGAGAAAGAAAGAGAGAGAAAGAGAACATGAGACGAAAGAGAGATGGAGAAAAGCAAAGAAGAAGGAGGGAGAAAGAAAGAGAAGCTCAATGAGAGAGAAAGATAAGTAATTCAGGACAGAGAGTGAGGAGAAAGAGGGGAGAAAGAAAATAAGTGGAATGTGGAGTGAAGAAGAAAGATAGAGTAACATAGAATGAGGAGAAAGAGAGGGAGTGAAAGAGGAAAATAGAGGTAATAATGGAGAAATAGAGAGAGATTAGAAATGTGAAAAGAGAGAGAGAGAGAGAGTTCATTCAATAGAGAGAATGGTATAAAGCGAGGGGAGAATAATATAGAGAAGAGAAAGAGATAATAAGGAAGAGATGGAGAAGAGTGAGAAAAAAGAGAGAAGGGAAGGGTGAGAGAAAGAGATAAAATTAGGGACAGAGGTATATAAAATGTTAAATATTCTTTGTCACTCTTTACATTTCACATAATCATCTACCCATCACAGGAACGCTACTGTATTTTAAGGACTTTTGACAGGAATGTTTGCTACCTGTGTTTCACCTACAAGGAAACACAATTAGCCCCACAGTCATCGTCCGCATACACGAATCAGTCAGCGCCAAGTAGAGACACATACTTGCGAGCAGTTTAGAACGTGGCTGATTTATTGATGCAGCAGAACAATAGAGGAAAGATCGACAATTAAGATATGTCAGCACGCATGCGATACCTGACTCGGTAAAAAACAACGCGAAAGCATTCGAGATAAGATGAACAGCGGCCATTACTGCTCCATTAATGCCAATTGGGTTTTAAGCGTCGTCGGAGATGAGAGGTTGAGATTGGGGAGGACGTATTTTCATCCGAAGGTATCCAGTTAGAAGATTCGGATCTCAAGATGGAAGGTAATGGATTTATTTCTGGCGTGTTGTGTCCTTTTGACAATGGCATTGTCTCGTCTCACGAGCAGGCAGTTTAAGTGACGTGATTTCAATGTCACATGAGCTACATTATGAGCTGTGTGCTTTTCCATTCGCTTCTGATATGTGTGGAAGTGGACAATTGAGCAGAAGGAAGGTTGCTCCACGCAACAAAGAACTTTTGATTCTCTTTTCCTGGAAGGTAAGCATAGGCGTGCACAGGCCCTCTGATTGGGGAGGGGGGGCGCCTTGATGAAGGTTCAGTCAGGGAAAGAAAAACGTCATTCCATCTTACTGTTTTTATTGTATTGATGAGTAATAAACACACACACACACACACACACACATATATATATATATATATAGTGGATCCGGCGCCAATGTTCTCTACCCCCTTTATTTACCCTCAGAGGGCCTTCCTGATGTCGCAATGGTAGCGTCGTCGCCTTGTAATCAAGGGGTCCCGGGTTCGATACCCGGTGGAGTCACATACTGGTTCGGATCATACTCTAGGTCCAGTCCCGATTAGCATTACTGTGCATAAAGTGTACTTGAAACACAAAATCAACCATCCAATCTCTGTGTTCCGAGACTAATTTACATATAAATATGGTTTCGTAAAGCAGATTCAAAACAACCAAACATAATTTACTCTGCAAATACATAGAGATAACAACATAAATAACGAATAAATTATATGGGTGTGCTCGTGAACGAAGTGGGATAGTTCAATTACATAGGAAATAATGTACCAAAAAGATTGGATGAAAGCTCAGTCGGGGAAAGATAAGATGAAAGCTCAGTCGGGGAAAGATAAGACTCCATTCCATTGCATTGATGGGTACGAAACAGGGGCGTATAGAGTGTGCCTGGCCACACTGAAAATCAAAATATTAGAAGATATCCAACTTACACGCAGTGGCGTGTCCAAGGTTTTAGAAAGGGTGCAGGGATTACGTCTACACTTATTAGTGGTCAACCCTCATTTTGCCATTAAGATTTTCTTTACGAATACTTGACCAAAAGGGGCATTATGACTCCCACAAACCCACCTTGGGTACGCCATTGCTTCCGTGGCACAGTGTTCTCTGTTCCCCTTTTATTTTTCCTCTCTGCGGTTCAGAGACTAATTTACACATGAACATGATTTCATACAACAAATTCAAAACAATTATACATAATTTATTCATTTCAAATGTATGAGTAATTTATTCTGCAATCACAAACCAACAAACGTACAGAGTATGTGGGATTCTTAACAACAAGAAATTTGGTAGAAAACCAAGTGGGACAGTCCAATTGCATAGGGAAATATGTTAAAATGTTCAGCTTAGTTATAATTAGAGCCCGGATGTTCAGGCACTGAAAAGTATTAAAGATAGCATGCCAAAAGGCAACGACAAATTGAAAAAAAGGCAGTGTATGTCGAAAAAAGGGCAGTCAAGTTTCAGAAAGAGGCAGTGAAAATTGAAGAAGAGGCATTAAAAATTGAAGAGAAGGATTTAAATTCTTCTTAAATCTTTAAAAATGTATTTACAAATAATAATTTGAATAACAAGGGTTATTGAAAAACGAAATCAAATAGAAAAAAGAGAAATATAATTTTAAAAAATGCCTTGTCGGAATGAAAAGGCAAAAATGTTTGAAAAAGGCATCGTAAGGTGAAATAGGCAAAAACAGGCAAAGGCAACATAAAGTATTCTTCAGAATGTTAAGAACCTTCGGATCGGTGTACTTTTGTTTTCAATTTTTGTCTACTAGCGTCGGAAACGAATAGGCATTTTGCCTAATATCCGGGCTGTAGTTATAATACAACAATAAAGAAATACTTTCTCTTTTACATACAGTATACTGAATGTTCGTTTTACAAAGCAATCAAGTCCGCAGAGAATTTGTTTATTTTAAAAATCTTGTAATTTTTTACTTCACCTTTTCTAGTTTCGTGAAATGAATTTGTCTGTCTGGGAAATCTAAAAAATTTACAAGAAAATTGTATGTAGCTTCTAATGTATTAGTACTCTAATGTCGATTTTAAAATAATAGCTCTAATAGTCTATTAAGGTCTCAGACGTGATTACGTCACAAGCCCACCTACAAGACTGTATCTTTCGCCCTGGTGCGTATACGCGGGTCATCACAAGAGTTTCCCCAGTGGCGTAGTGGCATCGTCCTGTCAAGGGGTCCCGGGTGCGATATACGGTGAAGGTGCGTAGTGGTTCGGAACTCACTTTAAACCGCTGGTTCAGTCCCATACATAAGGTGGACTTAAATAAAAAAAACTCAACTTCCTCCAATACACAAATTGTCACAACCGTAGCAAAATTCTACTATACTATAGACCTTTATTAATAAGGAGAAAATAATTCTTTATTGTTGTAAATCGTCTGTACCACCTGGCTTCAATTCATTTATTTTCTTCTATTTTGAGCCCTATTTATTATATATGTGTTTGTAACTTTTCATAGCGTATTATATTTTATATTAATAAAATCCTCACGTCCCTACACCACCACAAGTCTCATAAATTTTATTATTTTTCATTCGTCTCGTCTCAGCGCCATCTACCATCATTAGTAACTACTTTGTCACAGAGGCGCAACCACGATTTTATGTCTGGGGGGGCAAGTACCAGGATAAACGTACCAATAATAATTTTAATAATAATAATGCTAATAATAATGTTATTATTATAACATTATTATTATTATTATTATTGATTTGCTTTATTTTACTTTGTGCCACTTTTGGCTAATTCGCGAAGATGGGGATGAGTGATGATATGATGAAATTGATGAATGAACACTCACAAACATCCATGCCCAAGCCGGGATTCGAACCAGGGACCAATATTAATATTATTAGTACTAGTAGTAGTAGTAATAGTATCAAATACTTTATTACCCGCGTAAATTATGCAAAAAGGGGGTAGAAGTAGGTTCTAAAGCATTTGTGTTGTAAAAACGATTTGAATTATTTTTTCAACACGTTTAATTTCACATTAATAATGGAAAACAAGCACACAAACTATTTTTGAAAGATAAATGCATTCCAAATATATTTATTTTTTACATTAACATGTATATCTTGTGCTGGGCAGAGCGGTAGCGAAGGGTTAAGAATATTCAGAGCATGAGACTCCCAGGGTTCATTCTTCTCCGCTGCCACTCCGACCAGGCACTGGGAAAGGGTAGCTGCCATTCACTATTACTATTGTTGGCAAAAAGAATAAAAATAAATAGCTGTGAATTTATACTATAATCTATTCTAGAATTAAATAAACAAAATCAATAGGTACAACTTTCCCACCCATTTTTTTTTTCCATAAACTAAAACCCCATTGGCCAAGAAAAAAAAATTGAAATAGCTATTTGAAATTTTGAGTTTAGTTCAGTTCGTGCACGTTCCAGATTCAACTAGATAAATTTTAGGTCCACACGCTTAACTTCACATTTTCTCAGTCCGTGAGGGTCTAGTAGACGCGGGCGATAGTAAGAAATGCCACTGGCACTACTGAAGTCGGGCTTCACTTACTTGGCTGGATCAGCTATCTCCCCTCGGCGTAGCACAACTCAATGGAAGATGAGTCTTCCCATCCACTGTACTTGTGTTCTATCCACTTCACCACAGGACACAAAGGACAACGAAAGTTCTTCTCCTTCCCTCACTTAACACAATTTCACAATCCTCCTCTCGTCAGATCTCAAAACACACTCCCTTGGAAAACGCACGTTTTTCTCTTCCAGCACAATTTTCTTAAAGAAGGGGAAGAGATAGCCAATCAGTTCGTCAGTTTTATCGCCCTTTGGCTCCTCTGTCCTCCCTTGGACCAATGGTCACCCGTCTTTCATGGTTCCAATTAACATGTTGCACAAAAAGAAGAAGAAAAAAAGTCACTTCTTGGAGACCCCTCTTTTCACAACATACACAACTGCCAACTTGTGTCCTTCTTTACCCCTAACTGTTCCTGTATAAAATCTATGTTGAAGCTATTGCACTCTATTATTCCATGTATAAAAACTCATCACGCCTATGCAATGGATAGAGGATCCGATTATTAATTATTTGAACAAAATTATGACAATGTAAAGTTTAGTTAATTATATGGGGGTTTGGTTATGCTGGATTCTGGGGTGTCGCTGGAATGTAGGAGTTGGGGTAGCCGTACGGCCTCTCTGTCTCCTGGGTCGGCAACGAAAAAAACAAGAAACGGTCGACTAAGAAAAACGAAGAGAAAAAAAAATGATGGGCTTGCCAATGGAAAGAAAATACGAAAAATCAATAGCATAACCTACTAATAATAACAAAATGAAGGTGCGCAGTACAGATGCCCCCCCATGCGAGCATACGTAGAAGGACGTGGGTTCGCATGGAAGTAGTACGCGCTGAAGTGATATAAAATGTTATGTAAAACGACAATAAAAACATTATGTTTGAAAATTTACAAAGATTATGTACTTATACAGCATCAGGCCACAAAACTATACTATTTCTATGTGCTGCGCTGCTCGTTACGACCTATCAATATAGTTAATTATGCTGGTTATCATATCCAATGAACGATTACATACATATTTATATTAATTTTCTTGCAATACTAACATGAATACAAATTATTACTTATTTCAACTTGTGCAACATTTCCTTTTAAAACAAAATATAAATGAGACATCGACATTACTCAAAAATATTATAAAACGAACATAAAATATGATTGATTTGAATTATCTATGCCACTATGCCTTCATGACAATTGCTACATTTTATATATATAAAAAAAAAAACAACAACATAAGTTCACATAGTTTTGATATCATGCCTATTTATCTTCCTGGTCTCTGTCATCTTCCTTCCAGGTGATGTAGGGCCTGAGGTTACTGGTGTTATGAATCCCCATGTCTTTTTACGAAAAGTATTTTTATTTGCATAAAATTTGAAGTTGTGAGCGGTAATTGGCTTCTGTAGGTACACTTGGCCGTCAATGTTTGCCCCCCCTAGAACTCATTTCAGTCGCGTAATGTCAGAAAACATACGTTTATACACGATTTCAATGAGTATTTTCTTTTATATGATTGTAAATATTATTTCAAGGCGAGGCCGCAACTAGAGTGAGAAATGCTGCCTCGTTTACGAAAAGGAAATTAATTTCTGCTGAGTCTTGTCTCTTTTTGGTGCCATACCCAATAAGAAATAATTAGCAACTGATGAAATAGTTGATTGTTCAAGCACAAATCCATATATTAACCAGGAATCAAATCTAGGACCCTTATCGCAATCCAACAGAGAGCTACAGTTGATATCTGTTTTCAATGAAATGGAAACGACGGAGTAATAGTTAGACATAGGCTACAACCCTACAGAACTTTGAACAAAACATTGTACTCCACATACCCAGAATTATGCTTCTGGAAAATGTAGATTTTCATGTGTGATATCAAGGACCTCCTAGCTAGGTTTTTGCTTGCTTCTAGTGATATGAGGTCCATAAAATCGTTGATTGATTTATTTAATTTATTTTACGTCGCTTTTCTTCAACTATTAGCTAATCGCGAAGATCAGATGGTGATGAGATGGAAGAAGACATTCACAAGCATATATGGACGCGCCCCACAGAAGATTACTCTAGCGGTAAGTTCAGACGCCAGAGCCTCGGTAGTGTGCAAAATGTAGTCCAGGGTGTACTACGTGAGGTTGTTATAGGGGTGCGTTTGGAAAGGATCACCTCTTACACCCCGCCAGGATTCGAATCCCTGGCTTCGTAGCGCGCTGTGATAACCACTCCGCCACGCACGTCAGCATTCATTCACTCTTATCGTCACGATTAGCCAATACCGGAAGAAAAGCGATGTAAAATATTCAGATTCAGTCACAGATATTTTATTGGTGCAAGTGAGACAGTGATCACTAGGCCTCGGAAGTTGAAGACCTATAAATTGCCAAAAAAAAAAGGCCTATAAATATAAAAAAAAGGACCTAAAAACTGAAAAAAGGGCGTATAAATGTGATCCAAATCAATTAATAACTTTAGTTTTAATTACATATTTAATGAATAAAAAAATACAAAATTCTGGTGGTATGGAAAACACAGTGTGAAAAAACTATATGAACGAAGTGCATCTTCTTTCAGACATTATACATTTTTTAGATTAACATAATTTGAAAAATCATATTTGAAGAATCATATTTGACCTAACCACACTAGGGTTACAGAAATAGGACTTCGGAAACCTTACCTTAGTTGGTATATATATATATATTTCTTTACTACAGAAAGGATGTTTAAGAGGTGATGAACTGATGATGATTCGAATTGAGAATGGGCAGTAAAAACGTAGTCGAAAGAGCTGAGAAAGGCAAAAAAGGACAAATAAAACCCATCTTTTTCTGGCCTACAATGACCCAAACTGAACATATTATGTTGGACCTCGTCTTCGGACACTAGGAAAGAAAAGGATATTTCCTCAACTTCCGAGGCCTAGTGATCACATTGCAATCATGAAGCCTCCATATAACCAAGCCTTGTAATCAAGGGATCCCGGATTCGATGCCCGGTGGAGGCACATAGCGGCTCGGATCCCACTTTAAACTGTAGGTCCAGTCCACATTAGCCGTACTGGCTTTAAAACACCGACTCAATCCATATAACCAATACCAAGACGATTCTTCTTGGCCAAATTTGCGACAGTTTGTAAAGCCCACTTTAGAAACACACAGGCTACTAGATACTGGACTCAGAGCTTACTGTGGGATCCAAACCACTCTATTGTTCCCTCACCGGAATCCGATCCAGGAGCTTCTTGGGCACGTTACCGGGAAGACCCAATCATAGCATGTTCTGGAGCGATTTTTTAAAGGTCCTGAATAGACGGCTTGACCTTCAGAAGGCCCTGAAACCAAATCAATACCTGCTTCTTTGAGACCTGAATATTCATTCAAACCACCCCGAAAGATTTCCTCCTAGTTCCACCGCAAACAAGGAGGATACTCTTAAGCCCCCCCCCCCTTTAAGAAAGAGTAAGACGCCACAGAAAATTCCCTCAAGCCAGAAACCTTAATATGAAATTCCCTTTTCTGTACATTCCAAAATCAATAGTGTGGTTCAATTATATAGAGTAACCGTGTAGGGGAAACTCCCCATTATCCGCAAAAACCTCAGAGGTCGCCCATCTTCATCCATCCAACTTCTTGCTGTTTGGAGAAGAATTTTCTAGTTTCAGAGGCTTAATACCCACAGCAGTGCTTGAAAAAACACCGCCAAGAAAATAAAGACTTAGGGATTTAGGGAGAGAGACTTCTCCCCAACTCTCGGAACTGGACACCCACAATCTCTCTTGTTCAATTTTCCGTACAATACCTTTTTTTCTCATTCAGGAATCGAGTTACGGGTGATTTCTGTTCAAGTTTTACGAATTGAACGCTTTGGTAGCAGCAGATACATACCGCAAATGTGTGCGTATGTTTGTGTGCGTATGTTAAATGTTAATAGAAACGTCTATCTTGTCTTGATTACAGGATGATTAGCAATTAGTTGTACAGTCAACGGCAAAGATAATGGTAGGCAAATTGTCCACGGCTTTTTGATGACTTTTTATTCTCCATCCTGTGTTGTTTTAAGGCATGAAATTTGGTTCGAAGCAGGGATTGTTCTCTGCTTATTGACGCCATTATTTCAATTCATTGTCATCACATTGTGTAATACAGACCGAATTAAAATGGTGGTGGACAATTCGCCTACTGTTTCTTTTGCCGCTGGGTGTACAACCAACGGTAAAGGCAAATTATTCATCACCATTTTCATTATTTTTTTAAAGAAATGCTTATTAGATAGTACTAACGACCGTCCGGGGCGCTAAACCTGCGTATCCTCCTTGAGTAGCTCTAAAACCTTCATTTTGTTTATATACAAGGACTTCCGCAGCGAAAGACAGGGTGGCACCTGCCTCCCCCCCTCTGAAATGTCTGGAAAAAGTTGATGTAATTCAACTGGTGAAATTATATCGATATTTTATTACAAATGATATTGTTTTTTATGATATTACAGACTCCCAGTTACAATGGCAAAGTATTTTCAATTCAATTCGAATTCTATGATTTGTAAATTAGTAGTAGAGGAAAAGATCTAAATATGGGCCTCCCCTTTTTATGTTGTCATTTTCGGAGGGGAAAAAATTAATATATCAAGCACCTGCCTTTAAAATGCATATCTATAAAATATATACTTAAATGTAATAGCATGCTAAAGTATAGAAGGTCTCCATTTCTTTTTATAAAAAGCAATTTCCAAAAAATGGTAAAATGATGTATTTCAAAATTGTGGTCTAAATATGGGCTACTAGTGACAATATCACAAAAAGCAATTAAAATTTTTAAAAACTTGTCATTTATCGCTAAAACATTATAAAATTCATATTTATGAATAATCTGTTGCTTTGAAAATCACGCGGAATGGGAAAAATCGAACTTAAGAAAATCATCCAAATATTTGTTGAAAATATGATCTCAACATAAGACCTCATGTCATAGCCCATATTTAGACCATCACGCTATTTTTCTTCTTCAATTTATTCTCGATCTCTGTGGTACATATTTCACAAACAAATCATGGCATTATAAAAGCCCACGTTTGTTTTATGTACCGCTAATATCATAACCTATACAAAGCAAATGAGAATTCAGAAAACTCTTAGTTGAAACAAACTTTCGGAGGTGGCAATTCTATAGCAGCGTCCAAGGCCGAAACTAACCACCACTTTCTCTTGCGAATTGGCGCCGCAACCTTTGTCCTTGACAGATAACCAGTTATAATATCCTCTGTCAGGCTGCAGCATCCGGGAGCGCTGATAACTCCAAAACCCATATTTAAACCTTCGCCCATATTTAGGCCTTCTCCTCTAGTAGTAATTCACTGCCATGTTCAACAGATTAACGAGAGAACGTTTTCACAAGGGACACTAAAATCATGACTTCCGTAACTAGGGGCGTGCAGGACGGAAAACTTTTGGTCGGGACGGGATTGGGAGGGAAATATTAATAATCCTGACGTTCGGGACTGAAAGAAAAATCTCCAATTTTCGAAATTTCTCGCTTCGGTGAAAATCTCGAATTGAACACACTACTTCCCTTTCAATGTGGTAGTTTTTGCACTTCTGGAATAATAACTTAAATTGTGTGATATTTCAGGTATTTGTAGTGCAGAAAATATCGAGAATTAACCTCTTTTTGGATAAGATCCTTTGGAATTTCTCGGCTGTTTGGCATTACGAAAAGACGTGAAATCATTTCCCGAAGTCGAGATCTAACCTTGATAATTCATACCCCGGCATTTTTAATTATATGATTATTATTATTACAGTAGCCTTCGGCATGTAAAAACATGGATCAGAGATACCATGAAGGACAGTAACTTTAAGTGGTCTTTGACTCTGAACTCGTATACAGCGCTAAAGAATTTTCAGTTGAATTTAAATGTTATAATTTGTAGAGTAATAATAATAATAATAATAATAATAAAAGTTTCCATTACTCTGCACCCCCCCGAGAAAAAATCCTGATTTTATATACTGCTGGACAATGAAAACCGGACACTTTAATATTTGACATCTGAATTGCAATAACAGCTCGCAGGTATATTACAGAATGTTCGGCAGATCATGTAGTACCATATGCACCATTCATAGGCTCGGACTTTGTTTATGCATTCGTACTTAATTCAGTTTCTGCAACATTTAGTTAGCCCTTGTACCAGAGCTTTCATCGACCCATTGCGTTATCACAAAAAATGCAAGTGTCCGGTTTTTTTTGTCCAGCAGTATATATACGATATTTATATTTTATATATATGTATATTATATATTATATTTACTTCAAAAAAGATTTGTTGTAAATCAAATATTCTAACAGATGTCAAGAAAGGAGTTTTAAAAAAGAAACATAGATGGCAGCACAAGATAAGATAATACAAATGAATTGTTGGAGGATAAATATCGATTTAATGAAAGTAGAAATATGATTGAAAAAAAAAGCTGTAGAAAAGATGAAAACCGTGTATAAAAAGTAGATAATATATAGAAGGGAAAATATTAGTGTTTATCATGCAACAAGTTAAAGCCTTTAGACAATTGTTAGGAATATATAATGAAGTGTGGGTCGTACAGCCTTGTCTGCCACCATTATTGTTTTTTTTTTAATTCATTGGTGTATAACAATGCATACATTGCAGAATTATGTAGAAACTTGAACTAAAAGATTAATATTGCTTTGATATCGTTATGTAGGTACTATTAAATAAATGCATACCTACAATAAACGTGTTCTCAAGCAGGAATACTTAACATATTTAAAAATAATGTTATTTTTTCTTATTTAAAACTTTATAAACATCGGTTCAGATCCCACTTTAAACTGTAGGTCCAGTCTCGATTAGCCTATCTTTGCATAAAGTGGACTCAAAACATCAAATTCAAATATGTAGCATGGACAAAGTTTTATAGGGATTGGGAAATAAGGGGACCAGGGTGGAAAATTAGGGATGGCAGGGTGAAAAATTGGGTGAAAATTCTATCTTCAGCCGCCCTTAACCGCCTACAACAAACGCATAACCCTTTAGTTACAGCGAAATAACCTTATCCCCCGTTAGCCGATCCAAAGAAACCTGTGAAATATACAAATATTCTTTAGGATGTGCATGGAAGATAAGAGGAACTCCCTTACACAAGACTTGGTTCGTAATCAAGACAAGATATGCCCACTTCCACTGTAAGCTTGCAGTGCATGGGCGTCGGGAGGGGGGGGGGGAATCGAACGGGTCGATGGACCCCCCACCGCGGAAATTGACGAAAAGAAATAAAGTTCGTTTAGTTAGTATTCGAATAAAATAATCAAAGTAAAAACTTTATGAAAAAATCCCCCTAATATTATAATTATTTTTATTATTATTATTTCGAATAAAATTTATTTTTTTAGTTTATAATATTTATTATTGTATATATTCAACTTTTATCATTTGCCGGACCCTCCAAAAATTTCTGGCGACGCCCATGTTGCAGTGGACCATCAACATGCAACCCATTGTAAGTTGTTACCGCGAACACAACTCTTGTTGTTGCCCAAATACTGTGAGTGACGAACAATGCCTGTGTTGATGTCAAAACAAAATTAAACTTTACAAGAACATTCAAACAGCAGATCTTTGTGCCGGGATGCAGACTTCATATCGAGGCATGAAGGACACCGCGTTCGTTCAGTCTTATTGTTGTTTCAAAGCTTGTTTCTTCGGATGGTATTTCTTCACTAGAATGCAAAGCACATCGCGTTCTTTTGTTTGTTGCAAAGCAATGGATGCCGCCTGCGCTACGAGTGAATCGACAAGTGACTAGAATGCGATCTTGAGTTGACATTTTTCTATTTGGTGGTCGTTAAGATCGCAAGCTACTTCCTCGTCTTGCAGTGGCGTCTCGTGGCCTTAAATTTGGCCGGGGCTTATTTTTTTAAGAATTTAAAATATAATGACAATTCACATGAATTACAAAAAATAGGTATTTTTCTTCTTCTAGACTACAAAACGAGACTTATTTTTTAAAAAAGTATTTAAAAGGTAATAACAATTCATATGAATTACAAAAAACAGGTATTTATCTTCTTCTAAACTACAAAATTGGACTTATTTTTTTTAAAGAATTTAAAATATAATGACCATTCACATGAATTACAAAAGAAACAGGTATTGTTGTGAAACATACCTTTCTACGAACGTTGACTCTCATTTAAACAAGAAATGTGCTCTCCTGTTCTTCTGCTCAGCAAATTTTGTAATTATTTTTTTTTTATTAATTTTGTAATTATTTTTTCATTGAAGCCCTCTAAACCTAATTGTTTAACAACAAGTTTTTCTTGGTCACTCAATGTCTGAAATGGTGTTGCCAACAAGAAATCCACTTTGTTCATAGCGAATAAAAGCCACCACAACGCTACACTACAACACGCGGGATCGAACGAACGCGACGCCACGGAAGTAGCCCCGAATCAACATCCAAACCCATTGCACCCCTCCCTTCGCTCTTTCTGCTAGCACGTGACCTTCACTGTAGCGTAGACCACGCCTTCCTCTGCGACGAGCCCCGAGATGATAACTGACATCAATGCCGCTAGGAGCGCTGTCGTATCAGTTGCTGCTGACGATGAACTTACGTCGGTAAAAATCGCCTTTTAAAAGATTGTGTGATAGTTATGTATTATGGTGATTGAAAATTACGTCAATACGTCCGTTTTTCTTTAGAGGCTAAGCCCCGGAAGCCCCAGGGGACGAGACGCCACTGTCATCTTGACATAATAGGCCGAAAACTGACTACAACTCAATTGGAGTTTTCGAAGTGTTAAGTCAACTATGTTATTTTATTTCTTACAAGTGTTTAAAACACTTCTATAACTGAATGGTATTTGGATCAAACAATTTTGTTCAGTACTTAACACATTGTTGTTAATGCAATGTATGTTGTTACATTTAAAATGACATTTCGGAAAACAGTAGCTATTACGGGATAGGATGGGATCTGGCAACCGTGGATTAGTTGAACCTTCACGAAGAGCCTACACGCGACATTTGCAAGAAGTTAGTCAAGTGCTTAATTTATAACTGTGATAGGTAGATACACAGTCCTTCCTTGAACGGTTAGCAGATTCCTTATCAACAATTCTAGTTCTTCTTGGCACGTGTTTTAAACGTTTTATTTGTTTAAAATATGTTTTTCTTACTTTACGATTTTTTAAACAGAGGAGATATACGATGTAGAAATTGCAGTGAAAAATGCAGGCTCCACCAGGACTCGAATCCTGGTCTCTGACTACCATGCCGTTACTCTGTGAACTTTTATTGTACCGAAATATTTTTATTCATCTAATCATCTACAAGTTAAAAGTTTAAGTTAACATGATTTTGTTGTGATATACGTACTTTGTGAAATATCTTCATTATATACACTACATAAACATGTCTTACTAAATTGTAATCTCGTATATCTTTTACATTTTGTATCATATTTATTTATTTGCCACATGAATTGAACTTTGTTAAATACGCTGTCCAAATATTTTGCCACACCCTCTTGGGAGTTAGTTGCTCTTACTTTTGTCAGTTATGCATTTAGATCGTTGACTTACGGGTTTCGTATCGTACTCCTTGTTCCCAGCCGATAAGCACATGACGTCAACAGATAAAAGCATAGTTCTTTGGTGTACCTTCCGTGTTCATGGGCAAGATCAAAGGGATTGTGTCCAGTATCGAACACTTTCGCTGTGCAGCTATCTGGCTTTTGTACATGTTGAGCAAGGAAGCTGCTTTCCACTCAAAAGTGCGTTAAACCCAGGTCACCTGATTATCTATGTTGCACTGCTGTGTGATGAAGCAAATCTGAATACCTGACCTTGCCACAACCAAGAAATAGCTGACGATCGCAATCGTATTGCAAATGTTCTTACCAGTGAAAAAATTGCACTCTTGATATAAGCGATAGATTTCATAACATGTATGATTTAATCAAAGCGTGTATTTTCAAAATTCATATTTATCGTAAGTTATTCTGTAAAATATGTCTAATATTTGTACTTTATCTTTATTTACAGTGTACATTTTTGTTAATGTAATGCATTTTGTTGCATCCACAATAAAATGTGCTATTTCTGAAAACAGAGTAGCTAGTACGAAATAGAAGGCGCAAATGTGGATTACTCCATCTTCTCGAACAGCCTTCACGCGAGATTTACAAGTACATCGTAAATAGGTATTTCAAGAAGTTAGTCAAAAGTTTATAACTAGAAACACTAGAAAATAAATCTTTGTGGCATGTTTTAAATGTTTTGATTTGTTTAAAACATATACTTTGTTCTTCATTAAAACATCACTTTTTTTAGAAAACACAAATTTTGTCCACCCTGATTCGTCGATATGTGAAATTTTTTATGAGCCTCGTTACGTTCCTTGCTGAGTAGTGAGTTAATACATAATATGTGCTCCTGCTGACTGAGAATGGTGACTCAGGATGGTCTGCATTGAAGCCTTCTCAGGAAAGGGCTGAAAAAACTCCAACAGAGAAAAAGTCCGTTGAAGCAGTTTACTTTATTTAGTATTTAGTTACTACGACGTAACGAGTGCGAAATATGAGTAAGCAAATATTAACCATCTTTGAGCCTCTTGAAATGTCTAGTATATCCCGGTTAGAATTTCGTGCCCCTGTGCAACGCCGCCCGCATGACTTTTTCTCGGGGAGGCAGCAGAAGCGTTAAGAAAATTCTCACAAAGCATCTCCCCACTCACTTAATTTACTCCATATTGATCCATGCAAGCATCCCCATAACTTTCCCCAAGTAAGATTTTATATCTTACCCATAAGCCATAGAAGATCATATATTGCATTTCATTATTAATTATTTTACAAATCCATAAAATTGAAATTGAACTTAAAGTACCTTGGAGTTGTAAAATGCAGACTTGAATCCACCATTCAAATATAAACTGGATTCGACTTGCTTCCTTTCCATAAACTCCTATCACTTTGTTGATGAACAGTTCTTTCTATATTTGTACTTTTTCATGATGCACAGATATCAGACACTATTTAATCTGCAGTCTTTCATGTCAAACCCTCATCCATGTTTTCACGCTACAATTTCATCACTCCAGTCCCCTCTACGGGCGTCATTCCCCTGTGATTTTATCACAATAACATTATCTTTCAAAGTAATGCATTAAGAATATTCCAATATAGTCTTCAACAGATAAACATCACGAACAAAAATGTTAATAGACTTCCATTAGTTAATTACATACGTGTGAATACATTAAGATCTTCCAAGTTTTATTATGACGTCATCAGACGTGTGAAAATTCTCAAATAACATTTCAGTATTGCACATATCTTTGAATGTTTAAATGCTGCTCAAATTTACTGGAATAAAAGCTGAGTTGTATGTCTTGCATCTCGGTTACATCTACGTCTTGAAGATCTAGTTAGATCCAGTATTGTGCATATCTTAGAAATTTTAAATGTGCAAGGGCAAATGTACTGGAATATAACCTGAGTTGTATGACTTGTATCTCGGTTACAGCTACGTTTTGAAGATGTAGTTGGCAGGCAAGCAGTTGTCTGCTCTCTTCCAAAGCCGCCCCCCCCCCACTTTGCAGAAGCAGCAACTGTTGGGAAATTTACTCCTAACTCCTTTTCTGACGTGACGTGGCCCGGCCTGACTCCGGAGTAAATTAAAATTATGAGAATAACAGCTGTTCCTGCCTCTCCGCTGTCAACTCCGAGAGCTTGTGCGTTACGTCAGACTGCTTGAAAGTTGAGCGCAATAAAGCACAGCGTTGGCGATCGTTAACTTTTTTATTTTCATCTTTTTTTCCATCCTTGCGGAATGGTACGATGTGAATGTGCAATGGCCCGTCCGTCAGCATTGTCAATGTCGAGACCTTAAGGCGACTTTACACGGTGCAAATTCCAGTGTATTGTTTCGGAGTTGAGTTTTAGACCTAGCTGACAAAAATCTACTTGCCTGAGAAAAGGCTCAGAGGCCTCACACTTTTTTTTATCACTAAAATTCAAGAAATCATGTTGTTATCGATGACTGCTTTCTTTGTTGACTGATTGATTGAATTTGAATTATTATTTTTTCTATTTTTCACCATCACATTATGTGGGGCCCAGACCCTTACCATAACTAAAACGTACCTAATGAAACATAACTGTAATGTCGGAAAACTAAAATATTCTTACTTTGATTGAAAGCTGAGACTGTAAAGTGGCACTCAGTACACGTAAGGACAAAAAGCAGGACAACACATACACACAGTCCTACAGAAGATTTTACGTACTGGCCGTAGGTCCAGACGCCAGAGCCTCGTTAGTCTGCAAAATGCAGTCCAGGGTGTACTACGTAGAAGTGAGGTTGACAATTGGGTGTACTAGGTGGAAGGGGCCCGCTCCCCTACACCGCATTTTGGTGCATTGTTTCTTTGTTTTAGCTGTAGCTCACAAGAAACTTACTTGCCTGAGGGAGCTTAGAGGCAGTGATGTGCCGTAGACTATAAGCTTACGTCTACATGCGTTGTCTACACGTAATCTACGCGTAGATTACATTGGGTTGTAGTTTACATAGACTACGTAGACAATTTATAGTGCATTAAAATTAATTTTCAAGGGTTTCATGAAAGGAAAGTGACATTTTGAACTATATTGGTTCTTAACGAAATGAAAAGAACCCTATTTATAACAAAATTTCTCTTCTCTTCTTTACCAACTATGGAAGAAGATAAATAGTATACAAAAAAGACAACAGATGTCAGTCGTGAGGCAAGAGTGGTCTTTTCCCCATAAAACACTAGAATATTTCCTGTAAAGGTTTCTTTCTAGGTGAGAAATTGTTCAAATTTGGAAGAAAGAGTATGAAAGGTTCTCTTCACACATCAGCAACTGATACGCAGTATAATTTTCTTTTAATTCCAAGGCGCCCTTTGCTAAGTTATCACATTTCGCCATGTTGTTTACATAGATTACGTAATCTACGTGTATAAAATAGTCTACGTGTAGAATGTAGACTATCGTTGTTTACGCGTAGACGCACACCACTGCTTAGAGGCCAACGATTTTTTTTATTGAAGAAACCATTATGTTATCGAACCAGTTCTTCCTATGTTATTTATATGGGTGCAGCTGCACAATAATTATAATATATACAACAATTACCATCATTAATAAAAAAAGAACCAAGTATTGAATGAGTGTCACACATTCATCATTTACTAAACCTGAAAAAAATATTAAGGTTATGTTAATACTTTTTTCTTTACGTACGTGCATTTGTATAGTAATTATATTAATTTCAATAATTAACATCATTACCAGCCCTGTTACATGCAAGAGTGTCATGTCGGAGCACACATCCCAAGGGGGGGGGGGGGTCCATTCCCACCACGTGAACTTTGCCCCTATGTACGTTACCCCTATGGTTCCACCCACAAAAATAATAAGAACCATGTAATGTGCTTTCATTTTTTAATAACAACATTCATCCCTTTCCTCGCCTAAGTCCACTTTATGGACAGATAGGCTAATCGAGTCTGAGGGCTTCAGTTTTAAGTTGCGACCCAAACGACTATGGGCCTCCAACCCGGTACCTCTTGATTACAACGCGACGGGCAGGGAGGGGGGTGTTAGTGCTATTTATTTTAATAATAATGCCATGATAATAATGAGTGTAAGCCAAATAAACTTTCAGTCCCGTTTTCAAGGGAGTATAATCCTTACTGTCTAAATCCCAGTTCTTCCCCACCTACTAAGTTGCAAGGGGAAAATAATCTGATGTTGTCCTACCAATATTGAATTTGAACAAGGTATACCAATTGAAACCAGCACAATCTTGGTAAGAAATCCAGTTTAGAGAAAAGTTGGAGAAGGGAGATTGAATCTAGCTTAAGGGGACATTCATCAACTGCATGTTTCAACTTCCTTCCGCTAGATGGCATCCCATTCGTCTTGGTTTTTGCCGTAACGGCTGCAGCCAACTGGGTTTCCAGGCGAAGTGTATTACATTCACTCTTTAGAGAGTTCCTTCTTTATAATTAAAGTTATTTGGCTCAAATAGTAACTGTTTATTGATTTAGTTACATTTAAAAAGAGTAACTCAGTTACAGTTACTAATACTTGAAAAGTAACTGCAAGTATGTACGTCCGCAGAATGTTTTCCAATGAGGAGCAAGCAAGATGTTTATTTTCCTAGGGGGACAAATGAGGCATATTTCACCATGTTATAGTGTGGACCCTAAAAAACTACTCTTTGAGTTCGTGCAACGCGCTTATAATAACTGACATAAATTATTGTGATTAAAATTAAAGTATATGTGTGAAATATGTACTTTTAGGTTGACATTTATTTTCCCGGGGGAGGAGGGCGTTTTCCTCTTACTCCCTTTCCGGGCAGTCATGACTGTAAGTTACTTTAACAGTTAACATTTTACTGGAGATTTGATTGCCTAAAAAATATATGAAGACTGACTTGTGTTTTCGTATGTTTATGACAAATAATATAAGTTTTCATATATTTATGTTATAACAAATTTATGAATGATGAAACAGGGTCTCCTTTGCTCGAATTAATCGTATTTTACTTTTTCTATGTATGCATATACCTTAAACACTTTCTCTTATTAATTAAGAATGTTCATTCACTTATATATTAACATTTTTTATTAGAAAAGTAAACATTTCTTCACATTCACATACACACATTCATGCTTAAAGGTAATTTCATTCCAAGCTCAAAAACGTCCACTTCCTCGGCAATGACTTCTAGCTCCACTACCATGTTGAATTTTTAATAATCAGTGAAGGATGTGAGACGAGTGACTATTAGAAAGACTATGAGGGCTTGTGCATGTTCACGAAACGTGTATACAGCACCAAAATGTATTCATTACATTGATCAGTATTCAAACTGTTACGTTACACTCATTAGCACGCACACCACTACAGTAAGCCATCAAAAAGAACTGGCTTACGGTAGGATCCAGTTTAGAGAAAAGTTGGAGAAGGGAGATTGAATCTAGCTTAAGGGGACATTCATCAACTGCATGTTTCAAATTCCTTCCGCTAGATGGCATCCCATTCGTCTTGGTTTTTGCCGTGACGGCTGCAGCCTTCCAAGTTAAGGAATCTATAGGCCAACTGGGTTTCCAGGCGAAGTTTTCTATCAATTTCGGCGCACTCGCTAGAAGACGATGGGGACGGGGGGAGAGGGGAGGCTTGTTCCTCTTGGGGGGCCGGTAAAAGTGCTGGGATCAGGAGTCCTATTAATCATGCTGTCCCAAAATGAGGTGCTGCGGGTGTCTTCCTTTCGGTAAAACCTCTCTGAAAGTTTTTACAGTCCCCCGTTACATCCTTCACGTCGAAGGCGAATCAAGATACACGGCAGGCGAGTACCCCATCAACAAATGAGCAATCATGCTACTCGACAACTCTTGAATTCCAAGTGCAGGGCCCAGGTTGTGGAAGGGGAGCTTTTCTCTTCATGGTTGTTCTTGAGAGATCACTTTTAAAGGGATTGCTGTGGGTGGGGCGGATATTGTGACGTCAACAGGAGAGGGTCTTCCACTTTTCACGCGACGCCTTTCCCGTGCTAGGCTTCGGCAACGACGATGATAATTTAGTGATCGATTATCGCCCCAGTCAGCAGGGTAACTTGGGGCCTCACTTTCGACGAGGGCAACATGAACCTCAGGTCCCACTGCCCTATGTTTAATAGGTTACATCAGCCAGTCTGTCTTAAACAGGACAGGGATTTGATTAACTGATTGATTTAGTTTATTTCACTTCGCTTTTCTGCCACCTTTGGCTGATGGATGAAAGGACAATCAATGACATATAGAAACAAAACAAAGCAAACCCCACGGAGGATTATACTGGCTGTGCATCCAGGCGCCAGATCCTTGCTAGTCTGCAAAATGCAGTTCAGTCGCTACGTAGAAGAGAGGTTGACATTTGAGTTCCTCCAGAAAGGGTTCACCCCAGTTCCTTGCACCCTGACATGATCTGAAATGTGTGTTGTTACATTTATTATGTAACTAACTGAAGTAAGAAAAGATAACTCCTACATCATAACAAATTTGAAGCTTATAAACGACAGTTGCAACCAAGTTTTGGTTAACCATTACTTTCTTCGATGAAGGATGGCGCTATGTAAGTGTATCTCCTGAACTCTGATTGTAGCACGTCAAGATTTAATTTTGACTGGTGAGGTCGTTGCAAACTTACCACCTAAGGTGTAACAATGCGATAATACGACTTTGAATAACAGCATAAAATAAGATTTATGCACACTACTACGTATAAGAGTATGCTTAAAATATGAATCGGGTTCTTCACTTTTCGTCAACTGAATCTAACATCCTTTTTCGTCATTCAATAAATATTCAATTCTTTATTTCCTTGACATTAATTTCCCTGTCAACACAGCTGTTTTTACACAGATTTTGGCGATCTTAACTGCACGCAAGATAAATAATGAATACGTGCTGTTATATCTCTATTCTTATTCCTGCTTTTTACATATTCATGTAGTAACAATAATACAATAAAATTAATTTACATGTTACGAATTGATTGATTGAGTGGGTGTTTTAAGTCCACTTTACGCACAGAAAGGCTAATCAGGACTGGACCTACAGTTTAAAGTGGGATCCGAACCACTATATGCCTCCACCGGGCATCGAACCCGGAACCCCTTGATTATAAGGCGACAACTGCGGGGAGACCCGATATTTACAAATTAATGTAATTATAACGTTTTTTCCTTCGGTTTTACTAGTGCAATTTATATTCTGCCGTCGAACAACGTCAATGACACAAAAGGAGACTAGCAGTGAATTTTTATATTTAAGTATCTAAGTATTCATACACCACAAAATACAGTATTAATATTTATTAAAGGCCCAGGCAGCTGACGTCTGTGGTTTACAAACGATTCCGGAATACACAGATTAGTCAGCTTCCGGTGTGAATTTGTTGAGACATAAGACCAAACTTAGTGGTTACTTCACTGAGTACTTACGTCTTCGATGTAACTATACTTAGGTATTTACTTCACTTGGCGCTAAACACGCTGAAAAACACTAACGTTGATCACAAAGGGGGAGTTGTGGGGAAAGCACAAATCTTGCTGATACCGAGTTCGACGTCTTCAATCTTCTAATCCTCCTGTCGTTGGTTCATAATAAACATGCTGCCTCTCTTATTTAGTAACATGTTCTGGTAGAGATACTGCACAGGCCGATAGTTCACTCACAGTTTATTATTTAGACACTATCTCTCCTTCCGGCTGAGATCATGGCCGTTAGTTCAATTACAGTTTTTCACAGCCCGCGAAACCAATAACCAACGTAACACGGATCCTAACCGTATCAATGCTTGACTCGGACTGTTTACTCTGCAACGCACATCAACCGTTCCCCAGAAAGGACGTTAACGTCTCTTCCCGCCCTTTTTTCCCCAGCGAGGGCGGGTCAACTTTTATAAGGGGTGCGTCAAAATCGGTTACATAATTAATTTCTAGATACATGCCTGGTTAAACAGGAATATGCGCCTGCAGTGGTTCCAACACATATGGGTCCGTGGTGCCCGAGCCTATACCCAACAATCTGTCGTGTTATTATTATCATTATATTTATTGCAAATTTGTTATCGTGATTCGTGATGGCAGTGAGTAAACATGTTTTAAAAGTAAGTAAGGCAGTATATTGCTGTGTGCTTTGGGTTAAATATTTTTTTTGTATGTAGTTACTTGAAGATATTAATAGTATGGAGAAGTTTTTTTTCGGTTCCAATGTAGACCATGGACATTACTAAACACATATACAGTTCAAAATCGTTCTTACATCTCTATTTTGTTATTTTTAGCGTTCACTATGTAGTGTTCGCAGTCATATTAGTATTATGAGAATTGATACATGGAAGAAAGGATGTATGAAGATTTTTTGGTGAGTTTATAACTCAAGTATTTGAGCGTAGCCACCATCATCCTCCTTAGCAGTTTCCTGCCTCTGGCTGAGTCGGCATAGAAGTTAAGCCTCTCCGTTTTTCCTGGTTTTCCACCACTCTTCTCTTTCAACAGTGTTCCAATCTTGTCCTCTTCTCCTAACACTCCCCGCTATCTGCTCTTTCCACCGACATCTTGGTCTCCCCCTTGGCCTTATTCCCACTCCTTGTGCATGGTAAGCTCTTACTGGTAGTCTTTCTGCATCCATCCTCTTCATGTGTCCGAACCATCCCATCTGCGCCTGATCTATCCTGTCCTGAAGCTTCACCACATCCACTGTCTGTCGGATCTCTTCACTCCTTATTCTATCCCTTCTAGTCTTCCCCAATATAAAGATTTCACCTCCAATGCCTGCATCTTTCTTTTGTCTCTCCGTCATTGGCCAAGTCTCTGCTCCGTACGTAATTATTGGCACATTTGTAGTATGTGGTGAGCCTAACCAATGTGTTTCAAAAGTTGGCACCGCTGTACACCTGCTTGGTGTGTGTTATCATCACAATTATCATCATCATCGATATGATTATGAGTAACTTATCCGAGTCGCAGCTCATTCCAGTACTCGGGAATGACAATGATTCTACATAATAGATCTCTGTCCTTACCGCCCCACGCACTAATTTGCATAGTAATTAGCTGAACGCAAATGGCGCCCTTCAATTCCACGTGCAAATGCGTACGGCACCCCCCTTTAACCAACGTATTGAAATTCTGCGTGAGAAGCTGAATGAAATGGAAAATAAAGAGGCTGGCGGAGCCTTTGTGGGGGAGGGGGGATGAGTCAGCGATGGAGTCTGCAGGGAACGCCACTCCAAATGAAAATTCCTGGGCTAGGAAGGACCGTTGTCGAGGTGACGTCATCACGGACGAGGGAATGCGGTTGTGAAGTCACACGGCGCCGCTGGCTAGCGAGACAAAAAAAAAATCCTCCAGGCAATAAACACATATTATTATTCGCGTATACACTCTTCGCTTTTTTGCGGGGCGTTAAGGGCGATTAAGTTCTCGGATAGGGGTTTGCCGCGTTGAAAGATGAATTTCGGTTTTGTTGTATTCCGGCGTCACGTTTCGGAGGGGGAACTCTTGGTCCAGTTGATTGGGGAGTTCAAATTTTCCCTGCTCTATTGTGTTCACAGTTATGAGAGCGTCTGCATTTTAATTAAGGTATACGTACACGCACACAAAAGGCTCTGAAAACAATTTTGGCACAACGAAACAATGTAGAATGAAAATAATGAATTCCTATTGAGGCATTCCAGCATTACGTGTGTGAGTGACATTTTACACACAAGACACGAAATTGGATTAAAATATTCATAATGAACGGATGTAATAGAATTATGAAGTACTTTGTGGGGTCTGCTAACAAATGAAAAAAACTTTAGTATGATGGCATAGATTGAATGCATGAAAAGCATTAACAAAAGTGCGTTACGTGTGTGACGCTTTAAAAATTTAGCAAAATTTGACTTCATTTGTCTGTGAAGCATTAGGCTACAGATGGCTAGTAACTTTTATTGGTGAAGTGTTTAAATTATATGCATTCACAAACATGTAAACCTCAATGCAATTATAAACAATAATAATTTCCATATTATTACAATTTGTTATTGGTTGGAGTAGGACCTTTTCGTGGAATGCCCCTATTTCAGGAACCAGGCTCGAATAAGATTCTTTTACAGTAAGCAGCGTGCGAATTAACGGGCCCCCCAACAAACAATTTTGTCCCCGGCAAATGAAAATTATTTCTATCCCTGCCAGGCATGTTTTTATCCCCCTTCAAATAAAATGGGATTGGATGCATGTTGTACAGTGTCTCTCAAAAGTTTTAGGACAACGACATTTTAAACTAGGCCACCCAATTTACACACGGCGTTGGTGGGTTGCGTGTAGAGTTAGGCTCAATTTCAGGGTTGTCACATGCACAACAGAAAGAAATAAAAACAAGTATTATTGTATAAAATTATTTCTGAATGAAACAAAAAATAGGTTTTCTAGTATTTCATCGCTGATAGTCTACAGAAAGGAAAAGACGTGACAGAAAACGAAAGGTGACAAAGGAGGGGAGAAAGAGAAAGCGAAAGGAGAAGATGAAAAGTTGAGGTGACAAGAGATAGAGGATAGACGAGGAGAGGAGAAGTCGTGAGAAGAAAGGAAAAGATTCAAGGAGAAAATCGAGCAAAGAGGAGAAGAGGAGGAGACGAGACGAGGGGAGTGGAGAGTAGAGTAAAAGAGAGACGAATGAAAGGAAGAGGAGAAGAGTGCAGTGGAATCGTAAATTGAAGTCAGGAGAGGAGATAAGAGGAATGGAGAAGAGTGGGATGGAGACAAGATGCGAGAAATGTAGGGAAGACGATATAAGATAAAAGCAGAGGAGAAGGAGGGGAGAGAAGGAGGAGAAGGAGAAGAGAAGGGACTGGAGACGAAAGGAGAGAAGAGGTAGTTGCAGAAAATATCGTCTCAGATGCTAAAATTGATGAAATTGTCGACATGAAACATTCAATAACATTTTGAAATGTACTGGAGAATGTATTCGATCGGTGCGAAATGCCTTTTGGCTGAGTACAGAGCAAGATAAAATCTTCCACGTAAGATCTTTGATTTTACCTGCGATTATATCACTATAAACATGAATGTAATTTAATATTTATAATAATTATCCAATTTTTTACACTTCTCGGTTCATTGAAATGGAGATTTTGTAATTTAATATTTCCCCTCCCCCCATCTTTAAATCCAAACTGAATCATTCCATTTCACACGGCGTGGACAATGAACACAATGGAATATGTCTAAAACTTACGAAAAATTTTCTGCCACGGGACCGGTTTGAACCCACGACCATCAGGTTGACAATCCTTAATGGTAACCACTACCCTACAAGATTTCGCTCCTGAAAGCAGGTAGAAGCAGCTGACCAATGTGAAATGTAGATGCAACTCTCCTTCTACATGTAGGTAATGTGCAAAAAATACTTGTTTGTATCAAAGAAAACGAAGGTAGTGCGGATCAGCGAAAACATTTAATGGAGAATTTCACATGATGAAAACTTTTCAGTCGATATTTGTGGAGGTATCTTTGCATTGAACTCGAAATACCAAAATATCCGATTTTAATGTGTCTCCGATATAACAGACATTTACCAATTTGAACTTGGCAATATAAATCTGGTCAAGTTTTCGTTGTTACTAGTTCGATAGCTCTTTTTTATGTACGAGTTTGGTTTTTCTTAGAATGCACCGTCAAACGGGGTAACTTTGTACAGATTTTGGCATATTCTAATGTGGCCTGCAAAATCCGTGGCGAGTGACAACACGAAAATTATACGCTAGGAACACTTTGTCCTTTACAAATGTACTGAAGGAATACCAAAGAAATTCCAAAATATTAGGGGGAGGCAAATACTTCAGCATTTTCGTGACGAAGTTACTCCAGCAAATGGGGTAACTTCGTCATCTCTGCTTACTTTACTAGCACGTCAAAATTAACCCCATGAAGAGGTAAGATTGTCACGCCTCCACGACCGCTTTTGCCTTACAGATCAGTCGTAAAGCCTCCTGCACCTGATCGGAGGTATAGCTATATTTCCGACACCCAACGACCTTCTTATATGTCCTTGGCATCGTGCACGAGAAAATGTGCAAGCAGCGCCAAAGCACAACGCACTTCCTCCCTTGATGTCCGCTCTACAACTGCACGTGTGTGGCTTCACACTCCCTTTGTTCCACCAGCAGATGACTCCTACTGACATCTATCGGTCTCATGACGAAGTTACCCCGTTTGACGGTAAGTTATATCTGTATAATAAAGGTACCATAGGCGTGCGCAGAACCTCTGATCAAGGGGGGGGGGGGAAAGCCTTGATGAAAGTTCAGTCGGAGATAGAAAAAACCTCATTGCATCTCACTGTTTTATTGTATTGATGGGTAATAAACAGGGGAGTATATAGTGCGTGTCGGGACCAACCGAATATTCCCTCTGTTAGAGAATCCCAGTTTCCGTGGCACTAAAAGTTATCTGTTCCCCTCCCCCTTCATTTTCCTTCCCTGTGGTTCAGACTAATTTATATACCGGGTGGTCCAAAAGTCCCGGAACAGTCACATATCATGAGAAATACACATCGAATCGGAAAACGAAAAAATACGTGTTTAATAAGTGAAAGAAAGCTATTCAATGATATCACACTTGATTCCCCACCCCCGCCCCCTGGGGGTGGGGCGGGGGTAACTGTGAAATTTTAAATGAAACCCTCATTTTGTATTGTAGAATCGGAAAGAGGACTTCATTCCGAGTCCAACGAGCTATCAACCATCCTCCTAGCTCAATTAGGAACGGAGATATGGCGATTTTAAATTTTCGAAAAGAAAATTTAAAAAAAACCTTCTGGAAACTTTTGGACCACCTGGTTTAAACATGATTTATCAATTTCCAATGTGTGACCAATTTAATCTGCGTCCACGTAGGTGTAACGCAACTAGGTTACCGAATAAAATGTGAGAGCTGGAGAACGAGGAGAGATGTTTGAATTGCATAGGAAACAAACCTGCCGTAGTTGCTTGGAACTTTCGTCGGCTTGAAAAAATACTTTATTTTGTTAAAGAGAATACTATTGTTTAATAAAGGCAATAAGATTTGTCTACACTAAATTTCTGAGAGAGAGTATTAGGAAGGGCAACTGCCCCCCTTACCCCCCGTCCTCCCGTGAGCACGCCTATGCTTTGTACGCTGGGGAAACTTGGATACTATTGCAGAAAAGTAGAGAACAGCTCTTGATTCTTGAAAAAAAAGAAGCGAAAAAATATTGTACAAAATACAGTAAAACCTTGTCAATCCGGATCCCGATAAGCCGGACTTCTGTTAATCCGGACAGGCAAAAGGTAAGGTAAAAAAAATGCAGAATGCAAGGTTTTAAATTAAGTTAGAAGTCAACAAGAGAACTTTCCAAAGAAGAGGCAGTCAACCACTGATGAAATTCTGTTTCCCGCAGACTTTGTACTATACTGTATAGTGTATTTAGGCCTATGCCCTTTAAATACACGATAATAAACGTGTTTTGTTGCTATAAACGGAGTTTTAATGCACTTTCTACTGTTCATTTAGGTTATTTCAGTTAATCCGGACTTTCGTTAAACTGGTCAACTTATCCCCCCCATTAGTCCGGATTAACGAGGTTTTACTGTAATGGTTGATTGATTTTGTTTACTTTAACTCGCATTTCTGCCACTTTTGGCTAATCGCGAAGATGAGAGTGAGCGATGATGATGAAACTGATGAAACTTACAAAGATCAGACACATTCCCTATTGCCTTGAGCTTCTCGCACAGTTTTTGTTAAATGTCTCGTGATGTAGCACACACTGTGCTTTTGCGTATTTGAACACATTTTTAACTTCTTAAACAAAGTTCCTCTTTCACTGACATGGAACCTGAACCCAAGGAAACTTGGTGCGTTTTCCCACACTTTTCCATAAATTTCATTCCTCTATCTTAAAAACTTCAGAAGTTACGAAGGTTTATAATGAGGGAGGGACTTTGTGGACACCCTGTATAATATACATGACTCAGACTTATTCATCGCGTCTATGTTGTTTATTTGTGGTGGTGTAACTGGAAATTAATACAACTATTGCCTGCATTCACAACATTACATTCACTACCTACAGGGTGTATCAGAAGTCACTTACCACCCTTTGTAAAATCCGCAGTGATGTATTTTCATGGAATTTGACATGGGTGATACAAAATAGGCCTATGGAGACACCTTTTGGAGTATGTCACGGGGACGGCCGCCATCTTGGTTCCGCCATCTTGAATTCAACTGATTTATTTAAAATGATAGGTGGGTCATGTGATACATAACCATAGACTAGAATTTCATCACGATGTCAAATCTGAAATCAGATTTCATGTAACTTCATTTGGTGAAAAGTTATTGGCAACTGAAAGTGATGTGTATCTGTTACAGAATTTGCTCCACATGTTGTCCGTGCTGGGCAATACACGTGTGCAGACGCTTCTCCCAATGTCTGTGGACACCGAGCAAGGTTTCTGGTGAAATTTGCTCAAAGGCAGCCATGATACGTTGTTCCAGATGACGAAGTTCACGAATTTTCACACCGTACACCATAGCCTTAACGTGTCTCCAAAGGTAGAAGTACATTGGAGTGAGGTCTGGTGATCGGGCAGGCCATTCCACTGGCCCACGTCGACCAATTCATGCACCAGGAAATTGTTCATCCAGGTACTGACGCACCTGGACGCCACAATGGGGAGGCGCACCATCTTGTTGAAAAAACCTGGGGAATGTACCATCTTCCGACATCAGAGCTGGCAGTATCTGTTCCTGAAGCATCCCCAGGTATCGTTTCGCATTTAAATTCCTTGAATGAAAAATTGACCGATTATCCGTGTTCCCCATATGCCTGCCCACACCATAATTTTGCCTGCACCGGTCATTTTGGAGGGATCTGTCCATGCGGGTTTGCCATGCGACCAATAGCGCATGTTGTACCTATTCACCTCCCATTTACGTAGAAATTCGCTTCATCGGAATTGAGTATCTGCATAGCGACGTTTGGATTTAGCCGTAATTGCGCGATAGCACACTCGCAAAACTGCACGCGGCGATGTGGATCGTCCTCGGAGAGGTGTTGCTGCATTTGCACCTCATACGGATGCTACTTGTGCCTCTGTAGCACCCTGTACACTGAACTGTGACTCATAGCACATTGCATTGTTATACGATGTGTGTTTCGCTGCGGTGAAGTCGAGAAGAAGGCCAGCACTGCCGGAGCTGTTGCTTCATCCGTGACTGTCCGCGGTCGTCCACTACGCGGTCTGTCCAAGACAGTGAAATCGGCACCACTGCACGGGCACTTCTCCCACCCCACAGTTTGACGATCAGGATGCGTTCCTCAGTTGTTAACGGCATGGTTCAGCACCTGCAACAAACATATAAACACCACTTTCAGTTGCCAATAACTTTTCACTAAATGAAGTTACATGATATCTGATTTCAGATTTGACATCCTGACAAAATTCTAGCCTATGGCCATGTATCACATGCCCCACCTATCATTTTAAATAAAATAGTTGAATTCAAGATGGCGGAACCAAGATGGCGGCCGTCCACGTGACATACTGCAAAAGGTGTCTCCCTATGCCTATTTTGTATCGCCCATATCAAATTCCTTGAAAATACATAACTGCGGATTTTACAAGTTCTGGTAAGGGACTTCTGATACATGCCCTTAGGTAATTCAAGTTCACCCGTCGAGTATGTAACAAACTGGCGTTCTATAAAAGTTGTTATGTTCCTCTCATGCGAAAATATCTAAGTCACCCTAGATGCATTGGGCCTTAATCTGGAACTAATTCTGCTCTCTGATTGGTCTGATTAAATTGCTCTATTGTACCAATGAAAGGTAGAGGGCCCTAATTGTATATTCTTCCTGATTACTAATATTTCGTCGCATTCACGTACAAATTCACTTTATCTTCTTTCATTTATTTTTATTAATGAGAAGTCAATCACGGTATACACAAAGGCAATTGAATATAGAAATTATACTCTCATGCAACATTTGATCGTAGTTTTTAATGTTACATTTGTAGTACAAAATTATGTGTGGTTTTGTCCAGCTGTATGGTTAATTGTTATATTATGTTCTATAACTCTTCGATATTGATGTTTTTCATATCAGTTGTATGTAAGTATTATTACATATATAAATGTATGTATGTATATACTTAGTATATACTTAGTTTTTTTTCATTTTAGTTCTCATTGGCGGTACTTAAAATTTCATTTTTTGTAGACTTAAGTATATACAGGATGGCCCAATAATAATTGATTATCTTTAGGCTGCCATATTAGTAATTCTTAACATAAATCATCACAGGGCTAATCTCGGTATACATCTTAACATCCCGCTATTAATTAATAATCTACGACTACCTAATCGTTCATTCGTAATATTAACGAAACAAAATATACCAGAAGAGCATAAGCCGTGAGCTACTACATATTAAAACAAGACCACTATTTCCCCTTATGCTCTAATTGTTATAATTCGTATTTAAACAAGGCCAATATGTGCCACAGAGGAAAATGCAACTAATGCCTTTAAATCAACTTGTCGATGACGCGCAGGGTTAATTGTTCAAATAACTACATCACAAACACCAAATCAAGAAATTGTATGTAAATAACGAAAATAGTTTATATATTAAGATAGGTTTCAGAGTTTTAGGCTTTCATAAGACAGGTAGAGTTTTAGGCTTTCATAACACAGGTAGTCTCTCACACAGTTCTTCACAGTACCCCAGATGAGATGGAAGCAAATTCTTTTACTAATTTGGTCAAGTCCAGTTTTCGAACCCGATCTCATTCGATGCTAATCAGCACCAGTCGACTCAATCTCACTCTTGCCATTGTACTCTTCAAGTAATTTTTGATCAATTTTAGATTCGAAAACGACCTCTCAGTTGATGAATACATCACAGGTAGGGTCAAATACAGCATATAAGCAGTCCATACGTCAGAAATGCTGCTAGCCAGAATATTTTTCTTCCAAGAGGAATTCTGCAACTGCGCTGATGTTGACATCTTTCTTCTTTTGATTTCAGTTGACACTACATTCCGAAAACAAACAATTTCTGTAGCTATAGTGCAAGATACATCTTCTTCTTCTTTATATATCTCCCAGAAATTAGTAGCGAGTTCCACTAACTGACTATCGCTGTATTTCGTTAGGGCGGTGGGGCTTAAAAAGGTGAAGTATTCTTTGATTTGTTCAAACTCTGAAATCTGTTGTTTACTTGATTCACTACAATTTCTAATACACGGTGACGTAATCAATGACTTGAACTCTTCAGCTAACGAAGGATTTCTTCTAATCTGGTATTTCGCTTTCTGCTTTACTAGTGATTAACATTTTCTGTTTCAGTTGTAAGAACATCGAAATAAAATATGTTTGGTTGAAAATATATTTTAACGCCGAAAGGAAAACTTTTGTCAACTCTCGGTGTTTCTTAATTTATCATTCTTACAGCGCCGCTCCCCCCCCCCCCGCACAGCGGGGGTTGCGGGCGTGTTATTTACGCCACTGGGTCGTTGGATCGGTAGAGGTGGACCAATTACCTGGCCTCCACGCTCACCTGATTTAAACTCCTTGTATTTAGCCATTTAAAGTAAATACGAGGATCATCCAGAAGAAAGAAACTACATACCTCACTCTACTTTTCCACATATTGGCCATACTTATCATAGCGTGATAGCAGTTTGTTTATACAATCATTGTACTATGTTTACACCAAAACGTTCCTTTTTTCTGGATGACCCTCGTATATATTTATATTTCTAACACTTGTTTTGTTACATATAAATACGATGTCTGATCATTGTTGTATTGGGCAACTAATTTTGTTACAATTTTGATAATTTGCGTATTACAATAAGGTCATATTTTCAGGTGTGACGACTTTGAGATTGAGCCACGTGGAGGTTGGGTGAGGAGTTAACGGTGCTTCCTGCAGAGATCAATGCTATGGGATGGACCCTGACGACAAGACGGACCTCTTCGTAGCTACAGACAGTTCCTTGAACTCCAGCGATTCCGTCGAAGCTTCCGTGGCCCCTACGGAGGCACAATGGACGGACACCTTCACGTTGGTGGTGAAGACCTTCATAATGGTCTTTATCATCCTCGCCGCCCTCTTCGGCAACCTCCTGGTGATAGTGAGCGTGATGAGGCACCGGAAGCTTCGCATCATCACCAACTACTTTGTGGTGTCTCTCGCCTTCGCGGACATGTTGGTGGCCATCGTCGCCATGACGTTCAACGCGAGTGTGGAGATCACCGGGAAGTGGGTGTTCGGGTATGTGATGTGCGACGTGTGGAACTCTCTGGACGTGTACTTTTGCACAGCGTCCATACTTCACCTGTGCTGCATCAGTGTGGACCGTTACTATGCCATCGTTAAGCCTCTGAGGTACCCTATCAACATGACAAAGAGAGTCGTTGCGGTGATGTTGTTGAACGTGTGGCTGTCCCCAGCCATCATATCCTTCGTGCCGATATTCATGGGGTGGTACACGACGGACGAACACATGAAGTTTCGCGAGCAGCACCCGGACAAGTGCGAATTCAAGGTGAATAAAGCGTACGCCATTATATCTTCCTCGATATCCTTCTGGATACCTTGCACCATCATGGCGTTCACATACCTGATGATATTTCTCGAAGCCAACCGCCAGGAAAAGCAACTCCACATACAGATCGGTAAGGCAAGGCTCATGAACAACAGCCGCGATCACAATGGCGAGATGACCGGTGGGTCATCGAAAGCTTTGACCCTCCACGAGATCCACCAGGACATCCACTCTACTCCAACGAAAGAGAGGAGCATCATCAAGATGAAGAGAGAACACAAGGCTGCAAGGACTCTTGGCATCATCATGGGTGCCTTCACGTTGTGCTGGCTTCCGTTCTTCACGTGGTACGTGTCCATATCGCTGTGCGGGGAATCGTGCTACTGTCCGGACATTGTCGTTGCCGTGGTCTTCTGGATCGGTTACTTCAACTCGACACTCAACCCTCTGATATACGCTTACTTCAACAGAGACTTCAGGGAGGCTTTCAAGAACACTTTGCAGTGCGCGTTCTGCAGCTGTCGCAGGCCCCCCTCGGATCTGGAGGCCCTGGACATTCGCAGGGCAAGCCTGAGATACGACGACAGGACAAGGAGTATATACTCCGAAACATATCTGAGGTCTTCTGACAGAAGACGTTCGAGTGAGTTTGGAAGCAGTCTGTGATTTGTGGGTAAAGGTATTATGGTATTCCTCAGTACAACTACCACCAGAATAGCGGCGCGCGCAAACCAAAGATCGTTAGAAGTGGAGCATTTTGTTTAAAGAAGAGACTACTTAGTACAAATTAATCATTTTAAGTTCTCTTCTTCACCATATCTCATTTTCATTTCAATCTAGCACAATGTGTTTTAACGACAATGATATTACATTATGAAGTTCAAGATTCACAGGATTTCGACTGACTTGGAAATAATGGAAAACCAGGAAAAGTCAGGGAATTTTATGGAAACTATACGAAAAAAATGGTCGTTGTACGTACTGTGAATATAGAATCTTCACAAGTTTGTAAACCATAATTTGATACAACGTGTTTGTACGCCGTTCTTTTCAACTGGAAGCAACAGATCATATTTCAACCTAGAAATTATGCTGGGTCAAAGTAAGTTTAAGCATGGGCTGTAAACTTAATTGAAATTTCCTGGAAAACTACAGCAGTTTAATTGGGCATATTTCCACATTCAGTAGCTACGTCTTTTAACTACCAATATTTGAGCACAAAATATTCAGAAGTAATTGTTAGAATACTTTTGGCACATTGCATTGACAATACTCTATAAAAGAGTAATATTTGGGACGACATACATTGTGTATAAAATGCATTTTTGTCTAAAGTCTTGGGTGTGTATAAAATATATATTTTTAACAATGTTGGTTGCAGTTTAGGATACAGGTGTACTGATTGTATACAGATTACACAAGAATTAAATACTAAATGCAATGTTAACTAGAAAAGTTTATTCTTTAGAGCACAAGAAAGAAGTGATAGTAATGGGCAATTAGTCCAAGGATATGATATGTATATTTTCTTTTACAAGAATATATACATATACTTTAAATAAGTATATTATACTTCATGCACATTTTACTTTAGGTATAAATGCCTAGATGTAATATGATAATAAATTTAATAGAGTTCATGAAAGAATATTCATATTATACTATTTTCTTACACATTATCATATCCGCTGAAATGTTCCCTATTGAAGATTTGGAAAAAGCTAGGTAGGTTCCTTACGAAGGAATTAAGTGATAGCAGTAGCACAGAAAGCTTTCTCTTAAATTAGCGTAGATTGAAATAGGGAAAAATCACACTCACAATGTCTCAAATCAAAGCATAAATAAGTTAGACATTCTGGCACTAGATATATGAAATGAATTTACTCTTTTTTGATTGGAGAACATTTTTTGTACATGGTAAATGAGGGAAATTATGTAGAATATTTTTAGAATTGGATAAATATCATTAGGAAATTCACTTGATGAGTGTAGTTGTAATTGCAAGTTGAACGGTATTGTTGTGTAGCGGAATTTATTTTAGTGGGGAAGATAAATAATATAATTAAGCTTTCGTGGAGGACACTTTTGTTGTGATTGAATGAACAACAATGAGAAGATAGTTGTTGGAATTTTATCTCACTATTGCATCTTTTGAAGGAACACGTTAAATAGTTTCTTATTGTAATATCAATGCCACTATTTTGGTGAATAGTACTGAGAATATATCTAAAAACATAATCAATAATTATATGTTAAATTCAGTTTCGGCTATTTATTATGAGCGATTTTATCTTCATTAATATTTGCCATTCGTTTGCGTATTGTGTCTGTTTTCTATCCTACAGGGAAAGTAAAAAAAACGTAAAGATAAAATGCGTTACTACAAGATTCATACAATGGACATTTTTATACACAGATACCTCATTGTTGCTGAAGGAACTTCAAGTACAGAATAAAATAATTGTGTTGTAAATACATAGTATGTATTTCCTAGAAGAGTCTGTAACAGACACCTTCTATCATATTGCACAAACTTTTCCACGAAGTGTCTGCAAGCAGGGACACTACATAAGTAGCTGCTTATATCTAGTTATATGAGGAATAGTTATATTTTGACGAGACTAAAGAAATATAAAATAGTCAATATATTTACTTTTCTGCATCGGTATGTAGTTATGTAAATAACATGTAAATCTTAAATGTTATGTATTTTTGGTTAAAAAAATCGTCTGTACGTATGTATGTAAAAATGTTTTGTGTATGTGCGTGCGTGCGAAATCTTGTTTCGTGCTCAACTTTTTGTAATATAAATTCATGTCATGATCAACGCCCGCAAATTTTTGGGTGTGTCATAGATAGATACTTATGTGATTACTGTAGTCATATAAATGGCTCCCCATCACTGCGCAATTGGTTATATTTTTAAATATCCACTTATAATGTACTGTAAGTGGATAAATATTGTGTGATTATGCAAGATTTTTAACAGCTGTAGCCTCATTTCATTATTATTTTCAGGATTAGAAGTAATTATATATAAAAATATTGAGATGGATACGTGCTATAAGTGAACAGACAATACACACACAGTCTATCCATATTCTCTACTTGTTTTAATGTGCAAACGCTCAATAATTTACTTTTGCCTTACACTACAAATACTGATTCACGTCAAGATTCAATAGATTATGTAAATTAACACTTGACAAACACATTGTTTCATTACATATTATATTGTGCTAAACATCACTTTATTGTAACATGGTGCATATGACATGTTCAAGCCTTGAAACGCTCTTATCAGATGAAAATAAAAAACCGGCAATTTAATACAAATGCAAAGGAGAGTCAAATGAACTTAAATTGTCTTTATTTTTTATCTAGTATATTCCTTCACGTATGGTTGCACACGTTTGCTGCATATTAACATAGTTAATTTGCTGATCTACATATAATTTCAAATGTCCATATACCTCATAAAGAAGAACCTTTGAGATGGATGTGCAGTCACACATGAGCCACTGCGATCTTTCCACCCATCTGCCTTCAGAACTGAGGCCATTGTCGAATTTCTTCCCATCTTACTTAATAGTGTGGTAAACGTGCATAGCTATATTGAATTTTCATTTGCCGTAGAATTTATTTTCGTTCTAGGCTTCCACTGCTCTTCACTGGTGCAAATGGGTGAAGGAGACGCCATCTTGAAAATGAAAAAAAAATGGCGCTTTGAAGTTCACTTGTTGCAGCCTTGAAGCTGTTCTGTAAACTGATACCTTGTATGAATTTAAAGTAAGACTATTACACAATTTTTGTCGGACTTTTAAGATTTTTATTTGACTCCTGCTTGTAAAAATCAACTTTATTTGTCTCCGTAGTCATCCTGATCTATCAGCGAATGTAATAACTAAAATTGGTAGATTGGGGGGGGGGGGGGCGCGTGCCTTCCAAAAGCGATTACTGATTATTACGAAAAGTGATGACATCGTCATATACCAAGAAGCAGAAAAAGTTCGAGCGAGATATAAAATAAACCTGCAATAATATAGTTTTCCAGACTGCCAAAGACTACAAAGAAAAAGTTTAGTATAAATAGATACATATGGAATGCTTTGAAATTGAAATATGCCACCACTGAAAAATCGAATCTGGTATATTTTGATTACAGGGCGATATTGTTAAAACATGAATAATACCAATACACACCAACAAAAGCCATGGCCCCCTGCGGAACTTACTAAGGGCGCGGGCGGGGCTTTTACCACTCTTGGCTAATCGCGACGAGGCTTACTTCACTGTGTATGTAGTAATAGTTTCGCAAAAGACATACACTACATAGGCACATAGGGTTACCAGGAAAGAAGTGCGTACCTTTCTGATGGCTTACTGGTAACGTCGTCGCCTTAAAATCAAAAGGCCCCGGGTTTGGTTTTAGTACAGTGGGATCCATGAGTATTACCGTGCAAATTGTCCATCAGCATATTCGTGCACTTTATTCGACTCAATAAGGAAAACTCAGAACAAGCTGTTGACAACTTCTGCACCAGCATACATAAAAATCCATCGCTTAAAAATACAGGATGAAGAGAAAAATTAATGAAAATAGTCATGGACAATTTGCACGGTAATACTCATGGATCCCACTGTACATAATGGTTTGCATCTCACTTACATCCAGGTCCAGCTTCAATTACCCTAACTGCGCATAAAGTTAACTTCAAATACGTAAAGTAGGATTCATGAGTATTACCGTGCAAATTGTCCATCAGCATGTTCGTGCACTTTATTTGACCCAGTAAGAGCTTCAAAAATGAAAAGAAAACTCAAAACAAGCTGTTAACAACTTCTGCCGCAGCATACATAAAAATCCATCGGTTAAAAAAAACACAGGATGTAAGAAAAAAAAATAATGAAAATAGTCATGGACAATTTGTACGGTAATACTCATGGATCCCACTGTACAGCAGACTTAACAGATATAATCGACTCTATATAAGCATTTTCCTCTTTTAAACATTACAAGATCATTTTAAAATTTTATATCAATAATGTACAGGCACTTCAATTAATTGTTAGTTTGGCTTCTGAATGTTATTGTTTCCAGGATGCAAATTTTACATATGATACTGTAATGGTTAGTTAGTTTGTCGAGTCATTGTTGCAGTCATGTAAATAGAATGAAGCATCACTAGTGAGAATAGACCAAATTGTAGTTGCAGGGTATTCATATTGTTTGGTAACGAAACAAAATTATATAATTACTGAAATACAAAAACAAATACAGTCAATTATTGTTTGTTGTTAAAATAAGAGAGAGAAAATTTTGACGTGTTTTTTCAAGCGTATTAATATGCACCGCTGAAATGAATTAACATATCAATCAAAATTCACGCGAGTGATTATTACCATTTAAAACCTTGTTTATTAATAATTTTAAGTTTGTATGCAGTGTGTGTTTTTATTTCGCGATATTTTGTTCAAGGAAATCAATAATGAAATCATTATTACTTATTCGAATTTTCCTCAATCCTCTTATAACAGCTGCAATGTAAATTATATATTTATTTTAAACGGGCGAGTCCATTTTTACTTCTTTATTATGAATTTAGTACAAAGAGTTTTGTGTTATTACAAGCTTTGCAGCTGTTAGCAACAATGCAGTGACATTAAATTATGTAAGAAATATGCATCGTATATTGAACAATATAAGAAATATTATTTAATGGAGTCCATCGAATATTAAATTTACAAGTTCAATGTTATAAAACCCTTCAGAACATTACAACTAACGAGACGTATCCGGTTGGAAAAATCATATTTAAACATCTTCCCGAAAATTTCATAATTTTACGTTAGCAATTTGGATTCTGTTTTATACCCATAACTTCTTACGGAAAATAAGAATGAAATAAATTAATGGTAAAATGTATATTTAATCTACTTTTTAAAGAATAGTATGAATTGAATCGGTAAGTGAATTTAACATTAGAGTCCGTGTAATTATATATGTGCTCTAAGATTTTTATTACCCACCTTCTCAGTGCCTTTCTGTAAATAGCACGTAAAAATTGTACTGCTGTATTTAGTGTAATAAACTTTCCAGTCTGTATATGGCATTCAGAGTCGAACCAATGTACAGTTCTTTGGACACACGTTATGTAAATGTGGTGTAAATTGCGATTCTCATGTTCTCTGTGTCGATGTTGGTGAACGAAAACTTGTGTACATATATGTATAAATATATATATTATTGTAGTATGTGTAAATATGAAAAGAATCAAAACAAGAAGGAAAACTTCTTTTGTTAAAAAAAATATTTTATGCCATTGTCAATGGAAAATCAAACGCTTGAAAATGTTTGTATTTTGTGTATGTATGGTATGTTTGTATGCGTGTTTGTAAACGTTTAGATATTTTGAGGTATTTGTGCCGTATTGTTCTGTACATGTTGTACAGATTATGTCGAGATGCTCATTTGTAATACTCGTATGTTCTTTTAGTACCTTCGACAATGTCACACTTTCATTGCAAATAAAGGAGATTATTATTTGTAAGTGTGAAGAGGAAAATTTTGTTTAAATCAAGTTTAACTACATCTCTTTCAGATTCTATCTATTTTAGTGTGTTGGCCTGGCGGTTATTTATTGTTAGGTATTATTTTCGTAACCAATAAGATAACACCAAACACATGTAGCAAGATGGGTGGTTTGTGTGTGCACTGTTATTTACAATCATGGACTGCAGGCTGATTTATTTATTTATTTACATAAAATTCCAAAGTACAGAACTTTTACACATACGCTCATAATCAAATGTCACAAAGTAAAAGAAGAAAATGAACACAGAATAAAATACAAAATACATTTCATACAGTTGGAGTACTGAATTGATATTTATTTTGTTTTAAACTTTCGTCACATTATTGAAGAAGCTTGTAAATGCTAAGGAGAAATTTTAGTCACAGAATTAACATTAAAATTATATTTTGGTATTTTAAAAACTTTGGAATAGTTTATTGTTTGGATTAAATGATAGAATATGAAAACATATTGTTTTACGGTTTTTTTTGCAATCTGGCTTTGGTTATTCTCTTCGAGTACTAAACTGAACATTATTTCTGCTATTAGCTACACAATATAATTAGCTTTCTACAATGTGTCCCAAAAGTCTCCATACATATAGAAAATGTCAACTAAAAATAAAGTTTCTCGTAATCTACTCAACATGGCAGCCATCCAGAATTCAGCACAGTTCCCGCCATGAAATTTGTATACGTTGGTGCGCTAATCAGGGCTCAATAATATCTTGGCGTCTCGCCTGCAAAGAATGTACATTATTCCTATGGTCTTTATGGAGACTTTTGGGACACCCTGTAGGTGTAGGATGCCATTTGCCTGGAAAGTGGATATTTCTGCTAAAACTATTTTTCTTCTGACTGAAAAATTCTTTCCGCCTGTGAACAGAATCACAAGCTTCGCCCACATTGACCTTGAACCTCTGACGTCATACGTAATGAAACCGCTAGAAGAAACGCCTACTATATTCAGATTTGGCTTATTTACATGCATGTTTTGAATTCCAAAATTCTTTGATTAAATGCATCGTATCCCGAGGAAATAAACACACAAAAGTAATAATATGTCTAAATAGTTTTTACATTCTCTTTGGTTTCTTTGCATTATACAATAACTATGGACATTATTCTATTACATGCCTTTAATGTACAAGATACGTTATTATTGCTGTAGAAAAGAACAGATACATCTGATCATATATACAAATATGTTTGTTCCTGATTTGAATTTGTTCCCGATTTGAGTCCCTTTGCTTACGGAGAAAGCTGAAGCCCCCAACCCCCTCCCCTAAATCCTAGCCTGGATGGAAAACCGCAAGCGTTAGAGAAGCATTACGACGCCAGGGGTACCAGGTTCGAATCACGGCCTGGGCATGGGTGTGGTGAGTGTTTATTCATCAGTTTCATCATATCACTCATCCCCATCTTCGCAAATTAGCCAAAAGTGGCACAAATAGCGAGGTAAAATAAAGCAAATCATTCAATCAATCGCCGCGATTTGCCAAAAGTGTCAGAAAAGCTCTGCTTGTGCATATTCCACCTCTTCCCCCACCTCCAAAATATGTCCGCAGTCCTGGTTGGTATTAAGCTTAAATTTACTTCTGCTAAAGTTAAACTCATCAAAACAGTCCAGTCAAGGTTACGCCGCTCACCTACATTGTTGCCAATAAGCAACAATTTGAACTTACGAAATCAATAGCATACGGACAGTGGGATCCATACCGTGCAAATTGTCCATCCCCATGTTCGTGCACTTTATTTGACCCAATAAGAGCTTCAAGAATTAAAAGAAAACTCAAAACAAGCTGTTGACATCTTCTGCACCAGCACACATAAAAATCCATAGCTTAAAAACACACACGATGTAAGAGAAAAATTAATGAACATAGTCATGGACAATTTGAACGGTAACACTCATGGATCCCACTGTACCCCAACGGCGAAAGAAACAGTAGGCGAATTGTCCACCACCATTTTCATTCGGTCTGAATTACACAATGTGATGACAATGAATTGAAATAAAGAGAGAGCAATGTCTGCTTCGAACCAACATAGTTTCATTCCTTAAAACAACACAGGACGTAAAATAAAAAGGTAGTGAAAATAGCAGTGGCCAATTTGCCTACCATTATCTTTGCCGTTGACTGTACAGGGTCAACGAAGTTAGCAGTAAGTTGTGTTTTATACAGCGTATATTGAAACACTTGTAAGTTGAATTGCAACTTCTGCCAATATGCTGCATAAAGAAACAAACTGCCGGAGTACCAAGTGAGGTGAGTGTACAACGCGCCAAGTGTGGACTGAGCAGCTTAGAAGAAGTGTGGCAACCCTGGAAGGAAAAGGGAAAGCTCCGACGTTGACTGACTGTTTTCGTAGAGAGTGCCATAATCGGTATTTTCATACAAATGAATGTTAAACTTTTCAATTCTCATAAATAATATGAAACAAAATGAAAAACATTACATGTGCTAAGTTTAGTGTCAAGTCTGAGAAAGACCGTGTTTTTTTTTATTGAAATATGGACTACTTTGGTCAGCACATTTAGTGTTTTTTTTATGTCATGGAAACAAGGCTTAATCGTGTTACCAAAATAAACAATTCGTTACAGTTATATTAATTACTAAGGTGCAGTGGCGTCTCGTGGCCTCAACTTTGGCCGAGGCTTATTTTTTAAAGAATTTAAAATATAATGACAATTCACATGAATTACAAAAAAAAAGTTTTTTTTTCTTCTAGACTACAAAACTGGACTTACTTTTTTGAAAGAATTTAAAATGTAATGACAAATTACATGAATTACAAAAAAACGGGTATTTATCTTCTTCTAAACTACAAAACTGGACTTATTTTTTTAAAGAATTTAAAATATAATGATAATTCACATGATTACAAAAGAAACAGGTATTGTTGTGAAACATACCTTTCTACGAACGTTGATTCCTGTTCTTCTGCTCAGCTAATTTTGTTATTACTTTTTCGTTGAAGCCCTCTATGTTTGAAATGTATTGTATCTCTATTGTAAGCAAGTGCCAAAGCATTTGGTCTGTCTTGTCCCATTGCATTTCTTAAGCAGGTTTTAATACGCTTCAATGTGCTGAAACATCGTTCAGATTCAGCTGTTGCCACTGGAGTTATTAAAACTATGTTTGTCATTTTTACTGTTTCTGAAAAGGTACCCTCTAAATAATTTTAAATAAAAAATGAATGCAATCTACTGATAGAGTTTATGTTTTTCAACTCTTCACTACAATAAAGAACACGAAGTTCCCTCTTTAGTTTTCCTTCTTCTATGAAGGGATAATAAATCTGGAAAGATGCCTCTGTTTAAAGATTGTTCTCTTTCATTATGTCCTCGTAGAGCAAGTTCATGTCGACCACAGAATTTTAAGCAATCGATAATTCTATTTAATATATGCCTAATTTTCCGGACAAATTCATTGTGTCTTGTAATTGACAGCCTATGTCCTTCATCAATTTGTGTTCGAACATCACCCCTGTCAAACTCACTCAAACATAGTAAATGAAAGCCACCAAAACACTATAGAACAACACGCGAGATCGAACGAGACGCAACGGAATCAGCACTCAAATCCATTGCACTCTCCCCTCCTCTCTCTGCTAGTATGTGACCTTCACTGTAGCGTAGGTGGGTGTAGGCCACGCCTTCCTTTGCGACGTGCCCCGGAAAACGATAATTGAGATCAATGCCGCTAGGAGCGCTGTCGTATCCATTGCAACAGACGATGAATTTACGTGGGTAAAAATCGCCTTTTAAAAGACTGTGTGATAGTTATACGTTGTGATGATTGATAATTACGTGAATACGTCCGTTTTTCTTTAGGGGCTAAGCCCCGGAAGCCCCAAGGGACGAGACGCCACTGCTAAGGTGCATAGTAAAGAGTGGGAATTTTTCTGAAGATTAGCGAAATATTTGCCAAGAGGGAAAGGAAGGAAATTCTACGATTACAGTCATCGGACCACCTGTAAGAGGCACGCACGCGCGCGCGCGCGATCATTTGCTGTCATGTTGCGCTGCGAGTAACAGCCTGCAGAACAGGTGAGTGCTTGTGTCTGAGCCTTCGAATGGAGCTTGGCGATCAAACGTGGCACAATCTCGAAACGAGGGTAAGTATTTATTCTCTAACCCTGTCTATGTTTTTGTTTCTGAGGGCAAGTTTTAGTTTTACCATTTATGTTGGCAGATATGGTAATAAACATGATAGTATAAGAAATTAACACTGCTTAACGTTCGGCACATGTATCACAGACTCTGTGGTGGTATGGAACTAACTTCACCTGCTTGACACCGAGTATTTTTCTGCTTTTTATTACCGTGGTTGACCGATGTAGTTATGTCAATTGAAGCAAGCTGGTAGAATTATTTCCACGAAAATTGTCATATGCCTAAAGCCTGGTTCACACGTAATGTTTTATCATCAGTCTTGCATGCAAGGGCACCGTCAGGGAAGGGCCAGGGAGACACTTGCCCCCCCTGAGATTTCTAGAAAGAGTTCATGTAATTCGAATGGTGAGATCGTAGGGATAATTTATTTTAAAAAAATATTTTCTGTGACTTACAGGAAGTACGTTACAGCAACTATTATTATTATTATGGTTACATTTAAGCTTACTGTCTATTTTACACTGATTATCAAACTATAAAAAACAGCTTTTTGTCCTACATGAATTAATATGTTAAGTATACAGTTATGCAAAATGTATATACTAGGGAGAATCAAATATAAACGGGAATGTATTTTTCATAATTTATTGAAACAAAATGCAAATACAAAACAAAGTAATTACTTTTCTACGTAGCTCCCTCGAACTGAAATGCACTTTTGCCAGCGGATAGGGAGTTTGGCAATCCCTTTGTTCCAGAAAGTTCTCGGTCGTGTGTGCAGCCTGTTGCTCACGAACTCTTCCACTTCTGCGTCATCCTGAAAACGCTTACCTCCGAGTGCTTCTTTCAGGGGTCCAAACAAGTGATAATCACAAGAGGATAAGTCTGGACTGTATGGAGGATGTGCAAGTGGTGTCCAATGAATTTCGTCCAGTTTGTCACGTGTTGCACCAGCTGTGTGTGGTCTGGCATTGTCATGAAGCAGCCTTAACACTTTCAGGAGTTGACAATAGCATTTACTGTTCTTCTTTCATGAAGATAATCAATAAAAATGACACCTCTGAAATCCCAAAAAACTGTGGCAAGAATCTTCCCAGCTGATGCGTGGCTTTTGGCCTTGACTGGCCCAGCCTCTTCTTTTTTCCGCCACTCCTTGCTGGCCTGTTTTGACTCTGGCGTGTAGTGGTGGACCCAAGTTTCATCACAGGTGACAAGACGGTGCAAAAATTCATCCCCTTCTCTCTCATAACGAACCAGGAGCCTTTAAGAGATTTCCAGTCGACCCTTTTTCTGCTCCTCAGTGAGGAGGCGTGGGATCCACCTCGAAGCGATTTTTCTGTAGCCCAAATTCTCATGAATGATCGTGTGAGCACTACCATAACTCATGCCACTGCAGATGAAATTTCACTGACTGCCAAGCGACGGTCACCTTCAATCAAGTCCTGAACAGCCTGAATGTTTTCTTGAGTGATGCTTTTCCTTGGCCGCCGTTGATGTCTTTCATTTTCCACAGTTTCCCGTTCTCCCAAAAACATGTTGTGCCATTCATACACACGGGTCTTTGAAAGGGTGGACTCACCAAACTGTGCTCGAAGTCTGGTCAAAATTTCACTTGGTTTGACCCCTCGTTTGTAAGAAATTTGATAATGATGCGTTGCGCAATGGACTCATCGTGCCACTGACTGATGTTAAAAGTTGACAAGGACTCCAGGGAAGGAACAGACTCCAGATACACCCCTATCATCACCTCAAGGCCACAGGACTCTACCACACTTTCCCTGCAAGTAAGAAATAAATTCCCGTTTATATTTGATTCACCCACGTATTTAGATACACAGAATATGGAAATTACAAATGTATGTAATTTGAAAAACATAAGTAGTTGTAGTAGTAATGAAAATAATAATAATGACCACAAAATAATAGTAATAATAATCATATTTATTTAAGTGATGATCACGATTAAACAACCAGGTGTATCACTATGTCAAAATTGGTTATACAAAATTAAAAAATTGAATACATAATTATAAAATAAAACAGTGGATCCTACAATCTTATACATCAACACAAATTGAAATTGTAGGTTTCAACAAGATCAGCTACTAAAACTCTTGCCTTGTTTAGGCATGTGAGAATTGAGATATACCGATGGGAATATCTGGTAATTTTATAAGCTATATTATTCAAAAAGTATTCACTGTCAACTTGGAAAGTTAAGACCTTCTCTACAAAATTTATCCTTTTCATTTTTCTTCTTTCTTCTAAGGTAAACATATTCAATTGTGTTAACCATTCAGAGTAATGTTGGTCATAGGAATGTTTTTTAAACTTTGTGCATAATAACCTGATAAAAAGTTTTTGAATTGATTCAACTCTTTGAAGGTGACTGGTTGCAGTCAGAAACCATAATACATTTGCATATTCAAGAATAGGACGAACTATCGTTTTATACTCATAATAATAATAGTTTCTATGACTGCCCCGCCCTGAGAAAAATCCTGCGGGTTTCCTTGCTTTCATGATCATGCCAGATGGATCAATCAAAACATTACGTGTGGACGGCAAGTTTGACGTCTTGCATGAACTCGAGGAGGTTTCTCGACCGCTCGACTCGAAAGATTGATGGACTGGAAGTTTTGTTTTCAAACAAAACGGTCAAACTTCGCATAATTTTGCTCCTGGTCTCTGTGATAGAGTAATATCTTATTTTTTCAATTTCTGGGGTCACTTGCGTTAATAATTTGCAGTAGGTATCCACATCCGTACGTAATTATTTATGCCTATTCTCATGTTCCTGCCGTAATTCACGGAGCAAATTGACATGATAATTTAGCCCTCTTTAAGTAAGCCGCGCATCAGGTCAAGTTTGCAGCAGGTTTTATGTATTAATCCGCGCGAGCACGGCGCTCAGAATCATCCATGCCAGTCTTACCTGAACCGCCGAGCTCTTCGTATCGCAGACAACACAGGGCCGCAAATTAAATTAAATTTAATGTTGTTTTTTGTTTAATAGGTGAACTTTATTATTTGTGCCATGCTGATCACGAATATGAAATTCGTTTTTCTCTATCACGCAAGGTTTTCTTACAAATCAAATTTCAAAATTTGGGCTTTGTCCAATATTGCATACTGTTTTATTATAATTTTTCTTTTCTTCAATCAGAATAAGTAGCTTATCACACTAAACGCATCAACATGTTTATTTTAAAATGAATATAGACAGACACAAAGGACCCATATAATATAGAAAAAGACATATAGCAATATATAATATACACACAAGATAATCATTACACAATACATATTTTTAAGTTCTGTTTAGCACGCTTTCTTCTGTAAGCTATCCTAACTTTCTTGTGACTTTCTTCTGGCGTTTCTCTGTACAATGCCCAACAGTAGTCAGCCATCATGCTAACACTCCAATGTCCTTGATACCTTTTCTCCATATCCCTCATGTTCTGATGGAACCGTTCGCCTTGTTCCTCACTTAATTCAAAGAGATTTTGTGGAAAGTTATCAAGGTGTGAATGCAAAATAATTTGAGATTCATGTTGCAACCCAGCTCTTGAAATTTAAGTAACATATTCTCAACAACTTCTCTGTAATTAGGACTTTTGTGGTCCCCCAAGAAGTTCAACACTACACTTTTAAATGCTATCCAAGCATCTCTTTCAGCTACAGTCATTGTTTCCTCGAAGTCTTTATCGTTCATTAATTTCTTAATGTCTGGTCCAACAAAAACACTTTTTTTCACTTTGCCGTACGACAGGGATGGAAATTTGTTGCATATGGACTGGAAACATTGTCCTTCCTTGTTAAGTGCCTTCACAAATTGTTTAATCAGCCCTAATTTGATGTGAAGAGGAGGAAGTACAACTTTCTCAGGACTGACTAAATGTTGTTGTACGATGTTCTTTGAAACCGGGTTCAACGCTTTCCGTATTGGCCATTCTTTTCTTTCCCAGTTGTAATATCGTGCCCTACTATCCCACTCACAAATGTAACATGGCATTTTCGTATATCCACATTGTAGTCCAAGTAAAATGCTCAAAACTTTAAGATCACCACACACCAACCAACCATGGTCCTCATATTTAATTTTATTAAGAACAAGTTGCATATTGCTGTAGGTTTCTTTTAGTGACACAGAATGAGTAATAGGAACTAAGGGAAACTTATTTCCATTATGTAACAGAACAAATTTTAAACTTGTTTTATTCGAGTCAATGAATAGCCTCCAATCAGTTCAAAGACAAGGAAAATTTAACTTAGTCAGCAAACCGGACACATCACAACAAAACACGAGAGAATCTTGTTTCGAGAAATAAGGCACAAACTCTTTTTCTCGGTGTCTGTACCAGGAAAATGTTGTTCCACGAGCCAGCAAGTTCTTTTCGTTAAGTCTGGAACCAAGAAGCTCAGCTGATTCTTTAGATAAATTTAGGTCTCTAACTAAATCATTGAGTTCGCTTTGAGTGAACGGTAGAGGGTCACGAGATCCATGAGAGGGGCCATAAATGTCATCTTCCATTTCACTTCCTTCCACTGAATCACTTAGTGAACCAGGATTACTTACACACTCAAGACTTGATGGAGGTGTCGGTACAGGCAAGTCTGAAGGGTGCAACACAGGTCTCATTGCAGAGGGAATATTGGGATACACTATTCTCTTCTTGTTTCTAATATTTCGACCTACAATTTCACAGGAACAGAAGTAACAATCATTGCTGTGATCCTGAGGCTCCCTCCACACCATGGGTATTGCAAATGGCATAGATGGCCGCTTTCCCGTGCTCCAGTTTCGTAAAGATTCCACACATGATCTACATACCTTGTGTGGGACCCACGATTTATCTTTATCTCCTAGCTTCATTTTAAAGTATGCGTAATATGCTCTTCTTACAAAATCTGTAATTTCCTGTCTCTGTACCCGAGGAACAAATTCACCGCAGATGTAGCAAAACATAACTTGGCTATTCAGACAACCACGAGATGCCATGGCCACACCATTCAAAGTAGGACTTTTGAGAGTTACATATAAAATTAATTTCAAATGATATATCAATGTTTTACATAGCATTATTTTCAGCATTTAAGCAAGAAACATATTAATTAAATTAAATAAAACAAAACTTCTCTGTATTTAAAGCTTGTTCGTCTTTATTACTTGTTGAATAATTTTGAAACGTACCAGTGACATCTTGCGACAATCACTTCAATTGCACTGAAACGTGCATACCACAACCCACATATAAAAATCGTGAATTGTAAAAAATTCTTGCGTGATGTGAGAAAACTAATGCCAGTTTCAGCATCAGCAAGTTCAAATGCATGTAAAACACCCAAAATTATAAAAACAACAGAACCTATGCGGCCCTGTGCAATGAGAGAATCGGCAGAATTGCCAACACATCAAAACCCGCACATGCATGTCAAGCGGAATGTATTTCTACGTTTTTAGTCTCCTAAACCACACAATTTTTAATTTTTAAATCACTTTCTGTGCATAAACTGTGTAATAAATGTGTTATTGTTTAATCGCGAAATATCTTCGAAACATGAGGGTGCGTGTGCTGGAGAGAATTAGGTTGTATCGAGCGATCAAAAAGAAAGAAAGTAAAAGTTAATGACAGGCCTCCCTTGAATTTATGGTGAGTTATTGCTTTTGGGTTACAAAGATTAAATTTATTAAAAAGTTTGTTGCGCCATTTGCAAGCATCCGTTCCTTATAAGACATATAAACTTGAAGTCTATATACCACAAAAAACAGCGTGATTTGTTATTGATGGTGTTATACAATGTACCAGTTAACGACAAGTATGTTACGTAAAATAACTTTTTGAAAATCCGGAATGTGCAGTATAATCTTGTATCCAAAATTAAACTTATATTTTGCTAGAGAAGGGCATGCACTTCTCACAAAACTATGCCATTTGTGCAACGGATTCCTTACAATACCAGAAGTTACTGTTTGCGCGATAATATTAAGGGGGGTGCTAAGCAACGATAATGATATTTCATACATCAAGCACGGGTGTTCTTTGAGAGTGTCCCTTCATCAATTTTTCATATCATCACTCATCCTCATCTTCGCGATTAGCCAAAAGTATCAAAAAAGCTAAGCAAAATAAATAAAAAAAAACGTTAAAAAGAACTTTTTGCGAGGAAGGAATGTTCCGGTATTCTCCATTTTGTTGTGTCTCTTTCTTTGATTTCGACATAAGGACTACTGAAAACATTGTGTTATGTTCATAAATGATCGTGCATCCTACACACATGCACGCCTGCGCGCCGGCACGCACACACATTCATTTGTTAAAAATGTCATTAATCAATTTTATTCTCTATTATAAAACGCCCTACGACGCCAGAGGTCCTGAATTCGAATCCCGGCCTGGTCATGAATGTGTGTGAGTGTCCATTCATCAATTTCATCATATCGTTACTCATCCCCATCTTCGTAATTAGCCAAAAAGTGGCAAAAAAGCGAAGTAAAATAAAGCACATGTAAATTTTAAAAAGGAGCCTCAGGAAATATTACAGCTTCATTTATCTAAATTAATGATCGAGCAAACAAACATCTCCTCACCGAAAACTAATTGTTTTTCATTGCATGGTGCCTTAACCAGGCACGCAGTTTCGCAACCAGAGGGGGGCAGGGGGCATTGCTCATCAACCTTGCACGAAAATTAAATCTAGCGGAGGGGCAAGGGTGGGCGTCAAACATTAAAGTACAAGAATAAAACAGGCTAGTAGAATTTAAGAGTAGCAGGGCTAAAGGATACTCAAGATGGAATTAGTTTTCATATTTTTCTTGCATTTTCCTTCCAGACGTCGAAGGGCACCTGCAGAGGGGGAATGGAGGGGTAATTGCAACCCTTTGATTTCAAATTTTATGAAAGTAGAAATATATTTTAATATATTATACAGTCTCATCAATTTCAATGCCGTAGCTAGGGGGTAGCGGGAGTCGGCCCTGGGCTCCAAACGATCTAAGTGAGATAAGTTTTAAAACAGAGAATGCCATGGCGGCCCGTGATATTATTTGCTATTAATGTTGGTTTGTTACGAGTTGGATGAATTGAATATGTAATGTATTTAAATAATATATATGCTTTCATGAAACTTTGAATATGTACACAATTTAGTGTTAGCATATGTATTTCTTATTTTACGTCGCTCCATGTGAAGAGAAACTATTGTAGATGGAAATTTTTACTTGCCATATGTATGTACATTCGGAATGCATTTATCATGCACTTTCATTCTTTCAAAAACAGTTTGTGTTCTTGTTTTCCATTATTAGTTAATGTGAAATTGACGTGTTGAAATTTTTTTTCTAATCCTCTGTTTCAACACAAATGCTTGGTTTGGTTTGATTTGGTTTGAGTTGGTGTTTTAAGTCCACTTTATGCACAGTAAGGCTAATCGGGACTGGACCTACAGTTTAAAGTGGGATCCGAACCACTTGTGCCTCCACCGGGTATCGAACCCGGGACCCCTTGATTACAAGGCAATGACGCTACCACTGCGCCATAGGGGAGGCCCTCAACACAAATGCGTGAGAACCGACTTCTACCCCCTTTTTGCATGATTTATGAGGATAATAATGCTTTTCATGCTACTTTATTACTATTATTGTTATTGTTGTTGTTGGCACGTTTATCCAGGTACTTGCACCCCGCCCCAAACCAGGGTAACGGCAATGCCCCTGGCTGGCTACGGCCCTGATGTTCGCAGTAGAACAGTGTGTTGTTCGACTCGCGACCTCAGCGTCGAACGTGACATGTTTCAGTCCTACCCTATATCCCTATATATATATATTGGTTGTTTACGAAATATACTTATAGATCCTGTGGTACGGAAAACCTTTCTCAATGTGTGTGTGTGGGGGGGGGGAGGGCAACATTCGTAAATCTCATTTCATTGGCGACATGGCTTACGAAGCTTTAAGTTCCCTTTTTTAAGTAGTGAAAATCTATTTCAGTTGGCAACACTGCAGACAGGCGTGCGCCTGGTGCTGTTTCTACTCGTAGCAACTACGTCATGCAGAGGGAGGGGCGTGCAGTTGATTGAATGAACGCCCTGAGACCTATTAGGTATCTTACGACTGCTGGTACCTGGTGAGTTTTAAAAATAAAGAACGATCTGGGCAGATCGTCAGGCAAGGTGCTCAAGCGAGGGTGTTGCGCAGGTTGCATGGCATTGCAGGAGCGATGTCTCGCGTACGGGTCTGCTCCAGGTCTTGTGCAGGCCTCTGGTCCGAACCTTACATTAGTTGCAACTTATTTTCCGAACAACCCTAATACCTTGTTGTCTATATTTTTCGCCTTTGCTATAGAACAATGGGCGAATGTTGTTGTAAATACTGGTTTTCTTGTAAACAATTCATTAGTATTATCAACACTTCACTGTACAGTTCTGATATTTTCTGAAGACTAGTATGGCCATTATTGAGACTTAAATTGTAACTTACTTTCCGAACAACCCTCGTACCTTTCTCTCTATATTGTGTCGCATTTGGTACGGAAGACTGAAAGAATATGGTCGGAAATACTGATTTTCCTTTTATCTTACAATTATCAAGACTATGCAGTATTGACCTTTTCTCAAGACTGGCATGACCTTTGTTGAGACTTAAATTGGAACTTACTTTCCGAACAACCCTCGTGCCTTACACTCTACATTTTATCGTATTTTTTACAGGTCATTCAGAGAATATGGTCGGAAATACTGATTTTCATTTTATCCCAGTCCTCTTGTTCCCTCGGGATCTTGTGTTCCATTCTCTTCCTGACCTATCGTTAGCATTTTCCGTCTTCGGAGTGGTCCGCTCTAACAATTATGGACAGATGGCTTTTAACGGAGGGAAGGGGAGGGTGGAGGTTTCCATAGAAACTGCTCACACACATATCCCTGACTCTTGATCCAGCTTCGTCCTCCCGTGTGATGGTTAAGTCCCTGCAATATTTCAGCAGCGGAAGAAGAAATTGAAGAAACTTAATAAGAGAAGAGCTTTAATGAACCCCCACTGCAGATAGATTCAACCAATTAAATGTTTCCCTGCTTGCTTAGCACACCCGAAGAGACAGAGGGGTCGCTCTGAAGGCAAGGTCTTGTGCCATGCTTCTCCTGGGCAAAGAGAATAGAGAAATTATCATTGAAGGAAGCTTTCACGTTATACTGTCTTCGTAACGGCTGATTTATTAATGTTTAACCCTCTATCTGATCCTCAGATATAATAAATACGCTTCCAAAAGTTAAACACGCGATGGTACCTCAACAAAAATGGAGAAGTAAGGCTTTGATTAACACAAAATTGCACATGAAGGTAGCAAATGTGTTTATGCATTAAAAAAGTAAAGTAATGTGCTCCCCTGTGCTTAGCACCACGCCGTGAAGGCATATAGGGGGTGTGGGGGTAACGCCCTACACTTTCTTGATCCGGTCGTGAGTGGGGGTGAAGTGATCAGCATCACGCCCCTGACCGCCTTTAGTCCCCAGGGTTTCCCCGCAGGTACCAATGTCATTTGACGCTGGGTGGGCGCCGAGACCGCTTCCAACGTTATAAAACAAGAATTGTGTACAAAGATGAAAAAAAGACTTTTCTTAAGTTATATGATGACGTCACATTTGCGTCATTAACATAATGATGTTTAAAGGCAAACAAACCAAACAAAACTTACATCAAGATGGTATGTGACCACCCCAGACCATCACACAAACTTTACAATGACTTTCCATGCTTTCAATGGGGTGATCAACCATCGCAGATGCGAGCAATGACCATTCCTCCATTAGGGCAGTTTCCAACTCTCTGAGACTGGCTGGAGGAGGTCAACGTGCAGAGATAGCACGCACGAGGGCATCCCAAGAGTTTTCAAAGGGATTAAGATCGGGGGAATAAGCCGGCCACTCCATACGAGAAATGCCCTCACTTTCCAGGTTCTCGTCAAAGAAGTTGGCTCAATGGGGACGAGCATTATCGTCCATAAGGAGGAAATCAGGACCAACTGCTGCAGCGGGGAGTCTCACAATGGGGTCTACGACTTCATCCCGATACCGCGCAGCCGTCACAGAACCGCCTTTAAAGATGTGCAGCTCGGTGCGATATCCCATTGAAATCTGGACTCGTTCGTGAACAGGATGTTGCACCAATCTGAGACAGTCCAATTGACATGTTGACGACACCACTTAAATCTTGCCCTTATGGCTTGGAGGGTTAGTGCAGCACAAACACGTGGTACTCGGGCGTACAATCCCTTCATATGCAGCCTTCGGAGCACAGTCCTGGCAGATATTGTCTTACCAAGTGCCGCTGCAACCATGGATGTAGCATTTGTGTAGGTCACTCGTCCATTCCGCTTGGCTACTATAGCAATATATCGATCATCAGAGGGGGCGGTAACCCTTGAACGACCGGGCACAGGTCTCCGGACAACTGTTTGACTTGTTTGGAATTGTTTACATAATGGAGAAATAACCGAATGATCAACGCCAAATAAAATTACGACATCTTTGATTGACTGTCCTGCTTCAATGCGTCCGACAGCACGCCAGCGCTCACTATCTGTCATTTGTCTTCTTTCAGCCATAGAAACACTAATATTATCAAAAATAAACCTACAAAGTTATAAACACTTCGTATCAGCTTTTAAATGCACCTCAAACCATTCAGAATGCTGGCGTCTTCAACGAAAGTATGATGATTCTTGCACAGAATCCTCGCTTTTATGCTATTTCAAGAGCACAGATTAAGCACCTAGGTACAGATGATTGACTCCCTACTTACGAAAAGGAAGCTACACATATAAACTGACATCTACATCTGCAGCGATTTTCAGCCACTCAAATTCAAATACGCTTTCGAAAATTTGCATTGCGTGCTTAACTTTTGCAAGGCAGTGTAGTAAAGCGTAAACTTTCTCATGAAGAGGGGTCATGAAAACAGTAAGAGGCGGTTGGGCAGAATTGCGCTGGTGCCACATATCTGAAAAGCAAAGCGAGAACGGGAAAAAGTCGCTGGTTCCCGCGATCTGTCTGGCAAAGTCAACCGGCCTGCGTTGCCTAGTTCGAGAGTCAGACCGACCTCTCTCCGGAACACTTTTGTGTCATCCCCAGTGATGTGCGTCTACGCGTAAACAGCAATAGTCTACATTCTACACGTAGATGACGTAATTTATGTATAGAACATGGCAAAGTGGTAACTTAGCAAGAGCGCCGTGGAATTAAAAGAAAATTACACTGTGTATCAGTTGGCAATGTGTAAGAGAGAACCTTTGATACTCTCCCTTGCAAATTCGAACAATTCCTCACCTAGGAAAAAAAACTAACGTAGGATATATTCTAGTGTTTTATGGCAGAAGACCACTTTTGCCTCACGACTGACATCTGTTGTCTTTTTTGCATACTATTTATCTTCTTCCATAGTTGATGATAAAAGAGAGGAGAAATTTTGTTGTAAATACGATTCTTGTCAGTTCTTTAGGAACCAATATAATTGAAAATGTCACTTTTCTCTCATGAAAGCCTTCAAAATTAATTTTAATACACTTTGTCTACGTAGTCTATGTAAACTACAACCCAATGTAATCTACGCGTAGATTTCGTGTAGACAACTCATGTAGATATAAACTTATAGTGTACAGCACATCACTGGTCATCCCTGATCTTTCGAGCAAATACTGTCAATCTGTATCACATGGATTACAAATACCAACTCTACATCGAGATCTTTAATTCTCTTAAACCTCTGCACACGCGGGATTGTGCTTCGACATGGCAACAGCGCGAACTTCCGCCACCCGCCTAATTTCATGTTTGTGTGTTTAGTTCCCTCCAGTTTTTTTTTACATCAAGCAAGGGTGCCCATCCCCCGCCCCCAAGGCCAATGGCGCAATCCCCCCAAAATCTCGTCATGCGTCCCCCCAAATCATGTGGTAATCCACAGGAAGTATTTAATTACGATAGCATGTCTACTGAAAGTAACTTTTTTTTTAGCTTTATTGATCTGCCGTCCTCCTTAAACAGAGGTTCCCATCCCCCAGCTAGTGGATGCATTACCCCTCAAAATATTTTGGGTGAATACGTAATAATTCTTTTTATTTGAATACAATAGCCTGTTAAACTGTCCATATTTTTTAATGGTTCAAATTTCCGAAATAACGGAAAGCTAACAATCTCAAATGTCACAATTATATAAATATGTATTTTAACAGTGTTTGTGGTTGGAGAACAAGATTTTAATAACCCACAATTTGGATATTTAACACAAAGTCTTACACAACTTAAGATCGAGAATTACAGAACCCTACCTATAAATTCCTAAGGCCGGGACGAGAATATAATTAGGTACCTCCTTCAAAGAACTCACCCCCAATCCTTGGGGTAATTACATTTTTTTTTAGTAATCCATAGCAATAATTACATGGATTTCATCTTAAGTGCAGATTTCACTTGCTAAAGCAAAATTACCCTGCAACAATAACTTAGAAATGCGAATTTGACACTATTTATTTTCCTGTTTTATCGAGTAATGTACAAGGCGTTACTAGGAAGTACACAGTTAGTACAACTATTGCAGCATAGCCTACAGGGAATCAATAATATTGCTAATAGAACCATATCATCAAAATGACTCACCTGCTTTAAATTAAGCAGTGTATACAGACACTAAGCATTATATTTTAAGATATTATATTATTAATACATATCGAGAATATTGTTTGTCTTGTAATGCAGGTACAGTATAATTCTTCACAATCGTCTCACAAAAATGCAAGCCACGCATTTTCGTAGCGCAATATTGTGAGCGAAGCGAACAAGACAATTTTTATGTACCTTTCCTTGCAGGCTTGCAAGAATATTAATTTAATGGGACGTTAATACTTTCATAGGATCCCTCGATATTTACTGATTTCCATCTACTCTTTTCCCATGTTCGGCGCCGAAACGTGCGCATAGCATATCGCTAAATATAGTTCCCAAATATAATGTTCGAACCCTAAAGAAATCCCTTAACAATCTAAGATTTTACACTTTATTTAAAGCTCCATATCTCCTCCCCTCAAATTTAATATTCAATCCTCCAACCAAAATTTTGGACTTACTGTTTATGTTGAAGACGCTACAATATCAGACGTAATATTGATATACAAGAGTTGGAAATCCCACCAAATTTAATGCTCAGCCCCCCTAACTAAAATTCCCAGGATAATCTAAGATTTAACACTGATATTCAATAGTCGGATATTGCCCCCCATCCCCCAACGTTTAATCCTCAATCCCCCACCAGAATCCACGTGTCGATTAAGCCCCAATGTGTAAGAGTTGTATATCCCCCCTTCCTTAATAATAATATTACCCGTTACAATTTCCTTGGCAGTCTATAATCAAATTTCCATCACAAAAAATCGTCCCCCTAAAAAAAAAATAAGCTGCTTGGACATAACGAAAGTCCACAAACCCACCTTCGGGCATCGCTACCTCAAAATACTTCATTTTCTTCATCTAATGGATTAAGTATGGTGTACCTAAGGTGTATACATTGATTTTGGAAAAATATATAAATGTTGAATTTTATATTACAATATGGAAAAAATCCCCCCCAAGAATTTCGATGGCGCAGTCTGCACCATAATTCCCCCCTGTGGGCACCCCTGACACCAAGTGTAGTGCAGGTGCATCCCAGTGTCAGGTTGGTGCACGGAAATTCCCTTCAACCAAGTTGACGAATAACGGTGTAAATTCAACAAGTGACTGACTGCTGCTTCAAACGTACATTTCATTGGTTAGCATGCACCATGTGACTGTACACCGCATCATAACGTAGTTGAAACGGTGCAGACACTAAACTGAAGCCAAATCGACAAAGTAGACGGCTTGTAACCAACTATAGCTCTCGCCACGAAAACAGTACAGTCAAGGTCGACGATTCCCCTTGCCTTCTCCACACTCCTGGCCCTACAGGGTTGCCACACTTCCAAGCTGCTCAGCCGACACTTCGCGCGTTGTACGTATGCGGTTGATTTCGTCAGTTGAAATTGTTGCTCATTGGCAACACTGTAGGTGGGTGGCGTGACCTTGACTGGACTGTTTTCGTGTCGAGAGCTCTAGACGCGTGAGTGCAGAGAGTAAAAAAATGCAGCGCATGATGGTGGAGGAGGGCGAGTGGGACGAAAGTAAAGTAGTGAGCGCTGATACGAAGGGCTGGTAGCTGCAGCCACGTTTTCCCCTTCATGCACTCACTCCCCCCTGGACTCCTACTTGCACATGGGGCTTGTTTCCGTACGTTGGCTTCAGAGACTCCCTGGACATAATATACACGTGTAGTAATGCTGCTTTATTACAAAACAGAAATGAAGTCATCTGTGAAACTTTAATGCAAGGCTTGAGTGTGGCCATTGGCGTACGCTGGAGGCCTTAGTCCTCTAGGAATAAGAAAATCATTCGTTTTTTTTTTTCGTTTCTGCCCTTTTTTACCATCCCTTTTAATCTTTACATTTCTTTAACTTCAGATTTTCGTCTTCTCTTGCATATTTCTTAACTTATTTCTTTTCCTATCTTTCATCATCCTCATATATATATATATATATATATATATCGATTTCTCCAATGCTTTCTCAACCTCTCTCTGTCTCTCTCTCTCTCACACACACGCACACACACACACACACACACACACACACACACACACACACAAACACCTTTTTATAGTATTTTCTTTTATTTCTCTCCGCTTATTCTCTTTCCTTAATTCTTCTTTTGTCTCACTCCCCTCATATGTCAGTTTCTTTCTCTGACTTTATCTGTAATTTATTATATATCTATCTGCCCTCGTGTGTGTTTGATGGTGTGTGTGTGTGTGATATATAGAGAGAGATGGTTTAGACTAAACGAATCTTCGACAGAAGGCCATGTATAGCCTATACACATGGTATGAATTTTATTTCAGCATTTTTGTGATTTCGGAACGCTTTCCTGCTATTATTGCCCAATCGCGACGATGAGAATGAGCAAAGATTAAATGAAATTGATACATATATATTTATAAGGAACATTCACGCCCATACCGGGACTCGAACCCGGAAACTTTGGCGGCGAGATGGAAAGTCGATCACTTAAGGCGGACGGCAATGAAAATTGAAGGTTTTGGACCTTCATTTCATCCGTCATAATTTTTACAGTGCACAAAATAGAGGCTTGACTACGCATCAAAAAACTGTAAGATCCCGTTTTTGTAAAGTAACAGGCAGAATTTGTAAGTTATTATTAGGGAACGGAACTTTATGTGCTAAAAAACTCAGAAATATTTATTTTTTATGTGTCATAAATGTTGAAAATATGTGATAAAAACAGGAAAATATGTGACAAAAATAAAAACATTTGGTAACAAAAACAAACTATAACATGCATTTTAAACACCTGAAATCAGTTTCTAAATGATTACCTCTTAGTGAGCTATTTTTTGGAAGAGTTGCAGTGGATCACCATAGTTTGTTTCCAAATTCTCCATTGTAAATCTGTCACGATTATCTCTAAATAGCATCTTATATTGTGAGAAAGATCGCTCCACGTCACAAGAAACAATTCTTGCATATTTGAAGCACGAAATGTCACTAACGCTGAAGTTTTCCAAAGCTTCCTCTTCCTCTACTTCACTTTCCAAAACACGTGCAATTTGGCACAAAGTTTGAAAACCTTGTTTTTTCCCAAAAAATTCTGTACATTTAGACATTTGCACTCGTGCGTTAGATCCAGTGAATTCTTTCAGTTTCGTTTCTACTATACGCGGACGATTCAAGCTTTCGTATGGAATTGGAGAGAAAGGACAGGTTTCTTGAGATGTATGCCAATTCGACTTTTAAGGAGGGCTCCATCAACAGTTCTTGCAGAATTCTTCTTTGTCGAGATAATTTACAACAGATACAATTTTTTCAAAGTTCTGGGCATAACATCTGCATCCAACCAAGTGCCCCATCGCGTAACTACAGGTGTAGGGGAAAGGGGAACTTCAGGACATTTTTGTTTAAAAATGTCTATTCTTCTAGGCGACTTGATAAAAACTTTCTTCCCATTTGAAACCAGTTCATCGACATTGGGATAAAGAGCTCTTATCTTTTCACATATTCTATGCAACGCATGAGCCACACATGTAACGTGCACCATTTTGGGGTAGCTAACAGCAAGGCCTACTGCATGTAAGCTGCAGCATCTGTCAAGAGAAGAACATTGTCAAATTTTATGCCTTCCGGCCACAATAGCTGCATTGCTTCATTAAAAAGCCTTGCTATCGTTACGTGTAGCCAGCCCCAGCTACTTACAGCTATTTTCTCCCAATAGGACCGTAGGCGAGGTGCCAGAAGTCCGCCAGCGAGGGTGCTTAAAGACAAAACAAACCTAACACTCTCGATATGAAAGAGGTGCGGAGAATAAACATTTTTCCTTCGAGGATTTCGAGGTAGATGAAGTCAATGAGCGATTTTATGCATTTAAAATGAAAATTCGCAAAATATGTATTTACATACGGAAAACTGGAAAATATGTGTTTTTATGTAAAATAAAATTTGCTGTGTTGACATATAAGGCTATGATCAGAATTTTGGCAAAAATGAGGGTCTCTATCTTATCGCAGAAAAAACATTTATTTACCTGAAGTTCCTTTCCCTAGTTATTATTAACTTTACCGTAACGAAATTCTTAAGCAGAAGTCAAAAGCCTTTATCCATCATTTGACCCTTCGAGCTTTTGTAGCACTGACCTCTTTCGATCTAATTTTGGATCAGTAACCCGGTTGAAATCAATGACGTCAGTGATGTAATAGTTATTTTTTTTTCTCTTCTATTCTCTTGGGCTTGGCTGCATCCACTCAGCTGTTGCAACCAGTTAATGCTTTCGCCATCCAGACACTGTCTGTTCGTTCAAAGCCGACGACCCCAAAATCAAACGGATATTTTGGCCCATTGTAATCCTTGCCAAAGAACAAAACAACACGCACTCAGTGTTTCCAATCATGTAGACTTGTAGCTAAAACTTTGATTCTCCTTCTGGTAATGGTGAATTTTCCTCTTGGTGGGGGACATGATCTGTTTCCCCGTCAGGGTGGTGTAGGAGAATTTACCACTAGATACGGCACCCGTCTCACTGGTCCAAGTAGCGAAAGAGGTGACGATCAGCTGGAGAAAAGTCTCGCGCATAAGGAGGGTGAGGAGATTTTTCGTAACCAGTGAGGGAAATTTCTCTCTTTGCAGAGAAATTTTGACCGAATTTTAAATGAAGATGGTTTGATTGGTTTTCATTATTTAGCGTCGCTTTTCTGCCACTTTTGACTAATCGCGACGACGAGTGATATGATGATATTGATGAAGGGACACTCACGAAGAAAGACATGCCCAGGCAGAAAAGAATCGGTCCGCCGATTCCCCCCTCCTTTCCCTGGAAATTGGAATCTTTCGTTTCACGTTACAAAAACTAGAAATGTTGTTAATTACATAGTTAATAACAGAAATTCGAGGTTCAGTTAGTTTTCGAGCTGCTACGACGCCAGAGGTCTCGGGTTCGAATCCCGGTCTGGTCAAGGGTGTTCTTTGTAAGTGTACCTTCATCAATTTCGTTATATCATCACTCATCCTCATATTCGCGTTTAACCATAAAAACTAAGTAAAATAAACCAAATGAATCAATCATATCCTACCATTTAAACCATAGAATAAATGGTTGAGCAGTTTTCAAAATTCCAAAAAGGATGATCTTTACGTGAGAGCCCACAAAACATAAACTTTATGATTAAAATGTATCCCTAACTTTTATAGCTTTATCTTGAACAATAATAAAATAAAAGAACTATGCATTTCACTAGCCTAAAAATGCATGAAATGCACTAAAATAATGAAGGAATTATGCTGCATATTCACGCATCTGATGGTAATAGTAATAATAATACATTTGAAATAGAGAGGCTTTATTTTAATTGTTGATATTAGTTATTAACTTATAGAGGAGAAGGTCTAAATATGGGCGAAAGTTTAAATATGGGTTTTGGAGTTATCAGCGTTCCCGGGTGCTGCAGCCTGGCAGAGGTTATGGGAACTGGTTATCTGTCAAGGACAAATGTTGCGGCGCCAGTTCGCAATAGAAAGTGGTGGTTAGTTTCGGCCCTATAATGTTTTAGCGATAAATGACTGTTTTTTTATTTAAATAGCTTTTTGTGATATTGCCACTAGTAGCCCATATTTAGACCACCATTTTGAAATACATCATTTTATCATTTTTTGGAAATTGCTCTTTTTTTTAAAAAAAATGGAGACCTTCTATACTTTAGCATGCTGTTACATTTAAGTATATATTTCATAGATATGTATTTTAAAGGCAGGTGTCCGAAAATGACAACATAAAAAGGGGGGCCCATATTTAAACCTTTTCATCTAATAATAGCTCCTATTGTTAGTATTTCTATAATTTAAGTTTCAGCAACACCTGATCTCATAAAAATTTATAGTTGTGCCCATGCATAGTGGTTATCATATTGAGTCCGTAAGCAAGAGTTCATAGGTTCAAATCCCCATTACGATAAACGGAAAGGGACGAATATAGGATAAATGAGGACGAGAGAATTTACGCTATCTCTGAACACGGCGTCAAGAGGTTGGAATGAGTTGTGAAGCTAGGTTTTCTTGTTGTGTTTAACAGTAGTAGAACATTAACAGCAATAGTTGTCAACACTGTTCGTGCAGTCCCAGCGTTAGTTTTGTCTTCCTTAGACATTATAAAGGATGGCGACCTGAATTTAAATCTTTGCCAATGTTTACACGAATCAGGTCAGGTATTCCTACGTTGCGGCCAAATTCTCTCTCTCTTTGAGCGTTTGCAAACTTGGTTGCGTGACGAAAGGATGTTCCTTTTATTCTTGGTAAGAGAAACCTATTTTTATAAGAAAATACAAACTACTCCTAGCCGTATCGTTTGCGTGACGTGGCCAAATTTCTTTGTTATGGATCTTCTTTCTTATTCTTTTTTGAGGAGGGGGAGGCGATGTAATTTTGGTGGTCGGGTTTCGTCTGTTGGGAAATCTTTGTATTTTTCACAGAAGTTCTGCAAGTATTTGCTTTGCAACATCCGCCTTAATCCGAGCGTAGCGGTTTGCGCTGTGTTTGTGGCACCGACCTTTGTTCATAGCTAGGCTTTGGAAGTTGACTAAAAAACATCTTTTTTCGTCTGGAACTTGAAGACAATGCTAAACCTTACAGGAGGCAGTTTGCCTTCAGTTAGAACCAGAAAATATTGCTTTCTTTTTATTTATTGGCAAAACTGTCCGTTGATCTGTGGAAACTGTGGACTGTCACTGCGAGTCAGTGCGTGCTGCGTTGCCACGCTCCACGTACATATTTACTCCGTTGAATAAAAATCTCAGGACCGTATATTCCACGCTAGCTAGGCTATTTGCCAAGCCTAAAGCCTAGAAAGTAAAGTACTGAAGAGAAATCTCTTAGAAACTGTATGAATTAAGCTGATTTCAAAAAGAAGATAATGGCGATTCTGAAGTTGCAACCTGAATTCTTATGAGTTGGCAACCTGAATTCTTATGAGTTGGCAACCTGAATTCTTATGAGTTGGCAACCTAAATTCTTATGAGTTGGAAACCTGAATTCTTATGAGTTGGCAACCTGAATTCTTAGGAGTTGGCAACCTAAATTCTTGGCAACCTAAATTCTTAGGAGTTGGCAACCTAAATTCTTAGGAGTTGGCAACCTGAATTCTTAGGAGTTGGCAACCTGAATTCTTAGGAGTTGGCAACCTGAATTCTTAGGAGTTGGCAACCTGAATTTTTATAAGTTTGCAACCTGACTACCGTTGGGATGGCAACATGACTTCCTTGAAGACGTCAAGAATAAGTCTAGTCTTCTCCCTTCCTCCATAGCCTAACACCAGGTGTCAAGCCTGGGTCTTAGACTTAGCATACGCCACTGAAAAATCTGTATAAAATCGGTTTTGTAATATGAATTGACAATAATGGATTTTAAAAACAGATGCAAGTAACTTGAAAACAAGACCAATATTGTAGGACTACCCAATACTAAGAAAAAGTTGTTTCACAAAATTGATAAGAACTGTTTTTTTGACCAATATTAAAAACTGAAAATTAAGCACTGTGTTTAGAACCTCTCTGCCTGCCTCATACTAAAATTTCATCACGATCATCAGGTTTTTTTATTTATAGAATTTCAAAGAGAACGATCGTTTGCAAAGCTAAAAAAAGAAGAAAAAAAAGCACTTTGTTGTTCTCAGGGCGATAAAAAATAGATGGAATTCTCGAAAAAGATTTCGTTAGCATAGATTAACACAGATTTGAATAAACTAAATTTCGATGTAACTGGTTTTTATGTATGCCTGATGGTTAATTTTTAATTGGATTTCAAACTCGAGTATCCATAATTTTTAATCCGACAGTAGAATTATTGTCCTAGACTTTATTCATGAAGTGTGATATTTGAAATTTACTTCCGACATACCAAGCGGACATGTACTTAATCAAGTTGCTATGTGCACCTGACTGGTTAGGCAGGTGACCTGGGTTCGATTCTGGGGTAACTCTTTCCAAAGACAGCCACATTTTATCTTCCCTTCCATGTAGAACACCCTGGACAGAATTTTGCAAACTACCGAGGATCTGGCGTCTGGATCCTGTGTGGGGCCCGTGTTGTGCCACCCCTGTATGTTTGTGATTGACCCTTCACCATTAATCTTCATCTTCGCGATTAGCCAAAAGTGTCAGAAAAGTGAAGTAAAATAAGCTAATCATTCAATCTAACCAATAGATACCTTGTGGTAAAGGCGATCGTAGCGTGGTGCTTTCCACACCGCCCGTGTGCCTTCATGCAACTTTAGTTTTTCTTCACTGATGTCATTTGTGCGACGTGGTTGCATACAGTAAAAATAAAATTACGTTAGACCTAACTCCGTAAGCTGCGGCCACACGTACGCTATGTTCTCTACAGCTTAACCTGTGCCGCTGTATTCGAATTTTCAGTCGAATTGTAAGGGAGCGGAAAGGGCGTGGGCGATGTAATCAGCTGCTTGCATTGTTCCCATGTTCCTGCGTTGCTTAATTGTGCAGCACTGTAAAAAGCCACAAGAGAAGAGGAAGCGAGAGGAAAAAACAAATGACTGTAAGCTTTAGGTCGAGATTTTGCATTCTTATACTGATTAAGCTGTACGTACCATACCTTCGTCCGGGAGTATTTGGTTCCAGCCTTTCTGCAAACGTCACCATGGACGAGCATGCGCAGTAGAATCGCGCTCAGAGACCTGCTACGTCTCATCCCAGCCATCAGTATTTTTCCTTCAGTGGTAGCTGTAATCCAACCCTACGTTTTTCGAGCATTTAAATCGTCGCGATTTATAAAAAGTGATAAATTCTTGAGGTTTTCTGCATTGTAAGTGTCTGAAACTTCTTGGAATTATTTTTTTATTTCAGAAATACGAAAAAAGAAAAAAGAAACAATCACCCAAGGGGATATAACGTGTAGAAATCGAGATTTCCGCAGTGTCGAGAAATTTTGAACATTTTCCGTCCTGAAATTGCGAATTTTTCCCATCCCGGTCGCAAGGATTTAAAAACATTTCCAGTGCCGATTACGTCTCGACCAAAAAAAATTTCTGTTCGGCACAGCCTAGGGTTCAAAATGGAAATTTGCACAAAACGGAACCCTTTACTTTCGTTATCATGCTGTTGTCTGTTTTTTTTATTTCCGATTAAGACCGTCACGAGACGGAACGGGAAGGTTCCAGACATTTATGAAACCGGAACGCTGTTCCGGTCAGCTCCGATTCATTTTGATCCCTAGGTATCTCTCTATGTAAGTTACATTTATGTCTTTATGAAGAGGTGGTGGGTCTGACAGCCCCCCCGCCCCCCCCTTTTCCACTTCCCTCAGGTTAGCTAGTGTTAAGAGTAAAAATGGTAAATGTGTTGCGATTTTTTTTTGCGGTGTCCTCTTCTCTTGGGCTTTGTCCTCCTTTTTCGCCATGCTCTGTCCTCTTGACATGTATGTGTCTGGTCACCCTATCAATGGCGTTAGCTCCGAGAGAGAAATCCGTCACTGGTAACTGTTGTGATGTGCTTGTGCAGTCCTATCTTACAATTTGATGCCTGTGACATCATTCCCCTTGAAGCTTGATACCCTTCCCCCGTCCCCCGGAAGAATCATGCGGAGGAAAGTGACTGGATTCAACACTGGGAAAGACAAAGACACCCTTTAACTTTCAGGTTAATACATCCGTGAGTTTGAGCGCTGCGTTTGTGAGTCGTCAGCGAGGGAAGACAAATTCCTGTAACATAAATATTTTTATGTTAATATGCTTGGAAGTGGCTTTGTTTATTGTTATTTCTTGCAATTGAGTATACAATGCACAATGGCTCGAATCCCATTTTAAACTGAAGGTTCATCTGCTATAAGCCTATCCGAGCATAAAATAGATTTAGAAACTAACTCAGTGTAGAAAAGTTGCTTAGAACAGAACTGTGACATGATCCATATTTTTGTGACGTCACAACTTTAAAATATGTCACTGATATATTATTTTTTTATGAAAGGACACGTAAATGTTGTGTTATTATATGTAAATTGTCCCTTGTTTGTACTAATGTCTACCTTTTATTTAACATTTATTGTATTTTATGCTATATTATGAGTAATTTAATGTATCTTTATGTTTTAGAGAGTGTACTATATGAATTTGTATTTCTAAAGTTGTATAGATGTCAGTTTTGTTGGTGGCATCTTTTTGTAGATAGTAAGTGATTCATCTGTACTTGAATCTGTGTTCTTGAAAAAGTCTAAAAGCGAGGATATCGCGTAAGAAATAACACACAGATTCGCCGTAGATCGTCGATAGAATTTAAACACACAAGAACTTCTCGGTGTTGTGCATACATCTTGGTATGGTAGTTCGGGGCGCAAGCTAGGCCTATGGGACCATAGGTACGGCGATAGCCACTCATTGAGGTTATGTGTTATAGTTGAGTCAAAACACCATTGAAGCAAAATCCTCGCCTTTGTCTCAAGTATATTTGCATTATAATTGCAATAAATAAAGAATAAAACCTTTCAGTTTATCTACTGCAGTAATGTGGTTTTATTTCTCTGTGCTGTGAATATTGTCTTTGCCTAACACTATCCCTGTACGTGAGAGTAGTCTGTGTACTTCGCCGAGTCTCATCGTTCACCGCTGAGTATTATTAAGTTATTATTAATAGTATAATAATATAACGCGCAATTAAAACGTGTCAACTGTCCTGACGAGATTTCATTCCAGTTAGTTCACTCTTTGTCCACGCTGGCGCTTCTTTCCGCAAGCAGAACTAGAACAGTTCAGGTGGTCGCCATGAGATGGCAGAGCAGGTTCAGAACTAGAAATTACAGTTTTGTTCATGCTTTCGAATAAAAAATATTACTGTTTGCGCATCTGAAGAACAATTTGTAAATATCTGTATGCCACTTTTAATTATCTGTATTATGAATTAAAAACTATGATTGCTAATTACCACAATCGCCTACAGTTAATTATATTCAGTGAAAATTATGTAAGAAAATAATACCAAGCGAATTTTCAGCATATTAGTTTGAATCAAGACAACATGAAGTCCTTGTTCGTGTTTTATTCAAACCGATTTGTTTGTACGTTTCTCTCGTACCTCGACAGTTCCTTAATTTCTAAAATAATTTTATTTCTTCTACTTCTTTATATAGAGAAATAGTATGCAGTTTAAATTAATATTATTTACCAGCTGAAAGTTTCTGGTTCGATTCCAGGCCTGGTCATCGATCATAGGCGTAGTTTTGCCCGTCCGCTTGGGGGGGGGGGGGTTTAAAGAACACATTTCTTCTTTAGAATAAAGAAGGTATAATTTTAATATGTGATTGTTAATCATGTGTTCATGGTACTGAGCAAATTATAATGCTGGAAGGCATTTAAAAGCACAATCTACAAAGGTAATGGAAAAGTAAAAGTTTAAATTTCCTTCATTTCTATGCAACGAAACTTCGCATTTTCCTACAACTGAGAACCACTTGCTACTCGATTCGTGAAGAAAACTTTAATATGAACTTAGAGAGGGGATAAACTTAGTTGGTTTGCTATCTTAATAATCTTAGAGGAGGAAAGGTGGGGTGTTGCTTTCCCCCAGATAAGAGAATTTTCATATATCATGCCCACCACTAGAATAATTTGCATAGGCACTTAATCTGCTATCTTTCACGGCACCCCTCGTCCATGTTTTCACGCTACAATTTAAAATTTTTAATTGTGTGAAGTTGCTACAGATATCTCCACCCCCTCTGTGGGCGCCCTTGTGCTTAATATCTAATCGAAGAGAAACAAATGCCATTCTAAGTTTCGTTGATTCAAATTAGTCAAGTACCGCCTATTTGGCAAATCTGAAACCAAATAAGAATGAACAGCAACGTATAAGTTTTGCCTACATTTAATGAGCAGCGACGTGTATATAAAAAAAGGTAACGAAATAATGTGTATTTTTATATGTAGATACAATGGGGCTCTGAAATGAAGTGCACTAAACTGGAACACTATAGGTATTATGACGCTTTCGGATCTAAAGGAATGTCAATTGAATAAATGAATTAAGGACATGAAGAATTACGGACTATTACAAAATTGAGAACCTCGTAAGTTATTGAATTATTGCGAAAGGTGCGCTATTCTTGGTCTCTGTGTAGGCTTAAGGATAAATTCATTTTTTTTATTAAAAGAATTACCGTTTGTGCCTGAAAAGAAGGTCTGAATGAAACAAAATATTAAACAATGGAACATGCACTAATAAATGATTGCATGAAGCATGTAGAAAGTTGCTATCTGTAGGCGAAATATTATATAATTATCCTGACGAAAACTAGATACTTAAATGGGGATCGTCGACTAAATAACTTTTATATAACCCTGGCCAAGTGACTTCAAAAGAAAACCCGATTATTACATTCGGAGCAGATTTTATGTGATCACTTTGCCTATGCATTCTTTAAATTTATTTCTGAAATTCAATAGTCTAAGCTCTTAATTAAAAGGAATGATCATTCTGCCATCTGTGCTTTAATTTCACAAACAGTATGAGCACATCAAATAATGATTTTCGGATAATTTCCAATCTCCAAAAGATGATTAAGATTTCTTGCTGTTACGCAACCAGTATAAGCACGTATCCTTCAACGATAATCTTCCTATGGGTTACTTGAAACAACAAATAAGCTTCTTCATACCTCCAGAAGAATGAATCTATTTAGAGATACGTAAGATTCCTAGAGCAGCATCCCTGGAAGTGATCCACAAGATTCACCCGTCACCAGGAGAGTTTAACACAACTTTCAACCAAGGTTTCGGAGCGGAGCGGATCAACGCTCCGGCTGTTGCCCACGCTCCGGAGCGAGGAGCGATATTCTAAGAACTTGACCACTCCGCTCCGGAGCGCTCCGAGGTTGGATAATACGAGTGTATACAGAAAACTAACGATCAAAGTTTCCGAGTACATTAGTAATTTTGTTTGTGGAATTTGTACGGCATTTGAAAATCGCCCGTTATTGTTGTTATAAAACTGATTATTACTAAAGCTAACGCCACGGAAACAGTCCAGTCAAGATCACGTCACTCACCTACAGTGTTGCCAATAAGCAAGGAATAAGCCTTACACAATACACCAGGGAAGGCACACTCAACCGCACACGTACAACGCGCAATGTGTCAACTGTGAAGCGTAGAAGAAGTGTGGCAAACCTGGAGGGCCAGGGGTGTGGAGGAGGCAAGGGGAAGCTTCGATCTTCACTGGACTGTTTTCGTGCAGAGAGCGATATTATTATTATATTAACAGTTTCATACATCGGAGACACATTTAAATCAGATATTTTGTCTTTCTCGTGGTTAGTACTTACCAATTATGTATTGCGGAACATAGTGGAAGGTGCCATTATGCTTTTTGCACGAAAACAAACACTTTTTCTGCTAAAATAAACCATTTTCCTTAATTCTACGGAAAACACGTCACGGTGCGATATCGCTTGCTTTGCGAATGGTAACGCTTCTTTTGTTTTCGAATATCAATGTTTCCAACTCTATTGTGCAGGAAAGTTGTAATAAACCGGGGATCACGTCTGGAAATTGTACATTTTGATGAAACATTGTTCGTTAGCCCCAAAAACCATCCACGGGTAGCCCCACAAACCATTGACGTTAGCCCCAAAAACCATCCACGGGTAGCCCCACGAACCATTCACACGAGGTTAGGTTAGGCCTGTTAGGTTAGGTTCCATTAGCACCCATTTCACCCCTAAATTCATCGAAAAACCATTTTCCTTTCTCGACAAAAAAACCGCGCGTTTCTCGAAGAAAAAAATCGCGCGTTTGGAAACCCTGATTCCACTAGCGAGATCGCGTGACTTCCGACGCTAGAGCCATCTGCAGGTACATCTTGGAAACAACGGCATGATGTTGTCGATTTTCACAAAATGCGTAATATTATTACATGAAAAGTGATTATTTATTGTTCTGCTGCATTGTACGATGAAGTTTTAGGAAGAATATATATCGACCAAGGTTGTAAACCTTGGAGAAACTTATTTCCGTAAGTAGTTTCTTGTGTAAAATTGAAGAAATGTGTCTCCGATGTATGAAACTGTTACCATTATTATTATTATTATTATTATTACTATTTTCAGTATAACTTTTACTACTCTACTACTACTTCTGGGGACAATATATTTGAATAGCAGGTGTGCCACCTGTGGTTTTATAAGTTGAGAGAATGGAACCACTCTCATTTCCTGCCACCAGGGATCGTGACTGAAACTCATTTCGGTTCAACATCTGGTTCGGGCTAAGCACTTCGGCATATCGGCCCGACGTTACAGTCCACGCCGCGGGAGAAGTGAGTTATTCCGGAATATTGGTTCGAGTAACACTGGCGAAACTACTGGAGAGAATCCATTCGACCTTCTGTTCTAAAGGCCAAGAGCGCGCAGAGGAAAGGCGAAGCAACTTGTACGGATGAATATAAAAGGCAGACGGGTGTTCATGCAAAACACTTGCTGGTGCATGATTGCCATATCTAACTTTCTTTTACGCTGGTTATGTATGATACTTTGAATGTAGCGAAAGAGGAAAGTTTAAAGTAATTGGAAATTCAGGTTGCTAATTTTAACTTTTCGATTTTTGAATGTATGAAGTTGAATATCGGAATCATGCTTATTAATGTTACCGTAAACACGGCCAATTAGGAAACGTTTTAATTTGAAATACAGAGTTGTCATATCTAACTTTTTTTAAATCCCGACACTAGAAAGTTGAAAACCGGCTTAACCAAAAATGTAATTTGCCACATTTGGTTTAATTTTATGAAGGTATAAAGTCGAAAATCGGAATGCTGTTTATACAGCCGAACAGGGGAATTTAAATAGTATGAAATATAGGGTTGTCATATCGATTATTTTCCCCAATTTTAAAGGCAGGAAGTTAAAATAGGTATTTAATGGTTACACACGTATATTACAAAATAGGGAACTTATAAAAGACAGAAATGTGTGGTTGTCATATCTTAATATTTCAATTTGTAAGCAGTAACTGGAAATAGGCATGGTGGTTATAAGAAAATTGCAAAAATTTGGAAAAACGACGAATGGAATGTTGCTATATTTAACTTTCTGAGTCTAGAAAGCCAGAAAACGTATACATATAAAATTAATAATTTTTGTATTGAGTACGTTGTACACAGCAAACTGAAAGCAAGTTTTCAGTAATGAACAATGTGTAGTCAGCAGATAAGTCGAAACAAGATGTATAAATCTTAATAACCGTGATAAACACAAAATGTAATATTACCTACTTGGATAGGGGCATGTCCTGAATTTTATGGTTTCATTTTGAAAACAGGGCTGCGAGCAATACGGGCCTTCCTCACTGATTGCATTTGATTTGATTTTTGTTTCTTAGTTTTGAATTTTGGCTAATCGCGACGATGATAATGAGAGAATTGATAAATGTGTACTGAAAAAAAAAGTAGCGCGCTGTGCTCCGATAACATAGTGGTAACAACGTCGCCTTGTAATGAAGGGGCACTGGGGTCGATACCCGGTGGAGGGACATAGTAGCTCGAATCCCACTTTAGGTAGGATTTAAACTGTAGGTCTATTCTCGATAGCGTATTGTTGAGTCTTAAATCCACCAAAAGTCCATAACAAAAGACATTGTTTCAACATGTGTTGAATGTATAATTCCAATGTATATTGTGATAAATTAATCCTTAAGCAAATATAAATTTGTAATTCTGTTTAACAATAAGAGACTTCACTTTCCTTTACATCTATTCACAAGAGCATAAAAATACAACTTGGAAATTAATTTCCAAATGAACAACCTCTTATTTACATCTTTTACGTGTGTGTGTGTGTTTTCTGAAATCTGGCAAAGTCCTAATAATGTATTCGCTTATAAGTGTCTATTACATAACACAAAGCATCATTGGGCATTCAATATCAGACGAATAACGAATTCCATGGGAATATTTCTGCGAGTTCGTGGATGTGAGTTCAGCTCTCAACGACAAATGGTGTTGGTTTGACCCGCGTTAATGTCATTGGTGTTTCCTTTGTGTTTGTTTCTCTATCACAGTACATTTCTTTTCCATAGTTTCGGTGTCCTATTTTTTTACCGACTTATCTAGGATTTGTTTAAAATTACGGATCATGAGAAATATACGATTAAAGGCAAGGCAAAGGTAATAGTTCGGAAAAGACAAATTGAAACTTATACTTAGTTGAAAGTACAATTTGTCATTGTTGATTACAATTATAGAAATAACTAGATCGAAATACTTGGTTTTCTTTTACATACATTTTTTTGTAATTCTTTTTGTGCACCTTTCCATTCCTATTTGAACAGGTAGACTATAAATAAAAACTCGGCATGATTTCCTTCAATTCATTATTACAGTATAGATCTTCCATGGTTCTCGTGGCTTATGATACACAGAATTAACAATTACGGATTTTTGTTTGTTGTTCTTGTATATTGATTTAACAAATCTAGTCACCTTATAATTCCATTAACCGAGACTGGTTGGAATGATTTCTCCATAGGCATGGACTTCCGGAAGGGAGGGGGCCACGCCACCCGGAAATGAAAGTCAATCAAAAAGTACATATTTCACGCATATAATTTCATTTCAGTCACAGTAATAAGTTATATGTTAATTATTGTAAGGACGTTGCAGGAACATGATAACTTCAAACTGAAGATTTTTTTAAAAGAAGTAATACTATTTTGGGGAAATTCTGCCTCATTGTCATCGTCCCCCCTCCCTTGGAAAAATACCTTGCTTGTCCCTTCCTGGAAAAAATCATGAAGACGTCCATGTATCAGCTGCGTTAAAAATTTCATTAAATGTCTATATATCACCGTTGACAAGCACACATAATATGCATGTAATGATACAAGAGAACACAGCTTTTAAAGGCCTCTTTACCGTATTTGACAGTGAAGAGAAGAACAACTCGCGCAAGTAATACTTTTAAGATAGAACAATCTAGCCAGAATTGGTGTAGCATAATTCTAATACAACTGGCAACACTGGATAAGTCGAACGCAACGTACAGCGCAGCGAACGAAGTTCTCAGCCCCGAAAGCATGCACAAACAAGCTATGTACCAGTTTCACCCTCCTCCCCTCTTGAAACGGGCACAAGATCAATGCGCTAGCCGATTGCACTGAGTCACCTGCAAGGAACACGGAATACGGCACAAAACGAAGCTGTCTATTGTATGGAGGAGGTGGGTCGGACAAATCTGCAAAGCAGAAAAACTGATTGCTTGACATTATTCGTAACACATAACATTCAAACTCTTATATCTAAGAGTCACAATACAAAATAGTACATCCGAATACAGAAATACCGTGCGTTCATTTCGATCTTCAGCCGAGAGATCGGGAGAAGCGTGGCGGGCGGCGCTGATGGAGATGCCGACATTTGCAGCCTGTAATGCCCGCTTATTTTTATGGACATATGCATACATTCATATAAATATTGCAAAACGAGCACTAACCTGTGTTATAAGGGTACGGTTTTAATTTTAGTAGCTTAGTAGCTGTATGTGCTGATGATTTTGACACGTCCATCTCACGGCGTAGAGGTTTGTTTGGAGAACGTTCTAACGCTGCACCAATTTCATCGAGTGTGCTTCGTTTAGAATCCGTCGTTTTTGCTTAGGTGTTTTAAAATTTAACGATCCAGTTTCACGTAATTTAAGGACAAGATATCTAACCGTATCTCTATGTGGAGGTGAAACGCCTAGGAATTTCTGTACAAATTGCCTACACACGTCTCGACACGAGTCTGTTTTCACGTAAGTGTCATACATAAGAATTCTTTGTTCTAACGTGAACCTTGCGGCTGGCATTCCAATCGTCTCACTGACACAACACACATACACACTGCAATAACAGAAACAAGTAACTGCAAGTAACCAAGAATAACACTCTTGGGCACAGTACGAAATTAACACGCTCTTGGTTTACATCTGCTCGCCACTATATTCACAGCTCTGTGTTCATCTAGTCACGAAGGAACAAAAAACTCGAGCTCTGAGATTTCGGATTGCAAGGAAGCTCACGAAAACCATTGACTTTTAACGGTTTTGTCTGCAGCGTAATCTTGATACAGTGTTGCACATTCGAAACCTCCAAACGATCGACACAAAACTCTTTCAAGGATATAAACTTAAGCAGGACGTTACTGGTCAAAACTATGATTAAAATGTTTCATTATCTGTGGCTCTTAACATCGTTTCTAAAGCGTATTTTTTGTGTATATAAGGGCAGAACTTGGATGAATTACAGATGATGAATTATAACACAGGTTAGCGCTCGTTTTGCAATATTTATATGAATGTATGCATATGTCCATAAAAATAAGCGGTCATTACAGGACACAAATGTCGGCATCTCCGTCAGCGCCGCCCGCCACGCTTCTCCCGATCTCTCGGCTGAAGATCGAAATGGACGCACGGTACTATGGTATTTACGTAATTCATATTTCAACTTACATCAAATGAACAATTTACGTACTATAGCTCTCTCTCTCTCTCTCTTGAGCCAAAACAGCATTCTTACCAATGTTTAATGTGCATGATTGATTCATTGCTTTAGTTGATTTTACTTCTCATCTTTGTCGCTTTTGGCTAATCGCAAAGATGGGGATGATCGATGTCATGATTAAATTGATGAACGATACACACAAAGATTGTACACTCGCATCACTTAGTACTCCGGCAGTTTGTTTCTTTATACAGCATATTTGCAGAAGATACAATTCAACGTACAAGTGTATCAACGTAAGCTCTATAAAACAAACTTATTACTAACTTCGTTGACCCTGTACAAGCCCATACCGGGATTTGAACCACCCCACGGATCCCTGACGTCGTAGGGTGCTGTGGTGTAGAGCGACCACAAACAAAAAAGCTTCTGCCAAAAGTCCCCGCGCACCTCCCCCTTCACCCGTTTGACTAGGGCCATAAGGAAGCATGATCCACTCTGTCCCTCCCCTCCAAGCGGGAGCAATCATACAGACAAACAACTAGAGTACGTGGGAACTATAACCACTCCGTCACGCAAGTCGGCTTTAATGTACTGCACATTCCCATTATTCATAGTTGCATTACAGCATTCGTGTAAAAAAAACTCCTAACCGGATCGGAGCGTGCTGTCAAAAGCACCACGCTCCCGAGCGGAGTACTGCTGTACTCCTCCGGAGCGAGGAGCGGAGTAGAACTGACGCTTCGAAGTCGCTCCGCACTCTGCTTTCAACTGTACCGCCTTCATGCAATGAAAAATTCAAATAAACCCGGCACATTTGCATACAAATTGGTGACGCGGTGCAACACACACAAAAGACTTCGAAAAGAGTGATTTCGCCAATGAACTATAGTGATCACCATTTGATAAAACAATGACACACAATTGAATCGCTTCTACAGGATCGCTACACATTCAGGCGTACATATTTAAATGTCCCACACGCAATACAAATTGACAAACTCAATTCACTTCTTTGAACTGATCCCTTCTCCCTATCAAAACTGCTTTTCTGTTTGTCTCTACAATGACAGCTTCTCTCATTCATGTTCGAAAGAAACAATTGTAGGAACTCATTGTTGAATGCAACGCCGCTATTGTTTGAACGTAACAATATTTACCTAGCGCTCCAAGGTGGAAGATCAAAATAACGGTGATATATTTTCTTTGGAATCTTGTTCGGAACATATGGTCCCCGTAAATACAAAGGCACTTCAACTTTCATTGTATTCTACATCAGGATATAATTTTAAATTCGTTCCTTATGTGTGACTGCCACAAGATTACCACATAAAAGTTTCATGAAAAATATCTATTTTTTTTGTGTAGTTTCTCTTTCCTTAATTATCTTATGTAGCGTTACCCCCACACCCCCTATACGTCTTCATGGCGTGGTGCTATGCACAGGGGAGCACTTTACCTTTTTTTTCACATGCGCTTGGGGGGTCTAATGGCTGGTTCTCGGCCACACTGCGGCATCAACTTTTCCTGCTATTTCCTCATACCAAGTTCTGTGAATTTAAATAATACAAGTCCGGAAACTTCTGAAAAAGTTCTCGGCAATGCGGGGATTCGATCCCTCGACCTCTGGATCAGCTGCCTTATCCACCAGGCTACGCTGTTACTTCCTTTTGAATGGTTTATTACTAGTATTTCCTCATAGTATTGCCTGTAAATTGAAATAAAAGAAATAGCGAACCTTCCGAAAAAAAAAGTTTATTTTTCTTGTGCGAGATTAGACCTTTTTCACAAAGGACAACTGCACAAATTGTTCCAGAAACTATCGCCAGGGTGTGAGACAGGATGAAACCAAAAATACGTTCTGGAGCATGATCAATTAATAATTTCCCCTTGGAAGCGATTGCTATTTAACCTGTTAATGGCATATTAATTTTTGGTAATTCGAGGTAGTTTTTGCTTCATTTTGCCAAGGTATGTAGCAGTGATTTTTCAATTGTTTAATGCTATTTTAAAACATTCAAGTTAGGGATTGGTCAGTGTGGTATTTAATAAATTTCCGGGGGGAATTTTGCTGACTGTCTAGAGACAGCATGTGCATGGGCGTCCGGAAGGGGGGGCCGTGCCCCCCCCCCGGAAAACGAAAGTCAACCAAAAATTACATATTTCACATATATAATTTAATTTCAGCCACAATAATGTGGGTTAATTATTGCATGAACATGATAAATTCAAATTTGAGCAATGTTTTTTGAGGGATGAACACTATTATTGGGGCAAATATGCCATGTTGGCGCCCCCCTGGAAAAAAATACCTTCCTTGCCCCTCCCTGGAAAAAATCCTGCGGACGTCCATGAGCATGTGATAATGATTTTATACTCTATATATATATATATATATATATATATATATATATATATATATATGGTGGCCGGTGGCTCAGTCGGTAACGCGTCTGACTACCATGCTAAAGGTCCCGGGTTCGATCCCCGCCCGGTTCAAATCCGGGAACTTTTCTAACGTTGGAAGCGGCCCCGGCGTCCACCCAGCGTCGAATAACATGGGTACCCGGGGAAATCCTGGGGGGTAAAGGCGGTCAGGGGCGTGGTGCTGATCACATCACCCCCACTCACGACCGGATCAAGAAAGTGTGGGGCGTTACCCCCACACCCCCTATACGCCTTCATGGCGTGGTGCTAAGCACAGGGGAACACTTTACCTTTTTATATATATATATATATATATATATATATATATATATATATATATATATAAAAAATTGTCCGGGTGAGTTTTTTTAGCTTGACACAACGAAATATCTCGAAAAGTACGAATCTGATCAAAAAAAAGTTCTGAATGAAATTTGTTCATCTCGAAGGGGCTCATCCAATGATGCCAAACTCCACCCCCACCCCTCCTGGGGGTGGGGCGAGGAGCAACTTGAAAATCTCAAATGGGAACCCCCAGACAAAAATACGTAGGTTTTGTCTGAAACATGTTGTTGCATTTGTGATAGATGGCGCTGTAATCACAAAAAGCAAGATTTTGCGCAATTCTCGAGAAATACTGTCCTCTTTGTCAGGCTTCGTGGCAGATGATGCCGTGTCTGTTTGACCAGGAAATAAGGTGCAATGGTTTGTAAGATAGAACATGCGGTTCTGAAACTTGCTCGGCAATCTGTTAAAAACGAGGTTAACCAATGATAAAACTGTAAAACGTTGAAGAAAGGGAATGTAGAGGAAAGATGGGTAAAGATGTTAAACAAAATGAGAAGATAAAATCAAATAGGCTTTAATGTAACGAAATAAATGACACGAGCGTTCATGATGATAGAAGAGTTCCAAGGCGGGGGGATGACGTAATAATTCAGGAGTAGCGGGGAAAAGGAGGGGTAGGGAGGAAGCAAGTGGGCGGGGTCAGTACCAGCCATCGGCAGCACAACATTAGCTGTGAAGACGAGTAACTCGACGATCCATTCCGCGGAGGTGAGATTGTTTATTTTCACGTGGTAAAAGGTTTTTACGGAGCTTTGAAATCTTCAACGTTTTACAGTTTTATAAGTGGTTAACAACGTTTTGAACAGATTGCCGAGCATGTTTCAAGACCGCATGTGTTCTCCTAAATACCATTTGACCTTGTTTCCTAGTCAAACAGACACGGCATAATCTGCCACGAAGCCTGAAGAAGAGGACGGAAGTAGTGTTTTTCTTCCTTGACTCCAATAGTGGTTATAATGCAGGCTATAACGGTGCAAGAGAAACTTGAAATGGTGTACATTTATGGAGAAAGTGGCAGGAATATCAATGATGCTGTGATTCGTTATGCTCAACGTTTACCAGACCGGGTGCGATCGCACGCTTCTTTTCGCAGTTGTTCAACAGTTCTCCACCGAGGGAACTGTACAACCAAAAAAAAAAAAGGAATCGCCGAAGAACAATTGCTGGAGAAAATAATGAAATTGCGGTGTTAGATGAAGTGGCTTATAACCCCCACGTTAGTACTCGACAAATAAGTCGTGAATCGGGAATTTCGCAGACTACTGTGTGCCAAATACTGAAGCGTAGAAAATATCATCCGTTTCATGTTTCGTTGCATCAAAAACTTCATGGCGATGATTTTCAGAACCGAGTGACATTCTGCCAATGGGCGCTTCAGCAAATACAAGGAGACCCCAATTTCTTTACTCGCGTTTTGTTCTCTGACGAGTCGACTTTTACAAACCACGGTACGATTAATCGACACAACATGCATTATTGGAGTGTCGAAAATCTGCATTGGTAACGCCAAGTTGCACATCAGCGCCCTTGGAATGTAAATGTTTGGTGTGAAATAATTGGCGATAAACTTATTGGTCCATATTTTATCAATGGGAACTTAAATGGTGAGAAATATAGAAACTTCTTGCAGAACGAACTTCCAGTATTGCTTGCAGACCTTCCCTTAGACGTGCGACAAACAATGTGGTTTCAACATGACGGTTGTCCAGCACATTATTCCGTTGCAGCACGGGAAGTATTAGATCGCGTGTAGAACCGTCGGTGGATCGGAAGAGGTGGTCCAGTGTCTTGGCCTGCAAGATCGTCAGATCTTACTTCGCCTGACTTTTGCTTGTGGGGCTACGTGAAGAGTGAAGTTGATAATGAACTGCCAACAACGCGTGAGAACATGATTGAGCGAATCACAAATGCATGTCAAAAGATTACACCGGGCACGCTTCTCAGGTGTGTCCAATCATTCCAAGTGCGGATAAATCAGTGTATCGAAGTGGGTGGTGACATTTTCGAGCACTTAATGTAAAATGATTATTAAAAACAGGCACCCCGATGGTGAGAAGCGAGGGGACTCACCTTACAAAAGCACCCCGATGGGAACAAAATACTGCTACGTCCACGTCGTTGTTCCTGGGTGCAGTTTCTTATAAAAATTCAACATGCCTCATGTCATTTTGCGATTAAAAGTGCATTTTTTACCATTTCCGAATTTTGCGATTACAGCGCCATCTATCACAGATCCAAAAAAAAGTTTGACAAAACCTACGTATTTTTGCCTGGAGGCTCCGAATCTGCAAGAAAAAATGGGGGTTCCCATTTGAGATTTTAAAGTTGCCCCTCGCCCCACCCCCAGGAGGTAGGGTTGGGGGTGGAGTTTGGCATCATTGGATGAGCCCCTTTGAGACGAACAAATTTTATTCAGAACTTTTTTTTGATCAGATGCATACTTTTCAAGATATTTCGTTGTGTCAAGGTAAAAAACTCACCCGCTAGGGGGTTACCTTGACAATTTTAAAATTGGATATGGCGAAAGAAGTCAAGCCAAACGTCGTTGTGTGTGTTGATTCTTATAAAACAAAAGCTTTGAAGAAAACTTATTTTTAATAGTTGAATAGATTTCAGCTCTCGGCAGTCTGGAAGAAAAAAATGCAAGAAATACGAGAAAACTAATTCCATCTTGAGTAATATATTTTGTCCTGCTTGTTTTTACTTCAATGTTTGGCCCCTTTGGATATGATTTACGTCCAAGGTTGGGGGCAAGGTCCCCCTAACTAAATCACCAATAAATGATTGTTTCCCCCGAAGGATAACATTTATCAAGCAGAAGGGGGAATTCCTCCCTCATCCCCTTCCTGCGATTGGAAACCGTTTATATGTATTGTCCAGTAGTGCTGAACCAATTGCGAGGGAGAAGAAAATATGGGAGGGGGGGATTCTGTTAACTCAATAGCAGCATGGTCACAGTGGGCAGAAAAGGGGTTATTTTCTCTAGGGCTATGCGGGACAGAATATTTTTGGTCGGGACAGGAAATTTTTTAAATCCTGACATTCGGAACGGGAAAAATTCGACATTTCCCGACCAAAAAAGGTAGGCCCTTAGCTAGAATTGATCTCCAGGGGGTGGTTCACGGGTTATCAGGGGGGCTATGTAAACCAAGTCCAATTTTCAAAAGTTTAACAGTATTAAATGAAGGTAAATTATGTGGGGGGGAGTCATTAAGTTATATGAAATTTAGAAATATCATACAACTACTACATTTTTTCTATATCTTGTAGAAGGTTTTTTTTTGTGTGTGTGTGTGTTGACTGCTACTGAAATCAACCCTTACTGCACACTCCATACTACTTTTGATGAGAGATATTTATATCACACAAGAAAAAATGCACAATATTCAATCATAGTGCCTACAGTACATTCAACCCCCGGTGGAAGCAATGAAACTCCCCTTAGTTCCAAAAACTTGGGAGCTCTTGACTTTTGACACAGATGCGGAGGGAATTTGAATGATGTCATTTTAAAGTCACAGATTTCTGTAGAGATAAACAAGTTGCCCTGTGAAAGAACCGTCTAGAGTAGAGAATCTTCTAAATACTTGCCGCTACTTATACATTTGTTCATCTTATTTGTAAAAGGAAGTATTAGCTGTTGTTCATGTTCTGTGAATTTATCCTTCACCAAAGCTGGGAGCAAAATAATATCTGCTGTCTACATTTTCACTCTTCACTGCAAACAAATTACAGAAAATAGTCTTGTATAATGTCAAGGGGGCTGAAGGCAGTGTGTGTGGGGGGGGGGAGGGGAGGGAGGAACGCTCAGCCTTCCTGACCCCTGCCTGGTGAAGAAGGTCAAGATTATATGGTGTATGGGAAGCTTCACAAACATTAGCATTTGTCCAAGCAAGCTCGAGCTGTGCATCAGTGGAGTGTTCTCAATGTTACCTCCGGTAAACTGACTTTACTCTTATATGTTAGGCTTTAATATACACAGTGTTCCAAAATGAATATCGGGGTTTTAATTAAGTGTATATTCTATTACATATACAATACAGAAATGAAACATACCTTAAAAGGAAGGGTAACTCAAAGAGTTTTTTGTCACAAGTTGCAAGTGTTCAATGTGGGATCCCCTTGTGACACGGAACACATCTAGTCTGTAGGCAATTTCTTCCCACGCTGAAGCTAGCATGTCTGGTGTAACAGACTCCACAGATGCATCAATCCTGCGTCACAATTCAGGGAGGTCGGCAGGTAGCGGTGTCACGGATACACTATCCTTTACATACCCCCTCAAAAAGAAATTGCAGTGGGTGAGGTCGGGAGATCTTGGTGACCATTGCAGAAGAGCCACGTCATCCTCACAATGACAACCGATCCATCGTTGGGGAAAAACAGCATTCAACCAATTCCGTACTTCACGATGGAAGTTAGGGGGCACGTAGTCTTGTTGCCAGATGATGTTCCTTTTTTGCTCACGATCCAGTTGAGGGAAGAACCATTGCTGGAGCATGTTCAAATAAGCAGTACCAGTGATAGTGTTTTCCACAAAGAAGAAAGGTCCATACACTTGTCCTTTGGATAGAGCACAAAAGACATTCACTTTTGGTGAATCCCTCATGTGCTGCACTGTTTGGTGTGGATTTTCAGACCCCCAAATAAGCACATTATGCATATTCACTCGTCCACTAAGATGAAATGAGACTTCATCACTAAAGATCACACGTGTAAGAAAATCATCTTCCATGTCCAGCACATTTTTGCAGAAGTTGGCATGGGTCACATTATCTTCAGGCTTTAGGGCTTGTAACAGATGTAGACGGTATGGCCAGCCTCATGTGCAGTCTCTTTCGTAACACCCTCCAAACAGTCGTGGACAGCATTGACAAACGGAATACACAATGCTCAGGTAGGGTACAACTCGATCAGTGCACATAAGCGCAGGCCTCCAATCCTGTGCCGTGTGAAAGAAAAAAAACTGTACCTACAGCCAGTGTAAAAAGTGTACAAAACGACAATACCAAAATTCTCATTTTTGCAGACAGTCACGGACGAGCATTTGCAAAACTTATCCATGATGAATCTCAAAAAAGACTGCAGTGCTGTAGTAAACCCAGGTGCGACCTCGCAACAAGTCACAGAAACATTACTGAAAGATTACAAAACTCTAGGCTCGGATGATTATGTTATAATCATCAGTGGGACAAACGATGTTGCGAAAAACCAAGGGTGCAACGTAACCCGTACACTTAAACACAACCTACGTAACCTCACTCACACTAACATAATCATAGGAAAACTCCCCCATCGTCATGATCTCATAAAATATATATTAATGATTTGCCAATAAATTTAAATTCAGCAAAAACCACTCTTTATGCAGATGATACAAGTGTAGCCATCACCGGTGGTAAGGAACAAACCCTTAACTCTAATATCAAACATGTAACAATTAAACTCAGCGAATGGTTTACTGACAATAATTTAGTATTAAACAGCAGCAAAACTGTTGCTATCAATTTCCATCACACAAGGAATAAAATGATAAATGAACCAAATGTTACATTAGGTAATATGACAGTAAATCACGTTAAAACAGTCAAATTCCTGGGAGTATGGATTCACGAAAGCTTAAAATGGGACCCACACATAGATCACCTTTCCGCAAAACTAGGCAAAATTATATTTGCCATTAATACACTGAAATCAATATCAAACTTAGAAACATTGAAAATACTATATTACACCATGTTTCAATCTTTATTAACATATGGTATAATCTTCTGGGGAAATTCCACTAATAGTAATAAAATGTTTGTGCTGCAAAAGAAAATTGTCAGAATAATAGCAGGAGCTAAGAGAAATACACCCTGCAGAAGACTGTTTAAAAACTTAGGCATATTACCCTCACCATGCTTGTATATACTTCATCTGCTGATGTATGTAAAAACTGACTTAGACGATTCCTTCAAATGTAACAACTCCTCACATAAATATTATACAAGGAATGGCAGCAACCTTACAATACCATCACACAACACCACATTATTTGAGAAAGGACCGAAATACATGGCTGTTCACTGTTTCAATAACCTTCCAAGTGATATAAAAATAATATAATCAGCTACCTCATATAAAAAGCATGTAAAAAAATATCTATTAGATCATTGTTTTTATTATGTTAAAGAGTACCTGACAATAAATTGCAAATTGTCACATCCTAAATGAACTCCTAGGACATGTATATGTATGTATTGATTTTATCTATTCTATGTATGTAAATTAATGTAAACCTTGCAACTAACACTAGCAAGAACAAGGAGAATCAATTATAATGTAATCAATGTTTTTTTTAAATGTTATGCATAATATCTTCATACTTGTACCTATTTGAAAATAATTATTAACTGTAATGTACCGACATGTTCCATACCATGTGTGGAAAACAACCACTGTACAATGGTCAAAGAAATGAAATATATCATATCATATCGACTCGCCCGCCTTACAAATTTCCTGGGACTCCGACCGAAACTTGCTCTGACCTGTTCCACTTGCTCATCTGGTAGACGTGGTCTTCCGCAGCTCTTTCCTTTGCACAGGCATCCCATATTCTTAAATTGGTTGTACCATCTTCAGATGTTGTTATCCGATGGGGGATATCATCCATATTCCCGCCGAAAAGCACGTTGCACTCCAATTGCAGAGTTACACCTTGTGAATTCCAAGACACACAAGGCTTTATGCTCAGGAGTCATCTCCATCTTTACTACTAGCTCCGTGCTGCAGGCGGAGTTACGAAACATCACCTGCGAAGTAGAAACAAAAACTGTTTGAGTTACCCTTCCTTTTAAGGTATGTTTCATTTCTGTAATGTATATGTAATAGAAGACACACTTCATTGAAACCCAGATATTCATTTTCGAACACCCAGTAGTATTTGCTAGTTATACATTACACAAACTATTAAACCAAGCTTCTAACCACAATTTAAATAAATTTTTAAAGAATTAGACTGGTTTACGCACGCCACTGATAGTTCTCCATCCAGGTTGGCAAGTCAGGGTGTCAGTTCCACCACTCCAAACAGTGTTGTCGGGAGAACACTGCTTCTTCGTTTCTGCTGTGTGTGCTGCACTTGGCAGAGGCAGTGTTTCTAGTTGAAGGGAAAAAATTCAGGTCCAAATTTAGGTTTTAAAAAAAGGGAAATTTTATGGAAAAAATAAAAGAATTGCCTGAAAATTTGAAGTTGTTTGACTGTGCACACCATGCACACACAAAAATAGTGATTACCTGATCGACAAGTTGTGGATACTTTCAATTTAGGTCTACTATCACTTTTATTTTGCACTATTTATCAATATTTACTAGACCTCAATTTTAAGATTAGGAAATTGGTATTGTTACTGTTATATGAATAAGCGAGTTTTGAAACTCTGGGACAAAGTCATACCACAGATAACATTTTAACAAGTATAGTATGGTAATTTTTATTTAAAAAAGAAATAAATGTCCCTCTGAAAATAATATTGTATGTCAAGCACTATTACTCTTACAAGAGTACTGTAATGTTTATGGGTGAAAACATTACTTACAAGCATAATTTCCCGATTATCATCTTAGCACGCTCTGAAGTGTCAGGTGTCGCAGGTTCGAATCCTCAGCAAGAAATGGTTATTTCAAGGTTTGTTGTTGTTATTTTACTTACATAATTATAAAAATTAATAATTACATACACAAAATAATAATTTTATTTCAAAAATTCACAATGCATCCTCGTCGTCACGATTATCCTATAAAGCGGAAGCCTTAAAGGTAGCAAGGGATATATAAAATAGTAGTGGTGTCAGAAACGAGATTTCTGTGGATTTAGCGAAACATGGGAGTGGGAGTAGTTAGGAAACAGAAAACAGATGATGACTAAATCTACTCTACATACGTCTTATTTGAAGCGAAAAGTTTTGCGATTTGGGCAAATCTGGTTTCAAAAGAACTAAAATGGCAACAGTAGTAGAACTGGATTTCTTGCAGGTTCCGAAGGAAATATTAGGGAAGCGCTGATGCTGAGAGGGGAGGGGGAAAGGAGGGTGCTTCACGTGTTACAAAAGTAAACAACGGTTTGCGGGAGGGACTGTGCAGTGCGAGTTTTGTGAGTGGTGTCTTTCGTCTTGGTTGTTTTCGGGCATTGTCAATTAATTAACAAGCGGAATGGAGCTTCCTCACAGTTCCGAGGTGGCAGGTTCATCCTATCTGAACAATGTGTGTAATTGTCCGATAGAAGATATTTTGAAGCAATCTTTCGGTTCGTTCTTTTGCAGAAAAAAGCAAAATTGTGGCGAAGGGAGGCCAAAGCCTATTTTGAACGATTTAAAAACCAAGTCGTCTGCTGGGTATGACCGACATTTTAATGTTTCGTGGTATAACTACTATCCGTGGTTATGTGCAGTTGTCGAAACTGTTTTGTTGGCCATGTAGCTCTATTTTCGGGTGAAAAAAAGTGTGGAATTCAGGTGTGGATAACATGGACCATGACCATGACGCACCCAAAAATTCAAATTCAAATGAAAAACTTCACTTTATGACAGCATCATAGAACTTTTTTGATTTGATTGATTTTGCTTTGCTTGTGCCACTTTTGGCTAATTTGCGAAGATGGGGATAAGTGATGATATGATGAAATTGATGAATAGACATCACAAACGTCCATGCCCAAGTCAGGATTTGAACCCGGGATCCCAGCATCATATAACTATTTTCAAAGAAGAGTCGTCGGATTTATCTGCTCTATAAGTAGCCTTCGATGTTTCTGTAAGTATCAAATTACGTATTATTGTGTCAACAACCAATGTTTGCGATTTCACTTCAGTTCTTATGTCATTTCTTTTCCTGATTAATAACTTTACCAAAATCTAGTATTGAATTGCAGACGTACCAGATTAATATTATATGAACTACTTGGAAGACTTAGGGGGGGGGGGCATGAGGTGGGGAGGCACCCAAGTCTTATGGCTCCTCCCTTAAATGTCCTACTGATAACCGGTAATACTTTTAAAAATCCCATGCCAAGCCACTGCAATACAGTTAATTAATGGTGTCAATTTAAATGAGGTAATAAATAATATTCTACTGTAACATTTTTTTGTTTTATTCAAAATAAAAGAACTAAGAATGTGTTTTTGGCTACAAATGTAAACTTTTTTTTTTTTTTTTTTAAATCAACACATTACAAGATCATTAATATACATTCAAATCAGATTTCATGAAAAAGTTTCTATACAAGATGAATACAAGCAATATATAAAAAAGTTAAGAACATTACAAGAGGTTACATGAACAAAAATAATTTTATTAATAAATAATACAACAAAACTGATTTTCAGTGACACCAAAGATGTTAAACAGGTTACAACAAATGTTTAATTCAACAAGTTTGGAACTTCATTTTCACACTTGTGATCATATTCATTACATAATACAGACAGTAGTAATCAATTTCATTTTTACAGTAGCACACAACAATATTTCTGCAAGTTCATAAAGTAACAGCGGAAACTGAATACAATAACAATATTTGTAGCTTTATGGGTATATACATTCATTGACACAAGCAGAGTTAGGGGAACCTGTCCTAAAATGACATACGGTAAGGAAAAAATGCTGTAGCAAGTGTATTAATTGCAACTCTTTGTTTATTTTTTACATATTAAGAACTCAAAGCATTACCTTTTATATGGTACAGTTAAAAATAATATTTGTTATGTTATATGCTCTTTACAAAGGTTTTTTGAAAAATGCAACAGTGTGTCATTTTACCTGAGGTACTTAGATAAAATGACATACCCATTTATAACACGTAATTGAATCTTACATACCCATTCATATAACACGTAATTGAAACTTTTTACTTGCATAAATCACAAGTAAATGTCCTTGATGTCTTTGGTATACCAGCACACTAATTGTGCGCCCACATTGAACATTGTATGCACTTCAGCCATGTTTCGTTAGGTTTCGAATGACTGAATATGTCGTTGCAATGGCATTGCATGGCGCATCGTCATTACTATCATGTAGCTCAGAATCATCATCGTCATTATCATCAAACTGAAGTTTAATCTTGGCTTGTCGAGCTGCCCATCTTGATTCTAATATTTTCTTCTCTGAAATTTTTGTCTTCACTTCGGCGAGATAAGGGCTACCTGTTAAGACTTGTGGTCCCTTATGCTTCCTTTTTTTGGAGGACCTGGCCTGGGATGTAGAGGGTAGTGGTGATATGTCGATTGGACTGAGCAATGAGGGTAATGAAGTTGCAGTTACAGATGTGGTACCACAAGGTGATGGCATTGCAGATGGCGGAGGAAAAGATTGTGCAATTTCGGTTACAGGAGTCAAAGCTGGAGATGATGATGATTCGGCCGCAGTTTCAGGTGTATCAATTCCCGGCTGGGTCCCACCTCCCCACCGGCGGAAAAGTTGTTTGGTAACGACCCAATCCTTTATCAACTCCAATCACCTGTTTCTTTTTCCCCTGCACTCTCCTCCGCAGAGTAGCCTGGGGAACGCAGAATGTCTTGGATGCACGTTGCAAACCCATTTCTCCATTGTTTATTGCATTTATAGCACGTTGCATAGTGTCCTTATGCCATGACTGTCTGTCAGTTTTTCTTACGTACTCTCCAACCATTATTTCTGTAGCCTAAAATAATAATGAAAGAAAACATTTTCAGTCTGCTTTCCATAATATCTACAATAATTCAGTTGCAATAGTGATTTATTTAATTAACTGTAGCCATTACTGGTACTATATACACATTGAACAACTTTCAACACTTACATATTTTACGCCTTGGCAATAATAGAATTCCTATTAAATGTGTAGGTCCACAAAAATATTTACTCTGGTAAAATGACATACTATGTCAGTTTATCCTAGTTAAGAGTATGTCATTTTACCCTCTGTCATAACCTCAAACAGGTGTGTAAATGCTCGCGTTTATGAATACTTGCAAGATTTTACAATGGGTTTATAATATGCACAATATAACTAATTCCTTACCTTATTTATACAAATGTTGGTCCGCTTATTGTAATTGTAGAAATCTGGCATCAAACAATGATCTGATCACCTCAAACTTTTACAACTCCGTATTTGAGGATTACACTCCTATTCTGAAATCGTTTACACAATGGCACCGCCACTCACACAGGTTCTTTGTTGTCTACTACAGTACACAATCAGAGACTGAAAAGTACTGCCCCTTGCGGCAGTAACGAGAAATTCAAGGTATGTCATTTTATCTGAGTGTCATTTTAGGACAGGTTCCCCTACACTTTAATCTTTCTTAAAACTATGTGAACGAACTAAGGTTTTCAGTGCATTTAAGTTAAAAATAGAACAAGACAAGTAAAGAAAAAAATGGATCTTCCATTTTTAGACACACATTATTGAGTTCACCTTTCCCAATTATCCATGTCTTTTCTTTGTACAGTATAAATTGTTCTTCGAAACAAAATATATATATATAATATTGACAATACTTTCATAGGTTTGCTGCTTTCCAGCTTTCTACATATACAGGGTGTGGCAATGAATCAGGTGATTTTGCAACTGACTAGTAGCTGGGTCAGAGGCAGGGACGTCGTTAGGGGGGGCACGCGGGGGCACTGGCCCCAGCAAACGTCCATGTGGCCCCGGGAAACTGTTCTGTATTTGTTGGAAATTTTACTTTGATGATGACAAATATTGCAAAATAATTCTTCAGTAAATTTTGCTTGCAGTTTGAAACACTTCTTCAATTTTCAGTAGCACGAACCCAAGCAAGGCATTTTTTTCCTATTTCCCTGTTCCTTGCTTGTTGAACACAAACAGATGTATTGGGTGGGGATGGAGTTAATGGTTTTGTGGTCTGCCCTGGTCAGGGAAATCTGATACCTATTGAAAATGCACTTTTCCTCCCTGCTGCACACCAGATCCAGGATCCCCCTCAAAACCCGCACTTTCTCTTCATCTGGCCCTGCACTGGCACCATGGGCACTGAAAAAAAAGACGACACAAACAGGAAGATTTAGCTACTAGTGGCTAGAACTTTCTGGGTTACTTTATGGTTCAGAAAAGATATCCCCATGCGTTTCAAATTCCAAGAACAGAATTCTATTGTTTCCGCGTTCTAACAATGTTTCAATTAAGGAAGGAAACTAGGTATGTAGCAATTGTTTTTACAGCCGTCTGCATGCTCTATAAGTATTATGTTACAAAATTTGTATATATTTCTGACTTTGTGAGTTTTCTTCATTTAGCCTCCACCTGCAAATGCGGAAGCTGCTGCTGCTTAGGTGCCTAGGTTGGATAGACATACAAATATAATTAATCCCTAGTCATGCAGCGAATAATACTTATAATATAATCATGAGTTATGGAGAAGCAAATAACTTATCAAGCATTTTCTGTTTCTATTTGCTGTGCAGTGGTTAACAAGGTGCATTACGATGCCAGGGGTCCTGGTTCGAATTCCGGACTGGGCGTGTGTGTTCTTTATGATGGTCCTCTCATCAATTTCACATCACTCATTGCCATCTTCTTCTTCACGATTAGCCAAAAAGTGTCAGAAAAGCGATGTAAAATAAACCAAATCAATCATTTATATATTTCTATATTACGTTGCTTTTCTACCTCTTGGGTTAAATGCGACGATGAGGATGAATGATGAGCCGAAGAAATGGCGATGGGACAGACATGCTAAAACCATACCTGTCCAATGTCCGAACCTTGGACCTCTAGTTTCGTAGCGTGTTATACTCACATCAGTGGAATTCTTAGGAAGAAAAACTGTAAAAGTAGGGTGAAAAGAAGCAAAGTTGTACGATGCATAAAAAGCCATGTTTAGTTCTTCTAAAACCTTCCAATTATCGAGTTCGTGTTTTAAGTCCACTGTATGCACAGTAAGGTTAATCGGGGATCTGAACCACTATGTGCCTTCACCAGGTATCAAACCCGGGATGCCTTGATTACAAGGTGGCGACACTGCCACTGCATCATCAAGGAGGCCGAGAAAAACTTACAATTAGTCAGTAAAATTAATATTAAGGGACAAGGCCTGTGAAGATTTCTTTCATTCAGTTGCACGTGGTCATCACATCGATTCCCATAGTTTCGAGAGCAGAATATGCTTCTATATCGCTTTCAAATACTTCCAAAAATTGTCCTCACGATGTTGGAACAGCACAGAAATTTGGGAACTAATACAAGAAGGCACATACCCAGGGAAGGGGCTCGGGGGCTGTAGTCCTTTCCCGAAATCCTACAAATATCCGATTTTAATAATGTGTAGTAGTAATTAAATTTACTTCATTAACAGGATTAAACATCTTGTATATGGTAAGTTGCAATATACCAAGAAATTCATCTTCAGCGCATTTACTCCTCCCCCCAACCTTTTCGTCTTTAGATGGCGGCTGCCGATAAGGGATAAGCCCCTTCCAAAATCAAATTCTGGCTACCGGCCTGACCACCAGGGATCGAACCTTTCGATTGATTAATTGAACTGGTGTTTTAAGTCCTCTTTATGCACAGTAAGGCTAACCGTGAGTGGACCTACAGTTTAAAGTGAGATCCGAACAACTATGTGCTTCCATCGGGAATCGAACCCGGGCAGGTTCTTGAACCTGCCGAACCAAAGACGAGAACGTAATCATTTGAGCATGTGGGAATTTTGTTTTATCCAGTGCCATCATATATTCAGTTTTCCACACACAAATAAGATTAATTTTAAGAAATTAGACATGTGCATATAATTTCTTATCGTCATCATATCCCAGGTGAACAATCAGATGCCATAGAAGACTTGTGCCAGCCCTTTAGAATAGTGCTTAACGCGGTCGCCTTGAACTAAGAGATACCGGATTCGATTCCGGTATGAACTGTATACATGAGATGCCTAGCTTGAACTCATTATGCACATATTAGGCCTATATGGTGTATAAATAGTTTGTTAATTTATAATAGTTTGATAGAAAAAATCTTACATTTGGGGCCCCCAAACTGATCAACCTAGCTACGTCCATGGTCAGAGGTAACTTGAGACTAACGCCATCTTTCAGTTCCCGATTTACCATTTAATTAGGATTGTCGTAGAACAGGACACTGCACACATTGGATGTCAAGATGCATTCCAAAAACAACAACTGGATACTTCTTCACACACCAGATCACCAGGTCTGTGGGCGTATGATTATTTTCTTTGGGGGTATTTGAAAGCAAGTCTTCCACCCTGAATGAATTTAAAGATCAGATCAAGAAGAGGTGGCTCAAAGTCTTAACCCAAGACAGTAAGTGGAACAAAATGGAGGTCATCATAGTATAATGTTATTCTCAACTAAATCAAAATGCAAGGATTGTATCTGTATTTTCTTTTGTTATGTATTTTTCAATGAATAAAGTAGTTCATTTCGCCTTAATTATGTATGTTCTGATATGTATTATTTTGTCTTAAGTGTGGAGTATTTAAAATTGCCAGACTCATTGCCACACACTGTATATGCATTCAGGATAATGCATGACCTGTGACCTTTTCTATTGTATGCAGCAAAGCATGTATCCTTAGAAGGCTATGCAATTTTTTATATAATTGAATATGTACAATTCATTTGAGTCAAATGTTTATATACTACAGTGGATTATAAAAATAAACACTGTAGTATGATTTCAACATTCAATAATGTAACAAAAATTTTATGGACAGAGCGCATTTGAAATAGACCAAATTGAGACCAAAATTTTCAATAACTGAAGCTTACTGAAAAAAAATGGTGCAACAAATTGGCAACAGACTTCTGAAATAATTTTTTATCTACTTTTTGCAAGTGCAAGAACTAATTTCAACATCTCATTTAAATTGACACCATTAATTGCCTGTATTGTGACCCTTCCTGCAGTGATGCTGAAGGAAAGTGTTTCCAAAAAGAAATCATCTCTATATAGATGCAACCGCAAATTAGTTTCATCATAAATAATGTAAAAATTAACTATAAGAAGACTAAGCACATAATGAAGCTAGGAAAGCGATCTATATGCAGACTCTTGTCATAAATTTAACATGCAAGACAATGGGTCCTGGTTTCGATACCCGGTGGAGGCTCATAGTGGTTCGGATCCCACTTTAAACTACAGGTCCAGTCCCAATTAGCCTTACTGTGCATAAAGTGTACTTAAAACACCAAATCAATCAATTAATGTGCTGGAAAACACTCATTACAAAAATAATATTTTTCAGGAACCAACAAACAATGAATTGTTTGCTGATAGACTAATAAAAGGCATGAAAAAAAGGTGTCTATAAAAATGATTTGCCGCAATACAACAATTTTGAAATACCATCTACATATAGATGACCCCACAAAAAAGGACCACTTTTAGAGATCTCTGCCACAGATAATGGGTTAATTAAAACTTCAGGCAATTTACGCACAAGCCAGAATTATGGAAGTTCATTAAGGGAGATAAAACAAGTTATCCATTATCTAAGTATTCAATTTAATAATGGACAAATTCAGAAGATTTGCAAGATGGCTATTTAGTCCCTTTTGTTTTGTAGTTAGCAAGATCTCCAAATGCTCTTGATCCTAGTTTAGATTTACATGGAAAGATATCCAAAAATTATTAAGGAAAAAATATTAAGATGCCACGAGCAAACAATATGTTAATTACTTTATTACTCTCTCCATACTATGTTGAAATAAATTACATTTACACTTGTGATCTTTTTTTATTAATGTGAATCAATAAGTACAAGGACATAAGCTATGGGCTTGCTTCGATGCAAGTGCATTTTGTACAAACCACTGAAAACTTGCTCCGTTCGTTACACAAACTGTTGGCACAAGTTCTGAGAAAACAATCATATTTCTTCCATATACTGATTAACAATTGTTAGACTCGAGTAAAATTTGTTGCATGGCTGACAACCTCCAAAACGTATTAGTGTAAATCACAAGAGATTAGAGTGAACAACAGATACACTGAATGACTGGCTTGTGTGCAAAATCTGATGTCATCCAGTTCAGACACCCACAATGCTGAGATGATCCAAACCTAGAACCCAAATGGATTGCCATTTCCATACCACCCAAAACCATCATGTAGACCAGGTGTTCCCAGACTTTTTCGTGTCATGACGCCTTTAGTGTTAAGATTTTTCCATGGCGCCCAAGTTAGAATGTAGGCCTATCTAACATTTGCAACACTCAGTGTGGTTAAATTGCTTGCCTTAAGTTAAAAAATAAAACACTAAAGTGCTGACGAAGGCAAAATTAATATAAAATAAGGCACTATAAACGACAAATATTTTACAATAAATTTTGCCTTGGTCAGCATTTTAGTGTTTTGTTAAGCATGGAAACAAGGTTTAATAGTGTTTCCATTAAAAAATAAACACACATTTCTAATTCAGAAACATTTTACATGTAAAAAGTACTAAATAAGCATATCACCATTAAGCCTTGTTTCCATGTTTATGAAAAAATAAATTACTGCCTTGGTCAGCATATTTATATTTTTTCATAAATAAGCATATAGTTTGATTGATGTGATGGTCAGATTCTAAAATCATGCGTAGACTAACAAGTAAGTGTCATTTCAGTGAAAATAATGAAACATTTTGCGGCACCCCTATAAGCCAGACACGCTCTTTGGGAACCATTGATGTAGACTAAGGCATTCAAACTATTCAACATCAAAATAGCACACTAACTAGTATCCCAGATTGGAAGAGCCTTACTGAACTCCAAGATATATTAATTACCGAAGCTTACATCCCTCAATATTTGAAAGGCTACGTGCCACTACATCGGCAAGACAATTCACACAGTACAAGGACGGATACAAGAGCACTTAAATTATGCCAAGAAAAAAATATAAGATCAAACTCTGCACAACACCTCAATGTCACAGGTCATTCTATCACATCTGTACTTCACCCAACAGGTTCCTTCACTGAGAATATAAAAAAAAGCATACAACCAACCAGCAGAAACTTGGCACCAGACAAGCACACCCAGGGTGGCTACTCTAGCACCATGGTAAAATTCAAGTATATTTCTAGGTTTTCAAGGCGAACTGGCAATATTAAAGGGTACAATTTGAATCTTACGTATTACCACCTCTCACTACCAACACACACAGAGACACATAAATATATTAACAATATAAAGGGTATGTGTGATTCAAAGCATCCAAAAATTCTAATTCAATTTAATTAAACAATATATATATTTAAAACATTAAAGTTAAGGTGTGGAGCTTACATTTACTATTTCACATACTCAAGACTAAATATATCTACAACCTCAAGTCACAAATGTTATGGGATATACTAATCTACGAGAAATTGTTAATTGTATAAGAATTTCAGACTCAAAATTACTTAATCAACTTCAAGATATCGTATCTTCCAATGATCTTCTGTCTGTCAGATTGTTTTGCAAAGGACACTTAACAAAGTAGAGAATTCTGTTGTTTTTTCATGCAGTTTTTTCCTCCTTCCTTGATAAAAATAAAAGCTAAACTGTGAAATACTTGTCTCCGAACATTTATAAATCTGTATAAATTCAATGGGATTTGGATTAATAAATGTTGCAATTTTTCACGTCTACAAAGAAAAATATACACAATTTCCAGATCCAATAATTCACGCATAATTCCCAGTGAGTAGCAACCCTGCCACCCCACTTGCCACCCTGTACTTCAAAAGACCTGTAAAACAAGAAAAAATAAATGCAGACCAGCCACACGACAACCAACCCAACGAGCACAAACACTTGCACAGAGCAGCACAGCAGACAGCTATCAACGCACACCAGATGAAAATGAAAACTACACTCAAGTGAGTGCACAGCAGACTACTCAACCTAACAAACGACATCCAACAGTGTTGTTAGATAGGCAAAATCAGAACTATTATCAACAATGAGTAAACAAAACAGTGACACGCTATCTTCTCCATCCTAGATGCTGTAGCCTGTGTTAATAAAGGCAGTGGCCTTTCAAAATTAATTGAACAATGAAAAAAAGCAGCATTGTCAAAATATGAAAGTACACACACAATGAATTTGTTTTGCTGTCAAGTGAAACAGATTAATACAAAAGCAATTTCTTCATTGAATCAAACAATGTGTACTAATTAGAGCTGACCTGATACCACCATTTGCCGATATCAATACCATGACCGATTCCTACCGATGCCAATACTTGTATAATTCCAGTATAAAAAAACAATGGCTAGTTACAGAGTCATACCAACCCTTCACATTACTAGGCACATATCAAGAAACATATTTATAGAGCCAGTTTGAGCCAAGTGTCTCAAATATAATAATAATAAAAGTGTTTCTATCTAATATGTTAATATAATTATAGGTTGATTCGTAATATGTAAATTAATTAATTTGTACTTAATTTCTCCGATGCATATGGAGTATTGTTGTATGTAACCACAGACTAAGAAATGGAGGAAAGACAACGTTAATACATATTTTGTTCTTTGTTTCTTGACTAAAAGCTATTGTTATTATTACATAAATAGTAAAAGGACGCTATAAATATAAATTTGAATATTTACTGAATAACAAAAAGAATGATGGTACGTCCATTTGATGAAAAGTAAAACTCCTGATAAATATTTTATGTATATTATTGTAAGTAGTGGTGTGCATAAATTTTTAGAGGGGCTTCCTCGATGTTGTAGTGGTAACACAATCACCTTGTAATCAATAGATCCCAGGTTTGATACTCAGTGGAGGCACATAGTGGTTTGGGTCCCACTTTAATATGTAGGTCCAGTCCCGATTAGCTTATCTATGCATAAAGTGGACTTGAAACAAACATTCAATCTTCCTTAGTACTGTCATTCAAAGCAGTATGTTCCCAATGTAATCTCGGCGGAAATCATTAACAGCCATTGGAGGATACCGGCAGTCGCACAAGAGACTGATACAGAAGGGAAGAGGACAAGAAGAAATTGCTGAATCCCCTTCCCGCTTGAACATAGATAAAACAAAGCTAATTTCACAGTGAGCTTCATCACTCTTTTCCAAGAACTCCGCAACTATCCGACTCGGTATTGGCACAGCAGATGGTTTAAAAACAATCCACCTATCTTACCACCACGAGCTTCAAGCAAGAATTGGCAATGAATGGTTTATTTCCTACAGCATTAACTAAGCAATTCCATACCTTCCTGGTCATGTTTGGTTAAGCTATCACTTACCCATGCCTTTGATCTTGCCATCTGCTCCCTAGGAGGATGTGGTTTTATTCAGTGTTTCTGGGAAAATCTATGGAACTTCCTGTGCTAGTCTCCCAATCTGTCACAAGGAAGGGTGAACGAACTTTTAAAAAGGACAAATGTTGAGACAAGTTGTTGCCCTTGCCCACTCTTCTAGCCACTGAAAATCTTTTGTATCATATGGTATCAGTAAAAGAAAATCAACCAATGCTCACCGATGCCGATACACACCCGTAGCCAGAATTAATCTCCAGGGGGGCTCACAGTTTATCACTATATAATGAGTGAGTTTTAAAAAAAGTTTCACATAAATGCTGGTAAGTTATTGTGTGTGTGTTAAGGAGGTCATTAAGTTATTATAAAACATAAAAACATTAGAAATGTAATACAAATACTACATTCTTTTCCAATATCTTCTAAAACATGGCCATCTCTTGAAGTGTTAATTGACCGCTACTGACCTCATTCCTTACTAAACACTCCATACTACTTTTGATGACACAAATATTTGTATCAAATATGAAAAATGTACAATATTCAATCATGGTGACTACAGTACATACCTCTGCCTAAAAAAAGTTGTAGTCTGTGATTCTTCATGTTGTTGAACCTGTTAAGCAGTCTCGACATATCTATGCTCGATGCTAGTTTCTTCTCAAATGCCAGAAAAACAAGATTTGCCAGGCGCTTGCTGCACATTGAGTCTCTGATGGCTATTGATATGGGTTAACACAGAGAAAGTGGTTTTACACAATGCTGTACTGCGTGCAAAGTTCTTATGCGAGCAAGTAGAGCATAAATATCTTCATAGGCCATTCTAGCTTTGTACAGTTCTTCAAAAGTATCAGGGGAATTAAGTTTCTTCAGATATGCATTGGCAATAGTTAGTTCCTCTTTTGACGGGATGGTGATTCCAAAGGCTGTAAGTATACAATATTGCTAAATTGAAGGGACTCAGCCGATGATATATTCATATTATTTTTGTGATTTTCATGACTCACAGGATAAGTCAGACTTCAGAAAGTGTCATGTTGGTAATTACAGTCTGAATTTCATGTTTAAAAGTTGATTTGGCATTTTCCAGTTCATTTTACACCATTTTATGACAAAAATTGACAGTAAAATGCATCTCACCTTTTTTCATACTACCTAGGTATAATTTTACCATATTCTTGCTTACTAAAACCTTTAAAAAACATGAAAACTGAACATTACAGTTAGTTATGTGTGTGTGTGGGGGTCATTAAGTTAATATAAAATTTAAAAAAATCACACTAATAGTACATTTTTCTATAGGTATCTTCTAAAACATCTCTTGAAGTGTTAATTGCTATTGACATCATCCCTTATTACATACTACACACTACTTTTGATGATACAGATATTTATATCATACAAAAAAATGAATAACGTTCAATCATAGTGCCTACCGCACATTCCACCCCCAGCTGAAGGAATAAAACTTCCCTTCGTTCCCAAAACTTAGGAACTGTTGACCTTTGATGCAGATATGTAAGGAATGTGAATGATGACGTCTAAGTCACAGATTTCTGTCTAAACAGGAGACCGCAACAGGGGCAGCAAAGGTACGGATAAAGAAGCTCCTCTGTGAAAGGTCATTCTATAGTCTAGAGAATCTTCTAAATACTTGCCGTGCCGCTACTTCGACTTCAGCTCATAAACAAGATGAAGTTTATGTTCTGTGAATTTATCCTTCAACAAGCTGTGAGCAAAATAATCTCTCCTGTCTACATTTTCACTCTTCACTGCAAACAAATTATACAAAATAGTTTTACCTAATGTCAAGGGGGGAGCTCAGCCTGGCTATGGCCCTGCTATGCAAGAACTTTCTAAACTCTATAACACCTACTAAATACAGGGTGTCTACAAATGATTGAAGCAGTTTCACGATGTTACTGTACGTTTATTATTGAACATATTGTGAAGTAACTTTACAGTTTTGTAGAGAAACAACAATTTTTGTGATGCATTACAAGTGTTCGATATGTTACCTAGTGCTTTCCCGACCATTATTCCGCTGGTAAGGAAAATAATTCAAGATTTTAAAAAATGCGGCACTCAGTGCCACCGTGCAGGTTACGGAGGTTTAAGAGGCTCAAAAATTTTCAGCATGCTGTTAAGCTACAAGATACTGGGCTATTGGCTTCATAGCACGTTTTCACCACTTCGTAGAGCACCTGAATACAACTCACTGTGCCCCTCGGTTTTTATGCGGGAGGTACCTCGGGAAAACAGTCTGCTAGCATGCTCTACAGATCCATAGCACGACAAGTGTTGTCATCTCAGCATACAAAGAAAGTTTGCGGAAAGCTTTACAGATTCAGACAAAAAAATTTCACGCGGTTCAATGTCAAGGGCATGGCATGTGAAGGATCAGTTGTGTCTTCTTGTTCCAAGAAGTGGCATACGCGAGGTTGCGGCAGAGGATTTGATGGGGACTACATCCCATCTCGAAATTTTTGAGTTTTGGATGAAAGCTTTAAAGAACTCTCTTAAAATGATCTATTACTATTTTTGTCTTTGAACAGCATTTAAAATGAATTTTTAAAGAAGTGATTGCAAAATATTTTATTGTTTATTCTGCCCCTACCTAGAAAGCAGCTATGTGATACAAACTTTTACAATTCTGGTCTCCTTGGGGAAAAAAAATCCTGTGTACGCTAGAGGTTCCAAGTGAGTGTGTGTGTGTGTGTGTATTGGGGAGGGGGTGGCGGGAGCATTGTAAATCAAGAAACAAAATATCTAACTGTAGCAAGTCACAAGCTCAAGCTGTAAGTGTGCAAGCATAATAGCCATTCGATAAGTTGCAGTTAACTTCAAAACCATCTGTTACTTTATAAGGAACGATATATGACCATATACAATTTGCTCCATTAAAAAAATACTTGTTTGATCAACAGCATTCATCTATTTGAATTACTAAAAGAAGTTTTAAGAGAAACTATAAATATTAAGTGAATTTGGTTCCACTACTTTTAAGAACTTTTACACAAAATCAATGTTAGCACATCAAATCAACTAAACCATCAGTAGGACCCGGGACTTCATATCCTATAAAACTATAAAATATGTATGTAATTATGTCAAAAATTGAAAAATATGCAAAAATATTCCCAATAAAGCCAAAAATATGCACAACAGTACTTTCAATTTTTTCATTATATGGGAAGTCAGTATCTTCCAAGGAAGATCGACTAAGGTGGAGGTAGGGTATTAAATGAAGTTAAGAGTCCCTTTAACCGAAGAATGTAGTGGGGAATTACTGAAAATATCATGATGTTCACTGCATTTATCCTAAGGTTAATTTACTATTATGTCAGATTTACACCTTTGTGGAAACTGTGTGGTGGAGCCTTTTTGCATAACTACTTGCGCAGAGACTTGGGTTTCCTTTGCCTCCTCCAGAGATAGAAGAGACAGAGTATACATGTGTGGCTTAAACAACAAGTGATCTTGAAAGTCCCATACTCAATTGCCGATAGAGTATAAGCTGTAATATACCAAATATTATTTTTACTTTTCACTGATTGTTATGAGAAGTGGAAAAAAGTAAAGAAATGAAAACAATTGAAATTTGTTTTCGGTGATTCTCATGAACGTACAACAATGACTGAGAACATATTTCCTCAATAATGTTTGTATGGCTATCGATTGTCGGCGGGATAAAAATGAGGGAGGTTATTATTGTTCTGTACAAGTTTGAAAAGAAATAAGGCATCTGCTTTTAATTTCTTTGTCCGTAATTTCCTTATCCTACCACCATCGATAATACCAGGTGTATAAGCTTAAATCTGATGTTTTGTAGTCAGAAAAACACATGGTTTGTTCATAGAAAGCTACAAGAAATTTATTCAAAGTACTTGCCCTCACAAGCTACACATTTTGCCCACCTATCAGGCAATTTGTGGATACCATGCCAAAAAAAGTCCTCTTTCAAGGCAAACCACTCAAGCCATTTTCGGACGTCTGCATACAAATCGAAGTGCTGCTCAGAGAGGGCGTGGCCCATTGACGAAAACAGATGGTAGTTGGAAGGGGTCAGGTCTGGTGAATAGGCGGGATGGGATAGCACCTCCCAGTTGCATGTCTCCAAGTAGTTTTGGATCAGTCTTGACGTGTGCGATGGAGCGTTGTCATGGAGGAAAATCAGCTTGTCATGTCTTTGTTGATAATCCAGCCTTTTGTCACACACAGCACGGTGCAATTTGATCAGTTGTTGGTGGTAGTGGTGGGCAGTGACAGTTTCACCAGGTTTCAACAGCTCAAAGTAGACGATACCCTGTTGATCCCACCAAACACACAGCATCGTCTTCCGGCCGAAGCGATTTGGTCTCGAAGATGTTGATTGTTGGCCGGGATCAACCCACGATTTCTTTCATTTAGGATTCTCGAAATATATCCACTTTTCATCGCCAGTCACAATCCAATGCAGGAAAGACTTTCTTTTTTGTCTGGCAAGCAAGATTTCACATGTGTTTTGGCGTCTCTCCAGCTGCCGATCAGTCAATTCATGCGGCACCCATTTTCCAATCTTCTGAACCTTTCCCATGGCACGTAGACGCATGGAAATGGCTGCTTGAGTAACACACAATTGCTCGGCAAGCATCTTTTGCGTTTGGGTAACGTCCTCGTCCAAAAGAGCCTGCAATTGATGGTTCTCAATCTTCCTGGGCCGATTTTCACGCTTCTTGTCGCTCAGGTCAAAATTGCAGTCTTTGAACCGACGAAACCAATCCCTGCACGTTGTTTCCGATACAGCACTGTCACCATAGTCCTCCAAAAGCATTCAATGCGATTCGGCAGCAGATTTCTTCAAATGGAAGCAGAAAAGCAGAGCTTCCCGCATATGCTTACCACAGGAACACTGTCTGTTGTTGTATGCATGTGCTGACGATGTGCACTGATTCGTGTTGGCAGTTGTCCAACTCATACAAACACCAGGTATGGCATGCCCATGGTAGCTTCATACGCTCACTAATGCATCTATGTGCAAACAGCAGATTTAAGCTTATACACCTGATACAAGCTATCCATTCTAGTTTTTGGACTTTTAACCACTTATTATTTAAAGAGATTTACCTACGTTTCGGAGGCTGAATTTGCCTCCGTCTTCAGGGTAGCGTGTAGTCTGTTAGATCATATAAATGCAATCTGGGGCGGTCCAGTCCCCGGAGGTCAAGGCGGAAACCTAACAGTGCCACACGAAGCCTTGATCGTGACCTTGACGTGGACATCTGACGAAGTGGAGCCTGGGCAACTGATAATCCTACCTGGCAACTTTTTGTATATAGAGGTCCTTGTGACAGACAGACATGGTGGAGCCTAGACCACAAAGAATAATTCTCCAAGACAACCATTTATATGATCTAACAGACTACACGCTACCCTGAAGACTGAGGCAGATTCAGCCTCCGAAACGTAGGTAAATCTCTTTAAAAAATAACTGTGGTTAAAAGTCCAAAAACTAGAATGAATAAATCACCACTGATTAGCTACAAAGAAGAATATAAACTATCCGTTGTGCTAAAGGTACGAAGAATAAATTATAAAATAAACGATTATATGCAAGACAATTATGAAATTATACAGAAATATGTCTTAATACAAGAAAATTGCAGAAATATGTTGTAAAAAACGCTAAATTGTAAAATATGTCAAAACATGCCTTATCAAGCTAGTCTATTTCAGCTGATTTTCATCAGATACGTAAAGATCTCGCCCCTTTATTCAATCCGATGGCAAATAAAAATATATTATAACAAAGTCCCGGGCCCTAACCATCAGTTAAAGCAACTTGAAGGAAGAAAGTAGTTTTACATGTTCGTAATTATAAAGAAACAAAATTTCTCCACAGTATTTAAGATATTTATCTTAATTGATTCTAACGTACTGAGCATGCAAGTATAATGTGAAATGTTAGTATTTCTGAATGGTTCAACTTCTCGACTTGGTGCATATGATGATCCTGGGCCAATTCCCTGCTGATCCTCCCCCAAAAATGTGGTGCAGATGCAGCATCAATCCAATTGGGGAGCCACTTAAGAAGAAATGGGGTCTGGTCTAGAAGGCCATGTGCTGGCCAGATACCATCTAGTGAAATGTTGTTTGGCAGGTTTTGGTCTAGTTTTCTATCTACATCTTAAATATTTATTCATTAGTTCATTTTAGATCTGAATTAACAAGAGACTACAATATAATACAATTATATTAAATAATCTCCATGTAAACATACATAATGTAAGATGTTTGAAAACATTAAAACTTGTGTTCTCCCCACATTGCTCTAAATACACATTAAGGTCATCATGAAATTAGATTTTGAAATGGATGGCTCTTAAGCAACCCAGTAACGTCATTTCCATAATAAAATGGAAACTTCAAAATTAATAAGTTGAAAAAATTTTGACAATATTAAGTGTTGGTCGACAGCAACAAAACAAAGTCTGATTGTCAAGAGATGCAACAGCAACAGTACATGTGTAATGTTTGTTAGTAGTCTGTGACCAGACAGTTTCTTTCTTGTATCTCAATATTCTGTGCATCTAGTCTCTTCCTATAGTGTGTATGCAGGTGATACACATGTGTAATCCTTTAGTTTAGTTCTACATGTGCGGTGATTAAAGAAAATTCTTGTTGGAATTTGGACTTTCATTGCATCATTTATCCAAATTGACTAATATAACAACATTAAATGTCTGATTATAGCTTGGATAATAATGGGCATAAAAATCATCACGCTGCGATCATTCATACCACATGCATGGGGTCCTACATGAATGGTGTATGAAAAATCTCAATGCAGGATGATTTCTCAAATCATGAAAATACTGAGGATTATTTAAGAATGTGAATGGAATTGAGCAAAAGGAAATCTCAAATACGGGATGTTCACATATTTTGAGGTCAGCCATCCAAATTATCCTACATACACCCTGAACATATCCTACACAGCATTCAGGAATGAATCCTAACTGCATACCCAACAGTTAATAGCATTATATGAAACTTTAAATAACACTGATGAACAAATTCAAACTTTTTTTTGCTCCTTTGAACGAAAATAGGTGATTATTTATAATTCGACCCCGCTGAATCCAAATCTGAAAGTAGAAATGCTGTATCACCTATCGTTTTCCCTGGATTTTCATTTTTTTGTTTTTAATAAAAATTTAATTCACTTTGTAATAATACATCGAAATTTGAAATTATTTTTGTTTGTTTGCTCATGAAATAAGATTTAAATATTGAAGTGAATAACTATGAAATATAAAAAATATATAGGACCGATTTTGACTGTTCAATGAAGAAATTTCATGCAAAAAAAAAGGAAAAAAAACACATTTTTACTCACATTGTCAAATTTCTATCTTGAACTCTGCCGTTTGTAACTGCCACCAGAAACCTCTTCCTTGAGGTTCCAACAGTAGTCTGCTAACATGTTCTGTACCGATTTTCCTGCATATCGTTTCTCCATGACAGAAATATCCTGGTGAAATCTCTCGCCGCATTCGTCACTAACCGCGCCCAAGTTAGGGGGGAAAAATTCCAAATGCGAATGTAAAAAGTGAATTTTCAAGGACATATTGCACCCCATGCGCTGATAACACTTCAACAAGTTCTTAACAAGTTCCTTGTAGTTGTAAGCTTTCACATTTCCAAGAAAATTACAGCATACTTGTCTGAAAGCTAACCATGCGCATTTCTCTTTTTCTGTTAGCAATTCCACAAAGTTGTCATCATGAATGATCTTACGGATTTGCGGCCCAATAAATATGCCTTCTTTTAACTTACTATCACTGAGTTTAGGAAATGTTTTCCTCAAGTGCCCAAAACCCTCACCATGTTTATCCAAAGCCTTAACAAAATTTTTCATCAGCCCTAACTTTATATGCAACGGTGGTACCAAAATCTTGTCTTTCTCAAGTAGAGGGTGATTCCTAACACACTTCTCTCCAGGAATTAAGTTTTTTCGTATGGGCCAATCCACAATGTTGTAATGTTTATCTTTTGCCCAGCTGTCCCATTCGCAAAGAAAGCAACAAAATTTTGTAAACCCAGACTGCATGCCTAACAGTATACCAATCATTTTGAGGTCTCCGCATATCTGCCAACCATATTTTTCATAATTTATCACTTCTAACATTGTATTCATATTTTCATATGTTTCCTTCATGGTGGAAGAATAGGCAAGGGGTACTGATAGGTATATATTCCCATTATGCAACAATACTACTTTTAAACTATTCTTAGATGAATCTAAAAATAGTCTCCACTCGTTTGGGTTGTGACTCCTTCCAAGTTCTTGCAGAAGGCCTTCTACATCATTGCAGTAAGTTAACTCATTACGAACAGAAAAAAAATGTGTCAGTGATTGTTGGCGTTTCCGATATGACACCTTAACACCATCTTGTAATAAATTCCACCCTCGGAGACGAGAACCTAATAATTCCGATTGAACTTTAGAAAGGTTGAGGTCTCTGACTAGATCATTTAGTTCGGATTGGGAAATAAAGTGAGGTATATTTGGATCAGGAAAATTTGGATCGGTGTTTGAACATGAGGGTCCAGGTTCGTCATCTGGAGAAGCACTGCTTGGTTCTGTTTCATCCACTGTCCATTCTTTAGGAGGCTTAGGAATTGGTATAAAATCATGACTCATAGGTTTATTGGCTGAAGGAACATCAGGATAAAATATAGAATGTTTTGATTTAGAACTATATCCCACTATGTTTGTTAAACAGAAGTAACAATCCGTAGTATGATCTTTCTGTTCTGTCCATATTACAGGGTTTACGAAGGGCATCGATTTGTGAGTGCCGTTAAGCCAACCACGTAAATTTCGCGAACAATTACAACAAATTTTACCTGGTGCCCAGCTTTTTCACTCGTCTACTTTACTTCCAAAATACAACTCATATGATTTTTTCACTATAGGAGTGATAGTATTTCTCTGTGACTTCGGAGTAAATTCCCCGCAAACATAACAAAACAAGTTCGGGTTACTTACACATTCGCGTTACATGGCGAACTCATTAAATGATTTTTTTTTCTTGTATGTACGCATTGCTTGCATGATAGAATTATTTTCCTGTAGTTTACGGTTATTACAAGCATAAGAAAACAGTTTTTTCTTTGTGATGTTTCAGGAGAACACACGCTCCTTTCATCAGACATTTATTGCTATATTACAACAATGTAACATTGACAACATCCATTATATAACAGATTCTTTTTGTTTAAAAATTACTAACCATTGTTATAACTGTATCTTTAGTCAAAATGAAAATAAATGTCTGATGAAAGGAGCGTGTGTTCTCCTGAAACGTCACAAAGAAAAAACTGTTTTCTTATGCTTGTAATAACCGTAAACTACAGGAAAATAACTCATTAAATGAGTTATAATATATTTCTTTAAAAAAACAATTATGAATGCTCTGATCGTTTTGTTAAAATACAACTTACACTTCACTTCACTAAACACAATATTACATTCACAATTTCACGAACATACACAAACATAAAATACGGCTACTCGCGAAGGCTACTCGGAAAGGAAGTAAGGAAGTTAAGACTCGACTAACCCACAAAAGAACAAATTTTAAGAGAGAAACAGGAAATTACCCTACTGCCAGATGTTTCCTCCACGAAATATTAAGTGCCAGTAATAAGCACACAAGGTTGCTAATAGGTTCATATCCATTTGCTAGGAACCAAACGTTAAGCCGGATACAGAGCAGGGTGCGGAGACCTGAAACCATAAAACTATAAAATGTGGGTGTTCTGTAAAAACTTTAGGTGATACAGGAAAACGGATGCGATATTCGTTATCAGCACATCTGAATACATAAAGATCACTTAGTTTTATTTAAAGGAGTATTTCATTGTTTATCAGTGTAATTGAATAATTAATAGCATTACATGAAAAATTAAATGGGAGACAAATTTCTTAACTCTCAATACCTTTAATGCAAACCATTCAGATGTTTGTTCATTTTATCCTTAATTCCTTCTGCATGATGACCTCAATGTGTCATTCGAGCATGAAAATTTGCAACAATCTACTCCATTAGTTAACTAAAAATATTATGTAAATACATATTGCCACAAAATTCATAGTTGAAATCTGAGGTCAGGAGAGCTCCCTATTAAAAAAAGAACAAAAATTTAGAACATGTAAAACTGTCAAGCATTACTTATTCATTTGGTATTTGTAAGTAATTTATTCACCCGGTTGCTCATGCAGTTATTTGAAATGAAAGTATTTCCTCCAATTATTAAAATATTAAAGAGATACTTTCGAATCGATGGACACAGAATCAAAGCAAAAACAAGGCAAGTCTCCAGAGCCGATTAAATCCACCGTACAATGCTTTCGATTAAATGATTGTGATGCTACTTCATAACTGATTCAGACACTTTGGAAATTGAGAACTCTCAAGACAGGAATTGATTTATTTTCAATATTTAAGAAATATAGACACTAATTTTGTCATTCATATTAATCCTTAGATGCAACACAGCCTCTGGAGCATGAGATTACATTAATTTTAGTATTTGACTTTGAAAAAGTGGCCGCGGTGGCTCAGTCGGTAACATGTCTGACTACCATGCTCAAGGTCCCGGGTTCGATCCCCAGCCGGTTCAAATCCGAGAACTTTTCTATCGTTGGAAGCGGCCCCGGCGCCCACCCAGCATCGAATGACATGGGTACCTGGGGGAAACCCTGGGGGGTAAAGGCAGTCAGGGCTGTGATGCTGATCACATCACCCCCACTCATGACTGGATCAAGAAAGTGTGGGGCGTTACCCCCACACCCCCTATATGCCTTCATGGCGTGGTGCTAAGCACAGGGGAGCACTTTACCTTTTTACCTTTATTTGACTTTGAAAAATAGTGCAGCCGTGGTATTATGATGAATTCAAATTTGCATTGATATACGACCTTCGAACTGTCACTACTGATTTAATTTCAGTGTTACAATTATCATGGGTGCTTCAGATTAATAGTAAAATTCTCAACATTTGATCACTTGTGAACTTGAAAGGTAGAAAAGCACTAAACATTCAGTGCACAATGGCTGATCATAGAATTTAACATGAATATACATCTCACCTTGCTTCCTCTCTTAACAAAAAAGAAATGCCATGGAAGCAACTGTATCATTTTACATTGCATTTCTAAATCTTGGTTTAACACAATGATGAGGATGAACACTGATTTGATGAAATAGTGATATGACAAAGGTACATCCACATCTGACAAGGATTTGAATCTGACACTTCTGGCTTCAGGTCAGTGGGCGCACACACACTACTATAAGAAAAAGCATATGATCGATTGACTGATTTATTTTATTCTACTTCGCGTTTTGTGCCTCTTGGCTAATTTGCGAAGTTTGGGATGGGTGATGAAATTGATGAATGGACATTCAAACAACCATGCCTGAGCGGGATTTCGAAACCGGGACCCCTGGTGTCGCAACGTGATGTGCTAACCACTCAGCCACAGGGTTCGGCCAAAAAAATTTTTAAAAAAAATTAAAAAGTAACAAAATAGTGGAACTGAAGCATACTCGTATTTGTACTTTAGTGGAAATGTCATAAGCATTTAAAAATGAGCTAGTTTTTCATGTCTCTAATGCATTGTGCAGTTATTCAGATCACAATATTTTGTGCTTGAGCACACTAACTTCAAACGTTCCTTAATACCTATTCATTTCAATAAATTCAGAGCATAAAACACAATGCAACAAACACTAACTTTCTCCCATGCTCTTTCCACAACTGCAAAGCATCCACACAAGAGCACTTGAAAATCTCTGAAACAGAAAGTGATACCAAACTACATGCTTAATTGTATCACTCACAGGAAGGAAAGATACAAAGGTTGGAACTTAAATAGTGGCAACACTGCTGTGGAGACACTATGCAATGGAATGTAGTAGTGGCGCTAATAGCACACGTTGTTGACATACCTACCTAACCTCCGAGCAAATGGACTCGCCCGTCCCACGTCACAGGCAGGCACACAAGCGAGGGAAACACAGTCACTTGTGAGCGAGCGGTCTAACGTGAAGGTCACTATGTTTTCCAAACAGGAACAATGGAGTTGGATCAAGATTGAATGTGCCAGAGGTCGTACAGCACGACAGTGTCATCAAGGGCTTCAAGAGGCGTGCGGGGAATCGGCATTGCCGTACAGAACAGTGGCACGGTGGGTAAAAGCCTTCAACGAAGGTCGGCAAACTGTGGCAGACATGCATCGGGCAGGTTGTCCTAGCGTCTCTGAAGAAGTAGTGCAAGCTGTTGCCGTGTTAGTGGACAGTGATCGAAGCATGACGATTCGTGAGCTCGCCCACGAAACCGGATTAGCGCATACGACTGTGCTTCGCATCCTGAAGGAACGCCTGGGCATGCACAAAATTGCATCACGATGGGTTCCGCATGAGTTGACGGAAATTCAGAAATGGATGCGTTACGACGCTGCTCAGACGCACTTGGAGCGCTATGAGCGCGAACGTGAGGCTTTCTTACGCCGTATCGTAACACTGGATGAGACATGGGCCAGATCTTATGAGCCAACACTGAAACGCCAATCCAACGAATGGCGTCATTATGGGTCGCCGCGAAAGTCGAAAGTGCGTCAGAGCCACAGTGTGGTGAAAGTTATGGTGATTCTCGTGTACGACTGTGCTTGTGTTATCCTAACGCATTACGTTCCTCCACGGCAGACTGTCAATGCCCAGTATTACTGTTCATTTTTGGAGCATCAACTGCGACCAGCTTTGCGAAAGAAGCGGCGACACTTTCTGCGCAACCCACCCATCATTTTGCACGACAATGAACGGGCGCATACAGCGCAAGCTGTGGCTGCTCTGTTCGGTCGATGGGACTGGGAAGTACTGTACCATCCACCATACTACCCCGGACTTAAGTCCTTGTGACTTTGATTTGATTCCGAAGATGAAGGAACCACTTCATGGCATTCGCTTCAGAACTCTTCCAGAGATTCAACAGGCAGTAGACCGCTCCATTTGCACCATCAACAGAACAGGCTCTGCTAACGGTATACTATGCCTTCCACATCGCTGGCAACGGGTTCTACACAACGCTGGTGACTACTTTGAAGGACAGTAACAGGTACAAACATGTAACTCTTGTGTATCGGTTGTGAATAAATAGTTGCCACTATTTAAGTTCCAACCCTCGTATATCAGTTTGGAGTTAGAAATTATACTGTGGAATTTGATTGAATCAATCATTACAGCAGAAAGAGTATGTACATAATGTTACTAAAAGAAATTACATGATCCACTTTTGTGCTGTTTACAAATGTCAGTAGATACCATAGTTCATTTTCACCCCAAGTTCTATCCGAAAGTCTTAAATTTATTGACTGCAGTTGTAAAATTTGTGAAACAGTTCACTTGAATTACTGTGTAAATAATTTGGCAGTTGCAAGCACTACTGACTTAATGGTAGCGGTCAACACTGCTAATTTAACTTGAGCTGGATACAGAATGCAAACATTCCACATCCTCGAAACACAAACTCTCGCCTTTACAAACTCCCAATTTCAATTTTTTGACACATTTTATAATTAGTGAAATCCAAAATAATCTGTAATATAACAGTGATAACTTTTTTCTTAGATATTTTATGATTAAGAATTATTATTACATTCATGATCTTGTTTACGTATTCATGAAAACAAATATTGGTTTCTAGTTTTGCTGGCAATGTATAATTCTGCTTTCGGTTGAGTTCCACCCGAATTTCGCACTTCGCTATGTGACTCCTTTGGATGATTTCTTTTTCCAGAGAGCAGTTGCAAGCATTGAGGCTGGTGCTTGCCACAGAGCTGCTAAGGAGTTTATGGCCATAAACTTTCACGAAATCAAGTGCGAAAGAAATTAAATAAGGATAAAACATTAAGTACATTAAATAATATTCAAATAATTGAAGCATTTCTTCAACTGCACGATACATTGAAAATTCATGCACTTTAGATTGAAACTCCTGCATTTCCAACAACTTTTACCTCTTTCCATTTTTTTCTATGTTAACAATAACAGAGTTGCCAATGGGATCAGACTTTTGAATCACCCTGTATTTTTAATAACTGGATTGTAAACGTCACCTTCATGTATGATAATTCAAACAATATTGTATTTCTTTCCTGTTAGACTTTCACTTTTGAATTATAGAAATGTGTATCAAAATCTGTTATCAGCCCTAACTTAGCCTACATCTAACATAACTCCGGATCCCATTTAGGTTACTAAACATCCTGTTTTCCCCAGATATGTCCTACATTTCAGCCTATTGTCCAAGTGGAATTTGAAAAATATCATAAATGTCCTACATTTCGAGCATCACGTAATGTTAATTTGGAAAATATGTGTTTCAGTTGAAGAAACATTAAATCATGCATGTTACAAGTCTGTTGACTATGCTCCCAAACCAAATAGTGGAATTTATTTTGATTCAGACATTGCCCAAAAATAAAAGTTTGTCCTGCTAGAACAAAAATGGAAGCAATTTATGAACAAAGTTTTGGAGGCCATATTCTGATGATGTCAGTGTTCAGTGCCTGAGCGAAATTTCTTGCCTTGGGGTTTATATACTGATGGAACAAGGTGTTTCCCATTCTTATTCAATATTTTGACTGTAAAGCAGGGGGTACAGAGAACAAAGTTATTGAACTAAAAACTACCCCAGATAAAACTTGAACTATTTCAAGTCATGGTAATTGCTGAATAATTGCAATTAAATTCCAGGTCATAATGTAAATGTTCAGAGAGCACTTTCATTATGACCAGCACAACGATTTATGAGAGAAATATTTTTTTTATAGCGTCTGTAAAAAGTTTGGTACTGGTTCAGTTTATATTCAAAGACTTTGACTGTGCAGTCTCTCATAAATATATTTTGACTAAACCTGATTTTTTTTAGAAAATTGGCTCCTCTGAGAAGTACCAGTTAAGACATGTAGTAAGAAGTGTGTAGTTTAGTAACAAATTACAAGTTTAGAAATTTTGCATTTAAGAATTCATTAGGATATCATTTTCAAACTGAAGAGTATCAATTTTGAATTACTTTCTAAAGTGTTATAGAAATGTATATTTATTGTGAATGTTTGTGTCCTACATTTTGGGACAAATGTGTCCTACTTTTCCCTCATTGTGATCTGGTAACCCTAGTCCCATTGTTAAATTATGTAGTTATTGAGTAACGTGTTGATGCAATTTGTATTGTTTTGCAAAAACCATAAATAATTAAAAGACCCACTTTTTAAGAAAATGGCTACCAAATGCTCTTTACACCACCTTCAATTGCTTTTTTTACTCTGACAGACATGCTATATCTTGCGTGAAAAAGCCTTTCCAACACAGTCCAAACTAATTAACAAGATGTTGGAAAAAAATGGTCAAAATAGCAGTTTGCAAAACTGAAATTATTTAAAAAAAAAAATAAAAGACATGGATCTGCAACTCTGCATATTTTCCTATCTCAGGTGTCCCTTCCAATATAACAAATTTCAACAGAATCAAAAAATGTTACGGTTGAGGACCTTGTTGATTTCATATCCTTATAGAACCATCCTTAATCTGAACGTGGTATCTAACTGCTACATTTGAGATACTGGCTCTATTACCAGAGTGGATCAACTCAGGTAGGATCTAACGTATCAGCACATGGAGCTCTGGACTCAACCTGACTCATCAATGGGTTCCTGGGAGCCACAGTGCAAGGTAAAGGGTAAACTAAGCTTGTTACTGAATACATCACCTTCATCGTGGGTGTGATGAGATCAAGGATGCATGGGAATCTATCACCATCATACCTAACCACAGTTACCCCAGCCTTGGATATTTAAAATGATATTCCTCTGTACAATGAATTATGCCACAAATTCCATCAACACTAAATATACATTAGGAATGGAGTTGATTTGTTGTTTACACTGCTTTACTTAGAGACCTAACATTCTAATGTTATTATAAATTTTCTACCAGGTTCACCAGGATTTCAAGAAAAGTTATCAATGGTGAATTATTACCAAATGTAATTAATTATTACAATTATAATTTGATCTTTCAGTCCACACAAAAATATCAATTTGTAATCTCTGTTCTACATTAAGCAGTCATACGTGTGTTCCTAGGCACTGGCGAACACACTATATGCATATACCCAGAGGTACTATGGTGGCCGCGGTGGCTCAGTCGGTAACGTGTCTGACTACCATACTAAAGGTCCCGGGTTCGATCCCCGGCCGGTTCAAATCCGGGAACTTTTCTAACGGTGGAAGCGGCCCCGGCACCCACCCAGCGTCGAATAACATGGGTACCTGGGGGAAACCCTGGGGGATAAAGGCGGTCAGGGGCGTGATGCTGATCACATCAACCCCACTCACGACCGGATCAAGAAAGTGTGGGGCGTTACCCCCTATACGCCTTCATGGCACGGTGCTATGCACAGGGGAACACTTTACCTTTACCCAGAGGTACTATGCTATCTATGCCTGTCGAGGGAGTGGGTGGTCAACTGTTGAGTCGTACACCTATTGCACTCAGTCGTCCAATCCCGCAAATGATATCAAATATTAGACTACATAAAAATATTGCATGGAAAATTAAGGGGCATCTTCATTCACTACTGAATCTTAAGATAAGTGTGCAAGCATAGTAGCCATTCTACCAGCTGCAGTTAACTTAAAAAACATCTCCCTTTTTACTGAAACAGAAGACAATCTGCTCGATCAATAAAATACTTGGGTTTTGTTAACAACATTCATCTCTTTGAATTACTAAAAAAGTTTTGCATGAAATTTGGGTACCACTACGTTAAAGACTTCCACACAAAATCAATGTTAACACATTCAAATTAACTAAACCATCGTCGATTTGAATAAAGAGAACAGTTTTGCACGTTCTAAATTATACAGAAACAAAAATTCCAATTTGCTCTTAATATTTTTACCTTTTAATTGATTCTAATGTATTGAAGTACCTAAATGTGAAAACTTCTTACTAGTTGAATAGTTAGTGTTTAGTGCTACTTTGGTGCATATAGTCCTGGGTCAGTTCCTTGCAGACTCTTCGAAACATTTTGGTACGGACAGACACAGCATCAATACAATTGGGGGTAACAGGGTCGGGTCTAGACGGTCATGTGCTGATCAGGCACCACCTAGTGAAATGCTGTTTGGCAGGTTTTGGTCTAGTTTCCTATCTAAATTTTCATTCATTACTTCCATAAGCAATTTTAGTTGTAAATTATCAAGGGAGGACAATATAGTACAATAATATAAAATAATCCCTATACAAACACATGTAATAGAAGTCTCCTCACATCCTGCTTGAAAACATCAAGACTGTTCTCCCCACGTGGCTCTATATGCACATTAAGGTCATCATGAAAGTAGATTATGAAATGGATGGCTCTTAATCAACCCAGCAACCACATTCCCAAATTAATAAGTTGAACAAATTTTGATAAGTATAAGTGTTGGTACATAGCAACACAAAATCAGATTGGATTGTCAAGTGATGCAACACTGCATGTGTGATTTTTGTTGGTAGTCTGACCAGACAGATTTTTGTATCTATCAATGTTATGTGTAGAGCCCGGAAGTTCAGGCATTTATTTTCGTTAAAATAGGCAGGCAAAAAGGCATTTATAATGTGGTAAATAGGCACTAAAAATGAAAAAAAAGGCAAAATAAACCGGAAAAAGGCACATTTAGAAGTCGCTTACTTTTATCTATAATTTCTGGCAAAATGTTAAAATCTAAATTGGGAAGAGCATTTCAATTTTCTCCGTCTTGATTGCACATAACTACAAGGTGTTTTTTAAGTTCTCAACATTCATTGATAGTTAGTCGTCCGTCAGAGAGAATGTTTTTCATAATAGAAAATGATCTTTCTACTTTGACAGAAGTTATTGGAGCATACATATAACAAGCTAATGTAGCTGGACTCATTTTGGTAACAGCATTTTCACCTTTTAGAATATCACAAATTGTTTTCAATTGTTTCAAGTCATCATTTGCACTCACTACCCGTTAGCACTTTTCCGCAACAGCTCACCCCTTTTCTCCTGGCACTTCCATCATCTGCTGCATAGATTCCTCGAAGATTTTCATGGATGCTATAATTGTAATTGTCTCTGGCAATGCACCATAATGTGCAAAAGTAAACTTGAATAGCACAGGAGTTTTTTCACTTCACGAATTGAAGCCTCTTCATTTTCTGGAAGAGCATCGATCACCTCACTGATTTTTTCAAGGTTGTTAGCATAATATATAGCTGCTGATATCCAGGTTCCCTATCTCGTCAAGACTGGTTGCTGAGGTAAACTAAGCTCAATCGCAACTTCCTGAAATTTTCGGGTTCGAGAGGGAGATTTCAGAAATATTTTCTTTGTGTTCGAAATCAACCTGTCCACTTCAGCAGTCAATCATGCACAAGAAATGTTAACCGAAAGGCAATATCCTGACTCAGCATGAAATACTTTTTTCTCACACTTTTCTCCTTCAGCAATGTTGAAACATGCGTGAGTTCAATATTACTTAAATAAGGCGAAAATTATTCACATAATAAACGGAAGAAAAATAAATGTCAACAACGTTTTTTGGGAGAAAAATAATTTATATACACATTTTTTTTTAAAAAAAATGTCAAATTTCATTGAAAAAGGCAAAAAAAGGCATTATAATTAAAAATAGGCAGTAGGGTCCCAAATAGGCAAAATGAAAAGGCTTCCAAAACATTCGAAACAACATAAAAAACTTATATCCGGAAAAATTTTATCAATATATGCAGTAGATAAAAAGAGGCATTTTGCCAAACTTCCGGGCTCTAGTTATGTGTATCTTGTCCCTTCCTACACTACATATTCAGGTGATACGCGCTGTATATAATCCTTTTGTATACTTCTATGCATATGCTGATTAAAGATAGTTCTTGTTGGAAGTTGACTTTAATTGCAAAATTTATCCAAATTGACTAATTATAACATGAAGTGCCTGATTACAGTTATCATAATAATGGGGGGGAAATCATCAGACTGATCATTCATACCACATGCATGTGGTCCTACATGAATGGTGTATGAAAAATCTCAATGCAGGATGATTTTTTAAATTATGAAAATACTGAGGAATGTGAATGTAATTAACCGAAGCAGGATTCAGGAATGGATTCTAACTGCATACCTAACTGTTAATAATATTATATGAAAATTTAAATATTTGAAAAATGAGTAGCATTACATGAAAAATTGAATGGAAGAAATGTCTAAACTCTCAATACCTTCACTGCAAAACATTGAGATGTTTGTTCATTTTATCCTTAATTCCTTCTGCTTGATGACCTCAAAGTGTTCGAGCATGAAAATTTGCTACACTCTACTTCATTAGTAAACTCAAAAAATTATGTAAATACATATTGCAATAAAATTCATAGTTAAAAATCTGATGTCAGGAGAAGCAAAAAACAGCAGCCTAAGCCTAACAAGTAATTGTTAGGGGATTTAGAACATGTAAAACTGTCAAGCATTATTTATTAATTTAGTATTTGATAAGTAATTTATTGGCTGGTTTTCTCATGCAGTTATTTGAAAGAAAGTATTTCCTCCAATTAGTAAAATATTAGAGAGATGAAAATTTCGGGATTGACAGACACAGCAAGAAAGCAAAATCAAGATAAGTTTCCAGTGGTTTCAGTATTTCCAATGCAAGGATTGTGAAGCTACTGCGTAACTGACTGACACACTTCGGAAGATGAGAACTCATAAGGCAGGAATTGATTTATTTTCAATATTTAAGATATATAGACAATAATTCTGTCATTCATATTAATCCTTAGATGTAACAGTCTGTGGAGCATGAGATTAATTTTAGCATTTGACTGAAAAATAGTTCAGCCGTGGTAACATTACAAAATCAAATTTGCATTACTATACAAGCTTGAAACTGTCACTACTGATTTCATTTCATATAATTATCATGGGTGCTTCAGATTAATAGTAAAATTCTCAACATCTGATCACTTGTGACCATGAAAGGGTAGAAAAGCACTCAACATTCAGTGCACACTGGTAAAAAAAAGGTAAAGTGCTCCCCTGTGCTTAGCACCACGCCATGAAGGCGTATAGGGGGTGTGGGGGTAACGCCCCCACACTTTCGTGAGTCGTGAGTGGGCGTGATGTGATCAGCATCACGCCCCTGACCGCCTTTACCCCCCAGGGTTTCCCCCAGGTATCCATGTTATTCGATGCTGGGTGGGTGCCGGGACCGCTTCCTACGTTAGAAAAGTTCCCAGATTTGAACCTGCCGGGTATTGAACATGCTACATGAATGTACATTTCTCCTTGCTTCCTCTCTTAATTAACAAAAGAAAAGACAAACGACATAGAAGCAACTGTATAATTTTACAATCTTGGATTAATCACAATGATTAGGATGAACACTGCATTGATGAAATAGTGTTAGGACAAAGATATATCCGCATCTGACCAGGGTTTGAATTGGAGACTTCTGGCTTCAGAAGGTCAGTGGGCACACTACTATATGAAAAAGCATTATGACAAAGTTACAAAATAGTGGAACTGAAGCATGTTTATACTTTAGTGAAGATAGTTCTTAAAAATGAAGCTATCTTCGCAACTAGCCTTTCATTCAAGTTTGGCACATGTTATTCGATGCTGGGTACCCTTTAGACCACAAATCCAGCAACATTTTTTAAGTTTCTTACTAGTTAGTGGTTACGATCAGGGTTCGGAAGTTGAGTAGAAGTCTTATGAGACTAGGACATGCCTATGGTAGAGTTACACATTTCATTAATCAAAATTGAAAGTGTACAACTATCCATGTACAGTTCTACATAAAACAACAGTGCAGTAAGTCCCAATCAGGATAGTGGCAGTAGCCACCGAAATTAATAGAACAAACAAAGTTCCTCTATTTACTACATCTCATTTTCCCAAAACATAAATGATAATAGTAGCTAGGGTTGTGTCCCTATCTACCCCATAACCCATGGAAATATTAGAAATTACAACAGTGTACTGATACTTAGTGTTTAAGGTTTGATATTTGTTGAGATGTTAAGATTTTTTTTTAAACATTTGCTATTTCAACTTATATTAATCACATCACAGACAAGTATAATTAGATGGTAAAGCAGTTCATTGAAATTGAAACATTCTGAAATGCATCATAATCTGCCAGTCTTGATGTCACATTTCCAACTTGCCAGAGGAAGTGAATGGACCTGCCTGAATATTTTCACCTAACAAAGGGCTGAGTCACAAAACAAGTGAAGGTGGGTAATCAACAAGAACATGGTTACTGAAAAGAAAATGCAAGAATAGTGTTATTGGTATGCATTAATTTTGTTTCTTTCTGGCTATACACGAAAATAATTACATTCAGAAATTTGTATTTTTGTTTGTCTTGTCCAACGTTAATTCTATATGTACTTGTGTTTTAGTGATTGCGATTTGAAATGCTAAAATAATTGTTCTTGTTGAGTCTTCAGGTATCAAATGACAAAATTAAAAAAAATGTGTACAAATCTGTGTTGTTTTTGTGTTCTTATTCTATAGGAATGGGGTTATAAAACTTTGTCTATCTTTGAGAACCATGTAAACGCAGTAAGCCCTACAGAGTTAGTCTCTCATGTTCCCAACACAAGGAGTAACGGACTAACTTTGTGTCAACGGGAGGACATTGCAACAGTTCAAAGTAGTTCAGGATATTTATTAATTACTAGGATCTGGATTTATAGGGACTAGAAACCTCTGAAATAGGCAGGCAAATAGGCACCAAAAGTATGAAAATAGGCACTCAAAAAGACACCATAAAAATGGGAAAAGACATTAAATAAGCATTGAACATGAACTTATTTCAATTTGCTTCTTCCAATGCACAGTTATACTATATTAGCATTATAGTTTATACATAAAAGTAAGGTAATGATTCACATACTTAATACGGAGACAGCTGAGGGGTACTTGTCAAAAATTTTGCTAGCTCCAGGGTACCATTCCCCTAACTTTGAGCACCGATTTATACAGAGAAGGAACCATCTTACTTCTTTTCACACACAACAAAGCAAATTAATCATGATAGACTACAAGATTTCAGCTGGGAAAAAGGGGGAATTTGTGTCATTTTGTGCAAGTATGAATCTTTGTCCAATTTGCTTACCCTGATTAAGTGACATTAGGGATTTCTAAAGATCATGTCATCCCTTTAGACCCTCAAATCTGGTAAATACAAGATTTCAGTCAGTTCAACATGAATATAAGTTCCATCTTAAGGAAAGAAACAAAGAAAAATAAATGTTGAAGCAAGCGAAAATTGCAGAATATAGGCTATTAGCACAATTAAGCAAAACAGGCATTTATATATGCACTATAAAATGCATCTTCGGACTAGAAACTAAATTAAAAGCTTTTGTTTTACTACAAAGGAATAAAAAAAGGCAAATGGGCAAAAATCTGCATCCTAATTACAATATGTAAATTAGGAAATGGTTTGGTTTGGATTATTTTACTTCATTTTTCTGCCACTTTTGGCAAATCGTGAAGATGAAGATGAGTGATGAAATAAGATGAAAGGACTCTCACAAAGAATGCCCATGCCGGGATTTGACCCAGGACCCCTGCAGTCTTAATGTACTGTGCTAAATTAGGAATAGGGCACATTAATTAATACTGTTTTTGGTATCGGCGAATGTGTATAAGCACATCAGTACATTGCTTTATCTGTAAAATTACCAATAATTTTACCCACCCAATATATCTATAAACATCTTACAATTTAGACAATATTGTGCCACTTCTTTGCAATTTTTATGCATGTAAACATATAATCTTCATTCTATACTTTTTTTAGAAGTAAGAACATAAATATGCAGCTTCTTTTGCATTGCAAAAGCTTGATTCATCTGGTAACACATTTATGAGGGAGGTCAATGAACCATTTGGAATTTTATATCGGATTGGCAGAATATCCCTTATCACAGTATTGGTATCTACCAAATCTTCCCATCAGTCCATCTCTAATGTAAATATTCCAATGTAACTATCATCGCTCTGAAATATAATTTGTACGAGATGATAATTTAATCAACTACTTAATTTCTCTACAATGCTGTCACAAACATAAAAGTTATGCATTTTACATAATTTCCAGGATTCTCAGATTTTATGAAAGTGCACGTGGCATTTTTGCAGACTATACAAAACACCCAAGCTCTAGAAAATTAGCCACTGGCATCAATTAAATTCCAATCAATACTACATTGACAATCTAAAATCACAGGATGCGTAAATATCATCAAAATCTTAAGATGAATTCATTACAAAACTAAGCTATTCTTAGTGTAGTTAGTAACAGTTATGATACTGTAGTGTGTATTGAAACATGGCTAAAATCATCAATATTCAATTCAGAAAATATTCAACGATCTACGTCGACCAGACAAACTCATTACAAATAGTAAAATCTCTAGGGGCATAAAGAAAAAGTTGACCCTAGAAATAGTTTGTGCTTCGTTGGTCAAATAATATATGGTGGGACCCCAATTTTATGTTTCAGGATGTTACAGTTTCCCAACATAGCAAAATGTTATAAAATTTCTGTTTTAATTTATTGATCCCCTGAAAAACGTAAAACCGAGGTTCCACTGTATAAACATGTTAATAAAAAAAAAAAAAATAAAACAAAACAACCATCACTCCTACATATGCATAATATGTATGCATGTATCTAGCATTCCCTTATTTGGCTGTTGTTATTTAGCATCGATCTTCTGTCACTTTTGGCTAATTGCAATGAAGGTAAGTGACGATATGATGAAATTTATGAAGGGAGACAAAGGACACCTATGCACAGGCCAGGATTCAAACCCAGAACCCCTGACATTGTAGCATGCTGTGAAAACCACTCCACCAAGTTCAGTGGCGGCTCGTGGTTTGGAATGTTGGTGGTTGCAGCGAATATATATATTCATAATTTTATATGTATTTATATTCAGGTTGAGCCGATGTCGATGTATCGTTTGTATTTTGTTCAGGATCCGCAAAATGCGACGTGATACTTGAGGTGGCATAATTAATAATTATCATGCAAAATTTCAAGTTTCCATTTGTTCGGCAACAATATTGTACAGAATTGTGTTTTTTGTGTTACGTAAGAAGTACTTTAATGTTCAGATTCAACTGTTGAATATTTTGAAGGAAAACTCCGATAAATCGATGCTTCTAATTGGGCTCACCCAATAATATTAATCACGATTTTGAACAATTTTAAATTGTTAGACAGTACACTAAATATCGCAACTATAACAATAGACTATTAGAACAAGCACCCACGCCACAACACCAGGGAAGATAACTAGCACTCGACTTGTATATGATAAGCAGTGGCGAAGCGTGGTGTTGCTGGAAGGGTAGGCACAGGCGTGTGAGTTTGTGTTATGGGTGAGACTTTTTTAAAATATAAAAAATATAACCTTTAAAGTTATTTTTGAAAATGTAACATATTCTTGCATCTACCAACGTACCTGAATAGTAACTCTTGATGTGTGCTAACTCTTAAATCGTATTTCTTCATTTTATTGAAAATTGATGCTTTAGATTCGAGTGGCAGTCCTGAATGTTCCGATGACCCTTCTTTCTTCCTATGCCCAGTAATAGGCTTTTATGCTTGTTTTTGCAACATTCCAGAGTAATACAAGTCATTATTTCCCTTGCTCACTTCACACTAACAACAATGAAAGCCGGCCCTCGTGGTGGAGTGGTTAGCATATCATGCTACGACGCCAGGGGTCCTGGGTTAGAATCTCAGCCTGGGCATGGATGTTTCCGAGCATAGATTCGTCAATTTCATCATATCAACATTCTTCCCCATCTTCACAAATTAGCCAAAAGTATAACAATAAAACAACAATGCAACAGGACTAAATCGAGAAACTAACGAAAATGCAGAACACTGTGATATAAATATTTTTCTCTCCCTCGGAACAAGTTGTCTTTGCTTTTCTACCCTCACCTTCCCTTTCCCCTCGTTGGACGTCCCACGCTGGACAAGAAACAGATGTGAAGCCCAGGTTGTACCATGTGTCCAGCGTTGCCAACCTCCCAATCAGGAAAAGTGTGCCGATTAATCTCTTAAATTTTGCTAAATGCAACTAAATTGTGCTCGGATGACTTAAGTCTTAAGTTCGTTTTATGCATCTATTTTGGGGGGATTTGTGATGTGAAAATGCATTGTTGATTAGTTACACAATATTGGTAATTTCCCCCATTAAATTAATTACAATGGTTTAACCACTATAATTGGTTTAATATAACGCTTGAAAAAGTTTGAGAAAATTCAACGACTACAAATTATTTTGTGTGTGACCCCCAACTTTCTAGCAATTTCCTTCAATAAAATATTCCTTGTGAGCTAAGTAAGGAAAGATAAAGAAAATATGACAAGAAGACGGTGGAGCAGATGTGGCTGGATCAGCATGCTACTTCTTGTTTGAAACTAATGAGATCTGCGATTTTTTTTAAATTTATTTTTTCAAATTATATTCTTCTGAATTCAATTTATCTGTCTCCCAGGGGCACATTATTATAGATGATGCTATTATCCCAAACACAGGGTGCTAGGTGCCAACGAAGTTCAAATTGTACTACGTTTTGCACAATTATGCTAGGGTTGGTATCACTGAGTGAGGCTGGACTCACTGTGTCCATTTCGGGCAAACGTGCCCCTGAAATTATGCTTTCCCGCATGAATCACATAGAATGTTATGGGACCAGCTGAGGCCCTCGGAGAATTGGCTCGACATGCGACGATCGAGCCTCTGGCAGGGGTAGAAATTTGTGGAAATTATCGTAAGGCCGAGAATTTCAGTTTTCTTGTATTAAGGCGTCGTTCAATGAAATTATAAAAAATAAAATAATCCGTAATAGCCAAATATATTAGGGTAAGCCCGGAGGCTTCGCCACTTATAAGTTACATATATTTTAAACTGAATTTGGATTGGTGGTAAGGTTAGTAAATTTTGTTAAAATTCTCCCCAAGACATTTTGTCTGTTGCTCTACGACACGGGACAGTAAGACCTTGCATACTGTTCGCACAATGTTGCTCTCGGCTTAGGTGCGAGGATAAGAACAACAGCGTTGAACCTCACTCCCAATACTCCTCACTGTAGAGATCAGGCAGTGAGGCCGTTGCTTCGGTGCTGCAACATCGACCTGTTCGTCTACTTGTATAATGTGAAATCTTGCAGGTTGCTTCCTTCTTTTCAAAGGATCATAATGTAATTAACTTTTTTGAAGTAATCAAGTGTAAAATTATTTGTTTACGTTCAATACATTTAATAGGAAAGCAATTAAAAAATACTAACAAAAAGTATGACATTCCATGGTAAAATATCAAGTCGTTGTGTAACACTGCAACAATATCAGTAACCAAATCTCTCGCATTATGTAATGCATGTGCTTGTATGTTGTAATTGTAACCTAATTATGAGTTATCTCCCTGGGCGAGTTTTTTGTTGTGCTTGAATGAATGCATGTGTTAAAGCCTATGAAATTATTGTTATGAAGTGAGTGCATTTATTCTGTAATTGTAACTGCATTTTGGTGAAAGTGCACATTTCTTAAAGACAAGCAACGACTTGTTCAATTTATATCGCATTTTGTACAAACAAATATCAAAATGAATAAAAGGGTCACTTTGTTAATTAATTTTGCACCTGTGTGTGTGTTCAATATCTGAGAGAATCGAAAATGGTATGAAACTATGACCACACCATTTTAAAAGGCTCTAAAGACTGTCACAGCAGAGTAACAAGAAATTATTAGGTAACTGTTCAAAATGCTTAATGATTTTTTTTCAAAGTTTCATAGGAGAAAGGCAAAGTATCGCAGAATTCTCTAAATGATTGTTACAGTAAATTTCAACATTGATAACGTAAACACCACTGTTTGGAGTTCCGAAAGTTCAATTTATCAGCAAAAGTAAGTCATGAAAACTACCTTAAGAAAGCATTTCTTCTTCCCATCAACAAGTAATTTTTCATGATGGATGCGGTAAACGCAGTTTAAAATTACTTACATCAAATTTAGAAAATTATTACACCTACATTGGCAGAACCATCCGCACTATCCAAGAATGAATTAACGAACATGATACGGTGCACATACTCGACCCCCTCCAGCCACGTGGGGAACATGAACTGCACCATGCCAAACAACACAGCCCAGCCCCACAACCACCAAGTGGCAACGCCACCTGACAACAGGAAGCAGACGACTCAAACCAGGATGCACACGCCAGCGCCGCAGAACGGGAGAAATCGCAACTACTACGACCGCCTACCTATTCTCGTAGCACTTCTCGCAACTTCTTGAGAATCGCAGGGGACCAACTTCCTTACTTGGATTTTTACCTTTCAGGCTTAAACTACATACGCCAACTCATGAAAAATGTCAAAAACAAGTCTGGTGTTAGTAAATTCAGATTTTTATTAATTTTTACATGCAAACATGCTTGAAATTTGTTAGAAAACAATCCGATTAACATGCATCGCATAAACTTACAACCACCGCTTCCATTAAGCTAAGCCACAGAATATCTCCACCCTCCTATTCCTCTATTTTATACAATGTGATTGCCAATATCACTTTTCTGTATCTTGCTGTCAAAGTTATAATTTGTACAGCGTGATTGGCATTGTAGTTTTTTACACATTGCTGGCAAAGTTGTAATTTGTACAGCGTGATTATTTTTATATACAACATTTTCAACTAGAGAACTTATGATCTGTCATAAATTCCCTGGGGTTGGGAAATTTGACTTTCTTACTGAGAATCAAGAAGAAATGTCAAATACTTCATGCATTACTAAAATTATGACATTGTTTACATGCAAGAAGTTAGTTACAAAACAAACACCACATAAACAAAGATATAACATGTAAGATTATGACAAAATATCAGATTCATATATTAAATAACTTAACATGCATAAACACAAAACAGAATACACATATGTAGAGTGTGTATGCATAATCGCAGAACCAAATTTGTACAATTTTCATGCATAAACACAAAACAACACACGTGCAGTTTACATTCATCAGTAAAAAAAAGAAAACACATCAAGTACAATTTGCATGCAGAGATAAAATCATAACATATGCATCTCGCATACATAAATTAGCATGCATACATTCATAACATGCAATAGACAACATGTATGCACAAACTCCACATATCACAAATATGGTACCACTATAATTTACAATTTGTTATCATGCTCTTAATAAATATAGTTAGACAGCATCATGCAACTGCTCCAAACCTAACTCATGAAGTTGCAAATCGTTACGCATGCTTAAAAGTTTGTTTATCCAAAGTTTTTGTTTGTCCAATGAACAATGCCAAACTTTGATATTTTTTACGGAAATATTTGCAATGTCTTTTCCAGTGTTGCAGCATATGGCTTTCACTGTGTTATCATCATGAATTTGCATACAGACAAAAGGACCTTGGTATAAATTACAATATTTTTTTATAATGCAAGTGATAGTGTCACTTTGAGGATGCAGTTTTATGAAGATCAGATCGCCTTGCTTTACTGGATTTTTTGTTGCTTGTTTTTCATGCTGTTTTATAATATGTTTTTGTCTCTTATTGAAACTACATGTTTCTGCCATAAGCAGCTTATTTTTCCACATCTCTACATCAGGAATGCGATCCGTTAGTACTTTTTTACAGATATTTTGAGGTTCAATATTTAGCCTGAGTTCTATAGGAGCATAACCTGTACTGGAACAAATTGAATTATTTAACAGATGTAAAATGGCAGCAACATGGCTAGACCATTGCTTATGTTTACCATTGCAAAATATACGCATCAATCTATTTATTTCCTGGTGATATCTCTCCACTAAGTTGGCACTTGGATGATAACTGGGAATGTAAAAAATTTTTACATTGAGAGCATTCATACCTTTTGTAAAATGTTCTGCACGAAATTGTGGACCATTGTCACATATAATTATTGTTGGTATTCCCAAATGGATGAAGTAAGAATGTGTTAGTTTTCTAGTTACGATGGAAGCTGTACTATTGCCAATAGGATATGCCACAAGATAACGGCTAGCAGAATCTAATACTGTTAGTAAATATTTTTCACCTTTGGAGGAACGTATGAATGGACCTTGTAAATCAATAAATAATATTTCACCTGGTTTTGAGGGTTTGTGCATGATTTCCAGATACTTAGGAGGATGTTTATCTGGTTTATTTTTCATGCAAATTTCACAATCAGTGATGTAAGATTTTGTGTGTCTTTTCATATGAGGCCAGTAAAATATTTGGTAAATTTTACCGAGTGTCTTGTCTGTACCAAAATGACCACCTTGATCATGATACTTGTGCAGTACAAGATTTACTAATGATTGAGGCACGCATATTCTTATCCGGTTTGGATTGTGAAAATCTTTGATGGTAAGTAGATCATTGCGAATAAGGTATATATTCTTCCAGTTTCGATGTTTGCTCTGTTGTGAACTTTCACAACCAGCGAGAACAGATTTAACACCACTGCAATACGGATCACTATTTTGTTCATTAACAAAATTGTTTTTATCACATATTAATGACTCATCAAGATACTCAAAGTTATTCATGAAAAGGAGTTCATTATTATGGTCATTAAAAGATCAGCTCAACAGGTCTGCCAAGAGGTTTTCTTTACCTCTACAATACTCGACATGGAATGAGTACTGTTGTATTTGAATAAACCATCTAGTCAGCCTATTGTTCCAAGTGTGTGCAGATTCTAACCACGTGAGGGATTTATGATCTGTGATAACAGTAAATTTTCTACCTAACAATAGTGATTTAAATTTGTCCAGTGTAAAGAGTATTGCTAACACTTCTACTTCAGTGGATGTATATGATTTCTCAAAAGGTTTCAAAATCCTTGACACGAATCCAATCGGACGCAAGTTGTTGTCTACCAGTTGAAAACAATATCCTGCAATGCCTATATTTGATCCATCAGTTTGAACAAAGAATGGTTTGTTCAAATCTGGATGGTAAAGCATTGTTTCTGCAATAATGGACTGTTTCAACAACTCAAAGGAGCATTGTGCACTTTCATCCCATTCCCACTTTTTGCCTTTTTTCAATAACTGGTACAAGGGATGTGCCATGATGGCATAATCTTTAACATATTTTGATAGCCAATTGAAACTTCCCAAGACTTTCTGCAGTTGCTTGATATTGCAAGGGACAGGTAAGTCTTTTATGGCTTGAACATACTTGGGAGATTTCTCATAACCCTGTGCACTGATAGAATGCCCTAAAAATTCCACCTTGACTTGACAAAACCTACATTTGTCCAGTCTCAGTGTCATGTTGGCATCTTGTAACTTGTCAAAAATAAGTCTTAAGTGAAAAAGATGTTGTTCGAAAGATGTGCTTTTGACAATTACGCCGTCTACATAACATACTGTAAAAGATTCCGTACCTTCCAAGGTTCGTGTCAGAGCATTAATGAAAGCAGACGTTCCATTGATTGATCCGAACACTACCCTTGTGAACTGGTAAAGTTTTCCCTGAAAACTGAAAGCAGTATACTTTCTTGCTTTGGGGTGTAAGGGGACCTGCCAGAAAGCATTAACCAAATCTAGGGAGGACAAACATTGACATCCATGGAAACTCATTAAGAGTTCATATATGTTCATAGGATGTAATTGCTCAAGCTTGACATGTTTGTTGTAATGAGCGAGCCTGGAAGCTTCGGCGGCAATGCGCTCGAAGATGTCGTTGACGAAGCTGTTCATGATGCTCATCGCCTTGCTGGAGATGCCGGTGTCAGGGTGAACTTGCTTCAACACCTTGTAGATGTAAATTGCGTAGCTCTCCTTCCTCCTCCGCTTCTTCTTTTTGTCTCCCTTGGAGATGTTCTTCTGGGCCTTTCCGGCCTTTTTGGCGGCTTTTCCACTTGTCTTTGGCGGCATGTTGCAGACAGACTCCTGTACTTGTACTTGACGATGACACCATACAGTCTTGGCTTGATTGTTTTCTATTCTTTCTTCCAGTTCAAAAAGTTTGTTTTTCACAACCACCAGTTCCTGACGCAATTCATCCTTTTCTTCTATCAATTTTCTCACTTCCATGTCAACTTTCTGGGTTTCACTCCTAACCTTCTCATTCCTAGAAATGCATTCTTGCCTGTATAGGGACACATCTTTCTGCATGACATTCAGTCGGATGTTCAGATCAGCTCTTATATTTTTTTCTAGATTCTTTAGATCACTCTTAAATTCTGCTTTCACTTGTCCTAACTCCTGTTTAAGTTCCTCTTGTGACTTCGAGATTGCTCGTAATTCAGCCAATATTTGCTCCATATTTCTTATTTATCACGTAAAACAACTTAAGTTCACTTTGCACCAAACAAGAACTAGTTGAACACTATCACAATCGTGGAATCACATATTTCGTTTTTGCAAACTAGTTGCGATGATAATGTAAAATATTTCACATTATAATCTTTGAGACAGCGTACTGAGTCTCATAAAATCTTTTACGACCGCCTACCTATTCTCGTAGCACTTCTCGCAACTTCTTGAGAATCGCAGGGGACCAACTTCCTTACTTGGATTTTTACCTTTCAGGCTTAAACTACATACGCCAACTCATGAAAAATGTCAAAAACAAGTCTGGTGTTAGTAAATTCAGATTTTTATTAATTTTTACATGCAAACATGCTTGAAATTTGTTAGAAAACAATCCGATTAACATGCATCGCATAAACTTACAACCACCGCTTCCATTAAGCTAAGCCACAGAATATCTCCACCCTCCTATTCCTCTATTTTATACAATGTGATTGCCAATATCACTTTTCTGTATCTTGCTGTCAAAGTTATAATTTGTACAGCGTGATTGGCATTGTAGTTTTTTACACATTGCTGGCAAAGTTGTAATTTGTACAGCGTGATTATTTTTATATACAACATTTTCAACTAGAGAACTTATGATCTGTCATACTACCGCCACCCGGGAACAAACAATGCAGTGACGCGGTACCATCTCTGCTTCAAACGCCGTACCCTTTTGTGAATGAAGACAGTGGATCTTTGAAATTAATAGGATTTAACCATTAAATTGTGCAACGTGGAAGTGCGAAATTTTCTAAATTTCACATAAGTAATTTTTTGTTCCTAAAAGAATGAAGTATCACAGAATAGTGACAACGATTGTGAAATAATTAGCACCGTTTGCATTTCCAAAAAATCCTATTTATCGAAGAAAAAGGTACCTTATGCAAACATTCCCATTTCCCTTCGACTAGGCATTTCACAGACTATTTCCATATTTACTTGATACTCACTCTCCACACAAAATTCATGTTTGAGACCCTCCAACCTAACTACGAAAGCATTCAGAGAAGTTAGTAAAAGAAAGCTACACAATAGGTCACCACATGTTAACACAGATTCGTAAAAACCCTTCACACTCCACACATATGACCTAGATGGCAACATGCAGTCTGTTTGATTTGATTTGATTTGATGTTTTAAGTCCACTTTATGCACAGTAAGGCTAATCGGGACTGGACCTACAGTTTAAAGTGGGATCCGAACCACTTGTGCTTCCACCGGGTATCGAACCCGGGACCCCTTGATTACAAGGCGACAACGCTACCACTGCGCCATCGGGGAGGCTTAACATGCAGTCTGTAACTAAGTCAGTAAAACAAATGGCTCATGGCAATAAAAGTATTATACCAAGTATATGGAAACATGCAAAAAGTAATTGCTAAAACACTAAAGTATGTGTTAACAGATAAATAGATATCAAACCATGTAATTAATGCACGTGTAGCATGATGGAATCACAAACAAAATGAACTACGGCCAATTATTACTACTCAAATGATAATGGGTTTAACACTTTCGTAAAATTTAAACTGGAATTATGTCAGATGCATGAAGTTTCCACATTTAAAAAAGCTCCAAATCTATTAATAAGAGTTACTGGAAAATGTGTGCGCTAGTATAAACATTTTTCAAAAAATAAATATGTTTGAGGAAGATGGACTAGCCAAGCTATACCAGTCACAAGAATAAACTTCAAAAGATTTGACGTGCAAAAAGGGTACAAGTCAATTTTGAACAGAGATGATAATGCATACTTTGTAAAAAATATATGGTATGGGTACCTTGCCGTAACACCATGCTGTTCCATCTTCAGGACATCCAAGGAGTTCCAATGAAGAATTATTTGTATCTTCATTGTCCATAGGTATGAGAAGAATATTGACGGCTGAAAAAAAGTAATTACACTTGTTAAACAAGATTTGGAATAAACAATTTAATGTATACATGATAAAAAAAAATCCAAATATAAGAATTTGAAGTGCTCAATTCTAAAATTGTTAACCGAGAAATACAAAATGAAAACAGAATATTTGAAAGTTGAACAACAGTATAAATGCTTAGCTATTAATTCTTAAATGTAGTCTGATATTCACATGCTATGAAAGAATACTTGTTAATTTTATGATAATGAGAAATAAATGCAATTACTTTATAAATAAGAGTAGGATTTGTCGCGGGTTAATCGAACTATTGAAATTGTACACAAAAAAGCAATAGTGGACACCAAATGTCTTCAAATTACTAGGAAATCGTTTTATTCGTAATGTAGCTAATCTGAAAGCAATTCAATTTAATGAATAACACGTAGTTACAATAATGTAGCCACACGTTCTATTTACTATTACCAGTAAAGCATGAGAAGCAAATTTACCTACACAAAGAACTTGCCAACAGAACATGAGGGCTAATTCAACACTCTGAACACTTACACTGGGAGGAGATATGTTGTTGAACGTTTGCCACTAGAAGTTGTTCCGTTGTCAGGAGATATGATGGTCCAGCAATGACATCTGGAGGGTGTGAAATTCTTGGACAGCCACTATACCCACAGCTCCATCACCTACATGATAAGTCTACAATCAGTAATCGTTCTGAATCTTATTTTTCATAAATATAAGATCACATTTCCTACAACAATGGATAAAAATTCTCCAACGCTATCAGGAAGCAACCAAAGATGAAATTCATTAAACATTTGGAACTTTTAATCAACACATTGCTAAAGTTTCATAATCACAAAGCAAAGAAAACTTACGATGGAAGAGAAGTTGAACTCCAGACTTTGTACCAAGATGCAAGTCTAGTCAGCCTTCAAGACCATGGTAGACCAGAGTAATTCCTAGAACACCCAGTAGAAATTCCCAGGAAGATCTTCAATCACTGCTATCAAGGGTCAATGCCTCATTATATACAAAGTTAAATTACAATTAGTAGAAGCATGTATAAATTCCTACTTTACATTACTGTTTTGCCTCTTAATCATCCCAATAAGTGTGAATGAGAATTATGACAAATATCCATCACATGGCCAGGAATTGAACCCAGACTCTTTGGTGATGTCTTTCTGCAATTTTCTACTAACTTTAAAATATCTTGCAGTATCTTAGTTTTCTTATGGACACCCCAGTTATTAAATGATCAAACAAGCAACTTTACCCAAAACTTACAACTATAATACACACACTAAATAGATAAATGCCACGAGCACCATACCTAACATTTGACATTTCTAGCCCTAAGTCACTAAAAGCCTTCCACGAAACTCTTGAAAAGTGGTAGATGTAATTTGAAACTTCCATCCACATGCTTCAACAGAATAGAGGACATCACTCAAAGTTATCCATTTCACCTGAAATGAAAATTAGAATTGTTTAATATTCTTATAATAATGCACATTTATGATCATACTTTTGAAAAAAAAAAAATCTTCCACTATCCTGTCAAATTCAAATTCTAAAAAGAAAAATTACAGAATAGTTATTTTCATTTATTTTACGTAGCTTCACTAGCTGTTGCGTCAATCCCAATAATGAGGACGAATGATGAAATGGGTGATAGAAAAACTGACACACACATGCATTGACCAGATTTCAAACTTACCATTCTACCATGAAGGTCAGTGGCAGAGAAAGTTGTATTCGTATATATGCTTTGTTCCATGTTGATAGCTTTTTCTTTTTCTTAGTTTTGTTTTAAAAGAGTTTAAGTTCAATTTTGAACAACAAGCTAATATTATATACTCTATGAAGACGAGATAGATAAAATTACAAAACAAAGTTAGCATTGTACAAGGGTTAAAAAAAAAGTGCAATACTAAAGCTCTACTGAAGCAACATTTAAAAGGTCACAGTAGGTCAGGCGAACACATTCCATCACATACTAATTTATTATATATACAAATTGCTGAAGCTTTAGCTATGAATAAAACAGCAACTCTAAATGAAAAGTATAAAAATTTCAACTTATTACCAAATAAATGTGACAAATTCTGTCCGATTATCACAGACATGCTATGAAAAGACACTAGATAATTTCAATATTTAAATTTAATTTGTTCATATACTCGTATAAGTGAATAGAATTTATTGAATCCTCAAACTATGAAGTATAAACGGTAAAAATTTACTATTCCACAAACACATTAACTTCTTTGTTTATCATTTTTAACATTCGTACTTACCTATCTGCTTCGCGGAACATTCTTTAAGGTGTATTGACGTTTTTTTCATGAAAGTAATTTCAATTTTTCACATTACAAGTACTTCTTTATTTTAGTTATTTCGCTTGTGTAAGATAATATGGCACGTACACCTTCGTAGATCATCTCTCGACGTGCTTGTGTTTTGTCGATTTTCATTGGGTATGCAGTGTTTCCAACCTTCTTAACCCTAAAAAGGCAAACATAGTTAAAATGCTTTGAAACATTGACGATAGCCCCAAGACACATTACGTAAGGTTAGGTTAGGCACACAGTTAAAATTCATGTAACTAGTTAGGTTAGGTTTAGTTAGGATAGGCAAACAGTTAAAATTCGTTTAACTATGTTTGCCTAACCTAACCTTACGTAATGTTTCTTGGGGCTTTGTGAATGGTTCAACGGATTTTAACTATGTATTTTTGGTTTGAAACACAGAAGGTTGGAAACACTGCATACCCAATGAACACCAACAAAACAAAAGCACGACGTGCGATAATCTACGAAGGTGTACACGCCCAAGGCTATTGTGCGTCAGATAATACATTTTCAACAAAAAACATGAATTTCCGCTATGATACATTCCCACATTACAGAAAACACCTTCCAGGTGTTAGACAATGCTACAGGAACTTATTACCATAAGTAGTTTCTTCTGTAAAAATGAAGAAATTTGTTTGTGTGATAGTAAATATTTACCGTATAAACAAACAAAAATAAAAAAAGGTAATAATTGGCATTTAATATATTTTAAATTATAGTTTTATACAAAATTTTGAAAGCAATGCAATTCAATAATCCACAAGTTCTGTTTACTATTAGCAATAAAAGATGAGAAGCAAATCTACCTACACAAAACTTGACAATTGAACAGAAGGGCCAACTCAATTATCAGAACACCTACACTGGAAGATTCGCCACTAGTAGTTATCCTGGTGTCAGGAAATGTAGTGGTCCTGCGATGGCATTCAGAGGGTGTGAAATTATTTGGCAGTTACTATATCCACTGCTCCATTAGCTACAAGATGTTAAGCCCCCAATCAATAATCATACATAATATCCACATCACATTTTTCATAAATTTAAGATCCATCTCCCACCAATGCTCATATCAGAGGGCAATCATTATTTTTAAAGACTATTGAACACCAGGCTAAGTTTGCAGATACAGAGTAAGGTCACTAAATGCTTTTGTTGTAAGTTGAGGTAGGTCCAGTTGTGGGCTTCTAACATTAACATAATGTTCCTAAATCATATATCTGGTCTCATGCATGATACCCCCTCCGAACCTCATGTGAAAATCCCCAACAATATTTCAGTAAAGTAAGAATAGCTACTCACTGGAAAGCACATAAGCTAGCATAAACTATGTTTCAAATCAATTTCTCTAGTAAGTAATATGTAGTGCAGCTATCACTTCCAGCAGTGGCGTGCCCAAAGGGTGGGGGTTATAACCCCCCACTTTGCCTCAATACTCCTAAAAAAAAAAGAACATCAAAGGTAGGAAAAGATGGGGAAATGAGGGCTGACTACCAGAAAAATTGTACATAACCCCTCCCTTTCGAAAATCCTGGGCACGCCACTGACTTCCAGTAATCTAAAACACTTGCAAAATTCATTATACATTCAGAACTGTAAGTAAACAGATTGCTAGTTTCATAATTGCATAAAGCAAAGAAAACTTACAGTGGAAGATATGTTGAACTCCATAACTTCGCACGAAGATGCAAGTCCTGCTATCCTTCAAGACTGAGTTACACCTGAATACCTCCCAGAACATCGAGGAGATATTCAAACATCACTATCAAAGGTCAACAATCCATTACCTGCAAAGTGGGCTAAGAAAATTATTTATTGGATTTTTATTTTTATGATTAATAAGTAGAACCCATTTATTAGTAGAAGCATATATAAATTCCTATTTTACATTACTTTTCTAAGCAGTAGCGTACGCAGGATTTTATCAAGGGGGGGGGGGTTATTTCTAAAACTCTCCAAATTCACATTACCATTGTTTTTTATACTTTAATTAAATAATACTAATTAATTAATAATACTTATAATTAATTAATTAGCTAAATTACTACTAATACCACTACTACTATTAAGTAGTAGAGATCTACATAAATATAGTATCTACAAAAGCAATAGAACAGTATCACTTTCTAGTCATTCGATTTTTATCAAATTCTGGGAGCATTTTTTTGTTTCTTTGTTACAAAATAATTGTCTGCTCAACGAAGTGAAATATTTTAAGTGTGAAGAAAAACAAGAAAATATATTAATAAATTAAAATAATCAAAGTATGGAACTCATCCAAGGAGCTGCGGTGTCTGGTCGGTAGAACATCTGACAACCACGTGGGAGATCCAGGTTCAATTCCCGGAATTGGTTGGAGCTTCTTCCCCGCATAAATGTTCCCGATAATTCACATCTGGATTGTCTCTCTGTTCTTGCCAACAAAACATTTTACAATAGTTAAGCTTATTGTTGTTTGAATAATTGTCTAGTCAACAAGGTGAGACATTTTAGAGACATATTCAAACATGCTGCAGTAAACAACGGGAAGCGGACTGGTGACTGTTCTTGTCCGCCTAGCCTTTGTCTATACATTAGCCGCTTACAACGAACTAAGAACTTTCTTTAGTTAATTCTCATTGTTCACACAAAAAAATACATGTTCATTGAACACTGGCGTACATAGAGGGGTGGCTGATGGGGTTACAGCCCCTACCGAAATTTTGAGAAAATCAGAATTTTCAAATAAAAATCCGTTAAGAACTTTAAAAAATAAAAATGTGTAAATGAAAAATCTGTCTTAAAGTGAGTCCCGATTACCATTTGTCTTTGAATACAATTTTAATAGACTGAAAAACTCCAAAAATACGAAATATTTTATGCATCCTGCCCTCCAAAACTGTCATGTGCTATCCACATTTACGATTTCAGCCCATCCCGAAAAAAAAAATCCTGCGTACGCCAGTGTATTGAACAATGTTGAAACTGAGATACAAAACAAGTTTTCTCTTTTTTAAATCATAGTTGCCCTCATATTTTATTTTCAAGAATACTTGTTAATTTTCAAGGTTTTCTCTCTGAAAGACGCATGTGTTTGGAATGCTGTTATTTTCTCCGTGGTGCATGGAAACAATAATTCAAGTTATTATTTTTATTATTATTAGTAGTGGTAGTAGTAGTAATAGTATTGTCCCCCAGATCTTTGACTGTGGTAAATTGGCCATTTATTTTTTCTTCGGCATTTTTCACAACATTTCACAAGCTCAAGGGGGGGGGGGTTAAACCCCGTAACCCCCCCCCCTTGCGTACACCACTGTTTCTAAGTCACAATAAGCGTGAGTGAGAATTAGGATACATGCAAACATCCATTATGTGGCCAGGAACTGAACCCAGACACACTGGTGGTGTCTTTCTGCAATTTTCAAGTAAGTAAAAATATTTTCCAGTATCCTAAAGAGTTTTCTTATCCTCAAATGGTAACACAACTGTCAAAATGATCAAGCAAGCAAATTTACCCAAAACTGACAATATCATGATCACTATTCACTAATGCATTACACTCTAAATCGATAAATGTCATGACCACTATACCTAACATTTGACATTTCTAGTACCCCATACAGCACACACATATCCAAGAGACTTCTAATGGACGTCCTCTGGATATCCATATAAAATTCTGGATATTCATAGGATGTCCCGGAATGCCCAGTAGACATCCATCCATCCAGGGGACGTCTATAAGCTATCCAGGAAAGAAGTGTTTTGGACATTATGTGGATCATTTTTGGATGTGTTTGGGACATTCTGGGTATGTTTAGGATATTCTTGGATCATTTTTGAACATGTTTTGGACATCCTGTGGATCATTTTTGCATAACAGAGTTTGAGTGCTAACATACTTGACACCAGATACTATGACTGATTCTTTACACCGATATCAAAATATTTATTTCAAATTTGTGATAACACTTGGACGTAATACCACATATCCCATGAATATCCAGAATGAGACGTCCTATGGATATCCAGGATGGGAGATTCTCTGGATATCTCATTCTGGATATAGAGACCGGAACCCATAGGACATCTTATGGACATCCATAATGTCCAAGGATCTGAATTGGACATTGTGGACGTCCCTTGGAGATGTGTGCTGTATGGGACCAAGCCACTTCCTCTAGCAACTCCTGAAAAGTTTTAGATATAGTTTGAACTTCCATCCATATACATTTTCAGCATGATGATGACATCTGCACATGGTTATCAAAATGTTTGAATGGAATTAGAACATCACTAGTAACAGTATCTGTGAGCACATTTAAAAACCAAAATTAAGCTATTATTCTATCAAATTCCATTTTAGAACAAAATCTTAGAATGGTTTTCTCTATCTTTACACAGCTTTTCTAGTTCTTGGGTTAATCATGACAATAAAGATGAATGATGTGAGCGGCATATCCATGTCTTAACCAGATTTCAAATTTACCATTCAACCATCGTGGCAAGCACCAGAGCAGTTGTGTACACACACACACATGGATATATATGCTTTCTTCCATCTTGATATACAAGGGTCGTTCAAGGTTGACCGGGACTTTTATTTCTGCAGAGGAAATAGGTAGCAGAAGAAACACCAAACTATGTCAGTTTTTCAAAGTATTCTCCGTGCGCGCCGAGGCACCGTTGCCATCGTTCTGGCAGCTCCCGAATTCCTTTGGCGTAGAAAGAACTTGGTTGTTGTCGTAGCCATTGGAGGACATCGCTCCACAGTGCTTCGTCTGTCGTGAATTTCTTCCCTCCCAGATGGTCTTTAAGGGGTGCAAACAAATGATAATCACTGGGGGCTAAATCCAGACTGTAGGGGGGATGGGGCAGAACTTCCCAGTGCATGTCGGCCAGAGTTGTTGTTGTCACATTGGCCGTGTGAGGGCGGGCATTGTCATGGAGAAGAATGACATTTCCACACAACATCCCAGGTCTTTTCTTGCGAATGGCCTTTCGTACAGCACCACTCAACAATGTGGAGTAATACTGGGCATTAATCGTGCTCCCTTTGTCCAGAAAATCCACATGGATAATGCCCTTCATGTCCCAGAAGACACTAGCCATGATCTTTCTAGCGGACGGCTGCGTTTTGCTTTTCTTGGGGGGCGGGGAACCTTTATGCCGCCACTCCATGCTGCGTCTTTTGGCCTCTGGGGTTGAATTGTGCAACCATGTTTCATCACACGTGATGATGGATTGCAACAATTCATCACCTTCTGCTCGAAAGCGATTCAGAAGCTGTTCACAGACCATCCTGCGTGTCCACTTCTGATCGAATGTCAGCTGGCGGGGAACCCACCTTGCACTGATTTTGCGGAAGCGTAAGTGGTCGTGAATGATTGTCTCAACACTCCCGACACTGATATTCACCTCGGCAGCAATATCCCGCACTGTTACTCGCTGGTTCTCAAGAATCATTTGCTCAACACGTGCGATATTCACTGGTGTGACTGCAGTCGGGCGAATGTGTAAAAGGCGCTTCATTTGTCACCAGCTCCAGTCCTTCGCGAAACTGCTCACACCATTCGTACACTCTTGTCCGCGACATCGTTTGTTCACCATACTGTGCTTGCAATCGTCTGAAAATCTCAGCTGGTTTCACTTTCTCCTTCACGAGAAATTTGATTACACACCGCTGCTCCACAGCCACAGACACACTGCTTGCCGCCATGTTCGCTGCAACTGCTGCGCATGCGCGAAATACGTCATGCCAGGCGCTAGTTATTCGCGAAGGAATACGTCAGCCGCACGTTTCATCATGATCCGGCTATTCATCGATTTTTTACGTACGAAAATCCCAGTCAACCTTGAACGACCTTGTAGCTTACCCAAGTTATAGAATTATCAATGAGTGGGTAAGGTATCTTTACTTAAAATACACATCACCCACAGGATAGGGAAAGCCTGTTCAAAAAGACAGTTACAGTTCGTTATATCGGAGACACATTTGTTCATTTTTACACAAGAAACTACTTAAGGAAATGAGTTTTTCTAAGGTTTCTAACGTTCGCCAAGGTATTTTCTTTCATCGTGGAATCTATTTGACCGGGAAATCATGTATTTTGCAAGAGAAATATCTCACCGACGCACAGTTGCCATTGCTTTCCTACGTGAACCGGATGCTCCATACATTTGATGACACCTGTCAGTGTTTCCAACCCCCTTTTTTTTAACTATGCTTGCCTACCTAACCAAACCTAACCTTATTGGAAATGGTTAGTGGGGCTATCCGTGAATGGTTTGTGGGGCTATCCGTCAGCTACCTGTGCATAATATGAAATTTGCACACGTGACGAACACGATAGTAGGTATTTTTCAGTGAATAAGATTGGAAACACGGTAAAATTTCAGTATCGCCGAAACGTATTTCTTCAATTTTACAGGAGAAAGTACCTACCGAAAAGAGTTTCTGTATACTCTACGAAGATTTCGGAAGTGTTTTTTCCCCTCGCTGAATGAATTTTCGTGGAAAACCATCTATTTTTCAACATTAATGTCTCTCCGATGCACAAAACCTGTTCCATTGTAGTCCTTCTACTACGTGAACCATTTTGCGTGCACTTGATGACGTAACAACCAGTCAGTGTTTCCAAACACCAGGGGCGGCGCGTGCCTTTTCAGTCAGGCAGGGCACATTTTTCTTTTGGGTGGGGAGGGGGGCAGTTAGCCTCTATATTCCTCTTTAAGGTTTTTGAGGGGAGTTCCTTGATATGGAGTAAGTAAATTGTTCGAACAATTTGGAATAAAATTAACATTCTGATCAAGATATCTCTCCAAAGAGCATTAAATACTCACTACGTAGGAATACGAAAAATCAGCAACATATGGAACAAAAATACATGAATAAAAAAAACCCTCGAATACTGACGTCGCTTGCAGTAACTAAACTTTGGGTAGATACTGGAATGATTAGGAAAATGTTACACTGCAGTTTCTCTTCCATTGTCAATGAATTGAAAGGCGTAGATATTAAAGTTTCTACATGATTCAATGTCATATTCACCAAGTATCCACTAATATCAATGACTTAGTAGGAAGATGATGCAGCGTTAAGTTCAGTTACAACACTTTACATTGGCCATGTACCCCCAAAAAGTTCGTTTATACTTACGAAGATATTCTGCATATCAAGTTGCTGGAACAAAGACACAATTACACAAATAAATAAACACGCACAGTAACTATAAAATCTCGAAAAACTAATTATTTCATAAGCGACCAATACGCACAGACGGAACGCAACGCAAACTCACACACTAACTCAAATCCAAATCCGTATTACAATGGGAAGAAAAGAGGAAAGGAGGATCTTTTTGAAAATACGAGGGACTAGTTTGTGCAATAAAAAGTGTTGTCAACTTTTCAGGTCGCCGGAACAAGCGCGAAGAAAAGCATTTGAGGGTTTTTTTTTCTATCTTATTGCTGCAGGCTGGAAGAACGAATGAACTGCCTACCAAGCGTTGGAAACACTGAACGGTGAATGAGGCAAACATGAATGGGCAGGGCACCTCGTTTACTGCCCAGAGAAAGCTACGAATTTTGCGCTTTTCCATTGTGAGGGGACCGTCCCTTGCCTATGCTGTAAATGTTTGGATCAGTCAGTGACGTCACGTCACCAGGGCAGAGCCGAAATTGGACTCTCTCCAACAGGACGGAGAAATATATTAACCTCGCACAGGGTGCATGCCCTGTAAGTCTGGTTGCAGCAACGTAGGGGTTGAGGGAAAAAACAAAAAAAATATTTACGCGTATATACCGATCGTCTCTTCAGATGAACTTTTTATGTTAAAATTGTTGTGGGGCAGTGCCCTAGTTGCCCTTTATGTAGCATCGCCACTGCCAAACACACTGTTTTCCTACTGTGTAACAGTAGTATAACGTAAATGAACGTGCATGTAACTGTGGGGCTATTTATGAATGGTTCGTGGGGCTATTTATGAATGTTTTTAACAATTTTAACTATGTTTGCCTAACCTAACCGAACCTAACCTTGCCGTGCATGGTTCGTGGGGTTTTCGAAACTGGAAAAAAATATGAAATCAGTAACACGAAAGTAGGTATTTTTCGATGAAGAAGGTTGCAACACTGCATAACCACTGATCATCGACAACGCTAGTCAAGATTTCTCCGCCACATTGCATGTAACGCTCACAAAAACGAACAAACAAGAATTACTCGATATGTCGAAAATTGAGATTATTTGCGTGAAAAAAACGAAATGGCACCTTTAAGAATCCTTAGGAATGCAGAATACGTAAGTACCAATGTGAAAAAGAAGAAAAAAGAATTCCAGCCGTTTCGGGGATCCTTAACATTTAATTAGTTTTTTTACGCAAATAATCTCAATTTTTGACATATCGAGTAATTCTTGTTTGTTGGTTTTAGCTTGCGTTACACGCAATATGGCGGAGAAATCTTGACTAGCGTTGGCCATGATCAGTGGTTATGCAGTGTTGCAACCTCCTTCATCGAAAAATACCTACTTTCGTGTTACTGATTTCGTATTTTTTTCAGGTTCGAAAACCCCACGAACCATGCACAGATAGCCCCACAAACCATTCATAAATAGCCCCACGAACCATGCACGGCAAGGTTAGGTTCAGTTAGGTTAGGCAAACAGTTAAAATTGTAATCTTCAAAATTGTCATGTTCTTGGAAATAACGGCGTGGTTGGAAACACTGACCGGGGGTTACATCATCGAACGCACACAACATTTAATTCACGTAGTGGAAGGACATAGAGGCAACAGCTTTCGTGCATTGGAGACACATTAATAAATACATGATTTACCGGCGAAATAAATTAACCGATGGGAAAAAAACACTTCCACGACCTTTCAAAAGTGTATGGAAAGTCAGTTCGGTAAATACTTTCTCCTGTAAAATTGAAGAAATACGTTTTGCGGATACGAAAATTTTACCGGGCCTAGAAAATGACAGACTTGAGTGGAGATTGAAAAGCACCTGTCAAAACAGCCCTCGGATGGTTCCACTTTTCTATCGTTAACGTTTACTAGAAACTGGCTATATCTAATAAAGAAAAACAAGCAAACAAAATTTCTTTAAAAAGCGACAAATGGATACTTACAGCTCCTCACCCTTTATTCTTGGGTTGTCTTGTTCAATATAAATGACTAATTTAGTTTTGGCTCACACGTGCTACAAAGTTCAAACTTCAGTAGTTCACGGTTGACAGTCAGCTGTTGCCCGCGGCCAGACTGCCCGGGGCCAACTACGTCACGTGCAGGGTTGCCAAATGCCAGCGTACAAACGCGCTTGATTCCAGCTTAAAAATCACCAAAAAGCACTATAGGCAAAGTGAAAAATCACAAGAAATTGCACTACATCACAAAAAAGCGAATGGGCCTGGTCATAGCAAACCCCTGTTGCGTCCACACGTTTCCGAACGTGCTGCTATTACATTAAATTGCAAGTTTAATATCATCTTGAACTCATAAATGATGTCTGAACATGATAGTTGAATAATCAGTGCTGTAAGAGTAAGACTTTTGGAAAGACGATCGTCAACAACAGAAAATATATCGGAACTCAAAAAAGCATTAAAATTTGCACAGCACTTTTTTATGTGACTTGCAATTTTCACAATTTCCACTCATTTTTCTAAAAGCAATTTTAAAAACTACGCCCTAAGAAAATGACCCCTGCAATTTTTCGCATTTTTCTGCGTTCAGTTTAAGCGGAAAACCAGACTTCCAAAGTTGCGAGGCTAGCGTTGCGTTGCGCTGAAAAACACGCCCCGCCATGTTAATACGTCACTACTCATAGAGCTCGTTTGTCGTCTGCTTCGAGCGTCCAGTTTACTGGGGGTAGCCCACGGAGAGCCAACGTGTACATCAGTTTTACAAATCTGTGTAGAGTTAAATAATGGAAGAAGGAACGATAATGGAAGGGAAAGCTATGCTATATAATGGCCATTCGTCTATTAAATATGCTTTCCGGCGCAGGTGTGTGCAAAGGAGATAATTCTACTTACTGATTGGTTGGCCGATCCTGCAGAACTGAAGACAACCAAGATAAGCAAAGGCTGGGGCGAGTGCAAAGAACAGCTGGAAGAGTTTGGATTTCCATGCTCCAGGGAATAATCCTCTACGTCTACAGTAAATTATAATTACATTCAATCAGACGACAGTAAACTATAATTACATTCAATCAGACGAGATTGTAATAGAAACTACAACTGGGCCTCCCCCATGGTGCAGTGGTAGCGTCATTGCCTTGTAATCAAGGGGTCCCGGGTTCGATACCCGGAGGAGGCACAAGTGGTTCGGATCCCACTTTAAACTGTAGGTCCAGTCCCGATTAGCCTTACTGTGCATAAAGTGGACTTAAAACACCAACTCAAGAAACTACAACTGACCCTTATGGAGGGTGATATTTATAAGGGAGCGCGATGGAAATGCAAAACATGAAAGAATAAAACAAACATGTTAATTAATTTCCGGGTGAAATTTTTAGATTTCAGCACCGTATTAAGAAATCTAAATGTACGGTTCACTTCATAATTATTACAATGAAAATGTTTTTCGGCACAGTTGTTTATATTATTAAAGTTAAATTACAATTTATGCTCGAACTTAAGAGGCTAATTGAGACTGGACCTACAGCAGGGGCGTCACCAGAAAATTTTGACTGGGTGGAAGCCAAATACTTAGGGTGACCATACGTCCCGTTTTGACCGGGACAGTCCCGTTTCAGAGGCGTGTCCCGGTCGTCTCGTCGATATTATCTAAAAAACACGATTTCTCCCGTTTTATAAAAGTCTAGGAGTTAGCTTGAAAACCAAGTCTAAATTCTGCTAAAAAAAAATGTAAATTGCTTTTTCAAAGACGCGTCACGGCAATTCTGTAGCAAACAGCTGGACTGCGTTTGAAGCACTTCATAATCCAAATGATCTATTAGCAGGGGCGGCGCCAGTGGGTACTTGCTCACCTCTTATTTTTTTCTTAATTTTCTTCCGCACCCCCTTCAGAACCCCCTACGTTCACTGAAAACTCTAAACCTTAGAGTGTCATAATTTGTCATGTCATACTGAGTGCCGAATGTTAGGTACTGAAGTAGGACCGTTATTATTTTATGCAACAGGTAAGCACTGAAAGAGATGCCGATATACATATTTTTCTGTACTGGCGGTAAGATCAGCGGCCGTTTTCTTTCTATCATCAGCAATGTTGTTATGATATTTTTCCTCTGTTTCTTCAAGTGGTCTGTTTGTGGTTTTCGATAATTGCCTATAGCTTAATGAGAGTTATGTTTTTTTCTTTTTTTGTTTTGCATTGTTGATAAACGGTTTATTTTACGCCTACTTGTTCTTCCTCACACTGGAGCAAAAATTTCAGCTGCTTTCAAGGTATCACCAAGTCGTGCTCGGGAAATTATTTAATGGGAGTTGTAACGTGAAGGTAGTTTTCTTGTTAATACGTTCTATGTATTTGTTCCACGCAATGGCCGCGATTAGAAGGGATGAAAGGGGGGGGGGCAGTTGCCCCGTTCACTTTTTACCACTTTTGATCCCGTACTATCCTAAACCTTATCTACCAAGGGAAAGTAAACTGCCCCTCCCCCCCACCCAGTTTTGGAACCCAATCGCCCGTACTGGTTTCACGTAACATGTCTAGTAAGCGTACCACTTCAGGCTTTTTCAAAAGCTGTTAGGAAGAGGCCCAATGTTCAAGAATAAATTTTACAGTTCGTTGTTGGGGATAGTGTGAGAGAAGGGATTTTAACGAAGACGAAGTTGCTGTGCACTTCGCGCTTTGTCCTGAAGTGGCAGACGGAAGGTACATATTATGTATTATACTACATGTATTTTGTACCTCCATTTGTTACATTGGAAAGGTTCAAAAATTGTGTTTTTAAAGGCAAAAATAATTTAATTTTGTATTTCACTACATAGTTCAGTAAGACTGCAAGGTGTATCTCAATGTTTACTCCACTTTCTTGGAGTATAAATGAGACTTAATACATATCAACGTGGACATCCAGGGGGAGGGTAAGAGGGACACAGCCTCCCTGGAAAATGAATGTCTATCTAAAGTTATATTTTTTCGCACAAATAATTTCATTTCAGTCAGTAATTTATGTTAATCAGGGTTGCGGTTTCTCCCTGCTTTTTGCTATATTTGCCTCCGCACTATGCTAAACCTTATGTACCAAGGGGAATTAAACTATTAGCGTCGAGAACATGGGCGTTCGCAGGGGCAAGGAAGGTATTTTTTTCCAGGGGGGGCAAACAAGTCACATTTTCCCCCAAAAGTGTGTTGTTCCCTAAAAAAAACATTGCTTAAATTTGAATATATGGTGTTCATGCAATAATTAACACATATTATTGTGGCTAAAATGAAATTTTATGTGTGAAATACATCATTTTTGGTAGACTTTCATTTTCCAAGGGGGTGGCACGGCCCCCTTGCCCCCCCTTCCGGACGCCCATGGTCGAGAATGTTCGAACAGACAGCAGTTTACTGTTTAAGCTACCTCGCGTCCCGAGTTGTATTGTTTTGTATGAGTTCCGTTATTTGTAGAGCAACGAATAAGCTTGATCAAGAAGCATATATAATATGTAGTTTCAATAGTGAACTTACACTAGAATTTAAATTCCTGCATCTTAACACAAACATCAAATTTGTCTCATCAAACAGACTCTTGAGAAAAAGTGGGAATATAATCAAAGTGTCCATCAGCTATTCATTGATTTCAAAAAGGCATATGATTCAGTCAAAAGAGATAAATTATATAATATATTAGTCGAGTTTGGAATACCTAAGAAGCTTGTTAATATGATAAAAGTATGTACCAGTGAAACAGAAAGTAAAATTCGTGTGGGTATTAATGTGTCTAACAAATTTACAATTCATGATGGGTTAAAACAAGGAGATGCATTATCTCCATTGCTCTTTAATTTTGAAACTAACGAAGGACTAAAATCAAACGGTGTGACTCAGTTGTTAGCATATGCAGATGATGTAGATTTATTAGGGGATGATATAAATACAATTAAGAATAATGATAAAATATTTTTCAAAGCAGCTAAAGAGATAGGTTTGGAAGTTAACAAAGATAAAACTAAATATATGCTTACAGGCCGAAACCAAGTGTTAGGTAATAATCAAAATCTAATTATTGATAACAACTCGTTTGAACCAGTTTCCAAATTCAAGTACGGGAGGCGGGGGCTAGTTGCAACAGGGGTAGGTTGCAGCACTGTTAATATCTCCTCAACGTGAAGAGTTAAGAGAATGAACTTGCACTTCGCGCATGCGCATTTTGTGGAGGAAGAAACGTTCTAGATTGTTGGTGTACGCGAGCTGATAACAGTTACAGGAAAGAGGAATTGTTGTTTTCAGACCAGGTGAATAAAATTTGAAGAATTTATTTTGAAGTGACTGGCGACTAGGACAAATAACTGTCGTTGACTATGTTGCTATTAATGATACACATGTACTTTCACCTGTAAAAGAATAACAGCCATGTTTACAATGAGATTCATGTTGAAGACATTTTCGTCCTTCTGTTAAGTAAAGTGGGTGAGGGGTAAGTTGCAACAGGCATATGAAGATGATGGAAGGGAGTGGGTACAGTGTATAGAGTTGGCACATTTCAAGAAATGTGCGAAAGAAGATGCGTTTTATGTCTGTCATCATTGTTTCTCAGATTAAAGAAAGTGTTGTTTTTTGTTTGTTTGTATATTCCTTTATCTACATTTGTAAACCTCAAATATGCTGAATTTAGGTCTAGGCCTACTTGAAGTTTAAAATATTGTTACAATGTCAGCATATGTTGAACAGTTTCTAACAAAATATTCATATCGTTTTTTGTATCATTTGTTAAATAAATTAAGATATACGTTCTTACTTTCATTTATGTTTCCATGTGTTCCACTGTTGTAACTTGCCCCGCATACGGGACAAATTGCAACAAAAGTTAGGTGTTTGGAAATTTTAAATTTCCAAAAAAAGTACATGAGTGTCGAGGTTCTCAAATTTTCTGTGCAAGTGGAATGTATCCCGCCTCTCAACTACAAAGCTTCGTGGACGTATGTTGAAAAGCAAAAATTATACAATTTTTTGAAGTTGAAAATTTTAAAAGTGTTTCAACTAGCCCCCGCCTCCCCTACTTAGGAGTAATACTAACAAATGAAAATTATATTAGAGAGGAAATAAAAACCAGGCTTAATTCAGGAAATGCATGTCACTTTTGTCTTCTCGTTTAATATCTAAGAAACTAAAAGTTAAAATATACAAAACAGTAATTTTACCTGTATTATTATATGGATGCGAAACTTGGCCTTCCTACGCCAAGACGAAGATGGAGGGATAACATTAGGATGGACCTAAAGGAAATCGGTAGCGATGGAAAAGAGTATAGGCTATAGATCTTGCTCAGGATAGGGACAGATGGAAGGCCTGTGTTCCTGCAGCCATGAACCTTCGGGTTTAAGAAGGCTAGAGAGTTAGTTAGTTAGTTATCTTAACACAAACAAGAGACAAATCTCGCGTTCTGTGTCAGATATGTGTTTCTTATGAACAGTTGGTGAAGCATAAAGTTGATCTGAAGAACAATCGTTCCTCTAATAAATACTTCTGGCACTACTCAACTTCAGCGTAGGAATAACATCAAAGGGTGATCAGAAAGAACCAGAAAAACTATGTAAGTCATACCGGGTTTATAATAATTAATACATTTTGACAACAGCACGTCATGGTTCATTTATTGTATATGATGTATAATTTATGTGACCCATACTTTAAACAACTAACTAACTAACAGCCTTCTTAAACCCGAAGGTTCATGGCTGCAGCAACACAGGCCTTCCATCTTTCCCTATCTTGAGCAAGTTCTATATACTCTTTTCCATCCCTACAGATTTCCCTTAGGTCCATCTCAACGTTGTCCCTCCATCTTCGTCTTGGCCTTCCTACTGGTCTTTTACCATCAGGTTTCCCAACAAGAATCCTGTAAACTCCTCTTTCCTCTCCCATTCGTGCCACATGGCCTGCCCACCTAAGTCTTCTTGATTTAATTATTCTAACAATATCTGGACATGAATACAAATTATGTAGTTCTAAATTATGTAACCTTCTCCATTCACCTGTCTCCTCATCCCTTTTAGGTCCAAATATTTTCCTAAGGATCTTATTTTCAAATACTCTCAATTTATGTTCCTCTTTCAATGTAAGGGACCAAGTTTCACATCCATATAATACTACAGGCAAAATTACTGTTTTGTATATTTTAACTTTTAGTTTCTTAGATATTAAACGAGAAGACAAAAGTTTATGAAGAGAGAAGTAACATGCATTTCCTGAATTAAGCCTACTTTTTATTTCCTCTTTAATATAATTTTCATTTGTTAATATTACTCCTAAGAATTTGAATTTGGAAACTGGTTCAAACGAGTTGTTATCAATAATTAGATTTTGATTATTACCTAACACTTGGTTTCGGCCTGTAAGCATATATTTAGTTTTCTCTTTATTAACTTCCAAACCTATCTCTTTAGCAGTTTTGAAAAATATTTTAGCATTATTCTTAATTGTATTCACATCATCCCCCAGTAAGTCTACATCATCTGCATATGCTAACAACTGAGTCACACCATTTAATTTTAGTCCTTCTTTAGTTTCTTTTACCTTCCTTACAGCATATTCGAAGGCAAAATTAAAGAGCAATGGAGATAATGCATCTCCTTGTTTTAACCCATCATGAATTGTAAATTTGTCAGACATATTAATACCCACACGAATTTTACTTCCTGTTTCACTGGTGCATATTTTTATCATACTAACAAGCTTCTTAGGTATTCCAAACTCTACTAATATATTATATAATTTATCTCTTTTGACCGAATCATATGCTTTTTTGAAATCAATGAATAGCTGATGGACATTTTGATTATATTCCCACTTTTTTTTCAAGCGTCTGTCTGATGTGAAAAATTTGATCTGTAGTTGATCTGTTACGTTTAAATCCACATTGATAATCACCTATAATTTCATTAGCATATGGGATTAGTCTTGTTAAAATAATGTTAGATAATATTTTATATGTTGTTGAGAGTAGAGAAATTCCACGATAATTATTGCAGTTCATTTTATCCCTTTTTTAAACACAGGAACAATTATGGATTCTTTCCACTGTTGAGGGATTTCTTCTTTATTCCATATTAAACAAATTAATTTATGAATTTGACATATTAATGAATTTCCACCATATTTAATTAACTCAGCTGGTATTAAATCAATGCCAGGTGCTTTGTTATTCTTTAGCCTTTTAATAGCATCTTTAACTTCAGTCAAGTTAGGTTCTGGAACTAAAGGTTCTGCTGTGTGTACTTCATTTACTTCTGATTTATCTCCTACATGGACATTTGAAAGGTCATTAAAGTAGTTCTTCCATCTATTTAGAATATCGCTTGGGTGAGCTAGAAAATCACCGTCTTTATCTTTTATCAAGTTTACTTTAGGTTGCCACCCCTTTCTAAACTCATTTACACCTTTATATAAATCTCTGATATTTTTATTTTTGCTGTTTGTTTCAATTTCGTTAATTTTGCTTTTCAAGTAATCTCTTTTTTTACTTCTAAACGTGCGGTTAACTTCTCGCTTTATTCTATTATAATTGTTTAGTTTTGTATCATCAGAGTTATTTAACCACCTAAGTCTAGCCTGATTTCTTATTTCTATTAGATTATGACATTCATTATCACACCATGGCTTACTTTTTCTCGGTTTATGGTATCCTATACTTTCTTTAGCTGCTGCTTCTATTGCATTACGTATGTGCTCCCAATTCTTATTTACGTCTGTTTCATTTATATTTTCATCATCATTTAAATCCTGCAAAACATCAAATCTATTTGACAGTTTAATTTGGTAATCTTTCTTAATTCTTTCATCAGTAAACTTTCCTGTATCAAATTTTAGAACTTTTAGATTTTGTTGCTTATGATTTATCACTGAGAGTCTTTCTCTTAATTTAGCAATTACTAAATAATGGTCACTGGCACAGTCAGCACCTCTATGTGTACGAACGTCAATTATACTAGTATGCCTTCTCTTATCAATGAGAATATGATCTATCTGATTATGTATACCTTAATATTAATTTTATAATTAGTCCTAACCGAACCGAATCTCCTTCGGGTGTCCCGTTTTTGGGTCAAATTATTGTGGTTGCCCAACAAATACTGATAAACTAGGGTGGGCAGATGTAAAGTTTAAGCGTTTCATAAACACACATTCTCTCGCTCTCCCGAATTCCTTTATATTTCTTTCGTTTTTTGCTTATTTATCCTTTTCCACAATTTTCCTATGCTTGCATTAACCCCCTCCTCTTCTTTCGCTTTCACACACATGGACGAGTGGGTCAAATCTCCCGATCAAAATTCTCTCTATCCACTCCAATCTAGAAAAAGTATAGCGAAGGGACTCTATGTGTGGTCACCTTTGTGAAGCCTCTTGGCTATCTTACCTGTGTCAATCTTGATGTCACCTTCCTATTTCTCTCATTAAGTGTCCCTGCCCTTTTATATCTCCATGTCCATGCCTTTCGACTGCTTTCTGCAGTGGATATTTTATAATCATCCCTTTAAATTAAGAAGGGATTTAACATAGCCTATACACTTTATTAAGCGAACGAAGCAGAACAATTTATCTTCTTCATAACGCTTTGAAACTCTTTGAAACAGTTTCAATTACTCACAGAAGCGAAATAAGTCATCCATTATTACCCAAAACGCTAGGTCATGAATCGAAGATGTTCTTATATATTGGTTTGGTTTCTCTTAATACTTTTATTATCATATCATGTATGATTTTGTATTCCCACCTCTGAAAACCTGCACCTTCGCCGTAGATCGGTATTGCTACTTCTATAGCCACGGGAGTGTTAACTTGACAACAAGCATTTTGTTTCAAGTTTTAAATAAGGAATAAAATGAATTATATAGAAATATGTATTATCAGTCACCATATATTGCTACGATTTTCGTTATCTTACTCTGTGAACTAATGCAAATCAAAAGACAGCGAAACATCTTATAGGATGATAATTTGTTAGCCTTTCTAGAGTGCGCGTCAAATCTCCTGCATATGGCGATAGCCGATAGCAGCGCACTGCAGCGGTGCCATGTCGAAATCTCACACGGAAAAGAGACAGCGTGGTTGAGCGAAACGCCTTGTCAAGGAGAGCACGGCAACGCCGCACGTCTGTGATTCGCTGGTGCTGTTCAGCCGTTCAAGGCCATATGCAGGAGATTTGACGCACACTCTAGTATCGACAATATTAATTCGGAAAATATGCACGGAGTCAAGACAATAATAATATTTTTATTGTGGCATTCATATCTTTCTAAACATTTATTAATACTTATTGAATTTGTTCGGGTGGGCAGAAGAATTTTTGGGAATGCAGTTGCCCACCTGCCCCTGATCCTGACCCTAGGGTAAAAATAAAAATTATTTTCGTATAGGAGTGCAAGTTTGACACAACACTCAGCCTTTTGTTTGTGTGTGTATATGTGTGTGTGTGTGTGTGTGTGTTGTGTGTGTGTGTATGTGACCTTATTGAAATTGTAAACCTTTGTTATTGCATACTACGCTACACTAAAAGTGAAAGAAAGATTAATTTCGAAAATATGCTTTGGAATGGGATCGTTATTCCTAAATAGTTTCATGCCAGTGTTACTTGGACAATAATAAATAATATTTAAGAACATAAATTCTATTTTATTTTTGTTATTTAGTGTCACTTTTTTTCCACTTTTGGTTAATCGCGGCGATGAGGATAAATTATGAAATTGATGAACGGACACTCACGATGGACACCCATGCCAGGATTCGAACGCAGGACCCGGACGTCGTAGCGCGCTGTGCTAACCACTTCCTTTTTAACTTTCTTTGTTCACGTTTATAGATACATACGGTACATGAGAATTTATATCACAATCGTTGCACATTCAGTGCATAGTACGCTGTGAATTTATGTACGTGTACATGCGCAAATAAGAAAATACATTACATGGTCTTACATTCTGTCGTGTAGTAGCTACACTAAGTAATTTTGCATACTGTGACCTTACGTATGGTGTAGAAATACATACGTTCGTATTCTTGTAGTAAGGTTAAACGGAAGTCCTGATAGAATAGAATTGTCTTTATTAAGCAGGTGTGTTTCGACCTCATGAGCGGTTCTTACAACCAACCCTTGTCAGAGATACAATAAGCGAATACAAACAAAAAAAAATACATATTGATCATGATAATACAATAAAAATAATATAAACATTATACAGTACAACAATAATATCGGGTGTTCCATTTACAACGCAACCCGGAGTTGGGGATAGTACAACTTTTGAACCGGAAGTGGTACACATATAATCCTTATACCACATTGAAGCCTTGTTCATGCATATATTTTTAAACCGGGGAACAATGATTGGATTTTATTAGTGACCACGCAGTGTTGCCAGATGTAACGGGAAGTGTAAATGAAATTTTTTACAAAGCATGAAAAATGTCACATAACACACATGTACGGAAGTGGCGATTCCTCCATGTAGGAAGTGAGGAACTTCCTACAGTTTCATTTATACTTATTTCCAGTTTTCTACTTTTTAAGAGTTTAATGACTAACTAACTAACTCCCTAGCCTTCTTAAACCCGAAGGTTCATGGCTGCAGCAACACAGGCCTTCCATCTTTCCCTATCTTGAGCAAGTTCTATATACTCTTTTCCATCCCTACCGATTTTCCTTAGGTCCATCTCAACGTTGTCCCTCCATCTTCGTCTTGGCCTTCCTACAGGTCTCTTACCATCAGGTTTCCCAACAAGAATCCTGTAAACTCCTCTTTCCTCTCCCATTCGTGCCACATGGCCTGCCCACCAAATCTTCTTGATTTAATTATTCTAACAATATCTGGACATGAATACAAATTATGTAGTTCTAAATTATGTAACCTTGTCCACTCACCTGTCTCCTCTTCCCTTTTATGTCCAAAGATTTTCCTAAGGATCTTATTTTCAAATACTCTCAATTTATGTTCCTCTTTCAATGTAAGGGACCAAGTTTCACACCCATATAATACTACAGGCAAAATTACTGTTTTGTATATTTTAACTTTTAGTTTCTTAGATATTAAACGAGAAGACAAAAGTTTATGAAGAGAGAAGTAACATGCATTTCCTGAATTAAGCCTACTTTTTATTTCCTCTTTAATATAATTTTCATTTGTTGATATTACTCCTAAGTATTTGAATTTGGAAACTGGTTCAAACGAGTTGTTATCAATAATTAGATTTTGATTATTACCTAACACTTGGTTTCGGCCTGTAAGCATATATTTTGAGCGTTATACAATTTTGAGCGCAATCAAGGTTCGCTACTCGACTGTCAAGAGTCAATGTGCTAGTTATCACATGCTCGTTCAAGATCTGTTGCCGAATTCCTGGTTCAGGAATTGTAAATAAATTCAATCCCGGACTGGGAGAGAAAATCAGCAAACGTAAATGAGTTCTAGACAGTGTAGAACCTTTTCATATTTAAAGCATTTCAATTCGGTCCAGGAACTTTTTTCCGGATCAATTTAAATACGGTCCAGGAAACTTTTATCCTGATGAATTTAAATTCGGTCCAGGAACCTTTTTTCCGGAAGAGTTTCAATTCGGTCCGGGAACATTTTTCCCTACATCAATTTAAATTGGGTCCAGAAACCTTTTTTCAGGAACAATTTAAATTCGGTCCAGGAACCGTTCTTCAATGAAACAATACGCAACTTGGACCGAATATAAATTGTGCGAGAAAAAAGATTCCGGTCCTGGAGCGGAACCCAATAGAACTCATTAGAATTTTTATGTTCCTGGAAGTTTAACAATCCTGGTTTTTACTACAAAGTCGGTTCTTTAGTCAATTACTCCACGGCAATTAATGAAATACTTGCTCGCACACTGCAGGCAAAAGTCCAGCACACCCATTTAATTTGAAAACAGCTTGACGGAGGACGATGAAGCTTCGGATATGTGTATTGGGGGGCGGCCATCTTGAAAGCCGCCATTTTGGAATAGTAGAAATAGAACCTGACACCGAATCAGACCGTAGCGACGAGTGACACCGGAGTTTTGTTCCGTGAGAAGCGGCATGCGACAGTCCCTTCAGTCTATAAGCAATCATTCACCGCGCATGCGCAAACAACAGACCAGACCGACACCAAATGTCCTGTTGTGGAAATGGCCCCGTTCGAGCAACAAGCGACATGAGCAGATTGCTGTGTCGTATTGGTTACAAAGGTAGCATTGATTGCTGAGAGTTTGCTTGGAAGCGACAAGTGCCGCTTGCCACGTGTCACTTCAGTCTGAAATCTCCCTAACGTCGGCAAAGAAAGCAACTGAAGATGTGAGCTGATGAAAGTGTTTCATGAGTGTGTGTCCGGGATAATAGGGAATCATATTCTTTACATCTTTATTTGGAGTAAAAGTCCATATGAATACAAGATATTTAGGGGGTGGACTGGTAGGTTGGGGGTACATCCTCCCGCCAGTCGCTAATAATAATTCTCAATGAATTACACAACACCTTTTGTGGATCTCTGTGCAACTAGTTCTCCATTTGACCACCAGAGACCTCGTCGCTAGCTCGCTTGTCTGGTTCGTGAAAATTAGTTCCCCACAACACTCGGTAGATGGCTCTCTATCACTCGTACTAGATAAACTGCCTTTACTTCGCGAAAAAATATTAATATACAAACATTCACAAACATTCCATTAAAAAATGTATTCGTACATGAAACAATTTGAGTTGGTTGTGAAGTTTTTTTCAATTGTGGACAGATAAATAAATAATTGAACATGGAATTCCTACAAAAGCTGCTAATTCCGCGAAAGGAAAAATTCCATAGGACATTAATTAAAATTTCTGATGTATGAAAATACGTTTTCATTTCAACCTTTCACGTGTACAAAGGCAGCTGTTACTTCACGATAATTGTTTAACGTTTTGCACTTACATTAGGATTTTATACAAATTGCCTTTATTTCTTACAAAAATATCCGGTCGGAACGGGATTTCTAATAAAAATGTCTTACATAATGTTCCTAAAAACTTGTTCTTATTCAAAAAGTTAAAATTGCTATTATTTGACGTTACTCTTAATCAAAAAAATGTGATGGTAAGTTTCAATGATTAATTGTATGTTGAAAATGTATTACGTAATAGTAAGGTTTGTTCCCATTTCACAACAGTTTACAAATTTGCAAAATATGAAGCCCATCCATATTTACAACTCCTCAATTAAATTTACATGGTATTGAACATTTTTTTATTAAAAGCAACATCAAGTAATTATGTTATAACTTCATTCTCTTTCAAACCGGGGGGGGGGGGGGTGTAAGGGGCGACCCTTCCACGCAGTACACCCTGGACTGCATTTCGTAGGCTAACTGACCTATGACCAGTATAATCATCTGTAAGGCTCTGTTGTGTGTTATCCTGTGTTTTGTCCTTATGTGTGCTCAGTGCCTCTCTACAGCCTCAGCTTTTAACCCAAGTAAGCATAACAGTTGGGCTGAAAAGTTAGTAGGCTAACATAGTAAAAAATATTTTTTTGACAAAATTCGATTTTATTATTCAATATAGTTGTCTTCGAGGGCGATACAACGATTATAGCGGTCATACAATTGTTCGATGCCATTTTTATAGTACGATTTCTCTTTAGCCTCAAAATAGGCCTCAGTTTCGGCGATTACCTCTTCATCAGTGCTAAATTTCTTTCCAGCGAGCATTCTTTTAAGGTCTGCAAACAGGAAAAAGTCACTGGGGGCCAGATCTGGAGAATATGGTGGATGGGGAAGCAATTTTATTACGGTTGAATATCGCTAAACATTGCTCCGAATCATCAAAACGTTGTTGCTTTTGATCGATTGTGAGCACGCGCGGCACCCATTTTGCACACAGCTTTCGCATGTTCAAATATTCATGCACAATATGTCCAACACGTTCCTTTGATATTTCTAAAGTCTCAGCTATGTCGATCAACTTCACTTTACGATCATTTAAAATTATTTTGTGGACTTTTTTGATGTTTTCGTCGGTAACAGCCTCTTTGGGGCGTCCACTGCGTGCATCGTCTTCGATGCTCATTTCGCCTCGTTTAATTTTAGCAAACCACTTCTCAACGGTTGATTTTCCTGGTGCAGAGTCCGAATAATGTTTATCAAGCCAAGCCTTGGCTTCAACAGTATTTTTTTTTCGCCAAAAAGCAATGCTTTATTAACACACGAAATTCTTTTTTATCCATTTTTTCACAATAACAAAAGCTGCTTCACTCACAATGCTATATCTCACGAACTAATTATCCGGCAGCTGTGAAATTTATACACGTATCTTTTGAAGGTTAGTACTAAGTAAAAATCACATGGATTTAATTCTAGTAACGCCATCTATGAGTCAGCCTACGAACTTTTCAGCCCAACTGTTATTTTAGTTCTTCAACATTACTTTTTATTAGTTTTTGGACCCCGCATAATGTGACGGGTGCAAAATAGCCTTAGAGCTGACGAACTCAAAATTTAAATTCAATGAATCAATATATCAAACGGATTGCTAAGCCAAGCGTCAGGTTAACCTTGCAGCAGGTTTTATGTATCAATCCGCGCGAGAACTGAGCTCAGAATCTTCCGTGCCAGTCTTTCCTCAACCGCCGAGCTGCTTACATCGGAGACACTGAGAAAATCTACAGTATTGCCAACCGCACAACACATCAAAACCCGCATGCATGTCAAGTGGATTGTATTTTTGCTTCTCTTTGTCTCCTGAAACATAACATTTTAAAAGTACTTTCTGCGCATATATTATTTAATAAATGTGTCATTAATATAAGAGCGAAACAACTTCTAAACATGAGAGCATGTGTGTATATTTCGAGCACGCAAAAATAAAAATAAACAAAGATAAAAGTAAACAACGATAGGCCCCTCTTGAATTTAATGACAAATTATTGTTTTTGGTTTAGAAAGAAATAGATTTATGAAAAACTTGGTTGCTTCGTTCGCAATACATCCGTTACTGTAAGACACACGCACTTCAAGTTGTACCACCAAAAAAGCATGATTTGTTATTGGTGATATATACAATCAGGTGCATTGTCTGTCGCTATTACTCTGGTTTCAATTTATGAATCACTTCACTAAACCAGGATTCAAATCTTGGTCTGTCTATTTGTTGCTGATAATCAACCTTCCCTTTCTTTGCGCGGAACAGTAAATATGCGCCTTCAACAAAGCTTTCATTGCCGCCAGTGGGTGAAACAATAAGCCTCCCCCTTCCCCTCATCGTCGGTTTCTTCAGCCCTGGCGGTGGTTTTGCATGGTGGTATCCTTCCATGGTTTATTCCCCCTTCCCCCACCCACCGAGTTGAAGGACGTCTCGTCCAAATAATAAACATGTTTCTTCTCACTGCGATATATTTTAATACCGCGGAGATTCTTTTGTCGTCAAACAACAAACAATCGTTTCCTCTTGCTAAACTCAAACCGCAAATCATTCAACACCCGTGATACAATTCGTGTGCACATTGACGGCAAATCACCTCACGCCCTGTTTTACTTTGATCTTGTTGCCGCAAGGAGGATTATGCATTTAAAACAACTTGCTTGACTTTGAAGAACATTTCCTTTCGGATGAAGCCCAAAATAACATTCGGGTAAAACCGCGCGCTGAACAGGAGATTCAGCCATTCTCGCCGCTCTACAATAAACATAGGGTTAAAATAGTGGGAGGTGCAACACTGGTATCAGCGATTTCACGCGCTCTGCAACGCATTCAGTCTCGCTCGACTCGCTCTAAAGTTTCAATGTCTCTTCAACGCAATACAGATTCGAGTTGGCGAATCTGCGGTTCTAAGTTCGTCTGCACAGTGATTGCAACCAATTAAGTCCATACCTGCTAATCAATGTATTATTTTGTCTGTATATTACAAATTAAATAACTGTTTTCTTGCAAGTATGCAGTTGTGTCGGAATAGAACCCGTCTCAGTGGAACTATATTCTTGCGCGCACGTTTGGATCTACATATGCTAAAACCTGCTGCAAGGTTGACCTGACGCAGGGCTTAGGTACCTTGTCTTGCTAAGAGTTAATCGCCATGTGGAGAGGGCTCGGAAGTTGAAGACCTATAAATTGCCAAAAAAAAACCTATAAAAAGACCTAAAAATATATAAAAAAAGGACCTAAAAACTGAAAAAAGGGCGTATAAATGTGATCCAAATTAATTAATAACTTCAGTTTTAATTACATATTTAATGAATAAAAAAATACAAAATTCTGGTGATATGGAACACACAGTGCGAAAAAAACTATATGAATGAAATGCATCTTCTTTCAGACATTATATATTTTTTAGATTAACATAATTTGAAAAATCATATTTGAAGAATCATATTTCGCCTAACTACACTAGGGTTACAGAAATAGGACATCGGATCCTATTTCAGTCGTCCAAAAATGTTTTTATCTCGTTTCAGGGATGGTTCAAATATACTATATCTTTTTTTCATTTCTTTACTACAGAAAGGATGTTTAAGAGGTGATGAACTGATGATGATTCGAATTGAGAATGGGCAGGAAAATTGTAGTCGAAAGAAGGTGAAGTTACAAAAAAAAGCCGTTAAGATCTAAAAAAAGGCTAAAAAAAGGACCAATAAGCCAAAAAACGCCGAAAAAGGCAAAAAAGGACAAATAAAACCCACCTTTTTCTGGCCTACAATGACCCAAAATGAACATATATTATGCTGGCCTCGTCTTCGGACACTAGGGGAAAAAAGGATTTTTCCTCAACTTTCGAGCCCTAGTTATCAACATGGAAATGATTTTACTCGGAGAAAAAACTGAATATGTTGGAAATTTGGTACACGAAAGATATTGTGGCCCATGTACAACTAATTTTTTTTTCCTGTCATTGGAATATGCGACCCTTAATTTTATTGGAGCTTCCGTGTTAAGCAGCAACATACAGGTTGGTCCATCAGCTTGACGTGTTGGAAGTATGACGTCACTATAATAGGTTATGAGGCGTTGAACAGATTCTCTCGGGCTATCGACCAGGTGAGTTGTGGAAATGATTTCAAGCTTTCGAGAGCTAATATCAATTTCATCTTCAGGGTAGAAGTGCAGTTCTGGATAATAAACCTTTTGGATAATAAACCTTTTCCTGCTCCCACAAAAATAGGCAATAATTAGGCTGGAAAGTTCATACGAACTAACCGATCACTGATCAGTAGTTTATAGAAGTGCAGTTCTGAGCGTCAACCCAGTGTATATACGTTCGTGGAGGGGGGGATCCGGGGGGAAAATAGCGGACCAATCGTGAGGCGTGTCTGCTACGTGCGCGTATCTGGTTAACTAACGCTAACCAGGCTGGGTCCAGTTCGAACCCCGTGTCGCGATTAAGATTGTCTTTTTCTTCATAAATGGCTATTGCTTCCTTGATAATACTGTCCCAGTAGTTTGAAGCTTTGGCTATGATTTCTGTGTTGCTGAATTCTGGTCTATGTCCCTCGATTGAATGTTCTGCTAAAGTGCGCGTCAAATCTCCTGCATATGGCGATAGCCAATAGCAGCGCACTGCAGCGGTGCCATGTCGAAATCTCACACGGAAAAGAGACAGCGTGGTTGAGAGAAATACCTTGTCACGGAACCCGGCAACGCCGCACGTCTGTGATTCGTTGGTGCTGTTCAGCCGTTCAAGGCCATATGCAAGAGATTTGACGCGCACTCTAGTGGTGTTTTAAAACACAAAATAGCGTAAATGACAGCTATTCTTCTAAATAAAGATGCCTGTGACATACTTAATATTTTTTTAAAACAGTAAATCGCCTTGAATTCGATGAACATATCAAAGGTATACCAAAAAGCTTATATAAATTGTGCCTCCCCGATGGCGCAGTGGTAGCGTCGTTGCCTTGAAATCAAGGGGTCCCGGGTTCGATATCCGGTGAAGGCATATAGTGGTTCGGATCCAACTTCAAAGTGTAGGTCCAGTCCAGATTAGCCTTTATGTGTATAAAGTGGACTTAAAAAAAACAAATCAGTCAACCAAACGCTATTATAATGGTCAAGGGCATTGCTTTCAAGTAGATCCAAAAGGTCTTAGGTAAACACTAAGAAGTCGAAACCTGCACCGCGAACCTAACATTGGGATCCGGCGTTTACCTATTGGTTAAAGGGGAGAAAGGATCAGTTTGTTTACACAATATTGGAAATTGAGCACATAACGAATTTATTTATCAATAGGGAGAGAATTTGATGAAATGTCATATTTTTCTGACATCTCGGACACGATGCCCATTAAATATACACAACATTACACTTCGTCTAGAACCAAACAAAGGTAATTGTAAAGTGCATTATTTTGCATTTCTTGCCAATTTTCACGATTTAGGTCATTTCCCCCGATTTTCGGCATTTTCCCGTCATTTTTCGCAAAATTGGGTGTATTGTTTCGTCGTATTGTCACTTCTTTCATTTTGGTAATATTCTTGAGTCTTTTCACTAAGGTGAATTAATGCATTTTACACAAATTCCTTCAGTGTATAGGACTTTTTCATTAAATTGTTTTAAAATTATTCGGTCGTTTCCATTGAAAATCCTCGTTGCATATTTTAATTGAATGTGGTAGCAACAAACCTTACTATTACGTAACACATTTTCAACACACAATTAATCATTGAAACTTACCATCATATTTTTTTGATTAAGTGTAACGTCAAATAATAGCAATTTTAATTTTTGAATAACAACATTTTTTTTAGGAACATTAAATAAGGCATTTTTATTAGAAATCTCGTTCCGACCGAATATTTTTGTAAAAAATAAAGGCAATTTTGTACCAAATCCTAATGTAAGTGCAAAACATTAAACAAGTATCGTGAAGTAACAGCTGCCTTTGTACACGTGAAAGGTGGAAATGAATACGCATTTTCATACATCAGAAATTTTAATTAATTTCCTATGGAATTTTTCCTTTCATAGAATGAGCAGCTTTTGTAGGAATTCCATGTTCAACAACAAATTTAATGGTCATTTTACGTCATTTTTCCCCAATTTTTTAGGACATTCTATAGGTCATATACCTATACTTTTCAGTTCATCAACTTCCGCTCTCTATTTATCATCATCATCTGCGTTCGTAAACAAGTAATTAATAAATTCATATTTTCACAATAAAAAAATCGATTTCTGTTTTTCAGTGTAGAGCGAGATTTCGAAGATTTTTGAAAGGCGAAAGTAATAAATAAAATTTAATCTATGTAGATTTTGCATATTATATAGCGTATGGTGAACATGCTACATTAGTCAGCAGATATACACCGACGCGGGTAGCACAACAAGCAGACCAGACTCCAGCACTTATTGAACGGTGGTTGAACCAGACATTTCGGCTTGAATGCTTTTGAATTTATGACCGGGTTCACAACTTCATGTCTCTGCGCCTGAATTATGAATGAATTCCGTTGTACTGCGGAGGTTTTCTGAATGAATTCTACGGCGCCGTGGCGAAAGTTGGCCAGCGTCTCGATTTGCCAGCAACTTATCCAGATTTCTTGGGTGGGATCCGCATTGCTTCATTTTTGCGGAGTCTCTCTCTTGTTTTATTTTTTATTGTTTGCTCTCGTGGCGCCTTCTCGGCAGCCTTCTGACCTTGGCTACTGTCTGAGAATTGCATCGTCTTTTGTTCTTGTATGTGAGTATATACATAGGCGTAGCAAGGACTTTATATTTGGGTGTGCACAATGAAAAAAAATGAGGTCTTGTACCTTTTTAATAGCATATTTTGCAACACAATCACTTGGCTCTTTAACTCCACTGATGTTTGTAAAGGAATATAAATTCACTAAATGACAGTGTTGAAAATTTCTGAATAAATGTAGTAGAAAAAATCAAATTGCATAGAAATTACACACACACACACAAAATGTTCATAAATGTTACAAACAAATACAAAATACACGTCATCTATAACAAGAGACGTCTGTCAAAAGGTACAATGTTCTTAAACTCATCAGTAGTTTCATTTACATCAATAGACTAAGCTTTTTCCTGTTCCACAAATAGCAAGAGCAGGGCTTCCAATCTATCCTGCTTCTGAGTTGTTCTTAATTTAGTTTTAACTTGGGTAAGCTTGGAGAAAGCTCTCTCACACACGTGCAGCGTGTGACAGGTATAGAAGAAAAGCGCTGCAGTACAGAGTAGAATGCAGTAAATATCTTCTATCTCCAATGACATCAACAAATCGAAAATCTATAGACACTCGTTTCATCAGTGATAATGCACACGTTTGTACAGTGTCTCTCAAAAGTTTTAGGACAACGACATTTTAAACAAGGCAACCCAATTTACACAAGCCGTTGGTGGGTTGCGTGCAGAGTTAGGCTCAATTTCAGGGTTGCCACATGCACGATAGATATTTATAAAATACGCGAAAGAAATATATATAAGTATTATTGTATAAAATTATTAAAAATATCACTATTATATCGCAAATGACAAAATTCTTTCTGAAAGAAAAAATAGGTTTTCTAGTATTTCATGATGAGTCTACAGTAAGGAAAAGAGGTGAGAGGAAACGAAAGGTTACAAAGGAGAGGAGAAAGAGAAATCGAAAGGAGAAGAGGAAAAGTAGAGGAGAGAAGAAAGATAGGATAGACGAGGAGAGGAGATGTAGTGAGGAGAATGGAAAAAGATTCGAGAAGAGATGAGGAAAAAAGAACAAAGAAGAGAAAAGAGGAGGAAAACGAGAGGAGAGGAGAGGAGGAGACGAGAAGAGGGAATTGGAGAGTAGGGCAAAGGAGAGAAAAAGAGAAGAATAGTGCACTGGAGTCGGAAATCTAAGACAGGAAAGGAGATAGGAGGATTGGAGAAGAGTGGGATGGAGATAAGATGCGAGAAAAGTAGGGAAGACGATATGAGATAAAAGCAGAACGGAAAGAGGGGAGAGAAGAAGGAGATAAAACTGGAGAGAAGAGGTAGTTGCAGAAAATATCGTCTGAGCGTCAAGAATGGATGCATTGGTCAAATTATCGACATGAAACATTCAATAACATTTTGAAATGTATTGGAGAATATATTAGATCGGTGCGAAATGCCTTTTGGCTGAGTTCAGAGCAAATTAAAATCTTCCATGTAAGATCTTTGATTTTACCTGCGATTACACCACTAAAAAATGAATGTAATTTTTAATATTTATAAGAATTATTCAATTTTTATCCAGTTCTCGGTCCGTTGAAATGGAGATTTTGTAATTCAATATTTCCCCTCCCCCCATCGTTAATTCCAAACTGAATCATTCCGTTTCACACGGCGTGGACAATGAACACAATGGGATATGTCTAAAACCTACGAAAATTTTCTGCCACCGGAAGGTTTTGAACCTACGACCATCAGATTGACAATCCTGAACGGTAGCCACTACCCTACAAGCTTTAGCTCCTTAAACCAGGTAGAAGAACCACTACACCACGCCTTTACCTTCGAATGAAACAACAATTTTTTTTTAAGTATTCTGTCCCTCCAATATTGTAAATGTCGTTTGGTATACGTGTAGTTGAACTTTTATTTTAATTTTGATTTGCTTTCTTGTAGTATAACCGATATCTTCGAGAAATAATTTTCGAAGTGATTAAAAACGAGAATATTGGTAGTTGTGAAAATGCGAGTTATTTCTTCTAACTTATTATTGTGATTAGACATTACTAATGGAAAATATCTAGAGGCTTGAACATTACAGGACGATGTTCTTTTCCTGTGATGCTGTAACAGACAAAATGCTTGTTTACTGATGCAAGTCTTGTGTCCAGAACAGTCTTATGAAATGTATTTGCTGTTGCGTAAGATAACACGAAATAATTACACCGTGTACGAACTACCAAATCTGTGCAACGTTATACGTAAACAGGCGGAAAATTTTATTCATAAAATCATGTCACATTTGACAGTGTTAGTCAAGAGAGACTCGTGGGACACTGTGTTAAGGTGCTGGAGTAAATCCTTCTAATTTTTCTTCCTCGGAGAACAACAATTTCTAAGGAAGAGCAACAATGATGATCTTTCTTATTTCTTTTAAATGCTTACACTTTCCTTTAATTGGGTTAAAAATAAATAAGAATATTGCTTGCATTTCTGTCATTGACGTAGACCAGAGATAGAGACAGACAGACAGACAGATATTACAAAATAGTTCAAATAGTGCGAGCGCCATTAAAAGGTTACGATAATTCCATGTTGCGTACTTAAATTATTCATACAATAAAGAACATGTCTAATTGTGAGTTAAGAAAAAGTAATAATAAAGAGACATTCTCGCATCACGATTGCAGTTCGAAAAAGTCGGGACAGGGATTGAAAGTAACGTACTGTCCTGACGAAATCAGTGAATCGGACGTCTGGTAGCCTTGCATCAATGATTATAAAACTAAAACCACCCAATATTGCAGCTTGAAGACTTTTGCGCAAGAAACAGATTCATTTATACAAAAGCAAAATTGAAATTGAGCCTAACTCTGCACGCAACGCACCAACGGCTTGTGTAAATTGGGTTGCCTAGTTTAAAATGTCGTTGTCCTAAAACTTTTGAGAGACACTGTACCAAGTAATGACATTTTCAACTTCTTACAAACCGCCGCTTATTTTCTCTCTTATTGAAATATCTGTATTTAATTCTCTTTGATAAAGCAGCCCATTAGGGTGTGCCTAGGCACATAGGCACACCCGGCACACCCCGTAGCTACGCCTGTGTGTGTATTGTAGCGTGACGTCGGGTAAGGTACGGGATCGAGTCACGCCGGGACGTAGCTCAGATAAATACAATAGGTCTTAAGTTTGACTTGGCTAACCACCTCTACCCTTAAGGAGACTGATGAAGGATTGTTGGGAGCCTGTGTTGTTGAACGCTACTCACCCCTTGCTGTTGGTCTGGCCCTCGGCTTCTGGCGTCGGCCACGGTGACAGGTGTCCGCTGGAGAGATCGAAGATGACGATAAGAGACGGCAGGCAATTCGGCGACTTGTTTTATTCTTGCAGATTCTTCGGTTGGCTTAATCCGGACTGCTTATGGACTTCTCGCTTGTTGCCGCCTCGTAGTGTCGCGATCTCTCAGCAGGCCGTCGTCCTCTTCTCGTCGATCAGTTTGGTGGTGATATTCGAGCGAAGTGAGAGATCGATTTACTGTCTCCAGCGGTTTTATACATTGGATATGAGTCATAGGTTGGTGGACTTTGCACCTCCACTGTGCACCTGGGGTATCCCTGGATGCAGATGGAAATTTACAGTGGAGGTGCACTCACCGCTGGCGAGGGCCGTTGCCTTGCTGACTGTGCAGAGCCGAGTGGAAAATTCTTGTTGCTCGGCTCTGCATCCGGTGGAATGTGGGGTGAATGAGCGTTCAACTTGCGAGCTTCAGAGCGATGTTTGAGGCAAATTAATGTTTCGACTTTTATGCTCCCAATTCCTTCATCAGTATATATATATACGGGGTGTGCCGGGTGTCGCTTAATGTGACAACTTCCTTTGTTTTTGCTGTTTGTCAATTTTATTTCAGGTATACGTATCCTTTTTCTTACTTCTCAACTCGGTTTCAATAATGAACAACACAAATGTCCGTGCCTTTCCGACCCAGCACCCCAGCTGTCGTAGTGAGTGAACTAACCACACTGCACGGAGGCGACTTGAATAGGGAAAAGGAAACAGATAAGGGATAACTGAGACCATACACAGACACACAGAAATAGAGAGAGAGGAAAGGAGAACAGCGGTGGAGAATGTGGGAGAGAGAAAGAGGTGCGAGGTAGATAGGAGGGAAGAAAAACAGTGGATAAGAATTGGAGAGAGAGAGGCAGAGAGAAGAGAACAGAGGATGAGAATGAGAGGGATGGGAAGAGGGAGAGAGAAGGGAAGATAAACAGTGGAGAAGAATTGGAGAGAGAGAGAAAGAGAGAGAGAGAGAGAGAGAGAGAGAGAGAGAGAGAGAGAGAGAGAGAAAAGCGAACAGACGGTGAGAATGAGAGGGATTGGAAGAGGTAGAAAGGAGGGAAGAAAACAGTGGAGAAGAATTAGAGAGAGAGAGAGAGAGAGAGAGAGAGAGAGAAAGAGAGAGAGAGAGAGAGAGAGAGAGAAAGAGAGAGAGAGAGAGAGAGAGAGAAGAGAACAGAGGGTGAGAATGAGAGGGATGGGAAAGGGTAGAGAGGAGGGAAGAAAAACAGTAGAGAGAGAGAGAGAGAGAGAGAGAGAGAGAGAGAGAGAGAAGAGAACGGAGGATGAGAATGAGAGGGATGGAAAGAGGTAGAGAGGAGGGAAGAAGAACAGTAGAGAAGTAGGGGAGATGAAAAGAGGCTAGAGATAGGAAGAAGATTAACATTACAGGAGGAGAATGAGAGGAAAGGGAGAACAGTGGTGGATAGGAGAGTGTGAGGGAGAGAGATAGAGAAGTGAGAGGCAGAGAGAAGGGGAGAAAAACAGCTGAGAATGAGAGAGAGGCGTGAGGAAAAGAGAAGAATAGAGGCGGAGAGAGAAAGAGAGAGATAGAAGTGAGACGTACGGGGAGAATGAGAGATTTGGCGAGAGGTAGAGAGGAGGGAAGACGAAGAGCAAAGAAGATGAGATAAAGAGAGGGGCAATTAATCAAACGGAATGTTGAAAATCACCTTTTCAGTTTGACACAAACTTTCAGTATCCCCACAGCTTTACGGATATGACAGTCCTCTTCTTTCTAGACTAGTTCACGCTCATAATATCATGATAATAGTATGATTCTACATTATTCGCAGGAACCTTGCACGCCTTCCGTCCTTTGTCTCGTGTGCTGATGGATTGATTTGGTTTATTCGCTTTTTCTGCCACTTTTGGCTAATCGCGAAGATAAGGATGTTTGGTAATATGATGAAAGTGAAGGGAGACTCACAAACAACGCCCATGTCCAGGTTGGGATTCGAACCCGGGACCCCTAGCGTCGTAGCGCTTTGTGCTAACAACGGTTCTTTTATCGGTGAAACTTTTAAGGAAAAGTGTTATTTATGGAAGACTAGTAATTTCTTTATACATCTGCACCTAGTTGTAGAAAATCTTATGAAACTTTTCAATGTATTGAAACTTTCTTAAACTTAATTATTTTTATGATCATATTTACTGTCCAAATTGTTCCTATCTGTCTTTGATTGTATTTTTAGTGTATTTTATTGTAATTTATTGTCGTGTAATATCTTTGTAATATTGAATTGTATCTTTATCTTAATTTGTACTTTGGGGTTGGATGGTAGCTGAACCTCGCCCAGCAAAAAATAAAGTAAATTCAGATCAATTTGCAGAGATAAAGAAATATAATAAATTTTTGAATAAACATAACTGATTTCAAGCAAATAGCTGCAGTAAAACAGGGTGTGTTAGCAAAACAGTACCAAACAAGCTTATACCTGTCATTGAAAGGGTTCTTTGAGTCCAGTCATTTCGCTTCGATCACTGCCTCTGTTCTCTGCCTGGAACGCTAGCACACCCTCTTTAACTGCTCTTGGTCCAAATCTACGAATGCTGCCTCAAAAACGGCCTGGAAAGATCCCATGTTGGGGTGTCTGGAGTTGTTAGTAACGCTTTCAAATAATAGACCAGAGGGTTTAAATCTGGACTATTCGGAGGCCAGAATTCCTTGGACCAAAACTTGTCTACATTGTCGGAGAACCAGTTTTGCTCTAAATGGATCGTGTGAGCTGGTGCACCATCCTGCTAGAAGATGTACAGGGTCAACGAAGTTAGTAATAAGATGTGTTTTATACAGCACATATTGATACACCTGCAGGTTTAGATGTATCTTCTGCAAATATGCTGTATAAAGAAACAAACTGGCGGAGTACTGAGTGTACGGCATTCCGGGTGCCACGGTTTCCATCCACGGCTAAACACTACCGCCCTCAGAACCCGTGCTACGTCCCTGGGTCTTCTAATACGAGCTCTTGGGTTCTGCCGGGGTCCTCGAATGAATTTTTCTCGTCCCACATTTTCCGAGGCCGTATACTTGTGTGTGATGTAGTAAACAGTCGAGCTCGGGTACACGAAGGATCTTATGATTTCGGTCGGCGACCTTTCAGCGCGAAAACTTTCAACCATCGCCGCTCTCCGATTGTATTCCGCACTCGACGTCACTAACTCGGCCATTTCGACGTTCTGCACGTCTAAGTCTCTCGACGTGTCAACAGCCTACTACTGCTGAAGTCAAATTTAGCGGAAACTTGAACTTGAACTTTGTTCGGATTCTGCTGACAGTGTGTCACCAGATTTAATATGAAGCTGTTGAGAAAACACTAGGGAAAGGAAAACAGAACATACTATTGATACGCACCCACTTATTGTATCATTTTAAGTGTTTAATATGTTAATTGTCTATGATGACGTAATTTGTTTTGTTCAATTGGGTAGTCTGTTATGGTTATGGACTAACCTTAAAAACATTTGATTGTGGGGTTGTGAGGTGAGAGAGATATGATGAATGTGGCGGGATAATGGAAGTGATTTTGTAAATGTGAATGTGTTAATTTGTGTAGTCAAGAACTATTATGATCGTAATACAATTTTGTTTGTAATAAGGAGTTTATTTGCGAGTGCAAGTGTAATATATTAACATTAACTGACATCTAAATATATTTTTGGTGTGCGAGAGTTAGTAAGGTTTACGTGAACATATCCTTATCTGATTTCCAACTACCTGAGGGCTTCAAAGTAGGTTGATAAGTCTCATACTCGCCGTCGAGGAATAAAAGTAAGTAGAACAATTGAGAATAAACCGGGGAACGTAACACTATGCTGTCCAACTTTTGAAACGGAAATTAAAATAAATACGTATGAATAACTAATGACCTTAAACATCTACTCTTAACGAAGAGATATGGAAATCCAATCAGAATTTTTGACAGACAGATTCTCAGAAGAATATACAGACCAGTACAAGAGATAAATGGAGGCTGTATAATAAAAAATAATATAAAATTGAAGAAACAAATAAATGGAGCTGATACCATGCGACATATTAAAGCCCAAAGAATCATGTGGCTGGGTAATGTACAAAGAATGCCCTCTGCTCGGCTACCAAAGAAAGTAAAGAATTAGATACCATTGGAAAAGATACCTAAGCCCTGCGTCAGGTCAACCTTGCAGCAGGTTTTAGCATATGTAGATCCAAACGTGCGCGCAAGAATATAGTTCCACTGAGACGGGTTCTATTCCGACACAACTGCATACTTGCAAGAAAACAGTTATTTAATTTGTAATATACAGACAAAATAATACATTGATTAGCAGGTATGGACTTAATTGGTTGCAATCACTGTGCAGACGAACTTAGAACCGCAGATTCGCCAACTCGAATCTGTAATGCGTTGAAGAGACATTGAAACTTTAGAGCGAGTCGAGCGAGACTGAATGCGTTGCAGAGCGCGTGAAATCGCTGATACCAGTGTTGCACCTCCTATGTTTATTGTAGAGCGGCGAGAATGGCTGAATCTCCTGTTCAGCGCGCGGTTTTACCCGAATGTTATTTTGGGCTTCATCCGAAAGGAAATGTTCTTCAAAGTCAAGCAAGTTGTTTTAAATGCATAATCCTCCTTGCGGCAACAAGATCAAAGTAAAACAGGGCGTGAGGTGATTTGCCGTCAATGTGCACACGAATTGTATCACGGGTGTTGAATGATTTGCGGTTTGAGTTTAGCAAGAGGAAACGATTGTTTGTTGTTTGACGACAAAAGAATCTCCGCGGTATTAAAATATATCGCAGTGAGAAGAAACATGTTTATTATTTGGACGAGACGTCCTTCAACTCGGTGGGTGGGGGAAGGGGTAATAAAACATGGAAGGATACCACCATGCAAAACCACCGCCAGGGCTGAAGAAACCGACGATGAGGGGAAGGGGGAGGCTTATTGTTTCACCCACTGGCGGCAATGAAAGCTTTGTTGAAGGCGCATATTTACTGTTCCGCGCAAAGAAAGGGAAGGGTGATTATCAGCAAGAAATGGACAGACCAAGATTTGAATCCTGGTTTAGTGAAGTGATTCATAAATTGAAACCAGAGTAATAGCGACAGACAATGCACCTGATTGTATATATCACCAATAACAAATCATGCTTTTTTGGTGGTACAACTTGAAGTGCGTGTGTCTTACAGTAACGGATGTATTGCGAACGAAGCAACCAAGTTTTTCATAAATCTATTTCTTTCTAAACCAAAAACAATAATTTGTCATTAAATTCAAGAGGAGCCTATCGTTGTTTACTTTTATCTTTGTTTATTTTTATTTTTGCGTGCTCGAAATATACACACATGCTCTCATGTTTAGAAGTTGTTTCGCTCTTATATTAATGACACATTTATTAAATAATATATGCGCAGAAAGTACTTTTAAAATGTTATGTTTCAGGAGACAAAGAGAAGCAAAAATACAATCCACTTGACATGCATGCGGGTTTTGATGTGTTGTGCGGTTGGCAATACTGTAGATTTTCTCAGTGTCTCCGATGTAAGCAGCTCGGCGGTTGAGGAAAGACTGGCACGGAAGATTCTGAGCTCAGTTCTCGCGCGGATTGATACATAAAACCTGCTGCAAGGTTAACCTGACGCTTAGTCGAAGTTGCGATGCATAGACAACCTGTGTGAAGACCTGAGACAGCTGAATGCGATAAGCTGCACATATAACTCGAAGTGCATCATATCAAGGCTAATGCACTGTTAATGCATCAATTGACACAGTCAAATGTGTCATTCTGTTATCTTTTCTTTTGTTTCCGATTGATGCATTTTAGTACATCACACGGAACAGAATCTGACAAAAGCAACCTGATATGCATTTCCGTGTGTATTTTGACACACAAAAAATGCATCATTTGCAGTTTATATACGTTAATGTGCTATTGTGTAAATTAATAGGTTTCGGTTTCTGTGCGTGGAAAGAACCTGTGTATACAAGACGACATGGTATCACTTTGTTGAAAAGGGCTATAATGTCAATGGAAGGAGAAGATTTACAGTGATACCATCTATGTGTACGGTTCATTACGAGTTCATAGGACGCCGGTGCTTCCAATTATGTAACTAATCTGATTTTCCAGACTTCACGGATTGTCTTGACACACTTCAAAATATTCAGAATTACTGAAATCATATTCTATACAAAGTTTAAAAATGTTTTAAAATATTACAATGAAATATAGTTAAATGCACTATTAGTTTATACTAGAATAAAATAATTACGCTGGTCAAAGCAAACTATTGTAGGTGGCAGCAGCCCTGTTCTGTCCCCACGCTTTTGATCGGCAATTGTTCTCCCATTTAAATACATGGGGAATTTGATGCCGAACGTGCTGCTATTACATTAGATTGAAAGTTTAATATAATCTTAACCTCAGAAATGATGTCTGAACATGATAGTTGAATAATGAGTGCTGTAAAAGTAAGATTTTTGAAAAGACGATCGTCAACAACAGAAAAGATATCGGAACTCAAAGAAGCCTTACAATTTGCAAAGCACTTTTTAACGTCATTTGCAATTTTCACAATTTAAGTTATCTTTAATTGAGAATCTGGTAAAGAATAATGCATAAGAAGTCCGCGCGACTGTACTTTTATTTTTATAGTTGTTTTTAATAACTGACTTTTTTTCACGTGATATCATACTTTTCCTCGTAGCTAGTAAATATGGTCCTTTGTTTATCGTCAACAATAGTTATTACAAAAAATATTCTTTCTTCTGTTTCATGTCTCGCAACCTTTAGGGCTATCTTTTTTACAGAAATCATAATTTTAAAACTGTTGTTACCAAGAAAAAGAAGGACGAAAATACGAGGAGAGAATATCTGCTTAATACAATACGTTAATATTAAATTATCGGATACGGCATAATGTCAGTCATAGCGTATAATAATATACAGGGTGTCGCAAAACTCTTTCAACAACGCTTGGGTGCTGGTAGATATCATAAAAACAAGTAACTTTTCCCTATAAAGTTTACCTCGAAAGCGCTTAGTTTCTGCGCTATAAGCGCTTAAAATCTATCCTGTACGTATGCAACCCAACACAGCAAACGCTTGCGCTGACATAACTACCAGGGGCGCGTGGCAGGGTTGCCACTAGCTTTTCTCGTTAAGAGTGACGACTTGAAAACAACAACCTGAGAGTCTTGCCTGGTCAAAATCCAAAACATTAATGATACTTGCGATGTTGTAAGAAGTATTAACAGTATTTATAAACTGACCAAGACAAATAATGGGCAGACTGAAATTCAAGATTGCTCATTCTAAAATATCTCCATAATTGATTGATTGATTTGGTTTATTTCAATTAGTTTTTCTGCCACCTTTGGCTAATCGCGAAGATGAGGATGATATGATGAAATAACAAATGACACCAATGTCTAGACCAGGATTTAAGCCCGAGATACCTGGCGCCGTAGCGAGCTGTGCTAACCACATCACCACGGAGTGTTTCATGTATCATGCGATATCAACAATTGCAAAGGACACGTAAGGTAGGGGAAATCCACGAACGAACAAATGTAAACATGATGTGTTTGCTGCCTCGTCTCGAACACGCAGAGCCGCCCCCCGTGCCGGAGTCGCCAAGAGTCCCGGGTTTCAATTCTAGCCTGGGCATGGATGTTTGTGAGTGTCCATTCATCAAATTCATCATATCATCACTCATCCCCATCTTTGCAATTTAACCAAAAGTGGCACAAGAAGCGAAGTAAAATAAAGCAAATCAATCAATCATTAAATTAAAAGAGCATTGCAATTATTTCCTTATGAGACGAACACGATTAGCAATAACACAGATAGGAATAATTTTCTAATAAATAAATTGTAATAACATTACAGTCTGCGTGTTCGAGACGAAGCAGCAAGCACATCATGTTTACATTGGTTCGTTCGTGGATTTCCCCTATCTCACGTGTTCCTTGCAATTGTTGATATTGCATGATACACGAAACACTCCGTGGTGATGTGGTTAGCACAGCTCGCTACGGCGCCAGGTGTCTCGGGCTTAAATCCTGGTCTAGACATTGGTGTCATTTGTTATTTCATCATATCATCCTCATCTTCGCGATTAGCCAAAGGTGGCAGAAAAACGAATTAAAATAAACCAAATCAATCAATCAATTATGGATATATTTTAGAATGAGCAATCTTGAATTTTAGTCTGCCCATTATTTGTCTTGGTCAGCTTATAAATACTGTCAATGCTTCTTACAACATCGCCAAGTATCATTAATGTTTTGGATTTTGACCAGGCAAGACTCTCAGGTTGTTGTTTTCAAGTCGTCTCTCATAACGAGGAAAGCTAGTGGCAACCCTGCCACGCGCCCCTGGTAGTTATGTCAGAGCAAGCGTTTGCTGTGTTGGGTTGCATACGTACAGGATAGATTTTAAGCGCTTATAGCGCAGAAACTAAGCGCTTTCGAGGTAAACTTTATAGGGAAAAGTTACTTGCTTTTATGATATCTACCAGCACCCAAGCGCTGTTGAAAGAGTTTTGCGACACCCTGTATATCATGCGTTTACGCACTTAATACATGTTTTCTTTATAATTTTCGGAGTTTCTTCCGATTCCTATTCGCCGTTGAATTACACATGCTCGCAACCAGAAAAAAAATCAAAGCATAGTGTAAAAATCTAAATTTTTGTATTTTCGACCCATGGAAGCTAGAGACGACCCAAATGACGTCAGGTTTAGTGTTCTTTGTGCATAAACTTACTATATTTAGCTCGTTATAGCAACCATTCCGTTGCGCTTTAATATATTAATTCTTAGGTTTAGGAGAATGTAATTATCGGAAACTTGTGACTGACTACATAATCTTAAAGCTTTGCTAAACCCATTTTTATTATCGATTTACATGATAAATTCTTACCTTCCGTGAAAATAACGTTTCAATAGCCATCCAATCGCTTTCCAATGTTAAAGCTTAGGGCAACCAAATGACGAACGAAATTATTTAGGGACACAACAGGGGTGGCGCCGCCACCGGAAAAGTTTGGCAATGAACAGCCCCATTATCACAGTGCACTAAGAAGCCAAGTGTACCACATTCGAATCCAGAGCTCGGTATGGGTGTTTGTGAGTGCAATTTCATCATGTCATTATTCCTCATCTTCGCGCTTAGCCACAAGTGGCAAGAAAAGCGATGTAAAATAAATCAAACCTATCAACCTTCAGCGTAAAACTTCATTGAAAGTAAATAAAAGAGAATTATGATAGAAAATCTTATTTAATATGATTAAAAGTTAAAACCTTGATTGATAAAATAATAAGGGCACTTGATGGCATAGTGGTAACGTCGTCTCCTAGTAATCAAGGGATCCCGGGTTCGATACCCGATGGAGACATGTTGCACAGGGGTTTAGATCCCAGTTTAAACCGTAAGTGCAGTTCCTATTAGCCTATTCGCATAAAGTGTATTTAAAACAGTTATAAAGAAGATAAACTAGTTTCAAATTGAGCTAGCAAGTTTTGTAATCAAATATAATGAATGTCGCACCAGTGGCACATCTAAAATCAAAAGGAACAATAATTTAGAAACATTTAGTAGCATTCCATAATTCAGACGGTTGAGGCTAAGGAACAAAACTCTCTGATTGTTTCACACATCTGAAAAATTCAGGTCATAGACTTGACATACCACAGGTCCCGTACAAGCATAGGGTCAACCCTGCATATAACAATATCATGACATTCTTCCGTATGTCTCTGCCGTAAAAATTCCTCTAAGTCATCGCATAAAAAAAAAATCATACATCGTGAAAGGCTCCCACCATTCTCTCCCCATTATGAACCGTTTCACAGATTAAAGCAATCAATTTCGAAAACCGTGTCTCCCCGGAAAGTAGTCCTGGCGCTTCGCTCTCCGCTACTCTTTTGTTTCCCGCGCAGAATTCATTTCTCCCGCCATTTGGCGAGGACAAAGGATTCCCGGGGAAAGTAATGGCAATCGGGCATTTTCTTCTGTGACCTTCCACGTTGTCATGGCGGCTACGCGAGTCCATTGTTGCCTCGTGGAGTGTGGAAGGGTTTATTTTGGAAAGAGGGTGGAGGCGGGGAGGAAGGTTTATTTGGGGGATGTTCTTTGTCTCGTTGATAACTCTGCCACCTGGTGTCTTCAAACGAAGCACGTGTTTGGAATTCTCAATGTATCAAAGAATGAATGCGGTTGCAATTTTGTAGCGAATTTTGACTAACATACATACCATTTCTATTTGTATATCTTCTTGTGCGATGCTTTTCTGTCTCTATTCGCTGATCGCTACGACGAGGGCGAATTTTGATTCCGTAAATGGACACTCGCAAAGAAAAAACTCATGCCCAGGCCGGGATTCGAACTCACAACCTATGGTAGCTATATTATGAGTAAGGTGCTCAATACGTTGTAAAAAGTAACTTTTCTTTATTTTGTTTTCTTATTCTTTTATACTTTTTTGCCACATTTCGCTGATTCACAAGATGGTTTAATTTTTGTCATTCTTGGCTAATGGCGACGTTGAGTGATGATGATTATAATTCCGCCACGGAGGTTGTTCGGGGAACAAGATGAGATTGAATGATGAATAGGTGAAACTAATGAAGGGGTACCCACGCTCAGACCAGGGTTCGAGTCTGGTGAGGATGATACCGTGAGTCGACCATTCAACACCCTCGCTTTACTCAAGAGGGTTTTAAAAAGTAATTGTATTGCCTTTACTTAATCGAGAAAGATGATCAGCCGCATCCACTTCCAACAAGATGGCACACCACCTCACTACCTCACCAAAGTCCAGGATATCCTCAACAATAACCGACTTCCAGGTCGATGGATAGGTCGAGTTAGGTGAATTGCATGGCCACCTCGTTCACCTAATCTGACACCCCTCGATCTTTACTTTTGGGGTTTCAATTTGGAAGTGGATGCGGCCATCAAACCAAAACACACAGCTAGCTCGCTCAAGCTGCCATTCTTGATCGACCTGCCGCTGGCGCTTGCGGTGCGGAATTCGGTATTATTCCATAACGCTAGTCAAACGTGATGTATTTCCGTACAAAATGACACCACAATCAGTTCTGTAACGTTTCCAAATAAATTTTTATACATTTACAAAGTTGCAAGGTCCTCATTGGACCCTATTAAAACAAATAATTACATTTTAGGAGACTTGCGTATATCTTTCTGCCAGTCACCTTCGAGACTGGAACGAGAATGAGTCAACTTTAGATATGGAAATGGCAAAGGGGTTTGCAACTTGAGATGAGGCCCAGAACGAGTCTTCCTTACTCACCGTGCCAAGACTCGTCTCTGAGCTACTTTTCCATGATGTATTTAACTTACGTTTGCTGCTGACTGTACACTTAAAGATCTCCAACACCAGGAAGAAGAGGGTAAATTTCTAAAGGGTTTCCAGCTTAATGAATAAGGCAAACACTCCTTCACCGTGGATTAAAAGCAGCTTAGAAGGTGGAGCTCAAAAAAGAAGTGCTCGCCACAATCCATTAACTTAGTCAATCCCGATGCAGCACAATGGAGCTGAGTTCCTGTAATCTCACGGTTTCACCTCGGATTAATTCATATTTACAGCGTCTTTGCAAAGAGGATTTACCTCCCTTTTGAGTAACAAGAGAGGAAGTCGATGATGAGGCACAAAGAAGCATGAATGAAGTGCAAAGGAAAATTGTAGCTCCTTTGAGAACCACTGATGTGGATAGAATTTACTATAATGGCTGTAGTCTTTTGGTATCTTCTAACCCTGTGTCACTTCGAGCAAATGTTGAGTTTCTATTTTCTTCTAATTATATAGAATATTATGCTGTGCAGGGGTGTGAGGGGCGACCCTTCCAGAAGACAGTCAAATGTCAACCTCACTTCCACAGCCTGGACTGCATTGTTGCAGACTAACGATGCTCTGGCGTCTGGACTCATGGCCAGTATAATCCTCTATGGGACTTGTGTATTGTGATTCTGACTTCATCTATTTCATTGTATCATCACTCATCCTCATCTTCGTAATTAGCTAAAAGTGGCAGAAAGGAAGTAAAATAAACGAAATCATTCATTCACTCAATTTCAAGTTGTATAGAATAAAATAGGTTTTTATTTAAGCGGTATGTTTCGACTTTATGAGTTGTTCTTACAACCAACCCTTGTCACAGATACAGTGAATCAATAAGAATAAAAGGACATTCCCGAATGGTACAGTGGTAGCGTCGTAGCCTTGTAATCAAGGCGTCCCGGGTTCGATACCCGGTGGAGGCACAAATACAGTCCCGATTAGCCTTACTGTGCATAAAGTGGACACCAAATAAATCAATCAATAAGAATAAAAACTATACAAAAAACATAATGAGCATGCCAATACAATAAAGATATAATGATAGAATAATACCTTGAATTGAGTAGTATTTAAACTGCGAGTTTTTGATTGATTGATTGAATTATGTTTTTAAGTCCACTTTATGTACAGCTAATCGGGACTGGACCTACAGTTTAAAGTGGATTTCGAAACACCATTGCCTCCACCGGATATCGAATCCGGGACCCCTTGATCACAAGGCGACGATGTTTCCACTACACCATCGGGGGGCCATTTAAACTGTGAAGTAATAAGTCATATCTACAGTCCAGCAGAAGTAACTTGAGAGAAATGGCCGCTCTGTGAGTGATGCAACTGCGCTCGAATTGGCTAGAGCGGGGGACTTCCCGCTGCAACGGGCCAACAGAAACTCTACAAACTCTACTCTAGAGTTTCCGTTGGCCTGTTACAGCGGGAAGTCCCCCGCTCTAGCCAATTCGAGCGCAGTTGCATCACTCACAGAGCGGCCATTTCTCTCAAGTTAATTCTGCTGGACTGTAGTATACGATGTGGGGCTGATATGTATTGGTTATATGAAGTAGTATAATTGGTGATATTATAAGCACAAAAATCATACAAATGAAGAGCCATATGATTAAACAGCCCGATTTGGCTACACTTAAAACTATGTCAAGATGCCCATATGGCTAAATTGCCCAAGTGTGATATGCTCTCAATCCCAAGAATCCTGAATTCTAGTGTACAAATGAAGAACCCTCAACAGACAGATTTGGCTACACTTAAAATTATGTCAAGTTGTCAGTATGATCTTATTGCTTACAGTGTGCTACTCTGTCAAAATCACAAGAATCCTGAATTCTAGTGTACAAATGAAGAAACCTCAACAGATTGATTTGGCCATGTGTGCAAAAGCTACATCTGTGAGATTGTTGTCCATAAGCTTGTCAAAAATATGCCCCTCTTGATATTGTTTTGGCTACACTTAAAACTAAGCCAAGATACTCATAAGAGCTTATTGCCTCTAGTGTAATACTTGACAGTCAGTTCAGAGTATTAATATGTTAACCCGAATATTTCAATTGGACACCAGGCTCTACTCATATATCTAGTACTAAGACAATGTAATATGCAGAGGCTTTCTAGAATTGCTCTGTGACTCTCTCATTTCTTACATCATAAACATATGATTTTTCACCTATAAGAATAACACTACATATGGTGTCATCAGGGAGTGTATCATGGAATTCACAGATAATTTTAATGTTTGTCCTGTCATTAACCACAACTTGTTTTCTTTTTGAGGTGTTGATGACAAACATGGGCCTCTGTGCTTTGAATTCATCTGGTGTGTAATACATGTCAGTATTGCCAGTAGTGACCCTTTTCTATGCTGTAAATGCTTCATATAATTTGAGGAAATCATCCTTGGACATGTTTAAATTATAATTTTCTCTAGGAAACACCTCATTTCTGCCATTTTTAAGATATAAGTTCTTGATGTTGCAGCTATCAAACTTACTTGAATTTTTTTCCTGATTATTGTGTCTTCCAGTCTTAAACAGTACCACCACAAAATCTGGCATGTCATATTGTATACTGGAGAATGAGTTTGTAGCATCAAATTCATAATAGCTACCAGTGTCAGGCTTCTGCACACATTGATATGTATAAAATTGTAAAGTAACCTGTGGATTTTTTAGGATATCTGCTTTGTATTTAAGAGCATAACTAGCTTCATATTCAACTACTGGCATTCTTAGCTCCATAGTCTGAATAAGGCACTTGCCCTCATCAGGTAGGGTATTAGGCAGAGCTTCCCCTGTAGAGTTTAATGTACTGTACCTCATCAAAGCATTATTATCATTGGCAGCTCTTCTAAATGTAATTCTTAAACCACCCTTCCACATAATATCTTTGTAATCTGAGAAGAATCCTGGCAACAGGCGCATGGGGAACAGCACTGTGTGGCTCTTAGATATTATTTTATCACCAGCCTCAAATCCACCTATTTTGTAGTATGATGCCTCGGTCTTGGATAATTTTAGTGTGGCCAAAGCTGTGGAGGTAATACCAGGGTAATCTACTCTGTTTATAACAACACCATGTTTTCTGATCTCAATTTCAGAGAACAGATGTGGCACAAAATTGTCTACCAATCTTATATTTGAATTTGCCGCATAATCTGTACCATCGAGCTTTACAACATCAAATGTGATGTATAGATCTGCTCTGTGGGGGTGTATAAAGCCATCTCCTACATCAAGATCAACCTCAATCCCTGTGTTGGGTTGATTTAAATTTGCAAAGGTCCTCCGGTTTGGGGGGAATGATTGTAGCTCATAACTCTCAATATTTTCCATTTTTTTGGTATGTATTTTTATTTAAATATTAATTTCTATGATAGCAGTTGTTGTGGCTCCAGCAAAATCAACTAATTCTTCTTTTTCATTAGTGACCATCAACTCAATGTTATCTATTCTATTATGGCACACAGGAAAATATAATGTTGGTGATGGAGTGTAGATGATCGGTTCCATAAATTCAGAGTTAGGTTTGAATGTTGCAATGATGCCAGTTTGTTTGTGAGTGCCTATGCCATTTGATTTGGTGATCATACCCTCGGCCACATTACAGTGAATATTTAGAGTTTCTATGGCTAAGAATTTAGGTATATTAATAGCAGTGTGTTTAATGGCTGGTTCAATTTTGTGTTGTTCTCAAAGCCTAACATCTCTCCTATAGTACCCAGATCCACTGTTTCTGTAGCAGACACAATCTCTACTCTGTGAGTGACAGAATTTTGAGTTAACACTATACCTCTGGGTAACTGAGCATTTAGAGTGGATAGATTATATTGCCCTGGAGTGATAACAATTTTTTGATCACCAACTGCAATTGTGTTGTTGTGGTGTGTAATATTAGGGATCAAGTACATGCCATAAAATGCTCTGAGAGCTATTGTTTTGGGATACACTATATCATCATGTAATCTAAGTTTCAATATTAAATTTTGGCTGGTGAGATGGAATACTCCCATGATGCTTCAGATACCACAAGGCTTTTTGAAAATCTTCAATTGATGGTTTATTTATTTGAGACAGATATCTAAGAACAGATAAACACAGATGTCCACAATTAACATCTTTGAAATTTTGAACACGGGCATTATTGTAATAAAGATTAGTTGATTTTAGATATTTTACTAAATTTTCAGGTGGAACACCTCCAAATGAATCAAACACAAATGCCTCATCTTTTAAATATTTAAGATAACAGATCCAGTGAGTGCCCTGATTGTTGTACTTATCCAAATTAACTATGCCACACTCTTTGTTGAGTGATTGTTCTGGTAAAGAATCAGACATGTACACACCTCTAAAATTTTTGATGCCCAGTGGCTTGATTAAAGCTTCAATATGTTGGTTTGTAAGCGGCTCTTGTTTTTTTAAAACTTATTCATGGCTCTCTTAACACCTTTGCCTTGTTTTTCCATAGCTAGATTATGGCGCTTCAATTCATCTAATTCTGCCTTATTCTTCTTGGCATCTATTACTGTTTTTGCTATAGCAGCTGATCCCCCAGCCAAGCTCCCCACAGCCCCCAAAGCTGCTAAGATGGCCGGGATACTAAATATAAAGCCACCTACATGTGATTTTTTCCTGGAATGCTGTATTTTTTTAATTGAGGGGTACTAAGTAATAATTTCATACCATGGCCCTTGGCAAGACAAGAGCTTTTTTTCTTGCGCTGCTTTATGGTTAGAAGGCTATCAATAGTTTTAAGAGATTTAAGACCTGCATAAGGTATCTGATACATAACACCCTTGGCCTTCATCCTAGGTTTATTATATACATATCCTGGGTCTACATAGCTTAATTAAGTGGCTTAAATTTATTTAATTTATCACAACCCCCACCCCAGTTTTTGTTTGGTGTTCATAGCTATGGTGGTCCCCAATGCTGCTATTCTCTCACTTAAAGAAGCATCTTTGCTTACAAATCTACCAAATGCAGCCTCTTCTAATTTCTTGTCTGCAACATGTCTCTTGTCAAGATCAGAATGTGTGTTGTATGCTATGTCATGGTCTCTACAAGCAGCATCTAGAGGATTAACACCAGGATCACCTCTGTTTAGCCTATGATCTAGTTTTGTGCCTGGACCACAATACTGATAGCCTGGTATGTGTAGTTCAAATGGCAGCTTGTTTATGATGTCATTAACCAGCCCCCGACCCTCAGAGATATTCCAAAATTTAGGTGGTAGAGTATTAATAATTTTTATAAGATATCCAATCCCCTTAGTGTCATTCACTATAAAATTAGACAATTTGGTGCTTATCATGTCCATAATTCCAACCTTTTCATTGTAAAAATTGTGGTTGCCAGCATTTTCTTCCCCAGCTATGACCAGCAACCTATCTACAAGTTTCCTGACATCATCAACCCACACAAATTCTTTAGGCAGGGTGTTGTAATATTTGATTCCACTACCTGTCTTGATCTGTGACCATATGGGCTTGATTAAGTTGTTGTATTTTGCTCCACTGCTAGACTTGACTCTTTTTTGTGTGGGATCATTGTTCTGGTATAGAGCATCTGATTTTATTAATATTTCTTTGTAATGCTCATAATCTTGATCTGTATAGCTGCCAGATCTCTTAGTAGTCATCAGTTCCCACAATCCAGGTGTTCCAAATGTTACTCTGAAATTGCCAATTCTATGTATGATGCTACCATCACGCTCTGTGTCAGCATATAAGCCAAACATCATCTTTGTTGTCTTTAGGTGTGCTTAAATATTTTTGAGCAAGAAGACCCAATTCAATAGGATCCAGAGTAGCTTCAATTCTTCGAGGAGGAACAGGACTAGGTGTATGAATACTAGAAAGTGGGGTGATTGGATAATCTAATATGTTCCTAGCAGCTACAGGTACAAGCTCTGTGATCAAATTTTGATTTTGCTCTGTAACAGTTTTGATATTTTTACCTATTTCACTAATAGCATCAATAATAGGCTGTTCTGTTTGCTTGAGTTGTTCATAGATTCCTTGGTTCTCTGATTTCCATCCCTTAAATCTTTTTACAAGATAATCTCTTAATTTAAGATCATCAATGCTTGGCCTTTTCATGGTTATTTATATATGTTTCAATGTCTAGAAAATTGGTAATTTTATTTCTGTATTTACCACTATTGGGTTTCCTTGTCATATCAATTGTGACAAACCCATAGCTGTCCTGGTTCCAGCACCTACTGCAAAACTTGGAAAAATCATTGTAGCTCAAGTCACCACCTACATATTCATCATGTATGTGTTTGAGGTTGGTATGATGTTGATGAAACACACATATAAAATTGCTGTTGTCTCGGATCAGCTGCTTCGGTAATTTAGAAAAAGTCTGTGCCAGGTAGAAGCAATCTATGTTTTTGTGCCGCCCCTGTGTAAAAAAATTTCTAACCTTGTTTTGATTATCCAGTATAATGTCATCAAACACAACAACAGTTATATCAAGACATTCATGGAGTGGCTTAACATCCAGTCCATCATATAGCTTTATCAGCTGCTGATATTTTAATTGTTCCAAGCTCTTAGAGAAGACATACAAGTGCCTGTTTTTCCAGTCTAACCAGTTGGGTGCCAATAAAAAATTATCAATCATTAGTGTAGTTTTACCACAAGCCGATGGCCCAACAATAAGACATCTAATATTATCAGGCAGCAGCTTGCCATTTCTCTTAATCTGCTGTTCAGGCTGTGGCAGTCTCTATATAACATCCCAGGTGTTCATAGTATCACTTTGTCTGCCTCGATCCAGCTGTGTTCTGGAAGTCCTAGCCATTTCACCAGTATTTTATTGCCTTTTCTGCGGATGATTTTTTCTATGAGGTATGTGTCAGGCTGCTTAGTTTTTCTGAGTTCTTCTTCATAAAACCTGCCTTTGAGAATTTCTCCTCGGTGATCTTTTATTATATATGTGTTAGGGGTCCCAGGTTTAACTTGAACCACTGTAAATAATTCAGTGCTCCAGTTTCTGGTAAAGCCTCTTTTGAATAAGTGCTTATATTTGCTGATTCTTACTTGATCACCAACCTTGTATTTGGCTTTTCTTGTTGTTGGCTGGTATCTAGGATAATAAACAGTACTGATCAAATTTTGCTCATCAGATGAAGTTACCTCAGAGGGCTTCATGTTGATTGTGGAATGGACCGAGTTGTTATATCTATCTAAAAGTTCTGGTAGGATACTGAGCCATTTATAATTACCTTGAAGTGTGAATTGTTTATACATAAGATTTTTTAGGGTTTTGTTGAATCTTTCTACAATAGAGGCCTTGAGATCACTGTAACTCGAGTAATGTTGTATTGACTGGCTTTTAATAAATTGTTGGAACACAGAATTATAGAATTCTTTGCCATTATCTGTTTGTAGATAGCGCGGTGATCTTCCACTCTGATTGATGATTGTCCTGAAGGCTTCTGTAACACATGATCCAGTCTTGGATTTGAATGGCACAGCCCAGGCATATTTTGAAAATGTGTCTATGACAGTGAGTAGATACTTGTAGCCCTTGTTGATCTTGTCTACGTTTTTCAGCTGTCCACTTGCCATCTCAACCAAGTCACACTGCCATAAATCATCTATGCCTTTTGTAACCACTGGCAGTCTCTTATAATTATGTCTGGCTTGTCTGTGTAATTCATCAACAATAATTTGTCTAGACATAGTATGTAAACAAGAATATTGCAACTATAGGGTGTTCAGCAGCTGATACTACAGGATTTTCTAAATATAATTTGTCTCCTATTTGTATATTAAATTCAAGAGAGCCATCATCTTCAGCATAAGATGTCTCTAATGTATTGGGGTCTGTAAAATCCTCTAACTCTACACTGGTGATTTTTGGTTTGTTGTCAGCATTTGTTATTGATAAGGTAGGGTAGTGGTGTGCCTGTGGTTGTAGCCAATATTTGATCTTGATTGGTCTAAGTGTGCCCCCAACAAAAAACTGGTAATAAAATTGTGCAGGGGACAGCATATATATTTTGCCACCTGGTGTAAATGGTGAATCATATTCTTTGTTGGGGATACTGTACAATTCAAGGATTATTGTATGATTCTCGATTAGGCCAGTTATTTCTTATTCTGCTGTAAGCAATCTACTCATTACAGATTCAAGGTGCTCATTGATAGTCCTAACAATCTCATCGTGGCCTGGCTTGATTCTTATGTCCACAACAAGTTTTTTGTATTGTTGCACAATCTCTTGTAGCTGGGTGGCAAAAACAGACAGAGCATTTGCTTGGTTGGATTCCATGGTCCCTAGCTGTTGCTTGATATTAGCTACAATTTGCTGTAGATTTTCAACAACTGCCAATTTTGAATTTTGAGCAGTAAGATCATGGACTTGTCTTCTGATATCCTCAAACAAGGCATGCAATTCATTAATATGTTGATTAGTTGGTAGAGTGGCCACTGTCTGAGTAAGTTGTTTCATCTCTGTCTGGATATTCTTGATATCTTCTGATTTCAATATGCGATTCACAGCTCTCTTAATATTTTTAAGTTCCTGTGATGTAGGCAGATTTGATACAGTATTTTGCAAAGATTCAAGTGCCAATTTCACATCATTTAATTCAGAAGCATCAGCCACACTTCGCATAGCATTTTGAAGCAGGGTTTTGTCTGCCTGAGTAGGTGTGGATTGTTGTAAAATTTCAAGCTTTGTTTGGATATCATCGATCAAGTGATGAAAATGAGATAGCTCAGATTCAGTGTTGAGGTTTTCAAGTTTGGTGATCTGTTGCTGGACACTGACAAGGGTGTCTACAATACCAGGCAGGCGGGATTCTAGAGTTTCTTGTACATTTGTCAGATCACCTTGTACTGCTGCTATTGTACCTTCAAGATGGGTTATGGTACTCTGAATTTTTCCAAAATTTTCATATGTCTCAAGTTGCAGCTTGATGTTGGCAACACTACGAGTTATAGCACTCAGAGCATCAGAAGATGGCAAGTTGTTCATAAAATTTTCAAGTGTTTCAATTTTTTCTTTAACCTCAGCTATGGCATTGTTCAAGGGGTCCAGATTAGGTATCTGTAGTGACTGAATCTGTTCCTTTAGAGTGGAAATTACTAGATCAAAATCTTCTTGTGATTTTATGCTTTTGACAATTGTTTGGAGCTGTGCCTGGACATTATTAATCTGCTCTTCCAATTGTTGTTTCAATTGCTCAGAGTTGTTAGCCTGAGTCTTAAATTTGGCTTGAAGAGCTGCTACAGCCTCCTCTAAACTTTGAAAATTATCTAATGTGGCCAAGTCAGTATATTTTTGAAGCAGCAATTTGAGTTCTGAATCAATTTTAAGAAGAGGGTCCATGCATTGTGATTGTAAATTTGTAATTTCTAGTTGAAGACTGGCATTGAGTGTGGTTTGTAAAGCTTGTAAATCACTTCTTAATTTTTTAACTCTGACATCAAGCATCAGAATCTCATCACTGTGATCTTCATGCCTTGTATGGCCAAATATATCATTAGGCATTTTTGTTTTAGTGGTTATTTATTATAAAATATCTAATTCTTAATTCTATAAAAAAGGTATAAGCTTGTCATAGGATCCTGGGACCTCAATATATAAACAATCACCAGCAGAAACAGTATATACAGTGCCAGAAACCATGTTTGAGTGCTTAATCCTGTAAATATTTCTCCCTATTGAAACCTTGACATTACCCTCGGGAGTTGTAATAAATTGTAATTGCCCACCTACAGGTAATTGGTAATGATTTAAATTATTGTTAAATATGTACAATATTTTACCTGTTTCATCATCAACATCTGTAAGTATGCTGTTCAGATGAATAATTAACAAACCACTTAGTTTAGATATCATAGATTGTATATCAGAAGAGGGTGCTGGTGTTGGCAGGTCCATAATAGCCTGTTTTTTGAACCCAAATAAGTTCATAGGCATGTTTATTTATTTCAAATCATGATCTGTAATTGGGCATTGTTTGCCACTTTTCAAATCACAATGACCCCATGGTAGAGTATGTATGCCACATGATAAAATGCATCTCTTATCATCATGTGGGTCCAGAGCCACTTTTCTTACAACATTTGTAGTCAACAAGTGATCCACACTCTGAATTCTGCATTCTGATGTTCTGATTAAACTCTGGGTTTTGAGACAATTTTTGTAATCTTCAAATTCAAGCTCTTTGTCCACAATTACTCTGCCAATGCCCTTGGCCTTTTTGGCAACAACACCACTACATGTTTCAAAGCTGTACATCTTGGCCCTTAACCCAGCAAATGTCACAATAACATCACCAAGTGTCTCATCTTTTAACTTGCCAGGCACCTTTTTGTTGTGGGGTTGAATCTTTGTATGTTCACTGGTATCAAAATATTCAAGCAATGCAGGCTGTGATATATCTTGGTAAACATCTTCTGTCTGAATATCAAGAATAAAGCTATCTGTGTCCATGTACATCAGTTTTACACAATCACAATTAAAAGGCTTCAGCACATCATAATAGAGCTTTAGCATGTGTAATTTGGCCAATTCCAATATCACAGCCCCTACATAAATAGGCTTATCAAACTTAATCTTTGTTTCTTTCATGTTGAATAGAGCCATATTCTCATCATAAATTCTTCTATAATTGAAATTAGGCTTTGCAATCAATTTTTTGCTCCGGCTGGGGTCAGTAATTAATTTAACATCAGTATGTTTTCTGACATTTTCTATGGTTTTGCCATACACTGAATTTACCATCAACTTAAACAAGGTCTTATCAAATTGGCTCATTGCAGATGTTCGAAGCTGTGTGTTTGTATCAATATATGGCTTCAACCATCTTGAGTGCCTGAACCTCAAAACTTTGCCAACTTTGGTCACTTGAACACCATGATTCTTTAGGAACTGGAGGTGTTTGTAATATATGACATAATCCTGTTTTGGCTCTAGAGTCATCATGAGCTTCTTCTGTTTAGAGACAGGTGAGCACTCAACCTCAGGAATTGGGGGCAGATCAGAAAGTTTGTTGTGTAAATCATCAGGAATTGTCAGATCAACTTCTTAGAACAGGCCATAGTTACTGTCATCAAAATCCTGAAGATCTTCAATATTGAAATCCTCAACCCACTCAAGCCCTGCATATGGCAATTTATCCATCATAGCATAACCATACAAGCTGTTGGCATCTACATACAGTATATAATTTGATGGCAGTGCTGGATCATAATTGGGAATATACTTGTTATTTGCTCTGGCATATCTCTGAGAACATTGCACCATGCCTCCTCTTATACATTGCTCCATAAACAGATACATATCTTGATCTTGGATCAGATCCAATTGCATTTTAGTGTTTAAAAACATTGCAGACCATGCTAGGCCTGGAGCACTGTAAAAATACATTGGATCCAGCTTATAATTTTCCATGGAAGATTTTCTAAATGCCTGAAGTATATCAGTTAAGAGAGTGACATCAAGTTTCAAATATGCCTTATGATAATCACCAAATGTCTGGCATTTTAAATTGTTCCACATCAACTGGGCATGGTGATAATCATCATCAGTAATTCCAGATGCCCTGAGTTTACTGTAGAATGCTTGTTGTGAAGGCGGAGCACACTCATCAAATTTAGAAAAATCTGTAACATAGTCATATGGGTATACACCCTTCCGCCTAATTAATTTCAGGTCCTGATTTGGAAACAAAGCACATGTGATTTTGAATTGATCATCAGATAATTGATTTGCCAGTGTAGCCAGGCTAGCCGACAGAATTCTGTAGGAATCGAGAAATCTTAAGTGAATGGGAACACCATTAACTTTAATTATTTTGCTAATAGCAATATATTTCTCATCATTTTCTGCTAAAATATTTAAATTCTGCTTGTCAAACCCCTCGTACCTGATGAAATGATGAAAATCATAATTGGATGCACCATGGCAAAATATTGGGATAAATTTTGGTCTCTGGATCTTAATATTACAGCTATTACACAGGGCCATTTTGAATTTACCATCTGTATGAGAATGGTGACGCACCTTGATATTTGTATCTGAAAATTCAGAATCACATACCGGGCATTTTTCTACGTTGTTGAAATCTTCAATCTGATCCTCTGTTAAAGGCAACATAGGTTTTGATTTTAATAAGACATTAGATGCTATGTCATGGCACTCATTTTCTATTCTATGTGCAAATTCTTTGATGGCATCTGGTCCCATGTATAAATATTCTTCACTAACAACACCATCCTGTACAACAACATAATAAAAACTAGAAGGCCCATGTAACTGGTATGATGTAATTGAAGATTCATCAGGATCTGGGCTGCATAATGCAAGGGGTTTGAGGTTTGATTCAAAATCACAAACTATATATGCTGGGTGTTCCAACAGAGCTTCAAATTTTTTGAATTTGGCATTTTCACTTGGATTAGGCATCACCATATGAACATTTTTATGGTTGCCACAGTATTTTAAATGTTCAATTAACTTGTTTTTAGCAATTTCTGCATTTTGTTCCCGAACCCCATTCACCATTTTTCTACCATCAAATACAGTCAAACATCTTCTGCACAACTTGAATATTGTATTGGATTTGCCTTGTTGTTTTCTGACTAAAGCTTCAAGACTGTGTATCAGAGTGTAATGGTATGTGTCATCCCCTTCAATTAAGAGCAGATCAATCGGGACAGTAGAATCATCAAGTGTACTGATTCTGAGAGGTGCTATCAAGCAATTGCCACGGCCAGTAGAACAAATAAATACATTAATAGATAATTGTTTACCACTGATATCCCTGGCCTTTTTTTTCTTCAAATTTATCAATATTCTGAACAGACATTGGATATTCTAAGCCCTCCATAGCATCATCAAAATTGTGTTCATATTGTTTATAATAAGTTATTCTCTCAGGATGCCTTAAAACTGGATACAAAGCAGCAAAAATGCACCACAGAAAGCATTTCTCATCATTATTTTCTGTGTTAACCACGGCTCTTTTGTTTTTAATATTGGCAGGTAATGGCAGATATGTAGAACCTTGTAATGGGCTGAATTCAGAAATATTAACATAGAGCTTGTGTGGAGTTCCGCATAGGCTCCATCCTGATTCTTTTGCAGCAAATTCAGAGTGTTTAATATTCAATTGATCTATCAAACTGCTTATTATTTTGTCTAAATTTGCATTTGAATATACAGCTACAGTTTCTGTTATGTGGGGCTGTGTAAATTTTGTGCCATTTGGTTTCTTATATTGTGTAATCAATTTGAGGGACAGCTTATAAGAGCCATTTTGTGCATTTAGAATTGTCTGCACATCAGGATTTATACTGTTCAAAAAATTCTTAATGTCACATCTTGGCTCTGATTCAAAACGGTGATCCCTAAGTTGGCCATTAAAACTACTATGGATAGGTGGTGCAATGCATGGCTGCTTTGCTGCTCTAGCATTAATAGGTGTTTCAAGCTTCCTTTTCAGACCAGATGTAGATGGCTGTGAGGGCAATGTTGATGACTGTACATAACAAGTACACTTATGCCTATTGTAATATGCTTTGCTTAATATTTTATGGCATCTTGGGCATATTTTTGTAGGCTTTCTGCATTTCTTAGGATCACAATTATGCCGGTGCCTAGCCCAATTAGAACTAGATATATTTTTATTACACTGATTGCAATATTTCAAGTTTGGCATTTTTATTGTTTGTTTATATAAAATTTCTTGGTCCAAAAAAACAGAACTACGGATAGTATGCCAAAACAATTATAACAGCAGTTAGTGGCTGAGCTAGTGCTTTTGTACCCAAACAACAGCAATAACTAGGCTCTGGTGATCCCCAATATAGAGTAGTTTTGCTCTATTATGCTGTTGTATAACACACTTTACCAGGTATCAAACCCGGGAGCTATCAGCTGGATATCAGCTAAATACAGTAAAAGTTGGACTTTAAATCTGCAGTGAATATTCTCAAAGTCTCACGTGTGGGGATATTATTCTGCCACATGTATTTTATTCTCACACACTTTACCAGGCCTCAAACCCGGGAGCCTCTTGATTACGAGGCAATAATACCAACACTTTGCCATCAGGGAGGCCTACACACTCTACCAGGTATCAGACCCGGGAGCTCTTGATTACAAGGCAGCAATATTAACAATTCACCATCGGGGAGGCCTTAAACCCAGGAGCCTTTGATTACAAGGCATATAAGCCATGGGGCTATGCCCACGCTCTACTGAGTATCAGACCCAGGAGCCTCTTGATTACAAGGCATATAAGCCATGGGGCTATGCCCACATTCTACTGAGTATCAGACCCAGGAGCTATGAGCTGGATATCAGCTAAATACAGTCAAAGTTGGACTTTGAACTTGCAGTGAATATTCTCAAAGTCTCACGTGTGTATATATTATTTCAGAGCAAAGCCTTTTGGAATTGGACTCAGGTCTGCATGCTATCATGCAAGGGAGTAATGTTCTTTTAGTAAGAATTTCCCCCTATTACACAGAAATATTAATTGAAGTTTCATGCCCTTCCAGTGAATTGGAGTTAATGGCATGTGTCAGGCCTGCATGCTATCATGCAAAGGGAATTTTCCCTAGAATTGCACAGAAATATCAATAATGCCCCCTTTCAGCTTATTTTTTCTGTGTAGATTATCTCCCATGCGTGCCAGCATATTAAAGCCCCCAAGCGTGCATAATTTATTACCAGGTCAAGCAATGCATCAATCTTCCCGATCGCAACTGTCTGACAGACTAATGTATTTCTGAGCTAAGTAATTACTGCCCCGGGCATAAAACTGATCAAAGATTAGGAAGAAAGCAGGTAACAGTTCAATTTGCAGCCTGCCTTTGTCCAAGGCAATCCTGTATTGTATTAGATCTGTAAGTTGTTAGAGCATGAGGATATGAGCATTTTTGGCCTAGTTTTAAGTGTAGCCAAAACAATATCAAGAGGGGCATATTTTTGACAAGCTTATGGACAACAATCTCACAGATGTAGCTTTTGCACACATGGCCAAATCAATCTGTTGAGGTTTCTTCATTTGTACACTAGAATTCAGGATTCTTGTGATTTTGACAGAGTAGCACACTGTAAGCAATAAGATCATATGGACAACTTGACATAATTTTAAGTGTAGCCAAATCTGTCTGTTGAGGGTTCTTCATTTGTACACTAGAATTCAGGATTCTTGGGATTGAGAGCATATCACACTTGGGCAATTGAGCCATATGGGCATCTTGACATAGTTTTAAGTGTAGCCAAATCGGGCTGTTTGATCATATGGCTCTTCATTTGTATGATTTTTGTCCTTATAATATCACCAATTACACTACTATATGAATATGAAGTGCAGGTCTACTTATTAAGATTTATGAAGGTTAATGTGGTTGGTGAGACGGTAGTATACTCTGTAGTTAATCAATGGTGCAGTCAGTTTGTTCCATTCTCTAATCTGTGTAACAACGAAAGACTTTCCATAGGTGGAGATTTTGAGTTTGGGGATTATTAGATTGTGTTTCTTGCTGATATAGAGTTCGACTGATGTTCCACCAGAACTTATCGGATAAGTCTTTTGGGAATACATCAAGGTGGGTGTTAAATCTTTTGTTCTATTGTTGATATTTAGCTAATTTAGGCTCTGAGAAGCAATGGTGCAAAAAATAACTATAAAATACTACAACCTATAAGTGGCATGCTCAAGTCAGTAATCAAAGATCTTGGCATGAAAACATGAATCTGCCTCGGAAGTGGTTCTTTTTATATTAAGAATGCGTACAGGTCATGTTTTAGTTAATCAGCATTTAGCACGTTTAAAAATTGTGTCCTCAACTTCCTGTCAGTGCGGAGAAGCTATACAATCGCTCAATCATTTATTTTTTCAATGCCACTTAAGACAACAATATCGAGACATTTTACTTAAAAAATTATTACGCGTTCAGTTTCCATTTCCGATATCAATATCTACAGTTATCTCTGAGCCTTTATAGTTTCGCTAGAAAACATCGGATTACAATCTAATCTTAAACACTCATGACCCACACAATTATTTAGACGTCATACTATCACAAGACCTCAATGGAGAAATGCACCCAGTCAATAGTGTTTCGAAGAAAATGGACGTTAGTAATCATTATCTTGGAACATACCATATATAGTACATAATTGCTTGTGTTAATAGTGCCTGAACTCAGCAACTTTGGCTAGAAATCGCAAAAATACGCGGTGTGAGCCAATCAAATGATGACGACGACAACGAAAATATTACTGTATGCTGGAGCGCAATAGCCTAATATGGGTAGGAAGACTGATTGCATAAAGCTAAATTTATCATTAGAGTCCTGACTGTTTTAAATTATATATAAAAAAGATTTAAGTGCATAAACTTTGTTTACGTATCACACTAGTAGGACTCTTGTATTAACTTTTATTGTATATTTCAAATTATTCTACAAATTTGTATTGATGTTATATTTTTTTAAAGGATGAATCAATCTTCTCTGCCACTGCACCTTATTCGGTCTTCCCGATGGTGTAGCGATAATGCCATCGCCTTGCAATCAAGTGGTCTCTGATTCAAAATTACTTGCTTAGAATATTCAATCATTTTGCTGTCTTTTGCTTAATACATCATTAGTAAAATAATTAATGTTTGTGCACTTTTGCACAATGAATATTAAATGTAGAAATCGACTAAAGTTTAGTGAACAACTTTTGGAAGTAGCGGATAACCACATCATCAAATCCCAAAACTGATAATAATCTTGTCCTACCACCACTTGTATTTGGTACGTTCGTCCAACTCTAATTTCTATGAAAGTTCATACAATTTATTAAAAGGAAATGTGCATTAGTCTTTACAGTACCCAGTGATAAGGCAAAAGTACCACAGCATGGTTTATTACTATTGTGTTACTATTGAAGTATATTCTCTGGAAACCTTGGAACAACCATTGACGTTAATTTCCCGTGATGAGTAATACAAGTTGTGCAGCCGCTGCAGCCCTCTGTCGATGCTAAGAATAAATAAATTCTTAATTCTTCAAATAGAATCACACTGGTGTTAGGTTAGGCAATCATTTTATGCCTTGTTCCTAAGAATATTTTTACTTACTGGCTAGAGAAATAGGAAAGCAGAATGCCAGTTAGTATAAGTACCTTTACAACCTAAAATATACAAAACCTGTATATATTTTAGGCTCTTTAATATTCTTTAATATGATATAGTGATAAAGCGTTAAATGTTTTGTGTGTTTTAAAGAGAAGTAAATTGGCACAAAATAAAATAATACTGAGTTTATAAAAATAGTTGAAGTGTTTGTGGAGATTTGCTGCATTTTTTTCAGGGTAGAAAGCAAGATTTTTTTCTTTTACCAAACTAGTGCTGCCACCTACTCCAATTTGAAGTTACTGCGTTCCTGTGCCGACCTTCAAAAAATTTTACTTCAATTTTATCAGACTTTTACAACACTTAACGCAAAGTACTGCGACTAGAAAAAAAATATTCATGTGATACATATAATATTCTGTTGACATGTTCATTTGTTTACTCGCCTATGTGAGGGTTCACTTGTGGACTGTAAAATATGTACAGGTGCCTTGTTGAAAGGTTACGCACATCTGGTCCCGCCGGCAAGCGGTGTGTTTCCAATCGCTAAACGGGAACATGCTCGAGCGGCACAATAACTAAATATAGGCACTAAATTTGAAATACCGCATAATGAAGCGTGGGTGAATTATATAAGCTGTCTCAGAAGACAATAAGTGTAGGTATTACTTCCATGCCATGCAATTTGTACGAAAAGTCAGAACGAAATAGTTCCGAGCCATTAGGCAGTCAGTATCTCAAAGCTAACAAGAGAGTTCTCCGGAAGGAATTTCAATTAGAACCGGCGAAGGAACAGAATGAAATAATTGAAAATTTCTTGAAGCCTGCGGCTGGAATCTAAAGAGAACATCGTGCCAGAAACCAATAAGAAATTTATTTGCTGGCGAACTTATTTAATCTTTCTGGAATTTCAAGAGTTCGGAAAAAGTCCGGCGGAAACTTTAATCTGGCGCGTGGGATCTGTGTTGTGTATACATTTGCTGGGATTGGTGGCTTAGGGTCATGAACGGGTTAAGTGCTGGCGCCATTTTACTGCCATTATTGCTAAAGTTTATGAAGGCTCATACTCCTCTTGATTGTTTTTTGTTTGTTGAACGTCCACTTTGTGCTCATATAGGTTAATCGAGACAACCTATTGTTTAAAGTACAGTGCTCAAAAAAGTTTTGCATATTCAGGGTTTGTGATCATTTTATTGTACTAGATACATGGAATCATATTCAAGAGTACAGGGGAGACATACAATCAGAAAGAAAACAGTGCAGCCATGCAGAAGAAACAAAATCACACCAGAAGCACAAGATTTAAGGATGGGAGACACAAAAGAAAGGTAGTGCAATACCATGTACCTACGGCTCGCAGGCATGCTTGGGATCAACAGATAGGAGTTCAGTACCGTGTATAGCCACCTCGAGCCCGAAGGCATCCTTGAACACGACGGGGCATGCTAAGGATAAGAGCATTCAACTTCTCCTGAGGAAGACTGCCCCACTCTTGAATGGCAGCCTCCCGCAATTGCACCTTTTTCACAGGAGGATTTTCACGGCTGACAATTGCTCGCTTCAGGTGTCCCAGTGCATGTCCCACACAGTTCATGTCTGGAGAATACGCCGGCCACACCATGCGCCGAATGCCATGCATATCAAGGAAATCTTCAACCACTCTGGCTCGATGTGGTCGAGCGTTATCATCCACCAGCGTAAAGTCATCTCCCACAGTTGTAGAGAAACCTGCTACCACGGGTTCGAGAATAGCGTTTCTGTACATCAGACCAGTCATGTGACCCTGGAGGGGAATTAGGGGCGTACGTCGAACAAACATGATTCCACCCCAAAACATGATTGAGGCCCCAGCTGCTGGTGACGTTCCTGGATGAAGGGCTCGTTCAATCTCTCCTCTGATCGTCTCCAAACACTTATGCTCTCGCTTAACGGGTGCAAACTGATGGTGACCTCGTCTGTAAAGAGCGTGTACTCTTACTGTTCCTGACTCCATTCACTGTGCATTGTTGCCCACCTTACACGGTCTCTCTTATGGTGTGGTTTCAGAGAAACTTTGGATATGGGCCTTCCTGACGTCAATCCTTCCTCATGAAGTCGATTCCGCTCATTGGAAACATTCGCTCCTAAGGCCCTCCGCAGATCCTGGCACAAACTGGTAGCAGTTGCAGTGGGTATACGACGTGCCGAAATCACCACGTACCGATCTTCCCTGCATGTTGTTTTGCGTGGCCGCCCTGTCCTTGGTCGATCAGCAACTGATTGTGTCTCCCTGAACTTTTTCCACACTGGAGACACATCACTTTGGCTCACTTCAACACGGGCACTTGGCGATATCCCTCTTGCAGCAGCGTTACAATTCGAATGCGGTCCGTAACAGAAATGGGTGCTTGAGGCTTGTTGACCTTCGTTTTCCATCCGCTCTCTTTGTAGTTTCCAACTCACAAGTGCGGATAAGACATGGACAATGCCTCCCATCGGGCTGCTTTCAAATCTGCGCAGGGATCATGTGGCAACTACTGCCCTCAATTTGCTGAATATCAAACTCACTTGGGGCATTATGTCGGTTTCTGTCTCGGGCATTGCTCACATAATGAACATTGTATACCTTTTGGGAATATCGCGACTCAAACCGCATGCACTCATAATATGCAAAACTTTTTTTGAGCACTGTAGAATCCAAAACCCTGTGGAATGTACTCGCTTGAAATTGTGACTCTCCTCTTCCCTGGTTGTGACTGCCATTCTCTTGGTTATGACCATTCCCTTGTTATATTTATTACCGACTTTCCCAATCATGTACGAAACTGCTCTATCTTATGTAAGAGATTACCGTCGCTTATTTTGGAATTTGGACCATGAAATTCTTTATGTTAGCCTACCGTCTTTATTTCAATATAAATTTCGTTTCTTCTTGATAGCCGCACTTTCCTCTGTACTTCGGGGAAGGCATTCTCGCACATCGTGGTAGGTACTCTTGTCCTCCTCCGGAAGCACTTTCGTTCATTTACTAGGCATTTCGCTCTCTTTTTTTGTAGCTAAGTTCGCCCTTTTCGGTTGGCACTTTTCTTATTTTCAGTTATCACTAAATCTTCATGGCTGACAATTTTTACTTCATATTTATATCCTTAAGTTTACTAACACTCTGGCCCCATATTTACTGGCACACTGGTACTTTGACTCAAGAGTTCGCTGACACTCTGGACCCAGGTATCCTGACAATCTGGTTCACGTTTGCTGAGACTCTGGTTACATATTTCCTGGTATTCTGGCCATTAGTTTGCTGGCATTCTGTCCATAAGTTTGTGACACTCTGACCACACGTTTGCTGGCGCTCTGACCCCACGTTTGCTTGCACTCTGACCCCGAGTTTGCTGGCACTCTGCCCCGAGTTTGCTGGCACTCTGACCCCGAGTTTTCTGGCACGCTGACCCCGAGTTTGCTGGCACTCTGACCCCAACTTTGCTGACACTCTGACCCCAAGTTTGCTGGCACTCTGATCCCAAGTTTGCTGGCACTCTGATCCCAAGTTTGCTTACACTGACCCCAAGTTTGCTGACACTGACCCCAAGTGTGCTGACACTGACCCCAAGTGTGCTGACAACGACCCCAAGTGTGCTGACAATGACCTCAGGTGTGCTGACAATGACCCCAAGTATGCTGACACTGACCCCAAGTTTGCTGACACTCTTACCCCAAGTTTGCAGGCACACCGACCCAACTTCTGCTGACACACTTGCTGAGAGTTTGCTAGCACTGTTGCTCAGAGTTTCCTGACATTCTGGCTCTTCGTTTGTTCCTGGTTCTCTGGCCTTAAGTTTGCTTATATTCTGGCTCCAAGATCGCTCGCACTCTGGCTCTAAGCTCGTTGGCACTCTGGTCCCATGTTACTGTTACCATTGCCTCATGTTGGACACACCGCTGTCCCAAGTTTGCTGGTACTCTTGTCGCATTTTCTGCCAATTATCATAGTTGCGTGTGTCTTTTGACAAACAATTTATCTTTCTATTTTAAATTACGAATTCTCTTCCTTAATAGCAACGATTTTTATTCAGTAGGGATCAATAAAGAAGCACCATCACTAGGCTGCGTATTTTCTAATGGAGGAAATGAAGAGGTACACTTTCCAACTTGTGCTTACCTGTGATAAAAGGTACCCAGGGTTTCGTAGATTATATTCAGCTAATTACGCACATTGTGTATCTACAAAGTTTTGTGTGAGGAGGAGACAAGAACGTGCACAACCACACGACTACCTCAAAGACGACGACAGCGGAAGTCAGAAATAAATGAAAAGCAGAAACTGGCGTCACCACTCGCAAAAACTCGCTCCCAAAGCTGATTGCACTGTGTTGTGAAGGAGGGGGAGGGGAAGCTAATTTTCCTCGCCGTGAGCTTCTATGATGAGTCCAAAGCCTCAGGAGGGAAGAATAAGCTAGTTAAGGCTCTCGAGCGACTAGCAGTGGTTCCTCTATGAAAGATGCCTTATTGATTATTCAAAGCTTAATTTCTCATTTTGTGCTCTAATTTACACTAAATGTCTTTCTTTATTCCTCTGCGCCGTATAGGCAATTTGCTTGAAATCTTGCTCGATAAAGTACGGGAGCATTTAATGAAAGTCACAGAAGAAAGGGGAAGGGGATGACGACAATGAAAGATGTCTGTTTGCAAGTGTTGCCAACTTGCCATGCGAAATATAACTAACAACATGAATCGAATAATTTGTGTTCATGACAATGCCATTGTTATATGGAAATGTACAGCCAGCCTTCTGGCGGATTGGTTAACACAACGCGCTACGACATCAGGGGTCCCGGGTTCGAATCCTATCATCACTCATCCTCATCTTCGCGATTAGTCAAAAATAAGCCAAATCAATCAATGAAACCGTGCAGGCTACCAGGTTGAAATCATGATGTTTGTTCATTATTCGCTCTATTAACCTAACGAGAAAAGCGACGTAAAGTAACAAAAGTATTTAAAAAAGATGAAACACCATGGTCTCACCTCGGTTTACGGAAAGGTCCAGTGTTCGATTCATGAACTCAAACTTCATTTCAAATGCACTTTATGCAGAGATAGGCTATCCGCGATTGAACCTACAGGTTTTAAAGTAGAATTCGAACCATTAGGAGCCTCCACCGATTATCGAACCCGGGATAATTTTATAACAAGGAGACACCGTTAGTACTACAACACATCATCGGGGAACCCATGATCTCATGTAGGATCTAATCCCGCCATTGATATGGTGTACCATATTCAAGAATATTCTTAATAGTACCAGCATTTTGTTTATAATTTCCAATATTAAAACTAAATGATTTGTTAAGAATTCATGAATATACTAAAATTTTTATATATGGATCTTTCCGTCAAGAAAGAGAAATTGCAGAAATTCTAAATAATACTTCATAAGATATACATAGTATACTATTTTCATGAATTATGTGACACTTTGGTCTTCTTGAATCCAGCTTTGTAAAACATTAATGAGTAACTGTACTAAAACATACTGCAAACCATTTTGCTGCAATTTGTTTCAGGTTGAGTGATTTTCATCCACTAAATAGAAAATCAAACTTATTATAATAAGTTCCAATATTGGAAGAAAGCTTTTCAGGTCTTTAAATGGGAGGCATATCTAGTACTATGATTGTACAAAATTTACCTACGAGCCCTTGTGAAACAACTTTTATTGCTCGTGTGAAGTTAATGCTATACATTCTATTCTAAGGGTATCTTCATCCCAGAAATATTGTGTGTTTCGCATCTTCTTGTAATTACAAATAGAAATTATATTTCATAAGTATTCACTAATGTCTGAAATATTTGATTGCAGCGCCATCTCTTAATGATATATAGAGTGATTGGTTTGGTTTATTTCATTTCGCTTTTCTACTACTTTTGGTTAATCGCGAAGTGTGATCCCCTGTGCTTTGCACCGCCACGATGGTCTGTGTCATCTCTTACTTGGGACCACTGGCGTACTCAGGATTTCTTTCCGGGAGGGGCTGGAGTAGTAAAGGTGGATAACTGCTTTCTAGGAAGGTGAAACCAATAAGATATTTTGTATATTTAGAACTGTGCACCCTCAAAAGTGCAAATCGGGGTCATTTTAAATGAGGTTTGAATCTACCACTTTAATTTCTTCCGAGTTCTTTATTAGTTTTATTTGAAAATGTTGATTTTCTCAACATTTCGGAGAGGGCTGTAGCCCCTTCAGCTACCCCTGTGCGTACGCCAGTGCTTGGAACAGCTCTTCAAACAACCTAGTTTACTATCTTGGAGAAAAGAAAGAGAGAGATATGTACTCTCGTTGAGAGAACAGTAGAATGTATAATTCACCCGTGCAAATTGGCACCATTCTTTCATACAGATGCTATCGAGACGACATGAGACGAGATTTGCAAGTCTCTCGGTCTTGTGTTGTCTTGTAAACGTCTCGATTTGTAATAATCTGACAGGCCTTAAAAGACCTTGTCTCGTTTCAGATCTAGAAATACGCGTATAGAATATAAACAACACGTAGGCCTATAGCGTGTCACCGCTCAAACTTTCACAACGCACAACTTTCTACGCTACGAGCCCTCGAAAAAACCTGATTTTATCCTGATTATTCAAGCACGCAACAGCCCATACCGCCGCTGATTCTTTGGACGCTATAAGGTAGGTGTTTGATGACAGAATAATTTCAAGAGGTTTATGGCCTTCACGTTCGCCAGATCTTACCGTATGTGACTATTATTTGTGGTGAACCTTGAAAAATAGAGTCTACCGAAATAACCCTCATAGCATCGACGAACTAAAAGACAATATAAGGGCAGAACTAGGAAGAATTACGGAAGAAGAACCTTTGCGTGTGAATCAAAATTTCATCAAACGATGCCAGGAATGTGTGAATGTAGGTGGACATCACTTTGAACAACTCTTATAACACAGGTTAGTGCTAGTTTTGCAATATTTATATAAATGTCTGCATATGTCCATAAAAATATGCGGGCATTACAGGCCGCAAATGTCGGCACCTCCGTCAGCGCCGCCCGCCACGTTTCTCCCGATCTCTCGGCTGCAGATCGAAATGGACGCACGGTAGTTTCGCTTCCTAATCTTTAGTAATGTTGCTAATAGAGATCGCTGAAATGTATGAACTGCAGACTGTAGAAAAATCTTCACATTTTGGCGAATATCTACCATCTTACCCCATGAATTAGGTTCTCAATTAAAATTCTCGCATAAAAAACATTTCCTTTAAATAAAAAAAAAAATAGAAACCTTGCTGTTGTGCATTCAAACACACGCATATTGCACTTAAGGTGTCGAGTTTATTCTAAAAGATAACTACCGCATAATCTAATATAATCTATTTAACATCCACAATCAATTAAACATTCTAGCAATGAACTCCACACATGAAAGACAAAACAATTTCTTAGTATGACATTATTTACGTTTCCAAAGGTGTTATAAAGTGTACGGATCATTTACACTCTTTGAACGGTCGCAGCGTCACACACGACAGTTTCAAAATCTACAAAAAAGAAACAAAAAAAATTGCACATTTCATTTCGTTAAGCACGACAACGATAAAAAAGTTGATGAAATATTCTTCAGTGCAAGCTTTCAGAAATTTGACCATTCCAGACTTGCTGGCTGCAAAAGAATGCTTTCACTAGTAAAATTTTCGTCTACAAGCAAAGAACTCACGAGAAAATTTTCAACTTTAGCAGCATTACACATGCAAAAAATAAAATAAACAATAATATGACAGTTTTAACATTTTGCAAATATTGTATGCGTTTTGAACCCTTGTAACCTTGTAGTTTTACATATTGTTTCAAAACAGCATGTTTATGCGACAGCAATTAGATTACATTAAGGGGCAATATTATGGAGCCTTACTTTTTGAACAACTCTTGCAATAAAAACAAGTTTTGTGCAACCTTTTAATCTTGCAGCTTTACATCATGATGATATTGTTTCAAGGAAATGTATTATATTTATGCTCACACGATAGCAATTAGATGTAATTACATTGAATTACAGGTCAATATTAAGGAAACTTACTTTTCGAACAACTCTTGCAGCAAAATATATTTTCGTCTAGCTTTCTTGCTTTAGATTTATGCTTACACGATAGCAAATAGACGTAATATACAGTATTATGTTAAAGGTGAATATTGTGGAACATTACTTTTCGAACAACTCTTACATTGCAAAGCTACTTAAATGAACGCTTGAGAAATATATAAATTTTCATGTCAATATTTTAAGCGAGTGTGCAACACTACAGACCCGTGGGATGCTGAATTGACAAAAAGGGGATTCAATAAAGGTAGGCGAATAGGAGAAGCCGGTAAGAGACCTGAAATGTTTGATTGCAGCGTCATCTCTTAATTGAGACAACCCTTCAAACAACCGACTCTCCTCTCTTGGAGAAAGAAATGGAGGGAAAGAGAGAGAATGCACTCTGGTTGGGAGGTAAAGTAAAGTAAAGTGTTCCCCTGTGCATAGCACCACGCCATGAAGGCGTATAGGGGGTGGGGGGTAACGCCCCACACTTTCTTGATCCGGTCGTGAGTGGGGGTGATGTGATCAGCATCACGCCCCTGACCGCCTTTACCCCCCAGGGTTTCCCCCAGGTACCCATGTTATTCGACGCTGGGTGGACGCCGGGGCCGCTTCCACCGTTAGAAAAGTTCCCGGATTTGAACCGACCGGGGATCGAACCCGGGACCTTGAGCATGGTAGTCAGACGCGTTACCGACTGAGCCACCGCGGCCACTCTGATTTCCGGGAGTAGGGAGAATGACGAGTTTCAAGAAATGAACAAATTGCCAGTTTTCAATAGGCAGCAAGGCAAATCGAAGTTCTGAATGTACACGCTTATTCTGATGTATGCTAAAATTATTATGGACAAATTTCAAAAACATTATGTAAGGTTGCACTAAGGGGGGTGAAAACGTAACGATATGCACACTTTCCTGAAAGACTGCATGCTGTGAAGTTCAGGGGGTGGGTGAGTGCGGACGTTTGGAAAAATGAACCTCTTATGATGGTCTAAAAGTTTTCCTCACATTATTTTCGACAGGGCCCATTTCAATCTTCGTTCTATGGTCTATTGGTATGTAATTGTAATTTATTCTTGCTCTGTTGACTACATTGTAGATATTTCTATCTGCAGCAGTATAGAACACGTCATTTCTTACGTATAACATTAGCATGATTACAGTACAAATACATCCACTTGATTACTTATTTGGGATGCAGTTTAATTAAAGTTACAAGTATATATTATTACATATCGGTTTGATTACATACATGGCATATAGCAGTTATGGTTACAAATATATATTACATACCCTTCATAACATATTTTGGATGTGGATCAGCAGATTTGAGTTTCAAATATATATTATATCCACTAGATTACATATATGGGATGCATATCAGATTAATTAAGGTGTCATACATTTTGATATATATATATATATTATGTGCAATTGATTATGTACATGGGTGAGACAGAGAAAGTAGTTTTAGATATGCTGTAGAAATTCTTCTATACTGTAGGGTGATGTTTCTAAGAGATAGTTTTTTATTTTATTTTTGAATAGCTTAAGATTTCTTTCCTCCTTTATTTCACATGGAAGTTTATTGTATATTAGTATTCCTGTGTTTCTGGCACTCCTTTTGTATAGGTCCAGTCTGTGCTTGTTTATGTGTATATTTGCCTTTGTTCTTGTGTTATGATTATGTATATTACTATTTTTATTTGAGGTTTTTGATGTGCTTTACAAATAGGAGGCATTCTAATATATATATATATATATATATATATATATATATATATATATATATATAGGGATGGTACTGTGAGTATTGAAAGTTTGGTGAACAGATTTTTAGAAGATGTTTGTGGAGGCTCTTGAACCATAGTTCTGATATTTTTTTTATAGAATGAAAACCTTCGACAGCTTTGTTGAGTTCCCCCATAGCAATATGCCATGCCATACCTGATTCTAGATTCTACCTCAGACCGTCCTTGATCCATCTGTAATCTTGACGCAATGTCAATGGCGTTCTTTGACATTGTCGCCAGTGTTCAGTACACAAGACAGGAGCGTAACGGATTAAGTTACGTGACGCAGCAAAGTCTTAAGCCTAGCTTTCTTCTATTTGATGTCCACTTGCGTAAAACAAATTAATATCTGTAAGCTCACGAAGATTCACGACAGTGACCGAATTGGACCGAACGTTCAGCTTCCTTCTGGATAGATGCGCGCGCACACGGGGCCACCACGTTCCGTTCCGACCGTAACCCGCCCGTTGTAAAACGGGCCAGCTCTGTGTGCACTCATCCATTAGAGGCTCTATACATCATTGTTACAGAATTGTTTTCGCTGTCGTACACATTAAATCGAAAATTAGATGTTAAACCATTAGTGAGTAAAAGCAAATCATGCGGAGGAGGACAAAAATAAAATAAGAAAATTTATATTTTCCCACCATAATAAGAATGAAGTGAACATAAAGAAATGCACATGAACTGGAAGCAGGGTGTGAAATCGTTGTAGATGGTGGAGAGAGGGGGGTGGTGGTTCTTAATTCACACACACACCCACCCACCCACACACACACACACACACACACACACACAGATTTGTCTACCCTACCATGCGAGGACATGAGCAGATCACATACAATACGAGGACATGGCTCAACTGCAATTAGTAGCGCTCAAGAAAGACGTTTTATTGAGATGAAACACCACGCGCGTCGGCATACTAAATGGCTAAATAATAACGAAGATATGACAACTTTTCTCCTTACAGGCATGGAACAGACATTACGAGGACGGTCCTCTAACTGTTGGTCATCTGTATAACCAAATGTACACCTGTGTTTTGTGTGCACAGGTCCTCGCATCGCACATAATTCTATCAACGATGCGAGGACATTGATGTCCTCGAACTGTAGATTCGGCAACAAACGAAATGAGGACCTGAGTGTATGTATGTTGCCGCAGCTGGTGCACCACAGGGGGCAGGGAGAGGGTCGGATAAGGAGGGTTGTGGCTATTGCGAAGGGAACTGTTCTAAATGAAAGCCACGTGTTTCCTTCTTTGAAGTAAACCGTGTTGCGGTTAGCAAACTTACAACTTAAAAAGATTCCTGAGGGTCTGGGTTCCATTTTATAAACAATGCCAGAAATGGAATTTCTGATCCAAGAAAAAAAGTTGTCCAGGTAGTTTCACTGAACCTTCTCAGAATGTATAACGTGATACTGTTTCTAATTATAATCTAATTTAATCTAATTTATCTTATGTAATAAATTGTATATCTCTTTTAATCGTACTTTTAACCAGCCACCTTTCTCTAGGGATGGCCAAAAAAATCCTCATTCGGAGAATTTTAAATCCGGATTCGGAAAATATAATATCCGGATTTCGGAGGGAATCCAATCCGGATTTCAAAGGGAATCCGGATTTCAGAGCGAGAAGAATACCGGAGGCAAGACAGGTTCTGGAATGATAACGTATTACAGAGAGAAAGCAAATTTTGGAGGGAAACTGATTTCGAGCCATATTTTCAATAATTATCTCATGAATTTAACAATATACTCTAATCTACCAACCCAATATCAGACTGTCTTCCACGTAGTACACCATGGACTGCATTTAGCAGACTAACAAGACTATGGCGTCTGAACTCACAGCCAGTACAATCCTACGTGGAGCTTTTTTGTGGTTATGTGATTTGCCCATGTGTGTTTGTGATTGTCCTTTCGTCTGCTTCATCTTATCACAATTCATACTCAATGGAGTAATTGAAGGGCATCAGGGAAGGGACACATAAATGAGAGAAGTAGGGAGGCCATATCAAGATTCACACAGGAAAGATAGATTGATTGAGTTGGTGTTTTAAGTCCACTTTATGCACAGTAAGGCCAATTGGGACTGGACCTACAGTTTAAAGTGTGATCCGACAGGAGAGATAGGAATGATAGCCAAGAGGCTTTACAACAGGTGACGGACGACATCGATTACTTTTGCAATCTATCAAAATATCGCCCTTGTGTAACTGCTACGACAGATAAGGAGTCATCGAGCAATGTGGGCATGTTTGGCGGAAAGAAAGAACTGTTGTACAATACTACTGCACATTGCTTTTCAGTTAGCCAACTATTCCTCTTTCTCAGTTTGGAATTAGCTGCAAACATATTCAGTAGACTTAGTTACGTACTATTTAAACATTTAAAATAAGCGTGAGCCAGGATGGATCGAATTCGAAATCTGGATTCCATTCAAAATCCGGATTCCCTCCGAAATCCGGATTCTCCGTTTTTACTATACGGATACCGGATATATTTTTTTAACAAAAAAACGGATTTGGCCATCTGTACTTTCTACATATGTATGACTTTTCCAAAAATATTACATGGAAACTTTCTTAGAAATATTAGCGAAAGTAGAAATCTTCCTTTCTACTTGTATTCCATTCATTTGCACTGTATGGATATTTTATTTCGTACTGACGTGTATGAGACTTTACGATCATCAGAAAATACATTGTAGTGCATGCCAGAAGGAAAATATATTTATTTCTAATTTATTTTTCTTATTAAACGTCGCCATTCTACCTTTTTCTTTAATCGCGACGATGATGATGAATGATGAAAATTTGTTACATGAAAGGGTTTATCAAATTACCGAAATCCGATAAAGTTAAAGATAAAACAACATAAATTTCATGAATAAAATTGTCCTTCATTGACATCTGACAAAATACAATTATGCCAGATATTAGCTCATCAGGTGCTTCGAGTGGATTGATTGATTGATTGTTTGCTTTATTTTACTTCGCCTTTAGTACCACTTTTGCCTAATTTTCAAAGATGAGGATGAGTGATGATATGATGAAATTGATGAATGGACACTCACAAACATCCACGCCCAGGCCGGGATTTGAATCAGGGATGCCTGGCGTCGTAGCTCAATGTGCTAACCACTCCGCCACGGGGGCCGGCTGTTTCGAGTAGAGAAATGCACCAAGTTTATAATCATAACATTAATAATAATATATAAAAGTAATGATTTCATTGCAAATGATGTATTTAGGGGAGGCAGCGGGTCTTTTTCCCCAAAGTTCATGCTATTATTTAAAACACCATCCCAGTTGTATTATTAAGACACAGAATGTCAACATGATTCTGATTCCGAAGCTTTTGGATATATTCATACAGTAGTTCCCAACCTTTTTTTACTGACCACAACCTTCACCAAACCCCTGCAATCACGACACACGTTCATTTGAATTTCTAATTATTATTTTTATTATTATTACATACAATTATATGTAGTATCAGAGCGCTTTGAGTACACTGATAAACAAACACTGTAAATTCACTTTACAGGGGTGACTGGTTTGTAACAAATAGACGTCCACAAAAGGCAAGTTTCCTCGTTCTAAACAAAGGTGAGTTTTCCTTCATGAACTTGGGAAGCGCATTTACCCGCCCGCGAAATGAGGGGTTGTTATACTCACCCGAGCTTAGGGGGTGCATTTGCACTGTATGCAGATGAAAGGGTGTAAATACACTCCTTTAACCAGGGCAAGCATGTTCACCACATACATTTGCTAGAGGAATAATTACAAAGCCTAGACTAGTGTGAGAAAACTCACCCGTGCTTAGAAATTGGAAACTGGCTCTTTGGGGACTCCTATTTGTGACAAAACTCGCCTCAAAAGTCGTAAACTACTGACTCTTCATGCAGTTCATCAGATGATCATTCATCTTCATCGTCGCGATTAGTTAAAATTGGTAGAAAATCGGCGTAAAAAAAATCAAGTCCAAATTGAAATTAAGCACTTCGGTAAAATAGTTGCACTGCTAGCACACGCATATGCCGAGTATAAACTGACTATTACAATCGCACGATAGCAGCAAGCAGGAAAATTAAACTTATCATTGCTACCGGTGTTGACCGTTTGATATAGATATTCTCAAAATAAAACGACGTATTATAGGGTAGGTAGCAAATAGTAGAAAAGCAGTATGGAATATGGAACCATTCCAAATGAAATTATATGTATTTCGCCATACACTTACTGAGGTTTCTACACTTTTTTTTAATGTCGTGTTGTCAGACCCGTAGCTAGGGATGGGCGAGGGTGGCTTAGCCTAACCTGGTTTGATTGATTGATTTAATTTATTTTACTTCGCGTTTTGTGCCTCTAGGCTAATTTGCGAAGATGGGGATGAGTGATGAAATGATGAAATTGATGAATGGACATTCACAAACAACCAAGCCCGACCGGGATTCGAACCCGGGACCCTTGGCGTCGCAGCGCGATGTGCTAACCACTCGGCCACAGGGTCGGGCTAGCCTAACCTGGACCGATACCCCTTTCATCGTATTTTACAATGTCCTTCCATGCTTCTTCTTCACATGCATGTCAGAAAGAATTTATAAGTTTATTGATATCTAATAAATTTGCATCTCTTATATCGCAAACGGGAACATTTACTAGGGGCAAGTGAGACGGAACAATGCATTCCCTTCAATTTCAAAATTTTAACTAATAATTCAATTTAAATTATCGATTTCTTTTCAAAGAAAAAATAGTAATTTGTTCTTGCTCAATACGCTATCACCACGTTGATTTGTATATTAGTCATATCAACTTCATACTTATTACTATGAAAATTAGCCCTCTCACCGGTAAAATTAATATTGTTGTTCATTTTTAAAAAAATAGAAAGAAGAGTAAAAATCTTCTCACTTGCTCTCCTCGCAATGAAAGTGCTCTTGAAACCACCACAACAGCTTTCCTCAAAAGTAATACAATTCTGATAGAAGAATTTAGTTATATGTATGAATTCAAGAAGCACCGAATTCTATTCTAACTTTGAACAAAAAAGAAATAAAAAACATCTCTAGTTGCAGTTCATGTTTCATTTCTGTTTAACTATTGAAACTAAAAGTATCATGTTTTACATGTTTGAAACAAGCTCACCCCCACTCACCAATAACCCTTGAACGTCTCCTCAAGAGATCACTCCAAGCTACAGGCCTGCGTGTTGTCAGAGTTTGGCATCTACTTTACCAGAAACACGACTGAAGACACAATTTCCGTTTGCATATTCATATTGGTCTGAAAGAACTCTTTCACGATAATTTAAAAACGTCAGAAGGAAATATTCTGAACGTGCGAATTGAAAAAAAAAAAAAACTAAATAAAAATAGCAATGAAAGCTAAGCAATTTGGAACAAGTAACATATGCACTGGAATATATAAAAACGAATATTTTCAGTGGTGGTTGGTCAAGAGAATACTCACCCTTCAGTACGTATGATTCTTCCGTCCTCTGAGCACTCCAATGTGTGAGCAAATACTGATTAGTTTAAATAAATTCAGGCAAGAACTTTAGAAACTCTAGTGCAGTTTAGAGTCATGCGATTGGTCAGTGTAGGGACACTGAAGACAGACCTTTCAGCCTTATATTGTTTTTAGTGAAAAGCGTGGAACTACGGGGGAAAAAGGGTGCGACTCAACCGAAATGCGTTAGGGGTCAATCAAGTAATTTTCGAAAACTCACTAAAGATGGGGAAAGCTGTCATAAATTACCGATCTTTCGAAGCAAAATGTCCAACCCTTCTGGTAAAATTGATGAGGCTGTGATAGGGATGAAAATGTTAAAACATTTAAGAGAGAAGGGTCGGCAGAGAAAGCGTGCAGAGGGATGGGGAACAACAGGGGTGTTGCACATAAACTCGCAAAAACACAATAAAAGGAGCCTGCCTTTAAGAATTGGCCTCAATGAGAGAAACATCCCTCAGATGGTTAAGGGGTTACATAACGGCACGTGTGGAGTTAGCAGGCTGGGGCGCAAGAAGAGAAAGTGAAGAGATCTCCCTTTCAGAAAGTGAAAACCGTCACTCTCTTCACATTTATTGTACTTCCCTTGTTAGTTCTAACACTTTCCCTTCTTGGAGTAAGCACTCTACGAACAAAGGCGGTACCAACTTTACCCTGTGGGTGTATCACTTCGTGGGGCTTCTTTTAAGGGGGTTCTAAAGCCATGCTAGAGCATAGACCGAAATTTCTAAGGGTAACCGTACAACTAATATAGATTCGGTAAGGAAGAAATTTTCCGATATAAAAGATTGTTTTATTCACTAGAACATGTGAAACTTATAATTTTGTTACGATTATTTGGATTTAAGTAAATAACAGAAAATATAAGGTCTCCGTCATGTTCAAACTGCTGCGTACAGATGGCGCTGAAGTAGTAGTTTTGTTAATACCGATGCATTTTCTTTCTTTTATGACTAGTATGGAAGATTTCGTGGTGAAACAAAGATCACATGTTCTTCCCGCAAGCATCTTAAATACTATGTGAAAAAATGAAAACATTTCGTACCTTCAGAGAGTAGTGCCTATCATTAAAACTTTTGAAGTGGCGTTTCGTCGCAATATACTCCGTGGTGCAGATTTAGCATACACTGTTGCCAATATTTCATTCCATGTTGTCTAACGATATGATCAATGCAAGTTCTTGAAAGAGTGAAAATCAAACCAAGCTACCAGAGGATATCGAATTCCGTACAGATACGAGAACAAGGGAACAAATATTCCACGGAGGATCTTAAAAAGCTGAACAAGCTCGAAGGTAAGTCTTAATATTTAATTGCTTGTTGCTTAATATTATCCATCAAAGGCAAAATGTTTGAAATATAGGCAAAATGTATAATTTATTTACATGTTGAAGAAATATCTTCTGATGTAATATCGGTGAGAATATCGCTTGACACTGCATGACTTTTTTAACTTCCAAACGAAGTTGATAATTCTTTGTAAATGTAAAATCAGAATAGAATGTTATATTTTACGTTAGGCATAATCCTAATAACTACCGTTTTGAGATCATTACTATAGCATAAAATATACGTAGCTTAATATGGATTATACCTGATATCATTAAATCAATATTGCATAAAATACTCTATTTTCATTCCTGTAAGTTAATTTCCAAACCTACGAAACTCGTGCTATTCACATGTACAACATCGGAATGTTTATTACAAATCAGTAGTTTGTTTAAATGTTTTTACTTTGTCCTTGTACATGGTTGAAACGAGTACTTGCTGGCCTATTTTCTACAAGAGTTTGTCTCTTTTTATTTTTGAAGCAGCTCGCAAATATTAATATGTATTAAGTAGGCCAGGCTAAGTTAGGTTTGATTCGAATAGATGTAATGTGAGATCCCTGAATGTTGCAAGTTTCGGACACAGTTCTGTTATCTTCCTTTACAGAAACACGTCAGAAAACCGGTTTTGTAAACTGTATGAAGATCTTCTGTTTTCTTGTCCTTTTATAATTTAGAACGGCTCATAATGAGAGTGCATTTCGTCCAATAACTTGATGCTGTATATATTTAAAGTGTAAAAGTACACCCTAACAGTTATGAGACTAAAATCTTACCGTCTATCGAATACAAGTCTGTATGTTTACTGAGAATTTCAAAATGAGTACCGGTATAGATAAATGTTCCCATACTTGCAAGTACAAGGGCAATAATTTAATTTTGCTTCATAGAAATCATAATTTGTCCTGATTATGCTACGTATATTTGGTTCAATATCAGATTGAATTTCAGTAGCCGTTTGTACTAAATAGTTTACTTCAAATACCAGTGAATTTGAAGCTTGACTAGTTTTTCTCTCAGACCTATGACTCTTTGATTTTGCATGGATGCGTATTATTAACATTCCATGCAGATAAAAGTTTTTTTAAGCTTTTTTGCTTCTTGGTTGGTCTACTATAATAATTCAATAAAAATATAGTAGCAACTGAATTTGCATTTCATAATGTATTTCTCTTATTTTACCTCCAACTTCTGCTCCTTGGAACAATGATGATGAATAATGATTTGATAAAATGGATGATTGGAACAAACATAATGATTAAATACATACATGAAACCATGATTCGAACCTGGAGGAATCTCACTCCATACAGCGTTGCAATCATCACTCTACTATGAAAATATTTCTAACAATTATTTTGCCAATTTCTGTTTTAGGCTCATCATATTTAACATTCATTATAAAGTTAGATCATTGAAGTGAGCTCATATCGTGAACCAAACTGCCCTTTAGTAACAGGACGTTATCGTTAAGCATTATAGTGCAAATTGGATCCATTATTTTCAAATCCATTTACTCAACATCTGTAAGTTCCATTATTAACTCAACTTGTCTAAGGTTGTAACAATGTAATATCAATATTTTTTAAACATGTTTTGTAAGTTCATAGTCTCATATACGATGTTAAAACTATTTTTATTTGTTCCTTTTGCAGATGAGCATTTGCGAAACTAATCGAAGTGTCTTCTACCAATAGTAAAGAGCACTATTGAAATTTGTACAAAAGGACAATAGGTTTGACCGACAATGGCAGTTGCGCACCATGGCAGTTGGTGTATAAGCTCTACGGAATATACTGTAAATCAACAAAGTGGACTGTTTGAACTTTACATGGAAGAGTACATACATTTTTGCTTGCTAGCGTAGACACTTGATAGAATGGTGATGATTTACTAGAAATCAAGAGTCCAAAATATGCACAAGAAATTATGTTTCAAGCCTTAATAATATCTGATAGCAAGTGGTCATCAATTGTAAATTGTATATTAGGGGAAACAGGAGAAAAAAAAACAGTGCCAGGGGTGTGACTTACTTGTCTTGTCTGTCAAGCATTGGTACGCATTCATTGATATTCTTGCAAGTTTAAATTTTTAGAGGTATTATCTAAAATCCTAAGGAAATAAATTTCTTCCTGAATACGATGATGATTTGCAAAAAGCCTATCTCTCAGACAGTGGCGGCAATTAGGGGGAGGGGCAGATGGCCCCCACTTTTACCCCAATACTATACAAAACCTTATCTACGAATGGAAATTAAAGTGTCCCTGCCCTCTCCCAGTTTTAGAACCCAATCGCCAACACTGCTCTCAGAGAACGCAATAATGTTTTGCAGGGTACGATAAAGAAAAATAATAAATATGCATTGAAACAACAACGTAAATATGATTTTATATATCCCGAAAATCTAGTTTTAGTAGTCCCTGTAAACAATTATTTTGTAAGCTATTGAACTTCTATTCTAATGGTATTTATTACTGTATTGTATATTCCCTCGAAATACGTTTTTTAAATCTTCTTTATACACAGAAAGGCTAATTGGGACTGGACCTACAGTTTAAAGTGGGATCCAAACCACTATATACAGTCACCGGCAATAAAAATGGGACACCTATATTCTGAAATACCTGCATCCCTGCAATGCGTTATGTGTGTTGCCTAACTCAACGGCAGTGACAGAACTTGCCATTACATTACTCATCGCCGTAGATTTAGACAACACACAAGACGCATTGCAGAGGAGGGAGACTTTCAGGATCTAGTTGTCCCATTTTTATTTGACGATCACTGTACACTCACCGACTATCGAACCTGGAACTCCTGTATTACAAGGCGATTACGTTACCACTTTGCCAAGGGGGAGGCTCAACTTCCCTCGCAATTCATACCAATATGTTGCTGAACTCTATGATATATCAGCAGTGCTTGAATAGTTACTCTTTAAAAGTAACTCCGAGTTAATCACTTGAGAAAGTAATTCGCATATAATTACTGTTATTACTGTTCTTTAGAAAGTACTTGATATAGTTATTATTACAGTTACTTTACTCTAGATTTGTTTCATCCCGTAAGACGTTGTTCGGATCATGAGTTGCAAGCGAGATGTCCTTTTCACCACCGATGACCACTAAATGCTAAGCATTAAGTTTCATGAAATTATAACTTATTTCTTACATTTCATGTACAAACATTGAGGCAATAAAATTCACAGTAAACTTCTGTTACAAAGCAATGACGATTAACATTTCATTTCATTTTGTTGAGCAAACCAAATATTTTTTAGAATTTTTGTTGAACTATAAAATTACTGTCCATGAGGATTGTTGGAGATTATGTATGTAGTCTTATATGGTAAGTGTTCTAATGAAAATAAACTTGGGATACACCCTGGCTCTTGACGAAAAAAATACAAAATTGTCCTCATGGTCTCGAGATTTTAATAATCATCAATTGATTGATTTGCTTTATTTTACTTCGCTTTTTGTGTCACTTTTGGCTAGTTTACGACGATAGAGATGAGTGGATATGATGAAATTGATGAATGGACACTCACGAACATCCATGACCAGGCCAGGATTCGAAACCGGGACCCCTGGCGTCGTTGCGCGATGTGCTAACCACTCCGTCACGGGGACTGGCTTTAATAATCGTCAATTTACCCATTCTTTGAGGAGAACATTTAGTTCAATTTAATATTTCTTTCCATGCAGTAAAGTAATTATACAACTTACTAGTTAGGTGGAAAATAACTGAGTTACAATTACTAATTTCGTAACGTAAGTAGTTTACAGTTACTGTTACTTGAAAATGTTACTGATACTTCCAAAGATTCTACATCAGCTGCAGAACTGAAAACCAGAATAGACCAAATCCGTAAATAACTATGAAACAGGACATTGTGTGGTGACATGACATGCAAATAAATTAGATGCGCTACAAAACTGTATTTAATATTGAACTATTATAAAAATAACAAATATGTCTTCTATTGTGTATCCAGGATTCTTCTGACATTTTTCTTTCAAAATCGCGATATTAAAACTCAGTAAAAATAAGGGTGCAGAATTACATGTTTATTCACTTGAAGGATAAAAGATTGTGGATCGTTAGAGAGCGCAAATATTTATAAATATTTACAAGATGTTCACTGAAATTCTGCAAATTTATGAAGAAAATCTGCTAACGTCACCGATAAAAGATATAAATTTGTTCAAGTACTCTCAAATAAAGTGAATTTTAGTCAATGCAGCATTCGCTTCAAACGTAATTGCAAAATATTTTCAATTATTTCAATTACTCTTCTTATTTTATGCATTTCGTGTTTGAATTAACTCCAGCTATCTTTCTATGTTCTCTTCTGCTTTCGAAATATTAAAAGAAATACATAATACAATACAAGGGATTTTATATTACTATTACGACTATTACTATCTTGCATTGTTGATAAATTGTAGTATTTTTTTCAATAAGAACAAGCAACTAAAATCTCATGATAAACAATTACGTTGCTCCACATCTACTTAGATTTCTCAATAAAATCTGCTAACCAACGTGACGTCATATCCCATCAAGGAGTACCCTAATCGACCAACCTGTATGTATCTACCTTGATTACGCGGAGATCTGGCAACATGGCCCTCGGTTGCCATGGCAAACGGTGCTGCCATCTGTTATCGAAAAATTACCACAAAATTGCCTTTAGTACGGCCTTAAGATATTCAACAATCTTCGAAGGGCCACAAAGATTATAGATTATATTGATATTTACGGTATTTATGTGCAACGTGATTATCTTTAAGGATACAATCTAAATGTTAAATTGCATGATTTATTTATATTTCTGGCTATTTTACATCAACGTTTACAGGTTTCGCTTGACCATGAGAAAGAAAGATGTAGTAATAAATTACGGAAGTGCAATTACCGGAATTTGTTTGACGGCACAGAGAACGTCACTGGCATGAAATTTTATGGGCCTTCGTTGGGTCACTTGCAGCAGAACATATAGTACGAGATTGCGACTATTTTAATCTACTTTATTTACTTGCTTTTCGATCGTTAGGGGTGAAATTTGAAAAGTCAATGAGGCAACGAACGAAATGATGAGTCTGAACCACTGTGCAACGTTCCTCCATCGGGATCAAACTCGATAATCCTTGATTTAAAAGTCACAATGTTAGGTTCTACATTAACATCGAGATCCATCGTGTACCTCCGTGTCAACCATAGCTTCTGAGACACTCATAAGTGAGTATCTCAGAAACTACAACAGCCAGAGAGACAAAATTTGGGGATTGTTAAATTTAACACACAGCTAAAACACCACCACTAGACCCTGTGAAAGTTCGGCCCCCCAATCCCTGGTTTAACTCCGGCCCTCGGGATTACTTCCCTTCCCTTGCATTTTCCTTTCAATCTCTCCTTCCACCTCACCTTGCGTGCCAGCCGAGCAGATTATATTTGCGCCGGAATTACGAAAGGGGGGGGGGGGTTCACATAACATTTATATTTTTAGTCCCTGGTTCGTTACACATGTACAGAAAGTGAAAAAAATATTTTGTTAAAAATGGACAGTAACTGTAGTTCTTGGAGTTACTTCAGCAAATCATAACATTTCTAGTAGGATTATATGGATTTATTATACGTTGCTATTATTTACATATTTACAAAGCGTTTCCATACTTATGTGCATTTACATAATCAATCAATTTCCTTAATTCAAGCAAAGGTGTACCTATGGCCTAACCATTGGTACTTTCATTAACACAGAGATAGCCTAACTATCTCTGTAGCCTGCCCTCGACTTACTTGATATTCCGACTAGTCTTGCGTTTCCTTACGCAGCATCCTCATTCATCCCGCTAGGCATTATGATGCGACTCGGCAATATCGTACAAATGCAAATCTTTTGTAATTGGGAAACTTGTGGTTTTTCAAACAGGGGTTACCTTTACCAAATGCTACATATATTTTCCATCATTAGTTTAGCCACCATAAGTGAATTAAACTTTCGAAGTAGGTTCCTTGGCCAAATGATACATTAATTTCAGTCACCAGTCTAGCCACCATAAGTGAACTAAAACTAAGACTCTCGAAGCTGTTCATTTGCCAAGTATTACATTTTCTTCTCAATCATTCAGTCTAGCCACCCTGAGTGGACAAGACTTTCGAAGGGTCTTCGTCGTTGCGAAGGTAGTGAAGAACTGTTTTTTTTCTTTTCCTAAAGCCCAACTGGCCCTTTTTCATAGTCGGGGTAAACGTCCGTGAACGTGAACCCCGTAGCTTCCCCCAAACCGGGAAGCTAAAAAACAGTGGAATGTAATATCCAGCAAAAATCACAATTCATTAAGCACATACACTTACATGTAATAATATCATAGAAGTACACACATGGAAAACATATTACTTAACACTACACCTTGTAGCTGGCCGGCAATTAATTAATACAATAATACAAAACTAGTAATGGTCAACCCGACCATTACAACTCCTACTTCTTAATTTCTGTCTAGCTTGGGTATTACTTGACCTTTTACTTGAAAGATTGAGGAGCTCCCCGATTTCGCAGTGGTAGTGTCGTCTCCTTGTAATCAAGGGGTCTCGTGTTCGATACCCGATGGAGGCTCATAGTGGTTCGGATCCCACTTTAAATTGTAGGTCCAGTCCCGATTAGCTTTACAGTGCATAAAGTGGACTTAAAACACCAAATCAATCAATCAATCTTCAAGGATATTCGAATTTCGAAGATTGCACCTGACAAGTTGGATTGTGGCACGTAATAATAATAAAATGTAACATTGACGAGTATGAAGCGGAACTCTATGTGTGAAAAACATCTGAATTTTTCAATCACATGTGATTACAAACGCATTTCAATGAGTGTACGTAACTATTAAAGGCCGTACCAAAGATGTGAAAAATACTATACGGCCGTAGGACGGACTGGCTATTGGGACAAGCATGCATTTCTTCCCTTGCCCCAACACAATAATCGTCCCTTGTACTTGGCATCAGTCAAAAGAAGAGAAACGTAAACAAGGGGTCTCGTGTTCGATACCCGATGGAGGCACATAGTGGTTCGGATCCCACTATAAAACCAGTCCCAATTAGCCTTACTGTGCATAAAGTGGACTTAAGACACCAACTCAATCAAAACTCAAAAGAAGTGAAACGGAATTACTAAAACAAATGGGTTCTAAATCAAAATCTAATGTTCGTGTGCAAAGGCAACAGTTGTCGCTGAGGTTGTATTAACATGTTGCTAGAAAAATTCTGGATTCCTCCCTACTTACACGTTATTTTTTCTTTAAAAAAAAACTGGTCACCGCACCACAATCCAAAGAAAACGAAGCGCATCTGGAGTACGCAATTATGCTTGCAAGGTAAAGCACCCGAAAATATAAATTTGTGTCTGATATTTTTAAATTCCTTTGAAACAATGGCCATGATTATGACAAAAATAAATTGATTTTTTTGCAGGAACAATATTAAGATGATGGAAATAACCTAAACCTGCTTTTCCTAGATCTATTTGAGATTACTTGATACTAGGTTATTTACGTCGCCTTTCTGGCACTTTTGGCTAATCAAGACGGTGAGTATGAGTGATGATTTATGAAATTGATGAAGGGACACTCACAAAGAACAATCAACACCAGGCAGGGATCCGAATTCAGGACCCCTGGCATCGTAGCGTACTCTAAAAACCACTACGCAAGGAAGTCCGCTCCTATGCCTACCTGAATTGATATTGGTTTATTTTGGGAATCTCTCACACAGTATGTTGTTACAAGTACAGACTTTTACAAGAAAGTATAATGATACAGCATCTTTTACAAACATACTGTCATCGCATGAATTCCAAAAAAATATATAGTGGCGTGCAAAAGTGGGGGCTGGAGGAGATTATTATCTCCCTTTGGCCCAGTAAAAAGAATGTCAAAGCAGAAAAAGGTGGCGAAATGATGACTGACTATTGTATAAATGTATAAGTGCCCCCATTTCGTAAATCCTTGTTACGTCACTGTATCTAGAGTTTTGTCTTTAAACCCAGTTTATGCACAAGATGGCTAATCGGGACTGGGGATTTGCAATTTAAAGTGGAATCCGGGCCACTTCTACCTCCACCCTGCATAAAACCCGGGACCCTTTAATTGCAAGGAGGTGACATTACCACTACGTTATCCATCAAAGAAATAAAAGCTAAAACTATCCCACAACTTTTCAAGACATGGAGTGTTCCATTTGGAACAAAGAAATGGAGGAGAAATGGCCGTTCCACTTTCTGATAGGAGAGGAAGCGTGATAATTTACATTGACATTTCTTAACATTTTGAATTTTTTTTTTCTCGAAAATGGGACGAGCCCCAATGATTTTTTATTTCCATGTGTTAGTACATGTATTCAGCTATAAGATGGCATACCACGTTTTTCGCTACCCTTCCGCTGTTTTGAGATAAGCCTAAATCTAAAGTTCCCGATTTCGCAGTTTTTGAGTGTTTAAATCTGCGTCAATATCCAAGTAATGTGCTATATCAGGTAGCTTGCCCTAATAGTGAGTTTCCATGCCCAGTAAAAAAAATGGGGTAGTGTTACTTAACCAAGATATTAAGGGCCGAAAACAGGCAAAAACTGCATTTTGAACCCTCTTTGCCGCATAACAATGGAAAGCAACAATACCCCATCAAAACAATTGAATGTATACAAGCAGTCTTATACTAAGCCCCGCGACAGGTTAAGTTTGCAGCAGGTTTTATGTATCAATCCACTCTAGAGCGGCACTCAGCATCCCCGTGCCAGTCTCACCTTAACCGCTGAGCTGTTCATATCACAGACAGTGAGAAAATCCGCAGTATTGCAGCTGAACTATTTTCTGCGCGCACGTTTGGGTTTATATATGCGAAAAGTTGCTGCAAGGTTAACCTGTCGCGGGGCTTAGAGTGCCACACACGTAAATTTGCCGTTGCGTAGAAACGAATTTTCGTTTCGTCTCCCTCTCTCTTAGCATCATGTGTTGTACCCTGCTCGAAAACCTTCGCTATTGTTGCCACATTGTCATTCCATTCCTGGACACACTCGCGCAAACATCATTGAAAACAATTGAATAGCGCTCCAGCTCGCGGTTCACACCGTTCGGTAGGGACGCTAATGTGGCAATATAGCACGGCGTAGTGCTTGCTTCTTTTATGCAGTGCATGTTCATTGGCTAGCTAGTAACTAGTGTTGCCAACTGTAATAATGAAGCACTATTTCTGTCACGGAAGGGGAAAAGGCAGGTAAAGTGGCGGTGAGTTTTGTTGGATTGGAAGCACCATATTTTTATTTTATACTAAGTATTTGACCGGTTTGACGTTGTGTGCGTGTATTGCGTGTGTGTATGTAAAAGTGTGTGTTTGCTAATGAACGTTAAATTCCATAATGCCTCCAGTTCTGTCGAAGTTGAAATCAAAAACCTTGCATAGCCAAGCTCGGGAAATTCTAAGCAACGTGCACGAGTTCATGAAGGAGGAAGCCAGTCATGGTGTTAGCATCCCAATAAAGCATTTTGGCAAGAGAGCAGCGAACAGCAGCAACAAATTGTTCATATTTCATAATTTTGGAATTATTCAAAATAAATAAATTATGTGGCTCCAACATCATTTCAACTCTGGCTCCGGCACGTGTTCTTGTAGAAATTGCATAGAGGAGGCTGTCATTTTTGCTGCTTAATGCGATACATATTGTTTTCTGTGTTAAAATTGCCATGCTTTTATGGGTGACCAAGTTCATAGCAGGGCCGGCGGAAGGGGAGGGCGAACCGTCCCATCGCCCAGAGCGGCAAAATTTGAAGAGAAGAAAGAAATAAGCCTATTGAAAACTGTGATCGAGCGAGATATTCTTTTGCGCTGAATAGTATTGAAATAGCATAAGAAGTCTCATTATTTATTTTATATTTTGATGTTTTAGTTAGGAATATATTGATTTTCAATTTTCCGTTGCTGCGTAATGACCGGGGGGGTCGAAATAGAGCGGCATCTGCCGCCACCTCCCAGGGAGGCAAAATGACTAGCGCCGGCCCTGGTTCATAACAAAAGAAAAAGCCGCGCAGCTTATCGTCTAGTGGCAGTATATGTACTTGTTATTGTTGTGGAAGCCGGCATCCTTTGTAAATGTACAACAAAGGCAACCGACTGTCGCCGATCTAAGAGAGGAAATAATAATACTGCTTCAGGAGGAGTGTTATGGTGCAATTGTAGCGGTTTAACACGTTGGCATGTTATTATCTGCCGTTGCAGTTCCATAGCAGTGTATACGGGTTTTGGGAGTGAAAAGTTAGAACGCCACCAGTGCATTAATGCAATGAAAAATAATATATATATTTTTTTATTTTGTTTGAAATCACTCAAATAAGGAATCGTATGAAGAAGTCTTCTTTGCAGCATTTTTGGTAATTTTACTTATGTGTTAGTTCATATTTTGCGAATTTTTAGTCCATATGTATGTAGCTACATACAAAGCCACTTGTTAGTACATATTAATACTAGTCCTGGTATAATGCATGACGTTTAAAACTCAACGTTAGATAGACCTGAATTCTCTAATTTTATTGTTGTACGTAACAGCTGTGCATCGGCGCACTGCAGCGATTTTTCTATCTGCTCCATTAGCAACACTGCTTCTTTAGTTGTTTCGCGCATCGCACGGCAGAATTATCTGCGCTGGACTTTTTTTTTCTAACAGTATATCAAAACAAAAGTTCGGGGTGTTGTTGCTTTCCAAAGATACAGCACTCCAAACGTACTCATGTTTCACTTTTCATGAATAGTGGACGGTTTGACCTTGAACTTTGACATTTTCTACAGGGTAGGGAAAATTTTTCCAGCGTCTGAAAATTCCACAAAATTCATTTCTCATGACCTACTTCAACATATAAAAAAATCACGGAGAACAAAAAATACAACTATCCAAATATAACTTTTTGGTTCGAATTTCAAAGTAATGGCTCTTAAACACATTAAAAAACGTTATGTTCTTTCCTATTTCCCTTTGACAACAGACACATTGCAGACATAAAAGAACAATAGATAATGCATTTATGCATTCTCACTTTCATTCAGCTATAATTCTCTTAGGTCACCTTTCGTTACACTTTTCATTGTATTTTATCTCCCTTTTAAAAAAATAAGTTCCCTGAGTAATTTTGCAGCTGACTTGCTAATTAAGAAAGTCATAGAAGTTTTCTTTACTAGTTCGCACTAGAAACGTTTCTCTAAAAATCCCATCCCGACACCCTTCCTTCAAATACACTACTGTCAAGAGGAACTAATAAATCTTGTTTATGTTCCTAGACAGAAATTGAATAGTTTATTTCAGAAACCCCCGATTTCCGCAAATATCGTTTGTGAGAAAACAAAAAAAAAGCTATTGTCCCATATAATATTTGAGCGCAGTAAAATAAATTGGTCAAAATTAAGTCCCATTGTCCAAAGACATTTACATGGTTTTTGAATGTTACCGATATTAAGTAGTGGGGGAATAATTATTTTTCCAATTTCACAGTTTTTTTTTTCAGTGAACCACTTCTGTACATTTATTTTGCGCCATTATCAGCGAGATTTTATAATGCTCATTTATTATTATTTTTTGTTTATGGAGGGAGAAAATCGCAACGAATCACAATAAGACTTTATTTGATTCATGAAATAAATGAGCGTGAAGAAAAATGAAAAAGGTTGAAAACACAAATGTATTGTTTTCTTCATAATAATCATTAGCTATTCAAATTATTTGAGCTAAACTTAAGGGGAACAAAAGAAAAAAATCATCTACGTAATCAGTTAAAAAATTCACATTTTCAGAGAACAAAATAGGTAGTAATCTAACGTACCTAATCTTTCTCCTAGACCAGTGGCGTAGCGCAGTTCTCTGACCCCCCCTGCAAGTAAAATATTGGGGCCCCCTCAGTGGAAAAGAATGAACATCGAGATGATGCCAGAGTGGGACAGACCAAGCCCGTAACCAGGCAGGGGCCAGGGGGGCTCAGCCCCCCTAACAGGGTCGCCACCCCCCCCTTGGCACTGCCGCCAGTCCCTTGACATTAGGTAAAACTATTTTGTATTCTAATTTGAGGTGAAGAGCGAAAATTTAGACAGAATATATAATTTTGTTCACAACTTCGTTCGTTCATCTTGTTTATGAGCAGAAGTCTAAGCAGCGGCAAGTGTTTAGAAGATTCTCAAGACCTTAGAATGTTCCTTCATAAGGAGCCTTCTTTATCTGTACCTTCCTTGCCCCTGTTGCAGCCTCTCGTTTAACAGAAATCTGTGACTTTGATGTCATTATCCACATTAGTAGTACAAGTGGCCCGGTACTGAATCATCATTTGGGGCTCGTGGGGCTCGATCGCCTTAATGGATTTCTCTCGTAAGGCGCAGTGTTGCCAACTTCTTACTCGAAAAAATCACCAAGGTTTTTCTTGGTCTAACCTAACCTAAAGCAAGGAGTTGGCAACCTTGCTTGAGAGTTCTGCAACCGAAAGTGGGACTCGCAGTGTTGCCAACATCTTACTCGAAAAAAATCACCAAGGTTTTTGTCTTGGTCTAACCTAACCTAAAGCAAGGAGCTGGCAACCTTGCTTGAGGCTTGTTTTACAGTGCATAAAGCAATTTTTGGTAACCTACTGGTACTTTTGCCATAGCTTTTTACAAAAATGAGAGAGGAGAGAGAGAGAGAAGGAAGAGTTAAACAACCGACAGCCTACCTACAGCTTTTTTTTTTCTGGTCTAACCTAACCTAAAGCAAGGAGCTGGCAACCTTGCTTTATGCACTGTAAGGCAAGCCTCAAGCAAGGTTGCCAACCTACTGGTATTTTTGCCATGGCCTTTTACAAAAAAAAGAGAGGAGAGAGAGAGAGAGAGGGAAGAGTTAAACAACCGACAGCTGCCAACACCCACCCTAACCTAACCTAACCTAACCTAACCTAACCTAACCCACCCTAACCTAACCTAACCTAACCTAACCTAACCAGGTCTAACCTAACCTAAAGCAAGGAGCTGGCAATTTTACTTAAGACTTGCCTTACAGTGCATAAAGCAAGGTTGCCAACCTACTGGTATTTTTGCCATAACTTTTTACAAAAAAGAGAGAGAAGAGAGAGAGGGAAGAGTTAAACAACCGACAGCCTACCTACAGCTTTTTTTTCCCTTGGTCTAACCTAGCCTAAAGCAAGGAGCTGGCAACTTTGCTTGACGCTTGCCTTACAGTGCATAAAGCAATTTTTGCCAACCTACATATACTAAACAAGGAGAGCCGGCAACAAATATGTACTGCCGTAAAAGAGAGAGATGGGTGGATGACAACACAGTATGTGTGTGCGTGTGTGTGTATAATATGTAGCATTATTAACTAGAGTGTGTTGGTAATTTACTTACAACTAAAAAAAATAGAGATGCCAACTTTGCTGTAAGATGAAGAGAGAGAGAGATTTATGGCTGGCAACAGTGGTGAGCGAATGCGCCATATCGTAATTTTCCAAGTCCCGGGGGCCAATGTTTGTATATTGTGACCTTTGTAAACCTCTCTCGGGGGAACGATGTGTTACACACACACACACACACGCGCGCGCGCGCGCGCGCGCGTATGTATTGTGACGCAAACAAACAAACAAAATAATAATTGTTGTTTTTTTAGGATACCTGGCCCCTATAACCTCGCCAGGGTGCGTGGTGCCCAGCCAAAAAAGTAAAGGTTTTCCCGTACGGCCTTCGAACGTAAAATTGATTGACGTGGGGGCGAATCTCTTCGGGGATGTCTTTCAATTTGTATATTTACCCGTGCATACTATTTATTATTAATTTAGCCGTGTTCTGTTTGGCGTCCATTTCGAGCAGTTTGCCCGGCGGTAAAGTCTTATCGTTTTTTAATTTTTTGATTTTTTTACGCAAGGCCATGATCTTGCGTATGCACGTGGCGTTGAGCGTGTCCTGTGAGAAATACATGTGAAGATCAGCTTCCGTGCAGCCGGTGTGGGGGATTCGTGACGCCGCGATAAACATTAACTTCCGTACCGGGCGGAACGTCCGTTCCGGCGGCGTGGAATTCGCGCCTCTTGACAAGGGGGGAGATTTTTCGATAACGCTCTTACTGTTTCCAACGTACTTAGGTTTTTTGATAGACGACAACGACGGAGTCATCAATGAGTAAACATCTGTGAACTCGGTGAACAAGTCAACTTTTTTTTTCAGTACGTCAAAAATTTCAGTACGTCTTATTTCTTAGTGAATGGGTTATGGATGACTTGCAACGACGAAGGCCTTCTAGCAACACGTACTTAGCTTATGCCTCTTCCACCGAACATTCAACACGAGAGGGCTGTGTTAAATATACAGAACAGCAATAACAAGTGTTTTTTTTTGGTGTATCTTGGCTGCACTGCATCCTGTTTATTGCAAAAATAATCCACAGTGGGTTGGATATTACAAACAATACGAGTCCGAGTTTTGAAAGTGTAATGTCTGGCATCGAATACCCGGTGACCATTTCTGATACATCAAAATTCGAAACACGAGCACGAGATGCAGAAGGAAAACGCTTAATCATCAACGTGTATTCCTATACGTTGGATAAACATGTTGTGCATCCCGTCAGGATAAGCGATGTCGACGATGATGATGCTTGTGTGATTAATCTTCTTCTAATTTCAAACGACAGTGTTCACTATTACTGTCTCAGGAATGTTATGCTTTTTTTTCTCTATAAAAAAGAGAGATTTGTGTTGATTGTTTGGTTAAAAAGAATTTCCTAATTATTTGTTTTTTTGTCACAAGAATTGTTTGAATTTCAAACATTCCTAAGTGTTTGCTTAAAGATTGATGCATTAACCTGTTAAGAATGTCATATTAATAATACCGGCTCGGAAATGTTATGTTCTTTTTCTCTATAGAAGGTCATATAAATGTGCTAATTGGTTGGTTAGGGGGGATTTTTTGATTAGTAAATTGAGGTTATAAATACGTACGTATAAAGGTTTTGCTAATATGGCATGCTAAAGCTTAGTACTTGGCTTTCTCAGAGATTCGAATTCTATTAGGTTAAACAGCATAGAAATTTCACAGCAAGAATTCTCATATTTACTGACGATATTCTTAACAACCTGTGTTTTGATTCCACTACAAAAACTGTATACAAAATATGCAGTCTCTAGAATAAAATGGATGAGGCTTATGAACCTCGACCTATACAGTTGTACAATCTGGCAATGAATAGATGTTGTTTTTTTTATTAAGCATAGCAGAGTGTTTTCGCTTATTTTAATATCAGGCAACAATGTTAGAAAAGTGGCCCCAAGAATAAAATTTAAAATCACTAATGTGATATGAACTTTTTTACTTGTGTGTATTTGAATATGAAAGTGAGGTACTTTGAATAATTGAGGGGGACAATCACAAGTAAGCTTGCAATGGTATTGGGAGGTGTCACGAGTTCAAATTTTAGACGATTTCTGTTAATCTGCTAAGGCGATATCAGTACGAAAAAATTTGTAAAAAAGAAGAGGCTAATGGCAACGATGAGGATGAATAATGATAATTATGATGAAATTGATGTGTGGCACTTAGAAAACAAAAACTTCAAAGTGTATTGCACCAACAGCTACAATTGTCCCCCTCCCCCCCAAAATACAAGGCAGTTAACAGAGGTGTGTATATTTGTTGGTTTACGAGTCTGAGGGCTTAAGTTAGTATATTCACTATAGCTATACATATTAAAAAAATGAAATGACCTGAGCAATAAAATATAACAATACCGATTCTAACTTTTTTGTCGGATGACGTAGTGGTAACGTTTGTTGCAATCACACCTCTGATGGTGTATAAAACTTAAATGTTTTGCATAACATGAAATATTGTTAATGGGAATGTGTTGTTTCTAATGTTAAATATAGAAAGCAGATAACAAGAAAAAAGAAGAAAAAAATAATATTGCAGGTAGATACAGAGCCTCAGCCCAAACACATATATAATCAGACAGAATGTCAACGATGCATTCATAACTAACATGTGATTATTCAAAAATTGAAATAGTACAGTGGGAAACAACTAACTAACTAACTCTCTATGTTTTTTTTTTAAACCGGCACGAATGAGAAAGGAATAAAGGAGATTTTTACAGGAATCTTGTTGGGAAACCTGATGGTAAAGGACCAAAACGAACATGGAGATGAATCTAAAAGAAATTTGTAAAAATTGGAATAGAATATATATAAATTTTGCTCAGGATAAGTACAAATTGAACTGTAACTACGAATTTTCAGAATCAAGAGTGCTAGAGAATTAATTAATTAATTAATATTTAATATAATGAAGGTAGTAATATAGTATTCTTATTGAGAAGAGAATTTCTAAAAAACTTATTTTTCCTCGTACGTTTACTAATAGCAGTTACATTTGACATGTTTGACTAATCGCGAATCAACGTACGGAAGCCGTTGGAAGCAGTTTGAAGACTGAAATGGCTATGGAAGGACACTTATTATAATGTTAATAGCTTAGTATAATGTTTTGAGAATTGCTTCTCGATAATGTTTGGTATATAATTTAATCTGTTGTTAGATAAAATACATAATTATCAGAATTTAAGGATGAAAAAATATGAAGAGCGAATGAATGATACGTTTGACTAATCGTGAAGATAAGTATCACAGTACGTTTTATCGTTTCTTATATAAACGTTGAAACGTTTAAGAACGTATAAGAACGTTTACTGAAACGTTTTAACAATTGTTGAAACATTTATGAACATTTTGCCACATTGTGTTTGTGTGTAGCGACTAAGGACTGAACTTTCATTTAGTGAAGTAAATTTCGCCCTGGTTACTATATTTTCAAGTATTTACACTGTTGGAAGTCATTGTAAAAATTTACAATACTCTATCGTTAAAATTTAAGTCTTCCTGTTAATTTACACAAACACTATGAATTAAAATTGATGTCAGCGCCGTGGCAAGAATGAGAAGTAAAGATGGCGTTGGTAATACTAAAGACAGACACACGCACCCGTACACGTGCGCGCGCACACACACACATACACACATGTAAATTGTCGATTGCTAATTTCGCACTTGTTTCTTATTTTTTCTGTGATTCTATGGAATGAAATCATACTTCTCCTGGAGAAGATATTGTTATCTGCTTAAGTTTCTGTTTCAATTCTTGAACACTACGTTTGCGGGAAACAAAATGAACATGGTGATGTACAATTTTCCGCTGGCTGAACAATATTGAGATATACGAAAATCTTTCAAATTTAAATATGAATATTTTATTTTGCACAAATATCTATAAACATTATCAATTACAATTGTGTGCACCATAAATATATTTCTGTAAACCGAAACGGTAAAATTACATTAAGCTTCCCCGATGGCGTAGTGGTAACGTCATCGGCTTGTAATCAAGGGTCCCGATTCGATAACACGGTGGAGGTAAATAAAGGTTCGGATCCCACTTTAAACTGTACGCAAGTGGATTTAAAATACACTTTATTTAAATTACATCAATTATAGTTAAGTTTGTTAATAGTCGATACTACTTTTAAAAAGTTATTGTTAATTTTTACGGAAAATGGATATCAGCCGAAATTGACGACTTGTAGCCACCTTGGTGGCCTAGGGAGTACAGAGGTTTATTCATAATTTCGTCACTGAACGTTTCCGGTTCGAGTCCTGGTTTTGGCATAGGAGTTGCTGTGTGCGAGTCCCTTGGTCACATTAATCTAATCAGCATTCATCCTTATCTTCGTTATTGACTTAAGAGTCAGAAAAGCAATATATATATTTTTTTCTATTCAAGTTCAAGGTAGTTTCTCACCGTGGCCGTGCGGTTTAAGACGTCATGCCTTGGTCACCGGCTACGGGACGCGCGCAGATTCCAGTCTCCTTGGGGAAGCGTTATAACCTGAGGCTTGGGCTTTTTTATTGGACCGGTGGCCACCCACCATCGTGAGGAAGTTGTGAGCTACGAATGAGTAGCATAACACGGTCATGGAAACCTACAATAACGACTGGGGGGTTCGTCGTGCTGACCGCACGTCAGTCCATAACTGGTTGGATCTACATCTACAAGTGGGAGTCAGACTGGCGGACGGCTCTCGAAGGGTTGTGGCGTTACGGTATGATTTGGTGATCGTCTGGAGAACTATGAGAGAAAGCCACAAAGGAGACCTCAGCCCAAAACAGTGCAAGGAACTTGATCGCTCGAAGCCCCGATGTTGACGTCCGAGTTTGCATTTCAATTAGGTTATTACTTCTACTTTAGATCAGTCGCAACGCTGGGGTATAATTGATTGATTTGGTTTGTTTTATTTCGCTGGTCAGGGTAACAGGCAAGAGAACAAAACTGAGAGTAACGGGCGGTGTGGGGTCTTTTGCCTGGAGTCGTCGAACAAGTAGCAACTGAGGAGATTGGGCGGTGGATCACAATTCGATTCGATCAGCTTTCAGCGGGAACTTTATCATCAAAGACAGACAGGTATAGTCCATTCCAACCATGTTGATCTAGACTCGTAGGTATAAATCCAAATGTTCGTGTTTTGCTATTTCCAAGTGTGTAGTTAGTACCTCTTGCTCGTTACTATTAGACTTACCATGAAGAGCGAGTGTTCAAATCAAGAGAATAAATAATACCTCGAGTTGCATCACCCACCTCAATAGTTCAAGATTCTTGGTTCGATCTCACGAACCTCGGAGTTCGTTACGATATGCCTCCAACGGGTATCAACCCCGGGACCCGTTGATTATAAGGCGACGACATTACCGCTATGTTCTCGAGGAGGGCCCTTACCCTGGGACAGTTTCTAGCACTGTGTAGTCCAGTGGTTCCCAACGTCCTCCTTCTCACGGCGCACTATAGTACTTTGTAGTAGATCCCGCGGCACACTAACGTACGAGTTGGTCACAGTGCGAGTGGTGACTGACGTTAGAATAACATGGCACAATATTTTCCCTCCATCACTGTCGACAATTATGATTGGGTGCGCAATCCATATGCTATGCCCCCAGCATCAACCACCGAACTTCCTCTGGAGAAAGAAGAGCAGCTCCCAGACCGAACACTTCAACTGAAACATGGTGTACTACCACTTACCAAGTCTTGGATGTTAGCAAAGAATGAGTACCCACCAATAGCAGCGGAACCAGTTAATACCCTGTCTAGCGTAAGACGCATTCTGAAGGGTGCACAGTGGAAAGTGTACATTCCAATACTGCTACACGCGATCAACGAGGACGAACCGGATAGTAGGGTCGAATACTGCGAATGGTTTGAGCACATGGTTCGCGAGGATAGAGAATTTGCAGGGACAGTTGTGTGGTCTGACGAGGCGCAATTCAAACTTAACAGTACTGTGAACTTTTATAATTGTGTCTACTGGTCGCCCGTCAATCCTCACGTTTATATGGAGAAGGCGGTGAATCTACCGGGGCTTAACGTGTGGTGTGGTCTGTCATCGCGTGGTTTGATTGGTCCCTTCTTCTTCGAGGGTACCGTAACCGGTAAGGTGTATCTCGAAATGATTCAGTCAAGGATTCTGCCTGCCATCCGAACCCTATTTGGCGATGAAATGTTTTACCTGCAGCAAGATGGAGCCCCGCCTCACTACCATCGCGATGTCAGGTCGTACCTGGATGACACACTCCCCGAACGGTGGATAGGTCGACGCGGTGCTATTGAGTACCCACCTCGGTCCCCTGATTTGACACCAGTGGACTTCTACCTGTGGGGGACCGTCAAGAATGATGTGTATCGACAAAACCAACTACACTCAACGAGCTAAGTGAAAAAAAATAGCATCATGTGCTGCCATTATGCCAGATATACTGACGGTCGTAGTACGGTCCGCAGTTCGGCGCCATAGGAGTTGTTTACAAGTTGCTGGTGGTTATTTTGAACATCTAACATAACTCTCTCTCAGTGCCAAAAATTGTACCCACAAGTCAATTTTGTCAGAAGATATGGACTATCAAACAGTGAGTACATTTTTTTGGACCTCCTGTATTTGTTAGCTACCAGAAAACGCTGAAGTATGTGCCATACAATAAGCTGTTCTCAATTCGTATGTGGAAAATTGTCATTAAAAAATTAGAAATTCGATTATCTCGAAAACTACTAATTTTCGGACGGGGTATCATATGGTCAAATTTATTGCAAATTGCCTCTACTTTAACCCCTTTCAGGGAATACATGTAATTACCGGTTACCCTGTATACGTACAACTTGTGTGGCTATCGTGTTGGGACGGGGCGCCTTGAATATCGCATCAGAATCCAGAATCGATTCTCGGCTAGTGTCGTGCATTGTTCGTGCGTTTGCTCAATCAAAAGCAACTCCACTTGTTGTAATAGACCTGGGAAAATTATGTAGTGAGGTAAAAGCTCTTTCTCGCTTGATAATTAGAATATGAGAAAATTAACCGGGAACCGGAGGGTGTGAAGGGGGGTGACGTTAAAAATGAACGCACTCAAATGCCAACTTCTCTTCTTCGTAGGACGTTCAATAGCGTAGTGGTAATGTCGTCGCCTTGTAATCAAGTCATACCGGGTTCGATACCCGATAGAGGCACAATTGATGCAGATCCCACTATAAACTGTAGGTCCAGTCCCGATTGACCTTTATGTGCATAAAGTGGACTTAAAACCAAAACTCATCTCAACTCAACTCGTAGTACGTTCTGCGCAGCATTCTTGCAGGCTAGATAGGCTCTGACGCCTAGACCCACGGCCAACCCTCTTTGGAGGTTGTTTTATTCTCTTAATATATATTTGTCAGTGCCACTTCAGCTATTTCATCACCATTCATCTCCATCTTGCGCATTGCCGAAGGTTCCGGGTTCGAATCCCGACATGACCGTCCTTTGTGAGTGTCCATGCATCAATTTTAATTTAATCATACCATCACTCATCTTCATATTTACAATTAGCCAAAAGTGGCCGAAAAGCGAAATAAAACAAACCAAATCAATCAATTATACCCCAGCGTTGCGACTGATCTAAAGTAGAAGTAATAACCTAATTGAAATGCAAACTCGGACGTCAACATCGGGGCTTCGAGCGATCAAGTTCCTTGCACTGTTTTGGGCTGAGGTCTCCTTTGTGGCTTTCTCTCATAGTTCTCCAGACGATCACCAAATCATACCGTAACGCCACAACCCTTCGAGAGCCGTCCGCCAGTCTGACTCCCACTTGTAGATGTAGATCCAACCAGTTATGGACTGACGTGCGGTCAGCACGACGAACCCCCCAGTCGTTATTGTAGGTTTCCATGACCGTGTTATGCTACTCATTCGTAGCTCACAACTTCCTCACGATGGTGGGTGGCCACCGGTCCAATAAAAAAGCCCAAGCCTCGGGTTATAACGCTTCCCCAAGGAGACTGGAATCTGCGCGCGTCCCGTAGCCGGTGACCAAGGCATGACGTCTTAAACCGCACGGCCACGGTGAGAAACTACCTTGAACTTGAATAGAAAAAAATATATATATTGCTTTTCTGACTCTTAAGTCAATAACGAAGATAAGGATGAATGCTGATTAGATTAATGTGACCAAGGGACTCGCACACAGCAACTCCTATGCCAAAACCAGGACTCGAACCGGAAACGTTCAGTGACGAAATTATGAATAAACCTCTGTACTCCCTAGGCCACCAAGGTGGCTACAAGTCGTCAATTTCGGCTGATATCCATTTTCCGTAAAAATTAACAATAACTTTTTAAAAGTAGTATCGACTATTAACAAACTTAACTATAATTGATGTAATTTAAATAAAGTGTATTTTAAATCCACTTGCGTACAGTTTAAAGTGGGATCCGAACCTTTATTTACCTCCACCGTGTTATCGAATCGGGACCCTTGATTACAAGCCGATGACGTTACCACTACGCCATCGGGGAAGCTTAATGTAATTTTACCGTTTCGGTTTACAGAAATATATTTATGGTGCACACAATTGTAATTGATAATGTTTATAGATATTTGTGCAAAATAAAATATTCATATTTAAATTTGAAAGATTTTCGTATATCTCAATATTGTTCAGCCAGCGGAAAATTGTACATCACCATGTTCATTTTGTTTCCCGCAAACGTAGTGTTCAAGAATTGAAACAGAAACTTAAGCAGATAACAATATCTTCTCCAGGAGAAGTATGATTTCATTCCATAGAATCACAGAAAAAATAAGAAACAAGTGCGAAATTAGCAATCGACAATTTACATGTGTGTATGTGTGTGTGTGCGCGCGCACGTGTACGGGTGCGTGTGTCTGTCTTTAGTATTACCAACGCCATCTTTACTTCTCATTCTTGCCACGGCGCTGACATCAATTTTAATTCATAGTGTTTGTGTAAATTAACAGGAAGACTTAAATTTTAACGATAGAGTATTGTAAATTTTTACAATGACTTCCAACAGTGTAAATGCTTGAAAATATAATAACCAGGGCGAAATTTACTTCACTAAATGAAAGTTCAGTCCTTAGTCGCTACACACAAACACAATGTGGCAAAATGTTCATAAATGTTTCAACAATTGTTAAAACGTTTCAGTAAACGTTCTTATACGTTCTTAAACGTTTCAACGTTTATATAAGAAACGATAAAACGTACTGTGATACTTATCTTCACGATTAGTCAAACGTATCATTCATTCGCTCTTCATATTTTTTCATCCTTAAATTCTGATAATTATGTATTTTATCTAACAACAGATTAAATTATATACCAAACATTATCGAGAAGCAATTCTCAAAACATTATACTAAGCTATTAACATTATAATAAGTGTCCTTCCATAGCCATTTCAGTCTTCAAACTGCTTCCAACGGCTTCCGTACGTTGATTCGCGATTAGTCAAACATGTCAAATGTAACTGCTATTAGTAAACGTACGAGGAAAAATAAGTTTTTTAGAAATTCTCTTCTCAATAAGAATACTATATTACTACCTTCATTATATTAAATATTAATTAATTAATTAATTCTCTAGCACTCTTGATTCTGAAAATTCGTAGTTACAGTTCAATTTGTACTTATCCTGAGCAAAATTTATATATATTCTATTCCAATTTTTACAAATTTCTTTTAGATTCATCTCCATGTTCGTTTTGGTCCTTTACCATCAGGTTTCCCAACAAGATTCCTGTAAAAATCTCCTTTATTCCTTTCTCATTCGTGCCGGTTTAAAAAAAAAAACATAGAGAGTTAGTTAGTTAGTTGTTTCCCACTGTACTATTTCAATTTTTGAATAATCACATGTTAGTTATGAATGCATCGTTGACATTCTGTCTGATTATATATGTGTTTGGGCTGAGGCTCTGTATCTACCTGCAATATTATTTTTTTTCTTCTTTTTTCTTGTTATCTGCTTTCTATATTTAACATTAGAAACAACACATTCCCATTAACAATATTTCATGTTATGCAAAACATTTAAGTTTTATACACCATCAGAGGTGTGATTGCAACAAACGTTACCACTACGTCATCCGACAAAAAAGTTAGAATCGGTATTGTTATATTTTATTGCTCAGGTCATTTCATTTTTTTAATATGTATAGCTATAGTGAATATACTAACTTAAGCCCTCAGACTCGTAAACCAACAAATATACACACCTCTGTTAACTGCCTTGTATTTTGGGGGGGAGGGGGACAATTGTAGCTGTTGGTGCAATACACTTTGAAGTTTTTGTTTTCTAAGTGCCACACATCAATTTCATCATAATTATCATTATTCATCCTCATCGTTGCCATTAGCCTCTTCTTTTTTACAAATTTTTTCGTACTGATATCGCCTTAGCAGATTAACAGAAATCGTCTAAAATTTGAACTCGTGACACCTCCCAATACCATTGCAAGCTTACTTGTGATTGTCCCCCTCAATTATTCAAAGTACCTCACTTTCATATTCAAATACACACAAGTAAAAAAGTTCATATCACATTAGTGATTTTAAATTTTATTCTTGGGGCCACTTTTCTAACATTGTTGCCTGATATTAAAATAAGCGAAAACACTCTGCTATGCTTAATAAAAAAAACAACATCTATTCATTGCCAGATTGTACAACTGTATAGGTCGAGGTTCATAAGCCTCATCCATTTTATTCTAGAGACTGCATATTTTGTATACAGTTTTTGTAGTGGAATCAAAACACAGGTTGTTAAGAATATCGTCAGTAAATATGAGAATTCTTGCTGTGAAATTTCTATGCTGTTTAACCTAATAGAATTCGAATCTCTGAGAAAGCCAAGTACTAAGCTTTAGCATGCCATATTAGCAAAACCTTTATACGTACGTATTTATAACCTCAATTTACTAATCAAAAAATCCCCCCTAACCAACCAATTAGCACATTTATATGACCTTCTATAGAGAAAAAGAACATAACATTTCCGAGCCGGTATTATTAATATGACATTCTTAACAGGTTAATGCATCAATCTTTAAGCAAACACTTAGGAATGTTTGAAATTCAAACAATTCTTGTGACAAAAAAACAAATAATTAGGAAATTCTTTTTAACCAAACAATCAACACAAATCTCTCTTTTTTATAGAGAAAAAAAAGCATAACATTCCTGAGACAGTAATAGTGAACACTGTCGTTTGAAATTAGAAGAAGATTAATCACACAAGCATCATCATCGTCGACATCGCTTATCCTGACGGGATGCACAACATGTTTATCCAACGTATAGGAATACACGTTGATGATTAAGCGTTTTCCTTCTGCATCTCGTGCTCGTGTTTCGAATTTTGATGTATCAGAAATGGTCACCGGGTATTCGATGCCAGACATTACACTTTCAAAACTCGGACTCGTATTGTTTGTAATATCCAACCCACTGTGGATTATTTTTGCAATAAACAGGATGCAGTGCAGCCAAGATACACCAAAAAAAAACACTTGTTATTGCTGTTCTGTATATTTAACACAGCCCTCTCGTGTTGAATGTTCGGTGGAAGAGGCATAAGCTAAGTACGTGTTGCTAGAAGGCCTTCGTCGTTGCAAGTCATCCATAACCCATTCACTAAGAAATAAGACGTACTGAAATTTTTGACGTACTGAAAAAAAAAGTTGACTTGTTCACCGAGTTCACAGATGTTTACTCATTGATGACTCCGTCGTTGTCGTCTATCAAAAAACCTAAGTACGTTGGAAACAGTAAGAGCGTTATCGAAAAATCTCCCCCCTTGTCAAGAGGCGCGAATTCCACGCCGCCGGAACGGACGTTCCGCCCGGTACGGAAGTTAATGTTTATCGCGGCGTCACGAATCCCCCACACCGGCTGCACGGAAGCTGATCTTCACATGTATTTCTCACAGGACACGCTCAACGCCACGTGCATACGCAAGATCATGGCCTTGCGTAAAAAAATCAAAAAATTAAAAAACGATAAGACTTTACCGCCGGGCAAACTGCTCGAAATGGACGCCAAACAGAACACGGCTAAATTAATAATAAATAGTATGCACGGGTAAATATACAAATTGAAAGACATCCCCGAAGAGATTCGCCCCCACGTCAATCAATTTTACGTTCGAAGGCCGTACGGGAAAACCTTTACTTTTTTGGCTGGGCACCACGCACCCTGGCGAGGTTATAGGGGCCAGGTATCCTAAAAAAACAACAATTATTATTTTGTTTGTTTGTTTGCGTCACAATACATACGCGCGCGCGCGCGCGCGCGCGTGTGTGTGTGTGTGTGTAACACATCGTTCCCCCGAGAGAGGTTTACAAAGGTCACAATATACAAACATTGGCCCCCGGGACTTGGAAAATTACGATATGGCGCATTCGCTCACCACTGTTGCCAGCCATAAATCTCTCTCTCTCTTCATCTTACAGCAAAGTTGGCATCTCTATTTTTTTTAGTTGTAAGTAAATTACCAACACACTCTAGTTAATAATGCTACATATTATACACACACACGCACACACATACTGTGTTGTCATCCACCCATCTCTCTCTTTTACGGCAGTACATATTTGTTGCCGGCTCTCCTTGTTTAGTATATGTAGGTTGGCAAAAATTGCTTTATGCACTGTAAGGCAAGCGTCAAGCAAAGTTGCCAGCTCCTTGCTTTAGGCTAGGTTAGACCAAGAAAAAAAAAAGCTGTAGGTAGGCTGTCGGTTGTTTAACTCTTCCCTCTCTCTCTTCTCTCTCTTTTTTGTAAAAAGTTATGGCAAAAATACCAGTAGGTTGGCAACCTTGCTTTATGCACTGTAAGGCAAGTCTTAAGTAAAATTGCCAGCTCCTTGCTTTAGGTTAGGTTAGACCTGGTTAGGTTAGGTTAGGTTAGGTTAGGTTAGGGTGGGTTAGGTTAGGTTAGGTTAGGTTAGGTTAGGTTAGGGTGGGTTAGGTTAGGTTAGGTTAGGTTAGGTTAGGTTAGGGTGGGTGTTGGCAGCTGTCGGTTGTTTAACTCTTCCCTCTCTCTCTCTCTCTCCTCTCTTTTTTTGTAAAAGGCCATGGCAAAAATACCAGTAGGTTGGCAACCTTGCTTGAGGCTTGCCTTACAGTGCATAAAGCAAGGTTGCCAGCTCCTTGCTTTAGGTTAGGTTAGACCAGAAAAAAAAAGCTGTAGGTAGGCTGTCGGTTGTTTAACTCTTCCTTCTCTCTCTCTCTCCTCTCTCATTTTTGTAAAAAGCTATGGCAAAAGTACCAGTAGGTTACCAAAAATTGCTTTATGCACTGTAAAACAAGCCTCAAGCAAGGTTGCCAGCTCCTTGCTTTAGGTTAGGTTAGACCAAGACAAAAACCTTGGTGATTTTTTTCGAGTAAGATGTTGGCAACACTGCGAGTCCCACTTTCGGTTGCAGAACTCTCAAGCAAGGTTGCCAACTCCTTGCTTTAGGTTAGGTTAGACCAAGAAAAACCTTGGTGATTTTTTCGAGTAAGAAGTTGGCAACACTGCGCCTTACGAGAGAAATCCATTAAGGCGATCGAGCCCCACGAGCCCCAAATGATGATTCAGTACCGGGCCACTTGTACTACTCACATTCCTTCCGCATCTACGTCAAATGTCAACAGAACCCAAGTTTTATTGCTTTGGGCGGGGGTGGAATGTATGGTAGGCACTATGATTGAAGTGAATATTGTACATTTTAACATATGATAAATATATTTGTATCATGAAAAATAGTATGGAGTGTGTGTTAAGGGATGGTGTCAGTGGCAGTCATTAGCACTTCAAGAGATGTTTAGAAGATATATAGAAAAAAACTGTAGTATTCGTATGATATTTCTAAATTTTATATTTTAATTTAACTTAATGACCCCCAACACACATAATTTACCTTAATTTAATACTATTGAACTTTTGAAAAATGGACTTGGTTCACAAAGCCCCACCTGATACCCATAAGCCCCCCCTGAAGATCAGTTCTAGCTACGGGCCTGGGACAGACGCACAATAGTTACCACCCCCCCCCCCCCAAAGTTGTAAAATGAATTAACCGTTCCTTCCAATTTTTCGACATCAACTTAGGCTATATATCAGTTTAGTAATTTGTCGAAACTAAATCAGGGTTGTCTGAATCTGATAAATAACTGGATGAAGAAATTAGAAATATTTTCTCTTACTTCAACGCGGTGGCAAAGGCAGGATTCTTTTTTAAGGAGGGTGGAGGCTTCACATAGCCAACTATTTTGTTCGTGATCCTTTGTATTTTTTGTTTCTTTCTTTCTTTAATGTAGGTTACATATAATACACATATATTTAAAAAATTAATTCTTACTCAATGTTGTCAATTTGTATTCAGGGGGTAGTTTCACAGTTACAAACTATTTTGGCCTTGATAAGAAGTTTAGCGTAAATAGTCATTTTGTTTATATATTATTTTAAAATTGAGGTCTATGGTTGAAATCCTCATATTTAGGGCATGAACTCGTCACCTAAGAGGTTGAAGACCCGTCCTGTTCTCTGTGCGTGACCATCTTTTTATTTTTCTATTCATTATTCATCCTCATCCTCGCGATTAGCGTGATCGTGCGGTCTAACGCGCTGTGCTTTGGACTTCGACTGCGGTACGGCATGTGTTCGAGTCCGTCTGGGTTCAGTCTCTGGCTATGGTCTCTGGGTTCTCGGCCTGTATATAGGACCGGTGGCAACCCACCATCGTGAGGAAATTGGGGAGCTACGAGTGAGTAGCGTAACCCGGTCTCGGAAATCTCCTATGGGGGATGTTCCTGGTAAACAAAAAATAGTCGATCAGACAATTCGATTATCGAAGGCGATAAAAGAACTTCCGGTTTGACCAAGTTTCCAATATAAGCTAGTGGAATAGAGATTGTCTTCGAGCTTACTTTGTTAAAAAGGAGCGGATACAAAATGGATCCCTTGAAATTTTTAAGTGACAGAGAATTAAAGATACCTCGAAGATATTGACCAGTTCCCGGAGCCATTGGATGAAGTTTATGGAACAATATAAATCTTTACTGAGACAATGTTGATCCTCTACCAATGGTTTCGTTTTTTTTTTGAGTTGGTGTTTTAGTCCACTTTGTGCACAGTAAGGCTAATCGGGACTGGACCTACAGTTTAAGTGGAATCCGAACCACTATGTGCCTCGACCGGGTATCGAACCCAATGGTTTCGTTGGTATATACATTAAACAAGCAAGTTGATTCGCTTATAAATTAAGTAACAGACTTTTTATATTAAAAAAGAAGTAAATAATAATAAATTCTTAAAGGTAAAAGGAAGATTAAATACACCCATGAAAAACGAAGATATTCTGCTTAGCCTAATAGTTATAAAGTGCACATTTTATTTCTCATTAATAAAACCACAGATCAATTTTTACATTCGATATCTGGTGGAGGCACAATGTGGCTTAAACTCTAGGTTGAGTCCCGAATAGTCTTACTGTGCATAAAGTGTACTTAAAACAAAAAAAACAAATGTACTCTGATTATATCAGAATGGATAATTTTTCGACATTGTGTATCACTAGAACACAGCTCTCTTAATTGTTCTTTTTTCCACAGATAAAAACATGCATGGTTGTAAAAATGTACATCTTTTAAATTTGTTATGCCAACATATGTGCGTTAGAAAATTATAATTTAAAAACACTTAAATATTTCATGGTTTATTTAACGGCGATGAAGTGACGTGTCTAGGTCCTACTTTCTCATGTCGTGGTTCACAGTTTTTTTGGATTACTGCCTGAATCCACTGAGTTTTCGTATCTGGTCTATCGAAAAAAGATTCACAGATACTTGAGAAAAATTATTCGTTCTGGACCTCATATTGCAACCAACAGCCACGCAATGATTGTCGTCTTTTCTGCAAGATATTACCCTTACCCTTACATCTTTATAATCCATGTTACTCTTTCGAAAGCAGAATTAGGGTCCCACCCGTGCCGAACAGGAACGAAATTGTAAACATCAGGTGAATAACCCATAATGGTTGAGGGTTCGACTTGCTGACTCCACGTCTCTCCATCTGGTTGAAGATCACTAGGAAGGATTGTGGGAGGGAGACTGGCAGTCGGGAGATAGGCCAAGGCCCTTCGAGAGCTGTTGAGCCATGCGTTATTGTTATTATTAAAATAAGAAAAAGAAGGGAATGAGGAAAAATTAATAAAAAAAATATTTATCTATATTAAACCAACCATTCAATTTATTTTTTTCATGGATCGGTTGCCCTACTACGCGGTAATCCCAATAAGTATCTTACATGTTACATGATAAAGCACGTATTACTATCCGAATACTCATTCAATAAGCATTTTTGTTTGCCAGGAATCATTACTTATTGCATGTTGAGCTAGTGCCTAGCCGCCTCTGATGAAATCTATTATTCTTCAGATTGTCTTTAAAATTCGACTCTGGTCACTTGTAATTTGCTGGGTGTAGACGCTGTGCATCGACGTACAATGTTTTTGCGATAAGAAGCGGCCTTGTGAAGCGTGACTCATGAACGCGAACAAGCTAGGCTGCCAAGCTTATCTGCCTTTGAATACCAAGTCATTTTTTTAACCTTTCCCGAACGCCATTGCTACTGTAGAAGTATATACGTGTATATTATCTCAAAAGAGCAAGAAAGGAAATTCAACCAATGTTCTCCCGTCGTATAAAACCAAATATTATATATTAAACGAAAAGTTCACGATTGTCAATAAACGGTTTAACCAATCTGAGCTTTCAGGAACTTTTCACACATAATTCCACTGTCTAGGCCAATGGCAGAAAAGCAAGCAATACTTTTATTTATTCTTTAAATCAATTAAAGGAATGTGTAAGAATTTATAAGAAATAAAGAGCGGAACGGAACGACTGTTGTTCTACCTTAAAAATTGTTGTTCTTCGAAATAGTAAAATAAGAAGGATTTAATCCAACACCTTAACACACTGTTCCACGACTCTCTATTGACTAACACTGTCAAATGTGATGTGATTTTATGAATACAATTTTCCGCCTGTTTACGTATAACGGCTCGCACATTTGGCAGTTCGCAAACGTTTTTGCAACCGCTGTAATTATTTCCTGTTACCATACGTAACAGTACATACATTTCATAAGACTGTTCTGGACACGAGACTTGCGTCAGAAAACAAGCGTTTCGTATGTTGCAGTATCACAAGAAGAGAACATCGCCCTGCAATGTTCAAGACTCAAGATATTTTTCATTAATAATGTCCAATCAACATAATAAGTTAGAAGAAGTAACTAGCATTTTCACAACATCTACCAATATTCTTGTTTTTCTTCATCACTTCCAAAATATATTCTCGAAGATAGCTGCTATACTACAAAAAAAAAAAATAATTCAAAATTAAAGTAAAATTCATGTATATCCAAGGACATTTACAATATTGGAGGAACAGAATACTTAAACATTGTTGATTCAACGGAAGGTAAGGGCGTGGTGTAGTGGTGTCGGCCCCCGTGGTGGAGTGGTTAGCACATCGCGCTATGACGCCGGTGGTCTCGGGTTCGAATCCCGGCTCGGGCATGGATGTTTGTGATTGTCTGTCCTGAAATTGAGAATTGAATGAAATGATATGGGCTGCTAGCGGTCCCAGGTTCGATCCTCCATACGAGATGTTCTCTTTTATTTAATTCTCCTTCTATTAAACAAGAGCAAGGTGACATTATTTGTAGTAGTAGTGTAAGTGGTTACATTGTTCTACATCTGGAATTTGCTAAAAAAAATAAAGAAATAAATGAATTGACACACGTTCAAAGGGATATTTTCACGTATCAGATCTTGAATTATGATACTCTAACGATAATTGTGTTCTGCTTCAAAGACATTGACAAATATTAATGAAATAACCATTTATATTTGTGGCAATTCAGGACACACTAATATTACCCCTTTTTCCACTCTAGTTCAGTGCAAAGATACCTTCACAAATATCGACTGAAAAGTTTCCATCATGTGCAATTCTCCATTAAATGTATTCGCCCCGAGTCGTATTACCTTTGTTTTCTTTGTAACAAACAAGTATTCTTTACACATGACATGTATAGGAGGAGTGGTTGGATTGGCATTTCACATTGGTCAGATCCTTCTACCTGTGTTCAGGAGCGAAAGCTTCTGGGGTAGTGGTTACTGTTACAGTCTGGCTCGAGCAGTGGTCTGAGACGGTTGTGTTTGCGCGTCTCTCTAATCGCTCGAAGTCACGTAGCGCGTATTACTCGCGAGTCCGGTTGAAGTGAAACACGGCGACGCTGCCAACATGGTAATCAAGAGATTGAATACACTAAAACTGAACTTCAGTCGTGCGAAGGAAACCGACTTCGACGGAAATACACAATTGGATTAGCAAGACCATGAAATTGAAACCGCAACAAGTCGTAAGTATTGAAGTAGACAATTATAGACGTTGTATCTTTCTGAAACTACTATCGAAAGTAGTGTGTGAACAGTTGTTGCTACAGTCAAACGGAGAATATAAATATAGTGACGAAGACTGGGATTGTCCAGTGCTTGTTACGTGGGCGGATGCAAATTACGTGATAGTTAGAGTGCACGTTGTACCGAGTGAACTGTCCGATGACGCTATTCGATCGGTGCTGAGTACGTACGGTCAGATAATATCCTTGGACGATGAACGGTATTCCAGTGATCATATTTATCCGGTAAGAACTGGCCGTAAAATCGCCAAAATGAATCTAACTCGTGCGATTCCATCGTACGTCACAATCAGTGGCGGACGATACTGGGTGACATATAGCGGGCAAGACCGTACTTGCAGTTACTGTGACCTTAGTGACCATTTTTACGTTACCTGTCCGTCACGACGCCGTCAAATGGAGAAACCCGACGATACGTCCTATGCCGGGGCGGCGCGTCCTGTCTCGAGGAATGTGCCGGCTGCCGAGAAAATGATGACCCCGACACCCACTATACTACCTGTGCATCTGAAACACTCCGGAGACCGGGAAAATGAGGGCAACGTACAAGCTTCACTACAGGATGTACCTAAAAATACCGTACCAGATTCCACTTTACCACCCAGTGTAGAAAACAAGACAACAGCAGACGTTCCTATCCCCGTCAGTGTGGACCAAGTTAATGTCAACCAAGCAGCCCACGTAGCAGAGAAGAATGGGGAAGAAACAATGGACGTTACCCTAGAGGTGCCCCATAGTCCGATGCAGCAGGCAGATGATGACCATCCAGGTGAAGGTGGGAACGCGTTCCCCGCGTCAGGAGCTCTTCCGAAAACAACGATGGAACTAAAAAAGAAGAAGAAACGCAGTCTCCCTACGAACGATACGGCGTCGACACGGCGGCAAGATGGCCCTCATCGTTCGGTGTCTCCAGTGTCTCGGCGACTGCGTAGAACGATGAGTGCGACAAGAGAACAAAGTGCGAAATCTAGCGGCGGCTCTGATTGGTCGCTTGACGTCAATGTGTGATATATGTCTACCATATCCTAGTTATGAAGTGTGTTGTCCGCGTTATAATGGTATTAGGGTTATGTTTGTCGCATGTCGTAGTGAAATTGAAAAAAGAAAATAGTTTAACGTCAGTAACTGCATATAACATTCCCACCGGGAACAATAGCACAGAATCCCACATGACGACCCCCATATATCATTTTGCAACAATAAACATTAACAAGATGAAATCTAGTGTCAAGCATCATGCATTCTTAGATTATGTTAAGCACAGTCACCTGGATGTAATTTTCCTGCAAGAAGTCGGGACCGATGATTTCTGTCTGGGCAGCGAATATACCGTGTATAACAATTTTACTCACAATTCTCTAGGAACCGCCATAGTTGTGAAAGCAGGCCTCCATATAACGGAAGTTTACCATCACCCGTCTGGTCGTATCACATGTATCCAAATAGGAAACATATGGTTTTGTAATGTTTATGCACCATCAGGTACCAACGCTAGAAATACTCGGAACATATTTTACGCTACAGACGTGGCGAAGGCATTAGGTGGCTCCCGTCAAAACATTGTGCTGGTGGGTGATTTTAATTGTACTCTAAGAAGACAGGACCAATATCCAGGATTCCATACATCACCTAGTTTGCAGACGCTGGTCGAAGGGTTTAAACTGCACGATGTTTGGGTGGCTAAAGGTCCGAATATAGACGGCTACACATACATACGTGCCGACACAGCGAGTCGGCTTGATCGTTTTTACGTTAGTGCACACATTATTAGCAAAATATCTGCGATTAGAATTTTCCCAACGTGCTTTAGTGATCATTTAAGTGTCCAACTCGACATGAGTTTGGATGTACCTTCAGTTGGACGAGGGCGGGGATTTTGGAAGTTCAATGTACGCTTATTGGAAGATGAACAATTTCGTACCGAATTTAAACTAAAATGGAAGAAGTGGGAAGAAATGAGCGTACGTCAAACTGACATTATTATGTGGTGGGACACTTTTCTAAAACCCTCCATTAAATATTTCTGTTTAGTATATAGTCGTGACAAATACTCAGATTTCAATAAGAAATATAACTTTTACTACAGAGTGCTTCACGAACTAACAACACAGCTAATACAAGGGAAGCCAGTGCGTCAAGAAGTGAAACGAGTGCAAGCAGTGCTGCTGAGCATGCACAGAGAGCGTATGCAAGGTTACAATGTTAGGAGTCGTCTTCCTATGTTTGATGCACAAGAAGAAGCCTCGTTGGTGCAGGTGTTAGCAGAGAGACGCAGTGCACAGCGAAAGAGGATAACGTGTCTCGATACAGCCACGGGGAGACTAACCGAACCCAAGTTAATACGTAATTACTTACGGACCTTTTATGCAGATCAGTTTAAAGAGAAGGAAGATCAATGCTCCCATCGCACTCCACTGCAAGGGATGGACCTTCCCATGTTAACGGAAGATGACCGTCGCTATTTAGAACAGCCATTCTCAAAGAAAGAAGTGTACGAGTCTGTTCACAGTGGAAAGAGAGGTAAAGCTCCGGGAATCGATGGTGTCCCGATAGAATTGTTCCAAACCTTTTGGACAACGGTGGCTCCACTGTTCACACGCTCGCTCAATGCTGTGTTTACGAAGAAACGCCTTGGACGAACGAGTCTTACGGGTGTTATGGTTTTGATTCCCAAAATATCTCAGCCCAGAAAGCCAGAAGACTTCCGGCCAATCACATTACTATGTGCTGATTATAAAATCTTTGCACGTTTGATCACCCGAAGGTTGCAACAATTTGCGGATACTTTATTAGGGCCGTATCAATATGTATATGGTACAAGTGGTAAAATATTTCACATTCTAACTAGTGTACGTGACATCATCACTTCTATGCAAGATATTGAAGGTTCTCAAGCTGCTTTAGTGGCGTTAGATTTCAAAAGTGCCTTTGACTCCCTCAGACATGACTATCTTTTCCAATACTTTGGAAAAGTGGGATGTGGTGATTTCTTTGTACAATCTATAAAGAGCTTATACAGAGAAGCTCGAGTAAAGTTATCTATCGATGGTTTTCTGTTGCAAGCCTTTTCTATTCAGCGCTCTGTCCGTCAAGGATGTCCATTTTCCTTATTTGCATTCTGCGCAGCTCTGGCTCCATTTTTACGACTGATGCATGAAAAACTTCAGGGACTCAGGCTTCTTGGGAGAGACCACAAAATATGTGCGTACGCAGATGATGTGACCGTAATCGTGAAAGATCGGCTAGACTTGATTCGTATGGAGGCAGTACTTGATACGTTACGAAAGCAGACGGGACTTAGTTTCAACCAGAAGAAATCTAAAATCTTACCCCTAGGGGGTAACCCCACTCTGTGGACTGAACCTGTAACTATACCCATTGTTGATAAAGTTACAATTTTGGGAATAAACTTCACTACGACCATCACAGAGACTGTCTCCAGAACTTTTACAACTATTCTCCCAAAAATCCAGGCAGTGTTGAACATGAACCGTTATAGACAATTATCCTTACGCTCTAGAATACAGTATGTGAACATGTTTGCATTATCGAAGTTGTGGTATGCTGCGCAAGTTTTGCCTGTCCCTGCGAAAGACGCGGCGCAAGTACGAAAGATGATAACGCGCTTCATATGGCATGCACATTTGTTTCATTTCATTTCATTGAAACGTTATGCCTCCCAGTAAGTAACGGAGGACTGAACTTGCGCCAAGTGGAGAGACAAGCCTCAGCCTTGTTTCTACAACGGAACATTGAGTTGCTTCTGCACTACCCTGATAGTTTAACAGCAAGATTACTACATACTCTGCTAGATGAAGTGGAACTGCGAACACCCATTTATCCAGGGAAGATCCCTTCCCACTACAACTATTTGAGGACAACTCTTGTCGAGTTTTGCTATCTCCTAATCGGTTCACCTCACATGGATGTCGATGGCATGACAGTGAAATTTTTCTATAACCAATTGACTTGCAGGTTACACCACCAACCACGAATTGTGCTTCTCCGAACTAATGTAGTGTGGTCAAACATATGGAGAAATATATCTGCCTCTCGTCTTTCTAACCGCGTTCGATCTTTGTGGTACCTAGTAGTTCACGATGCCATTGCGACCGGTCCTCGAAAGTGGCGATACCAAATGACTGACAGTGCTGTATGTTCCAATTGTCATCAAGCTGAAGACACTTTACGACATCGCCTCGTAACATGTCCCGCAACGGTAGATCAATGGAAGTATTTGTGTAAATGCCTTGGTACTATATGTAGAACATCGCCCGATACATTTACTGTAGATCATTTACTGTTACCAGATTTTGTGTTCTTCCCTCTTACTAAAGTAAGAGCGGTCCAGTTTTTAGTAGCTCAATATATTTATTATATTTTAGGACATAATTCAGTGCCAATGCAAATTTCGCTGCAATATCACAAATGGACCAAGCCAACCGCAAAACACTCTATGCAAATTTCTTGCAGGCCCTTTTCTTGTAAATACATCTAATTATGTAATCTAGATCTGATATATGTGTAATGTTATCATAGGATCATGTAAGTAGTCACTACTTCATAAAATAAAGAATATTAAAAAAGAAAAAAAAAGTGGTTACTGATAAGGATTGATAATCTGATGGTCGTAGGTTCAAACCCCTCCGGTGGCAGAAACTTTTCGTACGTTTTAGACATATCCCATTGCGTTCATTGTCCACGCCGTACGGAACGGAATGATTCAGTTTGGAATTAACGATGGGAGGAGGGGAAATGTTAAATAACAAAATTTCAACGAACCGAGAAGAGGAGAAAAATTGGATAATTCTTATAAATATGAAAATTACATTCATGATTTTAGTGGTATAATCGCAGGTAAAATCAAAGATCTTACGTGGAAGATTTTATCTTGCTCTGAACTCGGCCAAAAGGAATTTCGCACTGATCTAATACATTCTCCAATACATTATAAAATATTAATGAATGTTTCATGTCGATAATTTTATCAATCCATCAGTTCTTGACGCCGAGACGTATTTTCTGCAACTACCCCTTCTCTCCTCTCGTCTCCAGTCCCTTCTGTTCTTAACTTCTCCTTCTCCTTCTTCTCTCACGTCCTTCTCCTCTATTTTTATCTCATACCGCCTTCACTACTTTTCTCGCCACTTGTCTTCATCCCACTCTTCTCCACTCCTCTTATCTCCTCTCCTGTCTTATATTTCCGACTCCACGGCACTGTTCTCATCATCTTTTCGTTCTTCTCTCTTTCTCTCTTTTACTCTACTCTCCACTTCCCTCTTCTCGTCTCCTCCTCTCCTCTCCAAACTCCTTTCCTCCTCTTCTATCACCTCGCTTTCCTTCCTCTCTTCTCTCCTCTTTGCCCCATTTTCCTCATCTTTCCTCGCTTCTTTTTCCTTTCCACTCATTACTTCTCCTATCCACTTCCTCTTTCCTCTATTTTCTTCCCTTCTTTACTTTTCCTCTTCTCCTTTTGCTTTCTCTTTTTTCCTCTCCTTTGTTACCTTTCGTTTCCTCTCTCCACTTTTCCTTTGTGTAGACTCATCAACAATGAAATACTAGAAAATCGACGTTGTTTCTTTCTGAGAGTATTGCAACAAATGTAATACTGATTTTTTTTTCTAGTTTTATGCAATAATATTTTGATATCTTTCTTTAGCGTATTTTATAAATATCTAATGTGCATGTGGCAACCCTGAAATTGAGTCTAACTCTACACGCAACCCACCAACGCCTTGTGTAAATTGGGTTGCCTAGTTTAAAATGTCGTTGTCCTAAAACTATTGAGAGACACTGTACGTTACAATGAATCGTAATATTGAAAAAAAAATCGTCCACGCGATATCAAGAGACGATATATCGTCACGATATTTTGTCTATATACGTATATCGTGTTGGCGATGTATCGTCACGATATTTTGACTACATACATCGTATCGGCGATATATCGTCACGATATTTTAGCGATATATATATCGTGTTGGCCATATATCGTCACGATATTTTGGCCATATATATCGTGTTGACGATATATCGTCACGATATTTGATCTATATACGTATATCGTGTTGGCGATGTATCGTCACGATATTTTGGCGATATATATCATGGAGACGATATATCGCCTATATCACGATACGGAAATGATATAATATCGTCTGTGACTATATTTTCTTGACAATATATCGCGATATCAGATGTCCCATATCGTCCATTCCTACTCGCTACGTATATCTTGTAGCAAGGTCAAGTAATCAGAGTGCTTTTTCACTCTGCAGTGCAACAGCGAACGACAGGTGGCGCACGTGGTATGGAAAGCTGCGGCCTTGATCAAGACCCGTAATATTCAGACGCTAACACAACAACCAGAAAACTACACAGCGAAAATGCTGGACACAATTCCCTTGACCTTGCCAATGAACACGGCAGCTGTACCAAGAAACCATGCTTATCTTTTTAGCAGATTTGGAGCAGGATGTACGATACAAATCCTGCAAGTCAATGACTTGTGTCGACAGGAACTCTTGACCTAAATCAGGGGCGGTTACTGATATTGTTGCAGTGTTGCACAACGACCGGATATTTTACCATGAAATTTAATGCTTTTTGTTAGTATTTTTTTCATTGCTTTCCTATTAAATATATTGAACGTAAACAAATAATTTTACCATTGATTGCTTCAAAAAAGCTAATTCCATTACGATCCGTTAAAAAGAAGGAAGCAACCTGCGAGATTTCACAGTATATGAGTAGACGTATAGGTGGACGTTGCAGCCCCGAAGCAACGCCCTGATCTCTACAGCGAGGAGTATTGGGAGCGAGGTTCAACGCCGTTGTTCCTATCCTCGCGCCTAAGCCGACTCCTCGTTGCAGAGACTGTGCTACAAACCAAGGTCACCCACCAGGCGTAGTCAGGGCAGAAGACTTCACGACGGACCGGCAGGAAACGATTGGATCATGGTTACTTTTTACGCCGTTAGAGAGCAGCAGCGTGCGAACAGTAGGCAAGGTCTTACTGTCCCGTGTCGTAGAGTAACAGACAAAATGTCCACGTTAGGCAAAGATAAATATTTTCTATTAGAGAGAATTTTAACCTAATTTACTAACATTGCCACCAATCACCAATCCAAATTCAGTTTAAAATATAACTTATCGTATACAACTTGAGTGGATTGCTAGTTATCTTCCCTGATGTTGTAGTGTGGGTGATTAATATTATTGGGATCGATTTATCAGAGTTTTCCTTCAAAATATTCAACAGTTGAATCAACATTAAAGTACTTATTACGTAACACAAGAAACAAAATCCTGCACAATATTGTTGCCGAACAAATGGAAACTTCAAATTTTGCATGATAATTATTAATTATACCACCTCGAAAGTATCATGTGCCATTTTGCAGATCCTGCGAATGGGCAGATACCGGTGAACAAAATACAACCGATACTCTCCGATATCGATACATCAACATCGGCTCAGCCCTAATATAAATACATATAAAATTATGAATTTAATATAGTATAATTACATTATAAATCTAAAAAAATTAAAATTATATATATATATAAACACAGTCAAAAAAGTTTTGCATCAGAACGGAAAATGACATAACATATATGAACCACAAGGTTTATTGCCAATGTCAGTGGGAATACAAAAGAAAAGATGAAGAACAAGACATGTTGAATGACAAGGGAACAAAAGACGTACAATTTTCTCAGAAATGTGTTAAAAACGAAAATGGCACAATTCATGATGGAGGTGAAAAAACAAAGAACTGTCACAAGAAGACTGTTCGTCATAGCGGATCTGCCAGAAACATTGTCTACCACCTGGTGTGTCCTCCCCTGGCTGCAATTAGGTCTTGAACACGCTGTGGCATACTGAGGATGAGACGATCAAGGTTCTCTTGCGGTAAGCGATCCCATTCGTCCTGTGCCACAAGAAGAACTTCACGAAGATTGGTGGGAGCCACGGAACGGTTTGCAATCGCATTTTTGAGCATTGCCCATGCATGTTAGATGCAATTCATGTCGGGACTTTGCGCTGGCAAGAGCATGGGACGGATATTCGCCGCCTGCAGATAATCGTGCACCATCTGTGCGCGGTGTGGACGGGCATTGTCGTCCACCAAGACAAATTCGTCACCAATTTTTTGATGAAATGGTTCCACAGTCGTCTGGAGAATGTCCCTGACATAACGAACAGCTGTTTATGTCCCTCTAATTGTAAGTAGGGGCGTTCTACGTCCGAGCATGATCCCTGCCCACACCATGATTCCTCCTCCTTGGTATGGATGGACACCCTGGACATAACGAAGCCGCTCCTGCAGTCCAGGGCCTTGCCACACCCGTCCTCTTCGTGAATCTGGCCTTAGACATAGCCTACATTCATCGGTGAAGAGCACATGAGCCCAATTACTGGGTCTCCAATTTCGATGTGCACGGGCCCAATGCACACGGTCGCGCCGATGTCGTAGCAACAGGTACTGTCACCGGAGAGGTCTTCTGGAACGTAAACCACTTTCTCGGAGTCTGTTACGGACAGTTTGGTTTAACACACATACACCAGAGGCTGCCTGGAGGGCATGAGTGATGTTCCTTGCCGTCATGGTATTCCGTCGCCGAGCTGAGAGTCGTACATAACGGTCTTGTGCTGGTGTTGGGACCCGTGAACGACCTGTCCGTTGACGATCTGCTACTGTTCCTGTGTCTGTATAGCGCTTCCAGGTCCTACAGACATCGCTTTGCGCCACTCCAACAGCCCTATCTACAGCCCGTTGTGACATGCCAGTCTGCAGTAGCGTGATGATCCTGGCCCGATCAAACTGCACTATCGTACGCCTAGGCATGCCTTGCAAACAGCTGCACTCGCTCGCCTTCGGTAACTGGACACAAGGACCACCTAACTAACCTTCGCCGACTACCTTGGTGCTACGCTCGAACACACGCATGCGCTTGCCGACTCCGGTAGTCGTCTGTGGTGATCAGTATTGCATGTCGACTGCGTTACTTCGCACAATGAGCTCTGCTTCATCATTTCTTGTCTGCTTCGGCATGTTGCGGACGATAATTTCATCACTTCTCGGGTGATGCAAAACTTTTTTGACTGTGTTTATATTCGCTGCAACCACCGACATTCCGAACCAGGAGCCGCCACTGACCTAAATACGCAGATATGGAAAGTAGAGCAACAGATGCCCAATAAGGAAAGGAACATGGTATGTGTGAATGTTTGGGCACGGCATTGAACAAATATAGTTCAATCTTTATGGCATATATTAGTACATGATAAATGTTACACCAAAAGTAAAATATATCGATTGCAATTCAGTAACACGTTATTATGTATTATGTAATGTATTTTATGTAATGAAGAAGATACAGTACAACACATGTCATCACGCAAGTAGCTACCATGTGGCAACAATTTCGAATAATGTTAGGTAAAATATGTCGTACACCAACAGCTAGTTATAATACACAGACTTTAACAATTCCAGACTTTAAGTATTATCGGAACACCAAATGGAAAGCAGTGCAATGGCTTATTAGCAATTATATTACATCTTAAACTACAAGAAAAACTACAACTAAACTGTTGTACAAAACAGAAAGAATTATGAAAATTTCCTAAAAGTTGTACATGAGTAAAGGGAAAGTATCTTATACTGTACATAAAACAAAACAATGGCGGCGATTTGGTTAAAAAACTATAGGACAAGGACAGTTTACTTTCCATTGGTAGATAAGTTTTAGCACAGTGCGGGGGTAAAAGTGTCAAAAAGTGGGGGGCAACTGCCCTCACACGCCGCCAATGTAACAATATTAACATAAATTATAACTTTTAATTCTTGGAAATAAGAAAGAATAAAAAGTATCGCTTCTGACTACCACGCGGGACTATCTTGTCTCTCGCATACATCGGCTCAGGAGCGTACCCAGCCTCAAAACATCGTATATCTAGGGCAACCCTTTGGGGTTAAGGCGGCCGGAGTGCGGTTCTGATCACATCACCCCCCAAATGGTCTAGATCGAGAATCTGTGGGGACCTTTCCCCACATTCCCTAAATGTGCCTTTATGTCACGGTGCTATATGCAAGGGGAACTTTGCATTGCCTTACATAATATATAATTTTCCAGTTATTTATCTCATCGATTCTGGAATCGAATAAATCGATGCATTTCGACACTGATCCATGGATACAATCGGGTATACTAAATTACATAGCAAGTGCTACAGATCTACCATAAATACAACCGACCTAGCTGCCTCTTAGACAACATAAGCAAAATACTTGAGAGGCTGGTTGCAGGAAGATTAACTGAGAGGCTATCGATGATAGAACAGTCTGGAAGACAATTTGGTTTTAAACTTGACCTCTCATGACCGCGTGCACCAACGCCGATTATTTCGAAGTTCAGATGAACGAGATCAATTTTAATCCACTCTAAATGAACTTGGTTTAAAGATTTGCATTGCACCAACGAAAAACGATGTTCACGAGATTCCGTTTAACTGATCCGAGATTAATTTGTAAGGCTATACCTGATTGGTTTGCTAAAACAAATTACAATCAAGAACCCCACAGAGTAGTTTGATGTGTTAAAGTATCAACATGTAGGAGAAGAAAATAATTCGGGCTGCAAACTTCTCTGAATTTGAGATATGTACTAATCAACCTTGTCAATATATGCAAGGATGTAGTGGAGTGTAAAAAAATAATGATATTAAAAAAGAACTGACGGCACAACACAAAAGGAGAAGGAGAAAGCATGGAACCTTCTTCTACGGGACTTTAATGCCTTACGAAATGCATTCGATTTTGAGAGAACAGCGTACGTACGCCCGTTCAATAAAGATTTATTATTATTATTTAATATTTATTACTGTACTGTGGTAAGTATTTGAATTTTTCATTTCTTAATTCTTATATATTTATATTGTCGTGTCGTGCCAATAGCCAGTAACAAGTATTTTCGCAAATTTATACAATCATATTTACAAAACCATGTAGCAATATCGTAACATTGCTCTGTTCTAATTTACCTTGCACTTGCTGGTAATATATGACATTTATATATGTTTTGTGTTCTGGGATAGAAAGTAGAGTATTTAGAAACATTACGACTTTGCACCACAGAACCACAAATTATTATTATTATTTTGGCACTTTTTAGTTTACACAGTTCTCGAATTATCAGCACAATCTGTGTCTCTAGCGTTTGCACCCCCTCGATGTCACTTTTCTCTCTTTTTATATTAAAAAACAACTGCCTGCAGTCGAAGCGTCAGTATCGTGAACCAGGATCGTACACCAAAACGGTGGCGAATGGCCGATCAGAAGATAAACTCGTTTTGAAGTTCATAGATCGCGATCAAGTGTTGAACCGTCTTCGTGCAATGGAAATTTCCAGTGATCCTTTCCCGATCCGAGTTTAAAATTTGATCTTCGTTCGGTACGTCCTGAAGACACTAAGGGATCTACGGACACCTAGATTACTCTATAACATTATTAAGGATTACCTCAATAATAGGATGGCATATTATGAATATGGAAAAGAAGAGATCTCTAGGAGTCTAAACAAAGAGTGTCCCCAGGGCTCTGTCCTGGGACCCCTATTGTGGAATATCGCCATTGAGCCGCTCCTTAGGAATCTTGAGAAGGAAAAGACTGTGTTACAAGTTACCGCGTAAACGGATGATGTACTTATATTGGTGGATGCCAACAACAGATCAGACCTGGAAAGGAAAGCTACTCAGGCACTGAGCATTGTGAGAAATTGGCCCCAGGACTCGAAAATGGAGATTACTAGGAATAAGAGTTACCATATACTACTAAAGGGTAAACTTCTAAGGAGCCCAATTGTGAAATACGAGGGTCACTATTTATATTTTGAGCCTTGGCAACACTGATTGAAGTTAGGCGCGATTTGACGTTTGCACGGAATCGTCTGGCATTATTGACCATAACGTACTTCAAATGTTTTGTCAATAGCTTCATTTGTGTTGTTTATGTTGCCTTGGAGATTGCGGACAACAATAAAATGGAATTAACTCGTGAACATTTTCGTGCGATGATTTTTTACCATGTTCGACGTGGATTATCAAGACAAGAGTGCATCGATCAACTTACTTCCACATTTGGCGATGAAGCCCCATCCTTTGCCACTGTGAAACGCTGGTATAACGAATTTAATCGTGGCCGCCATTCGCTCACCGACGAGATTCGCAAAGGTCATCCAAAATCAGTTGTTGTTCAAGAAAACATTGATGCTGTGCAAAACCTAATACTGCAAGATCGTCATGTGACATACTGTGCGATTGAGGCAACCATAGGCATTAGTTCCACCAGCATATATAAAATATTACATGATCATTTAGCTGTGGGAAAGGTATGTTCTCGTTGGATCCCACACAATTTGACAAAAACTCAAAAGGCGTCAATTGGTGCAAACAAATGCTCAATAAATACAATCGTGGTGCTTCAAAAGACGTATATAAGATTGTAACAGGTGACGAATCATGGATATATGCATATGAGCCGGAACGTAAACAGCAGTCGACTGTATGGGTGTTTCAAGATGAACCCAATCCAACAAAAGTTGTTCGCGCTCGAAGCACATCGAAACAAATGGTCGCCTGTTTTTTTCGGGAAAACTGGTCATGTGGCAACTGTGCCTTTAGAGGAACGTAGAACGGTCAACTCTGAATGGTACACAACAATTTGTTTGCCAGAGGTCTTTGGTCAAATACGGAAAACAAACAAACGCCGTCGGATCATTCTTCATCAAGACAATGCCAGCTGTCACACATCTCGTCTAACAACCGACTTTATGAACAGTCAAAAAATCGAATTGATGGGTCATCCGCCGTACAGTCCTGATTTAGCACCCAATGACTTCTTCTTGTTCCCGAATGTCAAGAATAAATTGCGTGGACAACGATTTTCGTCGGCGGAAGACGCCGTTGATGCGTTCAAAAACCATATTATGGAGGTGTCTCAAGAAGATTGGAAAAACTGCTTTGACAAATGGTTCGAACGAATGCAAAAGTGTATTGACCATAAAGGAGAATACTTCGAAGAACAATAAAGCAGTTTTCAATGCCAAATTTCTGTTTTTCATTGTTAGGCTCAAAATATAAATAGTGACCCTCGTACAACAACTCAAATATTGGAAGCTCAATGAAGATTAAGTATCTAGGTGTAGAAATAGATACAGGAATGAAGTTCAGAACATATTACGGGTGTGGTAGCAAAGGCTAAAACCGCATTACATAACGTGCTCAGCATGGGAAACGATGCTATGAAGATCCCATTCAAGGTTTCAATCTTATACTATCAAGCTATTTTCATCTCAACAATATGTTATGCCGCGTCCGTATGGGCTGATATCGTGGGACAAGTCCAGATCAGGAACCAGCTGAGAACTGCACAAAGGAACGTATTGTTACGAATGCTAGGTGCATTTAAAACAACCTCGACTAATGCACTGATAGTACTTGCAGGAGTACTACCTCTGGACTTAGAAGTAATCCGATCCTCAGCCAGATACTGGCTGAAGAAAAGGAGACTTGATCGAGTACAAGAAGTGCTGGGACTAATGGTAAACACTAAGGAGGGAATTGATAGATACGTATGGAACAGATGGCAGGAAGAGTGGACATCTTACTCCACCTGAGGCCTGAACACCAGCCTTGGAGAATACCTGCGTTAGGCGAAGCTCGAGACCAAAACCCAAGATGTAGTGAAGTGATTGGTGGTGCGAGTGATGTAAAAGAGAACGAAGAGGAACTGAAGTTTTATGAAGAAGGTCCAACGTCCATAAACAGAAGACGGTATTATATTAAATCTCTAAGGGGTCGTGAGAGTCACTCATGATTCTAATCTCCCTGGCTTTGGAGGACAAGTAAAACTTGTCGGAAACCTGTGATAGTGCAAAATGAGATGTAATCCTATCTGAACTTACAAGGATACATCACACAAAGGATACAGTGTTGAGTGAGTATATTTAGTGAAAGAAGAAGAAGCCATCAGAAGATATTGAGTAGGACTGAATACCCATTGAATGTGGAGAGTGATGAAGGATCTTACCCAAGATGAGAAGGAAGTAACTGGGATCATCTCATCTCTGACACAAGACATGGAAGAGGATGCCAGGTTCCAGCTCCAGTTCCAATTCTGCGGTAAGAAGAAGAAGCTAAGGAACATCCCTTTCTCGGATGTCCTGCTCTTAAAAAGATTCCCCTTTTATTTTGGGAACAACTGGTCTAAGGACTGTCTCACTAAAATAATCTCGCTTCATCTAAAAGCGATTCTCACATAAATACTTCTTACTCAATGTACATTGTGAAATTCATATCTACATCAATAATTGTACTGTACACAAAAATTCGTGGTCAAAGAACCTTAAAACATATAAGTATATTCTCTCTTTCTTTCTTCTTTTAATCATGATGTTTCATTTTATATACTCTATTATATTATATCTTATTCTTATTCTTATATTTTTTTATGTTATTCTTCTATTTTATAATTTTAAATTCCATGTCATGTATATCATTTATTATTATCAAGGATATCTCCTCAAGTTCTCATGTCTGAATAGAAACACACCTTGGGTTTAATATTAGGAACCAAGGTTGCTGAACCTCCCCTCAATCCTCAGTACATCCTTACCCTCTCCAACTTCCTGTGTCTCTTTAATGATTTTTAAGGGACTTTGAGACTGGTCAGTGCCTTGTTGGAACATAGAAAATTCGACATGATTAAAGTCGTTGCCGAAGTATAAATAAAGTGTGGCCTATTTTCTATATACGACTACATACTGCACACTTCTTAATTGAAAAGGGCTTCGTCGTTTAAAAATATAATTATTAATTTGAAATTCAAATTTCAAAGCATATGAAACTGTACAAAAATGTATGTATATCAGGAATCCCCTCATACTTGTTAGCAGGGTGAATAAAATTAATTATTTTTATTTTTTAAAAATAATTTTTGTTGATTTTTTATTTTAAAAAACATGCTTAAAATTGCTTCCATAGTTTTTGGCACCATGCACATAGATATATGCTTTTTCTAGTAAACTGCCCTGTAAAATATTTGAACAGTTTGATTAAAGTAAGTAAAAAATATACATAAATATACATTTATCTGATACTGTAACTACTATGGAAAAGTTTGTTGAGTGTGTTAATGAAACTAATAATAATTAAAGCAAATTTTCTTCCAGTGAAAATAAACCATTCTGGATGTACTACTATATAATTGTAACTTAAAATATTAACTTAAATGATTTTTTTAATGATAGTTTGAAAACATATCAGCTGCCATATTTATTTACAGTTTAATGATATTGGTACTATTAATGGTTTCACATAATTATTATTTTGAATATTTTTCTACACAAAATGTTTGCCCATAATATTATTGAATTTTAAATAATGAGAAATCTTGTGTTTACAGTTCCTTTCATATGAGTTTCACACCATCAGTACTTATATTTCATTTCCTTTATTTTCCTATCTTAGAACCTAACTGTAATCACCATTAAATGATTACGAGATTTGTACATTCACCAAAAGTGTTCCTGATATCTACAAAGTCCTTTTATATAACTATTATTATTATTGATTTGTTTTATTTTACTTCGCTTCTTCTGCCACTTTTGTCTAATTTGCGAAGACGGGGATGAAATTGATGAATGAACACTCGCAAACATCCATGTCCAAGCTGTGATTCGAACCCGGAACCAACATTATTGTTATTATTATTATTATCAGTAGTAGTAGTAGTAGTAGTAGTATCAAAGACGTTATTATTCATGTAAATTATGCAAAAGGGGGTAGACTTTGGTGCTAAAGCATTTGTGTTCGAACAAACGATTTGAATTATTTTTTTCAACTCGTTCAATTCCACACTAATAATGGAAAACAAGCACACAAACTATTCTTGAAAGACAGAAAATGCTTGATAAATGCATTCCAAATATAATTCTTTTTTACATTAACATGTATAACTTTCATGCACGATATGTTTCACATATATGCAACATGGAGCGACGCGGACACTAATTCTGTACGTATACAAAGTTTCTTTAATACATGTAGCTCTATACAACATATATTATTTAAATGCATTACACAACCAATTCATCCATCTCACAATCAAACAACAGTAAAAATTACATAAATTGTCTGTCAAATGTGCACGCTCCCTTTCCTCAAAACAATTGTTCATGCATTCAAAACAAAATCAATTAAGACAAGTCTTATTTCTCTGTCAGGTAATTTACAATGCATTGCAGAGAACAAAGATAAATTGCGAGCGAAGCGATCAAGAAAATTTTTTGATCCAATTTTTTTTGCAGGCTGAAATCAATATTGATTTAATAGGGTGCAAATCATTTCACGGGACGCCAATACATTCTCTGATTTACAACTTCTGTGCCTCCCCGTTGGTGTTGTGGTAACCAGGGGTGCCCACAGGGGGGGATTGTGGCGCAGATTGAGTCATCGATATTTTTTGGGCGGGATTTTTTTCCTTAATGTAAGTATAAAATTCAACATTTATATATTATTTCCAAAATAAATGTAAAGATATTTCCACCTTAGGTACAGTCATGGAAAAAAGTTCTTCCCCATAAGGCTTTAATAGGAGCAAGTAATGCAGGAGGGTAGGCAACACATATTGCACCCTTCGATGATCGGGTGATTTTGCCTATCTTAACACCGAGAAATGTGTTCCACGCGAAGGTCAACATGACAGGAAAGCAAAGAGGGTCACGTGACTATTGGTTACGTGGAGTGTTGTGCTTCTCCACGTCCCCAGTTCTTGATCCACATTGCAGAAAAAGTAGAGCTGTATGCAATATATGAAAATAGGTTGTTTTCAACTACAAGCTTAATTATGATTTTCCCAATTGTAAATCTATCAGACGTGTCTCCCGATTTAGTCGGGACAGTCTTTTACTTTGAATTCCTGTTTGTCATAGGCGTAACTTGACGGGAGCAGAAAGGGCATTTGTAACCCCCCCCCAAAAAAATCAGGTTTCTTAAAGCTGCTAAAACAGGAATTAAATACTATGATTTGACGCGTCCAAAAAAAGTATTATATTGAAAGATTTTTCCCAAATACGTAGATAGAAATTTAATACTTTGAAAGTGTCTCAGATTTGTTTATTGTCACAACTTAGTGTGGCACAGGTCTACTACAAAAGTGGAATTTCGTAACAGAAATATGAACCCACTCCTTTTATTTCGTAGCCGATTTCATCTTGAAACTGAAATTAAGAATATTAGTTAATAATGTCATTGGTAAACAATAAAAAAATGTGTTAGACCCAATTCTTTAATACCTTATCATAATCTTTATCGCAAGTTGAAATTTTGTTGTAAGTCCACTGTATGCAAAAAAAAAAAAAAGGTAAAGTTCTCACCTGTGCTTGGCGCTACGCCATGAAGGCGTATAGGGGGTGTGGGGGTAACACCCCACACTTTCTTGATTCGTTCGTGAGTGGGGGTGATGTGATCAGCATCACGCCGCCCCATACTTTCTTCATTCGTTCGTGAGTGGGGGTGATGTGATCAGCATCACACCGCCCCACACTTTCTTGATTCGTTCGTGAGTGGGGGTGATGTGATCAGCATCACGCCCCTGACCGCCTTTACCCATGTCATTCGACGCTGGGTGGGCGCTGGGGCCGCTTCCAACGTTAGAAAAGTTCCCGGGCTTGAACCGGCCGGGAATCGAACCCGGGACCTATAGCATGGTAGTCAGACGCGTTACCGACTGAGTCACCGGCACAGATAGACTAATCTGAAGTGCATACAGTTTAAAGTGGGATCCGAACCACTATGTGCGATCACCTGGTATCGTACCCCAGACCCCTTGATTACAAGGCCTTACCACTACGCCATCAGTGAGGCGCACACAATCTTTGTATTTTGACCTTTTTAAACCTATATGTATCATATAAGAGGTTGTTTAACGTTGCTATGCCTCTATGGATTATATTTAGCCAGTATTCGAGCACATAGCGTCAGGTTTCATAGAATATAAGCTTCTCTTCCATGTTTATGGTTTCCTGTCTGCAGTAGAAAAACTGGCAGGTTCCCATAGCTTTTCTTTCAAAAGTCTTCCAATGGTTGCATATCATATCACTCAAATTTGATTCATTCGTTTCGAACACAATCCCCGATGGCGCAGTGGGATCGTGGGCGCCTTGTAATTAAGGGATCCCGGGTTCGATACTCGGTGGAGGAACATAGTGGTTCGGATCCCCCTTTAAATTATAGGTCCATTCACGATTAGCTTAACAGGACATAAAGTGGACTTAAGACACCAAATCAAGCAACTAACACAATCCCGTTATTGTCCAGATTATCGAATCCAGAACCTTCGTCGCGAATAACATAAGCAGGAAGACAACGTGAAATAACCGAACAGAAACAGAACCTAAAACCTACATCGGATAGATTGGATTAAGTCGACGATACAGCACGGGTTCTGAAATGAAAAAGAATACGAAAGTTGAAGGACCTCTATACGCACCCACTTTTCCTCCACTCAATGGGGAAGATATCCTTCTAGCTGAGAAGCCTTTACGTAGGAGTGCCCTGAGGGAACTTTAAGGCCACGACGATACAGTGCAATGACGGGACCAAAACATACGGCAGATAGCTGTGTTCCTCCTTATTTCGTACGCCATTGATAACTGGAACACGTGACCTCGTCTTTGGTAGAGCAGAAGCCTGCTTGCTTGCCACCACCCTTTAGTTCAGTGACCTTCGCCCGTAGTCAGCAAGAGTGAATGACTCACCATATACTTGTCTGTGAGGCTACACAAGAATAGATATTTCGTTAGTGGCTGTAAGTATTGTTTCATCTGCAGTTATATCAGTTACCATTTCAATAGTTTCCTTCCTAATGGTTACTTTAGTGATAAACATGTAAATTAGTTCTCGAGAGTGAACGTTTTATCTATTTGAACGGGGGATTTTTATACAGCCTGCATGTATTATTTTTTCCTGAAACAAGAAGAAATTCGAAGACGCAAAAAGAGTTGTATAAGAGTAGTTAACAAAAGGAAAAAAGAAGAAGAAATCGAAAATGTAAATGCTGAAATAAATTATGGTAGAGATCGAGTGAATAACATTTTGTCATGGGGCCTCCTCGATGGCGTAGTGATAACGTCGTCGCCTTGTAATCAGTGGATCCCGGGTTTGATACACGGTGGATGCACATAGTGGTTAGTATCCCACTTTAAACTGAAGGTCGAGTCCAGATTAGCATATCTGTGCACCAAACCAAAACTAAGAAAGAAATTGTCACAGTGTAAGAAAATTTCATGTTCAACCACATACGAAACACAAGGGAATAATATATTGCAGTTTGGAGTTCACATCTGTAGCATCTAACCAGCACAATTATGAATCGCAACATATCGTATCAGATCCATTTTTATTATACATGTATGATAATATAAGAGAAGTAGAGGAAAGAGAAAACCAAGCGAAACACGGACGCCTTCTCCAGAATTTCAAATCTCGTTACATAAGGTTCTTGGTTGGAGTCCCGAACAGGCATGACTTTCTTGTTCTTGCCCTTTTATCTGCTTCATTTCATCATAATTCATCGTTATGGTTTACCTGCAGGGGAAGAATACTGGCAATAATTGCCAATACAAAGCCAATGACAAACAGAACAACTCGATTACGGAGGTGCCAAGGAGAAACGAGACTTGACAGTTTCTCCGTCTCTCGGTTTGTCGAATTGAAAATTGCTCTCCCGTTCTCGGTCTCGATTAGTTAAATATAGAAATCGAAAATGTATGTGAATGAATATACATGTATTTTATATATTCCGGTTTTGTAGGAGATTTCGTGAGAGATGAAATAAGTACTCTTCCATCGTATTTATTTTTATAATTTTTATTCCCTGTTCGATGATCGCGACGATAAGGACGAGTGACCATTACATGAAATTGATGACGAAATAGTCAAACACCCCCGACAAGGACGGTACTCAAACCCGGGAACTTTGGCGACGATATCGAATGTCAATCACTTAATGAGCTTGACCACCGAGCCTGCTTAATGTTGTTTCTCTCAGGTAATTCGTAATAATATCCCACATTCACTATCATTTGCTTCATAATTTATCTTATTGTTGTGATTAACCTGAATTCAAAGAATTAGTTGAAAGGCAAAAATGCAAGATTGAATGTCTCTGATGTTACTTCGTGCCGAATAATATGACGTGGTATTATGATATGAATTTATTAATCATATAATATGCCTATTCATTCCATTGATTGATTCCAATTGAGCACACAAAATATGCTATAATGTCCACTCCATGGAGGAGTGGTTAGCACAGCGCGCTACGATGCCATGGGTACCTGGTTAGAATCTCGACTTGGGCGTGGGTGTCCTTGGTAAGTGTCCCTTCATCAATTTCATCATACCACCACTCATCTTCATCGTCTCTATTTGCCAAAAGTGAAAGAATAGCAAATCTAAATAACAAACATCCAATCAAATCGAACATGTCTACCGATTTAATTCTATACGGTACCGAATTCCCACTTTATTACTGCATCTTAAGTCATTTTACAGCATCTCAATTGTTTTCCGATTCGAAAACATTTGGAATGGTGTTTTGTGCAGTTGATTGTGCGTTGTTTCGTTGTTTGGATTGTTTAATTAACGTCGCATTAATTAGTTTTAGACCAATCGTGACGGGGGAAGCAAGAGCACAAAGAAAGCGAAAAAGACAAGGAAGAGACCACGGCTTTCTTTAAAGATAGCATCCCGTGAATACAACTCAAGTGACTGCAGAATATTATGAATAAAATTTATTTCGCTTTTTCCTTTTATTTCTGTTTCAGTTATTTTACTTCGCTTTTCTTCTACCACTCGCGTTACTCGTGTCGGTGAGGAAGAATTATAAACTCGTGAAATGGACGATGGTACAAAAAAATATATGCCTCTCCCACGGTTCGAAACTGTCAGTACAAAATATTGTCTTATTTTTAAAATTTACGGGCAAATATGGTTTGTCACGCAGCAATTTTCGCTTATCTCTTTCTCAAGGGGTTCCATTGCCTCTCTGATGTCGTAGTGGTAACGTCTTCGCCATGTAATGAAAGCCTTCCGAATTCAATACCAAATAGAGAGGCATTTGGTTCGGATCCCATTTTAATCTGTAGGTCCAGTGCATGAACTGGACTTAAACAATTAACGTGTGGCATGTGGTCTGTGATGAGAACCATCATTTCAGCGAACCTCTTGACCTAATATCACTTGAAAGAATAGTATTTCTTTACGAGTAGGTCTTGTCAGGAAACCAGTTCCTGAAATTTTCTTCTGGAGGCATCGTAGCACCCAGCTGTTTGTTGTGGCTGGGGCACGAGTCATGTGACTCATGCTATCAAAGCTCAATCATTCCCGAGAACTCAGAATCACCAGGCAAACTTAAGCGAATATTTTGTTATTTGGGTTGCATAAACAACAGGCTTTAAGACGTTACGAAATTCTACGTCCCGTGGCCCAGGTATTTTTTTCTAAGACTGTACACCATATTTAATCCATTAGATGAGGAAAATGAAGTATTTAGAGGTAGCGATGATGCCCACAGGTGGGTTTGTGAACTCACGTTATGTCCAAGCATTTTTTTTTGGGGGGGGGGCGATTTTTTGTGATGGAAATGTGATGTGAAACAATACAGCATTTGGCACAAGTTGAATTACGTTATTAACTATCGATTGCTGTTACATAAATAGCAAATTCTAGACTGTCAAGGAAATTGTAACGGGTAATATTATTATTAACTATTAAGGAAGTGGGGATATCCAACTCTTACACATTGGGTCTTAAATCGACGCGTGGATTCTGGTGGGGGATTGAGGATTAAACGTTGGGGGAGGGGGGCAATATCCGATTATTGAATATCATTGTTAAATCTTAGATTATCGTGGGAATTTTAGTTAGGGGGGCTGAGCATTAAATTTGGGGGATATCCAACTCTTGTGTATTAATATTACGTCTGAGATTGTAGCGGAAAATGTGGTTTGGAGATTTTTTTCCCTTTGGAGGGAGTAGTAGCTAGGTTGAAGGATTGAATATTAAATTTGAGGCGAGGAGATATGAAGCTCTTAATAAAGTGTAAAATCTTACATTGTCAAGGGATTTCTTTAGGGTTCGAACATTATATTTGGGAACTATATTTAGCGATATGGTATGCGCACGTTTCGGCGCCGAACATGGGAAAAGAGAAGCTGGAAAAGAGTAAATATCGAGGGATCCTATGAAAGTATTGAAATCTCATTATTAAATTTATATTCTTGCAAGCCTGCAAAGAAATGGATATAATCATTTTCTTGCTCGCTTCGCTCGCAGTGTTGCGTTACAAAAATGTCTTACTGTCATTTTCATGAGACGATTGTGAAGAATTATACTGTAGCTACATTACAAGACAAACAATATTCTCGATATTTATTAATAATATAATTTCTTAAAATATAATGTTTAGTGTCGGTATAATGCTTAATTTAAAGCAGGTGAGTCAGTTAGATGACGTGGTTCTATTAGCAATATTATTCTATTATTGATTCCCTGTAGGCTATCCTGCAATAGTTCTACTAACTGTGTAGGCCTACTTCATACGAGTAACGCCTTGCACATTACTCGATAAAACAGCATTTCTGACTTATTGATCCAGGGTAATTTTGCTTTAGCAAGTGAAATTTGCACTTAAGATTAAATCCATGAAATTATTGCTATTGCTATTGATTACTAAAGAAATGTAATTACCCCAAGCAGAGGGAGTGAGTTCTTCGAAGGAAGCACCTTATTATATTCTCGTTCCGGCCTTAGGAATTTCTAGCTAGGGTTCTATAATTTTCGATCTTAAGTTGTGTAATACTTTGTGTTAAATACCCAAATTGTGGGTTATTGAAATCTTGTTCTCCAAACACAAACACTGTTTAAGTACATATTTATATAATTATGACACTTAGATTGCTAGCTTTCCGTTATTTGGAAAATTTGAACCATTAAAAATATGGACAGTTTAACAGGCTATTGTATTAAAATAAAATGAATTATTACGTATTTACCAAAATATTTTGAGGGGTAATGCATCCACGATCTAGCTGGCTGATGGAAACCGCTGTTTAATGAGGACGGGCAGATCAAGTATCGTGTTCAATAAAGCTTAAAAAAACATTACTTACGGTATCATAATTAAATACTTCATGTGGAATACCAAATAATTTAGTGGGGAAGCATGACAAGATTTGGGGGGGAGGAGATTCCGCCATTGGCCTTGGGGAGGATGGGCACCCCTGGTGGTAACATCGTCGCCTTGTGATCAAGGGGTCACGGATTCGATACCCGGTGGAGGCACATGGCACAGTGGTTCGGATCCCAATTTTAACTGTAGGTCCAGTCCCGATTAGCCTTTCTGTGCGTAAAGTGAACTTAAAACCACAAATCAATCAATCAATTTTACAGATTATTTTTATTTAGATCGTTCGGCGCCTAGGGCCAACTCCCGCCGCCCCCTAGCTAGGGTTCTGAACTTGATAAGACCAAGAAAAGCAGAGATTGCAAGCGAAGCGAGCAAGACATTTTTTTTGTAAAGTATTTTTATTTGCATAAATTTTGAACTTGTGAGCGGTAATTGTCCCCTGCAGGTACACTAGGCTGTCTATGTTCCCCTAGAACTCATTTCGGTCCAAGGTTGGGGGAGGGCAATGCGCCCCTGTGGTTACGCCACTGATACTGTTCAATTACAAAAGTGTTTTAAGCACTTGTAAAGAAAAATTTTCAGGTGTTTTAAACATGCCAACGCTGCCTACAGCCCCTTCCGTAATCAACAATTTTGAAATCAAAACAGTAAAGCGGCCTGGAAACCAAAATGATGAATGTTCTGTAAAGGCGTTATATGTGTTGCTACTCCATGGCGATAATTAGATATATTAGCAAATTGTCAATGGCAACTTCTACCACCGCCCTAGAGATATGCAACACACATAATGCTTTGCAGGGAAGCGAGTATTTCAGGATCTAGATATCCATTTTTATTGCCGGTGAGTGTACATTGCGCAATGGTTTGGCTGACACTGTAGGTCCAGTCCCAATTCACCTATCTGAACATCAAGTAGACTTTCATAACAAATAAGTTATGCAAACCGAAGTTAGAGACAATGAAGTTACACCAAATGAAAGGTCACTGCACTGGAACACAACACCTGAAGACGAATCACATGTCCAGCCCTTATCAGGCTTTAAAGTGAGTTAGAACTCAACTCCTACAGGCACATTGGACATCCACACAAAAGTCCATCCTTTGTTACATTGATTCATGTCAACAATACATGAAAATCAAAAGAGAAAGTTCCTGTACTAAATTTGTCTCCTGTCGGTGGGCGGTCGGGAAATTAAGAAGAAAAATAAACTTAATATATTTCAGTGAGTGCTATTCATCTAACATGGAATGACTGATTTGGGCCCGCTTTACAGGAAAGCATTTTTCTTAACATTCACGCCATGACCAAAATGCTACCGTGTAAAGTGAGAAATGTTATGGTATTTCAGATGTCATGGCATATTTCATGGCATTTCCCAAGTATAGAACCCATTTTTTGCAGCATAACCAATCAGAAGCGACCTCTACGTCACGAGTGCAGTGTAATGGCTGCCGAGTGTATCACTTCACACATTTAAAAGCCGATAACTATTCAACCGAGAGGAAAAACGTTTTGCATTAAACGGCATTAGGTACAAAACAATGTCGCTGCTTAAATCCATACTTTATAACGTTTACTGTACACGTATGAAAGAATAATTTAGTTGTTTCAATTTAAACACCGTGCACTCACCATAGATGATGTAACTCCTCGACGTGCCATTCATGCTGTATATATACTATATATATATATATATATATATATATATGAATGGCTTATTGCAGAAAGGGACCTGAGTCACATTTTTGAGGTATCGGAGTTAATGGTATTTTTTATTTTCCTAGTTACAGACACATCTTTTAGTGCAGAAAGGAAGTCAGTCACACGAGGCTATATCCAAGAAAATGCACAGTGAAAAGTGTACTTTAATACAGAAAGGTACCTAAGTAATTGACTCGGGTCCTTTTCTGCAATAAACTAAGCCGTATTTATACGTTGTACGAACTGTGTACGCTAATCTGTAATGCAGCTCGGGCGGTAAAAATACTAACAAACTTATTGACACCAGTAACATTATTGATTTCGCAACATGGTGGCCTCATGTCTACAAAAAACAATGTGGCATCTGTGAAAACTACCATGTGTTCCTACAAGAATGGGCAGTATTTTCAGATTTCCAAGTATCATTACTTTGAATACTGTGTTGAACATAAGGGTACTGTCAAGGTTTCCGAAGTCATCAAAGGTTTGACGTCTCACAACCTCTATCTGATTGATTGATTGCGTTGGTGTTTTAAGTCCGCTTTATGCACAGTAAGGCTAATCGAGACTGGACCTACAGTTTAAAGTGGGATCCGAACCACGAACTCCACCGGGTATCGAACCCGAGACCCCTTGATTACAAGGCGACGACGCTACCACTCTGCCATCGGGGAGGCCTACACCTTCTATCTGTCCAAAGGTGCAAGAATTTTAATTCCTACGCCACGTACCTTCCCAGTTTCACGTATGCCGATCAAGCTTACTAAATTGAAGGACATACGAACTGCCTTGTCGTATGTACCAGACGACGTCAAAGGATTTTATGAAGATATTCATCAGTGGTCCTACACTCGCCAATGAAACAGACTCAGATGTAGAGTAACACATGCATGTACGAGCTCGTATATAATTGTATTTCAAACACCGACAATAAAGTCGAGAAAGTGCAGTACACTGTCATTCATTCATGAATCTATGATTTTCTGTGGCATATATAACATAACCTAACCTAATCTAGCTTATGTGGGAACGACAAACGGGCGTTTGTAGGACATTTCTTGTCTTCTTTCACATAGTTTCCACTTTTATTGCAGAAAGGTACCTGAGTCACAACTTTTTCATCTCCACTGTCTCTAGCGCATTGAGGGTTGCAAAATTAACTATTCATTATGGTGAATATTTGAGCCAACAACGGTACATTTCTTTCTTACACTCTCAATATTATACGATTTTTCTTGTTTTTCTCAGAATTGTGCAAAAGTGACTCAGGTCCCTTTCTGCAATAAGTCATTCATATATATTATACATTCTAATCGCAAAAGCTAACCGAAATGTACCCGAGAAGTAGTACGTGCTCTAAGATATTTGAAAGCATTTATGCAAGCAACAATGTTAAAGGAAATATTTCCTTCTAAACATCATGTGTATATATATATTTATTTTGGATGCAATAATAATAGCAATCAGTGCTTTTTTGTCTGGCGGTACGCAATGGTACGCATCTTTTTACAGGTGAGAATAAATATAAAAACATTTTATTTTGACGAAATAAATGTGTGTGTACCTGCATGAATTCACAATGTTTTATGAATATACCACAATATTTAAAGTAGTTCCTATGATGAACCCAGTAAGAAATAATAATAAGAAGAAACCAACTTGAGTATAGAAACCAATCTTCCGAGAAAGAATGCCCTGGTAATAATAATAATAATAATAATAATAATAATAATAATAATAATAATAATGTTATTTTAATATGCCTTTATTAATATTTCTATTATTATTATTATTATTATTATTATTATAAAAGTAAAGTGCTACCTTGTGCTACCTTGTGCTTTGCACCACGCCATGAAAGACCTATAGGTGGTGTGGAGTTAAGGCCCCACACTTTCTTGATCACGGCCGAAGGTAGGAGTAATGTGATCAGCACTACAGCTCTGCCCGCCTGCCGCCTTTAACCCCAAGAGTTTCCTTCAGGTACCCACTTTATTCGACGCTGGGTGGGCAGCGAAGCCACTTGAACAGATTGCCACTGTGACTTTTTACAGCCTCAGCTTTTAACCGAAGTTAGAATATTTTAGTCCTCCCACATTTACAATTATGTTAGTTATATTTTAGTTATGGTAAAGGGCTTGACCCCGCATAAAATGACGGATGCAAAGTAGCCTAAGTGCTGACGCACCGAATTTCAAATTCATTCTTTCATTCAATCATTCGTGTCTATTCATTTGTGGTTGACTTTCGGACTATTGACTGAAACCACTTTATGTGGTGAATAGAGTGATTTTCGTAACATCCCTTGCTATTATGCATTTGTACCTGGGAGCGAGTCATAATTCCATAGAGATCCAATCAAGAAGCGAGCCACTTACGTCATCCCAACCCTGCACCAATCGCTAATCTTCTTGCTCGCTAATCTTCTGACCTGTTGTTAGGCCCGCTAGCTAGATTACATTAGTCAGCTCGAGATATTCTTTTAATAATCAGGCACTATAGGCAACACTTCGAAAGAAAAATAAGTTTTTCCAATTCATAAAATATATATAATCTCGGATCCAGCTTCAGTGTGTACAGGAAATTTCGGCGTCGTGGTTTCTGTCCAGGAACTGGCCCGATTTCGACGAGTCTCAGCTGTTAGTTGCCTCGGAGTTGCCGGGTTGTATTGAAATGTACGTCGTAGGAACTGGTCTGACTTCGCTTTTGCTTTCCTCCCAGTTGCGGCGTTGTGTTGAAAGGTGTGTCGTATCTCGTAAAAAAACGCAGAAAATTGGAATTAGAAAATCAGATTGCAATTATTATCATCAATATCCTGTAAAACACCATTTTATTTACTTCACATGCCTGTGCGTTGCAAAGTTTCATGAAGGCTCGCATTGTTTCTTTTTTATTGGACATTTTCATGAAAATAGTGTTACTTACATGCACCTGACAACCATGCGATGAGATTACATTTTCTCCCGCTTGGAAAGAAACAGAGGAAAGGCCAGTCGTGTTCCTTTCCTGATGCGTAGCATGGTTCAAAAGTTGTACTATCCCCAACTCTGGGTTGCGTTGTAAATGGAACACCCGGTACATTTATATCCTTCTACAACAGGATTTCTCAAACTATGATACGCGTACCAGTACTGGTACAGTTGCATGCAAGCTTGCTAGAAATATACAGAAAATTATTATAAAATATCTTGTGTTCATTATTAAGCCATAATTATAATTACTGTATTTCTTATTTATTGTCAATAAAGGAAGGTAATCTAACTACAGATTTAGTAATTGTATAATAATTAGTTGAAGTATTGGGCAATATAAATCAGAACAAAAAATAAAGAGATGAAGGTTGTTTAGTGTTAGTAGATTAGTTAATGAATAGTGAAGCAAGCGAAAGTATAGCAAGTGAAAGTTTAGTAAATGAAATGAAGAGGGAGAGAGAAATTTAGTAATTTTCGGAAAAGTGCTACATACTAATGAAATTTTAAATATTATCATTAAAATCACCGTAACATTAGTTAGTGATACGGCGAAAATATTAATGTTGATTCAGTGATGCATCCAGTTAGAAGTTTAAGAATGCTTATCCTAGAATAAGAGAATTACTCCGATTCTACAGCATTCATTATTTTCTTCTCAATAGATGGCAGTAAAATCGTAACAAGTTTTGCTTAATTTTACTTCAAAATATATCAATTCACAAATCATTTAAGAGCAACGATTTAACTAAACATAAATAAGTTATGTACTGCTCTGTAAATATTTGTACAGAAATGTATTTGAAGTAGTATTCGAAGAATCTGAAGCCAACTTCTCGTGGAGATATCTTCTGCAAACTGCTTCAAAGAAAGACTCGAAGTATGGTACTAGAACGGAGCGGGCGGCTCCCGTACGTACGTACGTACTTCACTCTTTTTGACCAGCTGTAGTAGGGCCCTGTCTGCAGCTAATTAGAGAGATATCAAATACACCGTTAATAGGGAACGTGCAAACTAGAGAATAAGTGTGATGGATTTTGGAAAAAATAACACAATAAAATGTGTTCGCATGTACTCACCAAGTGTTCCTGAAAATCACCAAGGTTTCCGCCCTGCGATAATCTGCCATGTTGGAATGAATGCATCAGATCAGTTTTTCGACCATAATTATTACTTTAGTATTTTTTTTTATTTCTGTCTTACATTAGTCTACAACAAATATAAAAGGTTATCCTCAAATTTCTGTAGGTGCAGCTGCAGGCATTGTTTTGTAATTTTAAAATAAAATGCAAAAACATTATAGTTAGGATGAGGAAATTACACATTACAGGAACAAAATATAGAAAATATTTGAGGAGAAGAAGTATAACTGTGATAGGTATAGGGAACGTTTCTTTTGGAAACGCGATAAGACCGAGAAACGTTAATTGTTCTAAAAAGACTGTTTATACATGTATATACTTGTATAATGTAGTGTAGTGACAAGTTCTCAAAACATTTTTCATACATTCAAAGTCACAAAATAACGTGAATTTGACATAAAATAAGAATTGTTGCCTTTTCACGAATTTAATGATATTTCGTGCGTTTCGTGTTTTTTTATGCTTAAAAATCGAATGTAAACATATTTATAGGTGAATAACGTGCATGTTTTTCAAATTTTTATACACGATAAACTCACCAGAGAGCAGAGTGGTTACGTTCTGGCGTCAGATCGGATGATCGCCAACTGCCACACATTGGTATTGTCGCGGGTGAATCCTTTTATGTTACCCAGGGAAGTAGGGCGGTTTTGACGAAGATCAAAATTCCGGTCACCGTAACACGAGTACACGAGAAATAGTTGAAAAATTTTTTTTCCTCAAACTGGGGTATGCAGGAATTTATTTCGGGTGTGGCTTGAATTGTAAATGTGAATATTGTACTGTACCTGCGTCTTGAAGGGGGAGACCGAATACACTATAAAATATTTTATAATTACAATGTTCACCCTTCGGTTAAAAGTCATTCAGGCAAAAATGGTAATCGGGAATCATTTTAAGTTGATTACTGCTTTCATTTATTTTTTTTATTTTATCAAAATTACGAGAGGGCGGTAGCCCCATCAGCTCCTCACTGCGTACGCCAATGGTTCCTCAAATATCGTTTCCAATGTATGAAACTGTCACAAACAGCTGTAGACCACGCAGCCTACATATTAAAATACTAGTTGAAAACACATGAAGATGTAATTTCAGATGTTTCGCAGAAAAATGTGCAAAAATTAAAACACGAATTTTGGAAAAAATGACACAGAAACAAATAAAGTAGCACTTCTTTTGGGAAAAAGTAACATAAAATCAAGATCATTCGAATAGAAAATAACGTGACATTCTAGTTTACATTTCAATACGAAATCTAAATTTTGCGCAGTATATCTAGCCTATGCGATTTTTTTTCAATAAATTGATTGATTTTGTTTATTTTACTTCGCTTTTCTGCCACTTTTGGCTAATCGAGAAGATGATTGATGATATGATAAAAGTGATATAGGGACACTCACAGATAATATTCATGTACAGAATGGGATTCGAACCTAGAACCCCTGGCGTAGTAGCACGCTATTGCTAACCACTTTGCCACGGCGGTAGGCGATAGACCCCGCCAAACAAAAAAATGGCACACAGTTAAACCGTGGAAACTGCTGGGCTCGCACTGCGAGTCGGTACACTTGCGGTGTTGCTACGTTTCACGTTCATCTTTACTCCGCTGAATAAAAATGTGTATTAAATCGGTTTCTTAATGTGAATTGACAACGATATTGGATTTTAAAAATTATGCAAAGAGCTTCAAAACAAGACCAATGTTGTATTTATAGTACTACCCAATACTAAGAAAATGTTGTATCACAAAATTTATGATAACTGTTTTTTGACACATTTTTGAAATCGCAAAATTAAGATTTACGCTTAAAACTTTTCTGCCAACACCATACTAAAATTTCGGAGAACCCGTTCTTTAATTATAGAATTTCAAAAAGAGCGATCGTCGCCAAAACTGGAAAAAACCGGTCCTTTTTTAGTTCTCACGGGAGCTCACTCCTGAAAAGCCAATCTCCGTGGCGAAGTGGTTAGCTACGAAGCCGGGGGTCCGTGTTCGAATCCCTCTTATGTTATGAAAGCTTTTGGTTTCTTTGTCCTATTGAAAACTGAACAGTGAAATGGGAAACAAGAATGCAAGAAAAATGGAAATAATATATATATATATATGTATATATATATACAGGGTGTTTCTAAAGGTCGTTTACAACGCTTGGGAGGTGATTCCTCACACGAAAACAAGCAAAAAGTCTAAGTTCCATTTTTACGACTGAGGCTTCGTTTCCGATATAGGAGCCTCGCAAAAGGTGACAAAGTGAACGTCACACCTAACTGGGACGAATACTATCACAGATAGAGAGGCGGTTCCAAGGGAATCATAAAGGAATCGTATGTGCTCAGTCCGGAAGTCACTATGAAAAGTTCACTGCACGCATGCGCAATGGAGTCCTCAAAGGAATTGGGGATTTCCAGCAACAACAATGCATGGGAAAGGTATGTAACGCAGAAAGAAGGACCGTGACAATGAGAAATGCGTTCAAGACAACACATCCCGACCTCAAACATCAAAACATGACCACCGAACACAAAATCCGAAAAGTTGAGCACGGTTGCATACCCCAGTTACACGCGAGGAATGAACGAATCATGTCATGTGGCATACGAGAGACAGGAGGAGGGAAAGAAAAACACAATATCAGATGATTGCGACAACGTGTATTTTTACACGCGACAACTACGTAATATCCCCCCCCCACACACACACACAACAAACAACAAATGCTACAATATCTTACGCACAGACAGTCCGTGTCACTGTACACCAACTGAAGATGTCACTTTCACCACACAAAGGGGGTGGGGAGCAATACCAAAAGTGTTCGCACGCGATCATTGTGACGTAAAAGAGACCAGTTTTGGAAGCGCTGCACAGGCAAGTCTGGCTCTCGTAGTCTACGTTTGACCTTCATGACTGCTGTTCCCGCGAGAGGAGCTCGAAGGGTTGGTTCTCTCCGGCAGTCGTCCCAATCGTTTTGCAGGTGCTGGGATATGATCAGCAGTTCGCTCTAGGTTGTCATACGCATTGAAGAGTACTAGTATGTTGCATTGAAAGAAGTTGACGTGGTGGAGTGGGCAAGTCAAGTATCGCAACAATTGGTCTGTGGTGTTCGTACGGTGATACGGCCAATTTGTGCAGTGTGCCAGTGTTAAACAAAAACAATACTTTGCAGTTCCAGCTCCCTATTACACAGATGGCTGCGTATACGACCCAGCAGCTAGCAGACATGCATCTCATGTATGGGGAGGCACGTGGTAATAGCCGTGAGGCAAGGCGTCTTTATGGAGAACGCTTTCCACATAGACGTTTACCGTCTCACACCTTCTTTCAGGTAGTGGACAGTCGACTGCGTGAAACAGGGTCAGTGTTACCACCGCGACAAGAAGTTGGAAGACCCCGAAGTGTACGCACACATCAGTTTGCAGAAGATGTGTTAACAGCGGTCGCAGAACATCCTGGCACCAGTACGCGAGTGCTCGCTCGGGCACGAAACACGTCTCATGTGAATGTTTGGCGAGTGTTGTCAGATGAAGGAATGCACCCTTTTAAACTGCAGAAACTACAAGAACTGTTACCTCGTGACTTTCGCCCTCGTATGGAGTTTTGCCAATGGTTGTTGCATCAGCTGGACACAAACCCTCACTTCGGGGCAAACGTATTGTGGACAGATGAAGCCATTTTCACCAGGATGGATGTCTTCAATAGTAGAAACAGTCATGTATGGGACTTTGACAACCCACATGCACTTTTTGTGGCCCATCACCAGCACAGGTTTTCAGTGAATGTGTGGTGCGGGATAGTACATGATCATTTAATTGGACCATACATTCTCCCTGTTCGCCTGAATGGTCGCACGTATCATGCATTTCTTAGTGAGGTTCTGCCTGAACTGTTGGAGACCGTACCTTTGGCACTGCGGCAAGAAATGTGGTACCAACACGATGGTGCACCAGCTCATTTCGATCGTAATGTACGACATTTCCTGCATGACGTGTTTCGCAATAGGTTCATTGGTAGGGATGAGCCTGTGCCTTGGCCACCGAGGTCGCCAGATCTCAACCCTCTCGATTTTTCTTCTGGGGAGAAATGAAAACCCTCGTATACGACACACCTGTCACATCAGCTGAGGACCTCGTTGCTCGCATCAACGTCGCCGCCGCGACGGTAGCAGATAAACCTGGCTTGTTTGCTCGTACTCGACAATCCTTGATTCGTCGCTGTCATCTCTGCGTAGAAGTAAACGGCAGACATTTTGAAAACCGTCTGTGATTATTGCCCTCGGCAAATACCAGTGAGAACACTTTTGGTATTGCTCCCCACCCCCTTTGTGTGGTGAAAGTGACATCTTCAGTTGGTGTACAGTGACACGGACTGTCTGTGCGTAAGATATTGTAGCATTTGTTGTTTGTTGTGTGTGTGTGTGGGGGGGGATATTACGCAGTTGTCGCGTGTAAAAATACACGTTGTCGCAATCATCTGATATTGTGTTTTTCTTTCCCTCCTCCTGTCTCTCGTATGCCACATGACATGATTCGTTCATTCCTCGCGTGTAACTGGGGTATGCAACCGTGCTCAACTTTTCGGATTTTGTGTTCGGTGGTCATGTTTTGATGTTTGAGGTCGGGATGTGTTGTCTTGAACGCATTTCTCATTGTCACGGTCCTTCTTTCTGCGTTACATACCTTTCCCATGCATTGTTGTTGCTGGAAATCCCCAATTCCTTTGAGGACTCCATTGCGCATGCGTGCAGTGAACTTTTCATAGTGACTTCCGGACTGAGCACATACGATTCCTTTATGATTCCCTTGGAACCGCCTCTCTATCTGTGATAGTATTCGTCCCAGTTAGGTGTGACGTTCACTTTGTCACCTTTTGCGAGGCTCCTATATCGGAAACGAAGCCTCAGTCGTAAAAATGGAACTTAGACTTTTTGCTTGTTTTCGTGTGAGGAATCACCTCCCAAGCGTTGTAAACGACCTTTAGAAACACCCTGTATATATATATATACAGGGTGTTGCAAAATACCTGTTACAACGCTTAGGAGGTGATTCGACAAGTAAAAACAAGGAAAAAATGCCATGTGAAAAAATGTCGAAATCGGCACCGTTTTCGAGTGACAGGCGTGCGAAATCGCCTCACACCATGTGTAAAGTACAATAACTCAAGAAGGAAGAAAGATATCAATGTCGGAATAAAATAATACAAACAAAATCGTACCTGGCGAATACTATGGTGCATCAATTGAGGCCCAGTGTAATTTGCGCAAGGGGACTCTCAAAGAAAGTGGGGAATCCCCTGATGGAAAATACAAGAAATTTACTACTATCTTCTACATAATGTTGAGATCGGAATGTAGCCAGTAAAAAATGGCGACGTATGTCCACATGTCCCACTACTGCTGGGACAC